>NC_072474.1:5120000-5745000 GCF_027574615.1 Eptesicus fuscus | reverse complement strand
CCATCTGTTTATGTTTTCCTCTATCTCTTTTTTCAGTGTCCTATAGTTTTCTGTGTATAGGTCTTTTACCTCCTTAGTTAAGTTTATTCCTAGGTATCTTAATTTTTTTGGTGCTATAGTAAATGGTATTGCTTTTTTAGTCTCTCTTTAAGTTCATTATTGCATCTCAGAGATGCAAATCAAAATGACAATGAGGTACCATCTCACACCTGTCAGAATGGCTATCATCAACAAATCAACAAACGACAAGTGCTGGTGAGGATGCGGAGAAAAAGTAACTCTTGTGCACTGCTGGTGGGAATGCAGACTGGTGCAGCCACTGTGGAGAACAGTATGGAGTTTCCTCAAAAAACTAGAAATGGAACTCCCATTTGGCCCTGTGATCCCACTTCTAGGAATATATCCCAAGAAAATAGATACACCAATTAGAAAGGATATATGCACCCCTATGTTCATAGCAGCACAATTTACAATAGCTAAGATTTGGAAACAGCCTAAGTGCCCATCAGCAGATGAGTGGATTAAAAAACTGTGTTACATCTACACAATGTAATACTACGCTGAGGTAAAAAAGGAATTCTTACCATTTGCAACAGCATGGATGGATCTGGAGAGCATTATGCTAAGTGAAATAAGCCAGTCAGAGAAAGATAAATATCACATGATCTCACTCATTTGTGGAATATAATGAACAAAATAAACTGATGAACAGCCGAAACCGGTTTGGCTCAGTGGATAGAGCATCGGCCTTCGGACTCAAGGGTCCCAGGTTCGATTCCGGTCAAGGGCATGTACATTGGTTGCGGGCACATACATCCCCGGTGGGGGGGTGTGCAGGAGGCAGCTGGTCGATGTTTCTCTCTAATCGATGTTTCTAGCTCTCTATCCCTCTCCCTTCCTCTCTGTAAAAAATCAATTAAAAAAAAACAAAAAAAAAACTGATGAACAATAATAAATCCAGAGACAGAGAAACATTGATCTGGCCATCAAACCTCAGAGGGAAGGCTGGGGCGGGGGGGCGGGGGGTGGTTGTGATGGGTAAGAGATCAACCAAAGGACTTGTATGCATGCATATAAGCCTAACCAATGGACACAGACAACAGGGGGTTAGGGCCTGAGTGGGGAGCTAGGGGGGTAATGGGGGAATAAGGACACATATGTAACACCTTAATCAATAAATAAATTTAAAAAAGAGAGAACACCAGAAGATGCAAAAGAGAAAGGAGCAGAAAACATATTTGAAACAATAATGACTGAGACTTTCTCAAGTTAATGTCAGACACTAAACCATAGATCTAGAAAGCTCAAATAATACCAAGTCAGATAAATGTGAAGAACATTATACCTAGTCATGTCAGTTTTAATTTACATAAACTCAAAGATAAAGAAAAAAAAATTCTGAAAGAAGCCAGAGTGAAATTATAACTTACTGATAAAGGACCAAAGATAAAAGTTACAGCTGACTTATTCTCAGAAACCACTCAAGCAAAAGAGAGTAAAGTAAAATATTTAAAATGTCGAGAAAAACAACAACAAAAACACCATCAGCCTAGATCTCTGTACCCTTGTAAATTATTCTTCAAAACTGAAGGAAAAATAAAGATTTTTCTCAGACAAAGAAAAATTGAGGAAATTTGTGGCAGTGAACCTGCCTTGCAAGAAATGTTAATAGATATTCTTTAGGAAGAAAGAAAACATTATGGGTCAAAAGTTCAGATCTACACAAAGAAAGGAAGAGCATCAAAAAAGAAGTAAAAGTAAAAATTAAAAATTTTATTTTTTTAAACAGATAACAGTTTGTTCTATTATGTATGTTTATGATGTGTATATATATATATATATATATATATATATATAACTTCTTCTCCATTTTGACTTATGGTTTTGAATGGACTCCTCCAATCTCCTCAAGGTTTTTTAAGGCACCTAAAAAATGGACCAATAGATTTACTTCTTAGTTGCAATTAAAAATTCTCATCCACTGCTGGGGCTGACCAGCAGACCCTGAGCCACAGATAAATGATTACTCTGACACAGGATTTCTGTGAAAGAGAGGGCTAAGGGACTGCCTGGCTAGAGAAGGCAATCAGCCTCATTCACCTGCCTCTTCAGGCTTTTATTATAACAGCAGTTTTAGATACAATCAGTAGGGTAAGCATTCTTGGGAGGACACATGCATCTGCAGTGTCCTTTAAACAAGGAAGTCTAAAGATTAAGCATAAAGATTCCAGTCAATACCCAAGGGTCTGCACATACACAGACCAGTTTGGAAAGGTCAAGGAACAATTAGGGGTGGTTGCCTTTAGCCAACTCCCCTAGGGGGTTCTGATAAACAGGGGTTCCTACCTTTAGCCAACTTCCATAGGTCGGAATTGCCTCCTTACAAACTTTCCAACCAAGTCTCCTGTGCTCCCCCACAATCCACTTTCTTGTGTGTATGTTGTCCCAAATTGCAGATGACTTCCCAGGTCCCTCAAGTCTTTAATTTTCTCCTATAAATTTCAACTTTCTGCTGCCCTCTCCTGGTCTACTATGACATATAAATCCTGAGTTTTACATCAGAGGGAAGTAAAACAATGATTTTAAAAATTTAATGTGCATCCAAATCTCCTGAGAAGCTTGTGAATAAAATATATGCTCCAAAAGCTCTCACTCAGAGAAAATTATTCTGTATATGTGAGGCAGGAATCATGAATGTTCACTTCTAATAGACAATTAATGTTATTCTGATTCAGGTGAACTATAAACACAATTCAAGAAATGCTGAAATTGCCTAGCCAGCATGGCTCAGTGGATAAGTGTCGATCTATGAACCAGGAGGTCATGGTTTGATTCCTAGGCAGGGTACACACCTGGATTGCTCAATCCCGAGAACGTGGCATGGAGGAGGCAGCTGCTCAATGATTCTTTCTCATCATTGATGTTTCTGTCTCTTTCTCCCTCTCTCTTCCTCTCTGAAATCAGTAAATATATATATATTTATTTTTATTTAAAAAAAAGAAATTCTGAAATAAGCAAATCTGGCTCAAACTCTTGATTATAACCTTTTGATTGAAAGAACAAATCTTGAAGATATTATGTTAATTTAGAAAAACTGATATTTGCATCATTTTCAATTGAATTATTTATTTTATATTTAAATAACTATGCAAAAACATTAATTTTTAGAATTATGTATTTTATATTCAAAATGAGAGCAAAATTTAAAGGAAAATAAATACCTAGGTACAAAGAGATGCAATGGCCTCTAACTTTTATATATTGACTAATTCTGCTTATTCCTAAAGTATCTCCTCCTGCCCAATTTTTAATTTGGCTAGTCATTATGACATGTCAGCTTTTTCTTGCTATAATAAAATAATTATAATAAATCTCACTGATCATACCGATACACATTAGGTCATTATTCTTTAAGGATGGAGTCAATCTAAAAAATAAAACACAAAAGCTGCTCAAGTAAGCAAATAATAGACATGGTGTCAAATTCCTCTCTCACTGATGCCTATTACAACATTTCTTTACCTCATTAGCTAAATCCATGATTCATAACCTGAACCCCATATTAGAATTATCTGGGAAATTTAAGAATATATCCCACTTGCCCTAGCTGGTTTGGCTCAGTGGATAGAGTGCCAGCCTGCCAACTGAAGGGTCAAAAGTTTGATTCTGGTCAAAGGCATGTGCCTCAGTTATGGTTGCAGGCTTGATCCCCAGCCTAAGTCAGGGAGCGTATGCAAGGCAAATGATCGATGTGTCTCTCTCACATCGATGTTTACCTCTCTCTCTGTCTCTCCCCCTCCCTTCTACTCTCTCTAAAAATCAATGGAAAAATATCTTCAGGTGATATCCTATCTAATAATAGAGTAACATGTAAATTACCATCACTCCACTACGACCACGATTGGGCTGTGGGAGGCTGGGGGGCGGGACTCGGGATGGCCTATCCAGCCATTGAGAGGCTGCCACTGAGGGGGGCTACCCTGCTGTTGAGAGGCGCAGGGGGCGGGACTCCCGCCCCCTGCGCCTCTCAACAGCCAGATCCGTGGGCCGCTGAGGGGGCCTGCCAAGGACACCCAGCTGCGCCTCTCAACGGCAAGGTAGCCAGGTGTCCGTGGCAGCCCCCCTCAGCGGCTATTGAGAGGCACAGGGGGAGGGATCCCGCCCCCTGTGCTTCTCAACAGCAGGGTAGCCCCCCACAGCGGCCACGGACCATCAAAAGTGGGGGAGCTGGGTGCCTGTCTGCTCTGGCACCAGGCCTTTCAGAAGCCTCCGCCGCCTGGTGCACCAGTGGACAGGCACCCAGCTCCACCGCGAAAAGCGAAAGCGTGTAGGGGACCCTACACGTGCATGATTCAATCATGCACTGGGCCTCTAGTATATATATATATTCACTCATATGTGGAATCTAATGAACAAAATAAACTAACAAACAAAATAGAAACAGACTTAGAAAAAGAACAGACCTACAGTGTCAGAGTGGAGGGGAATTGCAGGGCTGGATGAAAAAGGTGAAGGGATTAAGCAACAACAACAACATCAAAAACCTATAGACACAAACAACAGCATGGTGATTACCAGAGAGGAATGGGGTGGGGGGAGGTAGAAGAGGATATGGGGGGATAAAGAGTAATGGTAATAGAAGACTTGACTTGGGGTGATATACACAATATAATATTCAGATGATGTGCTATAGAATTATACACCTAAAACCTATATAATTTTATTAATGAATGTCACCCCCCACACACAGAGATATATAGCCAGACTTGGTTCCCACTCCCAGAAATTCTGATTTAATTGATCTAGGTGCAATATGGATATCAAGACGTTTTTAAGCTCCCTGAGTTTAATATGCTCTAAAACTTCTATTTTATTTAAAATTCTGGTCAGAACACTGGTTGCTGTAAATCTCTTTTCCCAGGCTCTTGGGCATCCCCTATGTCTCACCTTCATTTACTGCCATCCTTATCCTAGAACTACTGGTAGAATATGTAACCTCTCAGTGCACTGTAAAACTGACTGGAGGAATTCATGCTTCTGCATAGCTGGTTGGCTCAGTATTAGGGGAAAAAAATGTTTTTTAAAGTCTTCTATTCTTTTATCTTTACTCATTAGAAGCCTAATGTTTTTTAAATATTGCCATGCAAAGGATCTTTGAGTCCCTTCTTTTTCCAAAATCAGTTGAAAATTAAACAGATAATATAATTTACTTTTCTGTATTGATGGCTTCACTAATAATAATTTACTTTCTTAATTCTGATTCTGGCATTGAAATCTATTTCTATTTAGTCCTAACTTACATGACATAACCAATTTGTAACCATAAAGATAAATGCAGTATCATCTTCTGAAAAAAATGGAAATCTAAACTAATATAATACAACTAAAGTCTTGAATGCATTATGAATGGGATATAAAATTACTTTAGGTCATATATGAAGAAATATGCTATATTTAAGTTTGGACTCATCAGTATGAATTTCTCTAAAATATTGGAATTTACCTTTTAAAAATAAATTAGTACTCTAATAGTCATCAGTCTCTAAAGCTAGAATAAAGTTACAGTCTACAAACCAAACAACTGGGTACATTTTTTGTTCCCATTGTCATTAGGTAATATTAAGCGGTAATGCAAGCCATGCGAAAGATAATACTTACCTCAACCTACAACTTGGAACTGTTGAAGGAACTTGACATTACTTCATTGATTCTTTACATAATTTAAGTTATAAAAGAAAGAAGAAAATTTAGGCAGGCTTGCAAGTTTGAACGTAAGTATTTAATGTACATATTTAATTGAAAGAGACAAATTTAAGTGGAAATCTGGACTGCATTTTAAATAAGGTCAAAATCTGGCTGCACGAAAAGCACTTGTCATAAATTCTGTGCCCAATCCTTTCTAGAGAAGAATGCACACAAATGTAACAAGATAAAGAAATTGTTATATTCTTAGTAGTTTGCACATCCTCCTCTCTTAGAGAGATGAAATACACAGTTGTGGGAGATATTTTAAAAAATTCTTGCCTTGTCTTAAGTCAACTGAAAAAGTAGGCTTTTACCACCAGACAATCAGGGAGTCTATGGAGAGAAAAGGAGAGTAGATTGAATAAAAAGAGGTAGAAAAAGGTCATTATTTCTAGAAATGTAATACAATCAAAATTCTTGGTGCAAGACATCTTCTATGGAAAACAGTGAAGCAGCTGATTTCCTACAGGCTGGTAGAGAGCAGGTTAGTGACAGAGGACAACATAGGACATGTTAACTATAGGCAATTTTCCAGAAACTATGGTAGGCCTCACAAAGTAACAAAACAAAACAAAAAACATTTAGATTTTGTGAAATTCATTTACTATAGATTGAATACAATCCCCATTAAAATACCAATGACCTAGAACAAACTTTCCAAAAATTCATCTGGAATACAAAGATACCCCAAATAGATGCAGCAGTCTTGAGGAAGAACAAAGCTGTTCTCCAAACTGCGTGGTACTGGCACAAGAACAGACATATAGACCAATGGAAGAGAACAGAGAACCCAGAGATTGACCCAAGCCATTATGCTCAATTAGTATTTGACAAAGGAGGCAAGAGCATACAGTGGAGTCAAGACAGTCTCTTAAATAAGTGGTTTTAGGAAAATTGGAAAGATACATGCAAAAAATGAAACTAGACCACCAATTTACACCATACACAAAAATAAACTCCAAATGGATAAAGGACTTAAATGTAAGACGGGAAATCATAAAATTCCTAAAAAAAGCTATAGGCAGCAAAATAGCAGACATTTGTCCTAACAATATCTTTACTGATACAGCTCCTAAGGCAATGGAAACTAAGGAGAAAATAAACAAATGAAATACATAAAAATAAAAAACTTCTGCACAGCAAAAGAAACCACCAACAAAACACCAAGAAAGCCCACTGCATGGAGAACATATTTGCCAATGTTATCTCTGATAAGGGTTTAATCTTCAAAATTTATGGGTAACTCATACAACTTAACAAAAGGAAGATAAACAAAAAAATGGGCAAAGGACCTAAATAGACACTTTTTGAAAAAAGACATACAGAATGCCAAGAGACATATGAAAACATGCTCAGTCACTAATAATCCTATAGATGCAAATCAAAACAACAGTGTGAGGTACCATCTCACACCTGTCAGAATGGCTATCATGAACAAATCAACAAACGACAAGTGCTAGAGAGGATGCAGAGAAAAAGGAACCCTCGTGCACTGCTGGTGAGAATGTAGACTGGTGCAGCCACTGTATGGAGTTTCCTCAAAAAATTAAAAATGGAACTTCCATTTGACCCAGTAATCCCACTTCTATAAATATATCTCAAAGAAACAGAAACACCAATCAGAAAGGACATATGCACCCCTATGTTCATAGCAGCACGATTTACAATAGCTAAGACTTGGAAACAGCCTAAGTGACCATCAGCAGGTGAGTGGATTAGAAAACTGTGGTACATCCACACAATGGAATACTATGCTGCAGTAAAATAGAAGGAATTCTTACCATTTGCAACAGCATGGATGGAACTGGAGAGCATTATGCTAAGCAAAATAAGCCAGTCAGAGAAAGATAAATATCACATGATCTCACTCATTTGTGGAATATAATGAACAACATAAAATGATGAACAAAAATAGAACCGGAGTCATAGAAGCATTGAACAGACTGCCCAACCTATGAGGGAAGACCCGGGTGGGGGAGCGGGGGAGGTTGTGAGGGGTAAGAGATCAACCAGAGGACTTGTATGCATATATATGAGCATTACCAATGGACACAGATGTGGGGGCACTGAGGGCATGTGCAGGGGGGTGGGAGTAGCCAGAGAGAGGTCAATCAGGGAAAAAGGAGACTTATGTAATACTTTAAAGAATAAAGAATATAAATTAAAAAATAATAATCTATATATATATAAAGAGCCAGGGTCCATAATGACCAAAGCTCGACCAAACACTGGAAGTCCATGTTGGCACAGCGATTCAGCACTGACTGCCGAGGGGGATGCGGATCAGGCCCAGAGAGAGGCCTGCAGAGAGAGAGGCAGGATCTGATCCCCAGCCTCCATGGCAGCTGTTGATCAGCCATTGCCTCTCTCTTTCTCTCCCAGCTTCGCCAGCAGCTGTGCCTGTTTCTCTCAGGGCCTCCTTGGGGGCTGCTGATCAGCCCCACCTCTTTGATCAGGCCTAGAGATAGGCCTGGAGACGCTGACTGGCATAGAAACTGACCAATCAGAACCTAATCTGCATGAAATGTGAGGAGCCAATGGCTGCCTATGAGGCGGAGCTTTTGATGCTGACAGGCATAGAAACGGACCAATCAGGACCTAATCTGTGTGAACTGCGTAGGCAGAACCTAAGGTGGGGGCTGAGGTGGGGTTTTAAGGGCAACAGCTGTTTGGTGTAAAGTGTAAGAAAGCGGTTCAATTTTTTCATGACTGGTTTGGTAGTACAGTGCATATGGCTGGCTATCAGTCCAGATATAGGGATTATGTGTTTTTGTCTGCCAAGAGTATCTCCTTCTGCTGAAAAAGGCTCCCCCCCCCCCGCCCCTTTAAGTAATCCTATCATATATAATATATATATACTACTAAAAGGATGATATGCTAATTAGACCAGGTCGACCGGCCATCTTTTGGATGTCCGACTTCCTTCTGGACAAAACCAGGGTGGTGGGGGCCAAGGCAGAGGCAGTTAGGGGCCATCAAGCCAGCAGGGGAGGGAAGTTGGGGGTGAGATCAGGCTGGCAGGGGAGAGCAGTTAGGGGCGATCAGGCAGGCAGGGAAGGGCAGTTGGGGATGAGATCAGGCTGGCAGGGGAGGGCAGTTAGGGGTGACATCAGGCCAGCAGGGGAGGGCAGTTAGGGGAGATCAGGCCGGCAGGGCAGAGGCAGTTAGGGGTGATCAGGCAGGCAGGCAGGTGAGCGGTTAGAAGCCAGCAGTTCCAGATTGCAAGAGGGATGTCTGACCCACAGGGATCGGGCCTAAACCAGCAGTCGGACATCTCCCAAGGGGTCCCCGATTAGAGAGGGTGCAGGCTGGGCTGAGGGACGCCCCCCCATGCATGAATTTCATGCACCAGGCCCCTAGTAATCAATAAAATAAAATGTTTCACATTTAATAACAAAATAATAATAAAATAAATAAAAATAATTATTTATTGTTGAAAGTATTACATATGTCCCCTTCCCCCCCGCCAGAGACCCCCTCCAGTCCCCCCCCCCCCACCCTTAACCTCCCGACCCAGGCCTTCAGCACCCTATTGTCTGTGTCCACTCACCCTCCCCGCCTTACCTCTGAGATTTTGCACTCTGTTCCATGCTTCTATGTCTTTGGATCCACTCTTTTATCAGTTTATTTTATTACTCAGATTGCACATATGAGTGCAATCACATGATACTTGTCTTTCACTGACTGACTTATTTCACTTAGCATGATCCTCTCCAGGTTCCTCCATAATTTCTTCATAGTATTCTATGGTGTAAGTGTACCACAGCTTTTTTTTCTACTCATCTACCTATGGGGACTTGGGCTGTTTCCAAATCTTAGCTATTGTACATTGTGCTGCTATGAACATAAGGGTGCATACATTCTTTCTGATTGGTGATTCTGGTTTCTTGGGATATATTCCTAGAAGTGGGATCACTGGGTCAAATGGCAGTTTCATACTTAATTTTTTGAGGAAACTGTACTGTTTTCCATATGGTTGCACCAGTCTGCATTCCCACCAGCAGTGCACTAGGGTTCCCTTTTCTCCACATTCTTGCCAGCACTGGTCATTTGTTGATCTGTTGATGATAGCCATTCTGACAGGTGTGAGATGGTACCGCATTGTCGTTTTGATTTGCATTTCTCAGATGATTAGTGACTTGAGCATTTTTTCATATGTCTCTTGGCCATCTGTATGTCCGCTTTGGAGAAATGTATATTTAGGTCATTTGCCCATTTTTAAATTGGATTGTTAGCCTTCCTTTTGTTAAGTTGTATGACTTCCTTATATATTTTGGATATTAACCCTTTATCAGATGTATCTTTAGAAAATATGTTCTCGCATAGAGTAGGCTCTCTTTTTGTTTTGTTGATGGTTTCTTTTGCTGTGCAGAAGCTTTTCATTTTGATATAGTCCCAGTTGTTTATTTTCTCCTTAGTTTCCATTACCTTAGGAGATGCATCTGTAAACATATTGCTACAAGAGATATCTGAGATTTTGCTGCGTATGATTTCTTCTAGGATTTTTATGGTTTCACACCTTACATTTAATTCTTTTAGCCATTTGAGTTTATACTTGTCTATGGTGTAAGTTGGTGGTCTAGTTTTATTTTTTTGCATGTATCTGTCCAATTTTCCCAACACCATTTATTGAAAATAACTCTTGATTCCAATGTATGCTCTTGCCTCCTTTGTCAAATATTAATTGAGTATAATGGCTTATGTCGATTTCTGGGTTCTTAGTTCTGTTTGATTGATCTATACACTTGTTTTTTGTACCAGTACCAGGCTGTTGTGATTATGGTGGCTTTGTAGTATAACTTGTAATCTGGTATTGTGATTCCTCCTTCCTCTGTGATTTTCTGAAATAGTTTGAGGAGGATAGGTGTTATTTCTTCTTTGAATGTTTGGTAGAACTCCTCTGTGAAGCTGTCCAAACCTGGGCTTTTGTTTGCTGGGAGGTTTTTGATTACTACTTCTATTTCATGTTCTTGGCCTATTCAAGTTTTCTGATTCCTCCTGATTCAGTTTTAGGAGATTGTATTTTTCTAGGAATTTGTCCATTTCTTCCACATTGTGTAGCTTGTTGGCATATAGTTGTTGATAGTATTTTCATACAATACTTTGTATTTCTGTGGTGTCAGTGGTTACTTTTCCACTTTCATTTCTGATTTTATCTATGTTGCTCCTCTCTCTTTGTTTCTTGATGAGTCTGGCTAATGGTTTATCAATTTTGTTTATTCTGTCAAAGAACCAACTCTTGGCTTAAATGAGTTTTTTTGTTTTGTTTTGTTTTTTTAGTCTCTATGATATTTATTTCTGCTTTAATCTTTATTATTTCCTTCCTTCTATTTACTCTTGGCTTTTCTTGTTGTTCTCATTCTAGTTCTTTAAATTGTAGGATTAAAGAGTTTATTACTGATTTTTCTTGTTTTTTTAGTTATGCCTCTAGTGCTTTGAACTTCCCTCTCAGGACTGCTTTTTCTGTGTCTCAGAGATTTGGGGTCCTTGTGTGTTCATTTTCATTTGTTTCCAGAAAGTTTTTAATTTCTTTCTTGATCTCTTAGTAACCTATTCATTGTTTAATAACATGCTATTTAGTCTCCATGTGTTTGAATTTTTTTTGGTGGGGGTGGGGGGGCATTACTATAATTGATTTCTAATTTCATACCCCTGTGATCTGAGAAAATGCTTGATATAATTCCAATCTTCTTGAACTTGTTGACTTCTTTAGTTTCCTAACATGGGGTCTATCTTTGTGAATTATCCATGTGCACTTGAGAAGAATGTATATTCTCCTGCTTTGTCATGAAATATTCTATAAATGTCAATTAAATTCATCTGATCCAGTGTGTCCTTTCAAGTCACTGTTTCCTTGTTAAGTTTTTGTCTGGAAGATCTATCCAGTGAAGTAAGAAGTAGTTAAAGTCACCTAATATGACTGTATTGTTGTCGATCTCTCTCTTAAAGTCCTCTAGAAGTTTTATATATATATATATATATATTATTTATATATTTATATATATATATATTTAGGAGCTCCTATATTGGGTGCATATAGGTTTGCCAGGGTTATATCCTCTTTTTTGATCAATCCCTTTAGCATTATGTAATGACCTTTGTTTTCCCTTATGATGGTCTTCATTTTAAACTCTATTTTGTTGGATATGAGTATTGCTATTCCAGCTTTTTTTTCTTTTCCCTTTGCATGGAAAATTTTTTTCTATCCCTTCACTCTCATTCTGGTTTTCTTGTTTGTTTTGTTTTGTTTGTTTGTTGTTTGTTTGTTTGTCTGTTTTGTTCTGAAGTGGGTCTCTGGTAGACAGCATATGGTTGGGTCATGCTTTTGTATCCATTCAGCTATCTTATGCCTTTTGATTGGAGCATTTACTCCATTTACATTTAGGGTTATTATTGAGAGGTACTTATTTATTGCCATTTTAATTCTGTATGGGTAGGTTTCTCTCTGTGTTTCTTCTTTTCATTACAGCAATTCCTTTAGCATTTCTTATAATGCTGGCTTGGTGGTGATGAACTCCTTTAGCCTTTTTTTATTGTCTGGGCAGCTCTTTATTTGACCATCTATTTTGAATGATAGCCTTGCTGGATATAGTAATCTTGGTCTCATATCCTTGCTTTCCATTACCTTGAGTACTTCATGCCATTCCCTTCTGGCCTGTAGAGTTTCTGATGAGAAATGAGGTGTCCGCCTTATTGGAGCTTCTTTGTAGATAACAGTTTTCTTTTCTCTTGCTGCCTTTAATATTATCTCTTTGTCTTTAATTTTTGGCATTTTAATTATGATGTGTCTGGGCATGGGCCTGGTTGGGTTCTTCTTGTTTGGGGTTCTCTGTGCCTCCAGAACTTGTGTTAATTTTTTCTTTACCAGGTTAAGGAGATTTCTGCCATTATTTCTTCAAACGTGTTTTCTATTCCTTTCTCCCTTTTTGCCTCTGCTGGAACACCTGCTATTTTAATAGTGTTACATTTCATGTTGTCCCACAGCTCCCTTAAGCTGTCCTCCTGCTTTTTAATTGTGTTTTTTTTTTCTTTTTAGTTCTCTGATTGAGTGATTTTTTCAACCCTGTCTTCTATTTCAGTGATTCAATCCTCAGCTTCCCCTAATCTACTGTGTGTTCCTTCCAATGTGTTCTTAATTTGTGTTATGTCATTCTTTATCTCAACTCTTCTTTTTTCATAGTTACTATATATTTTTTCATGATGTTGAGCATCTTTACCATCATTACTCTGAACTCTGTTTCAGATCAATTTCTTATCTCTGCATCATTTATCTCATTCTGGAGAATTCTCTTATTATTTGTCTCCTCATTTTGGCTGTCTGATTGGGTTTTTATGTATGTATTAGGTAGATCCTCTACACCTCTTGTGTGCGTATGTACATATATATATATTACTAGTAGCATTGTCACTAGTAGAGTATGTGGTCACTGAAAGAAAGATTTCCCAACTCACACATTCCCTAAAGAACTGTATTTCTAAAATGGCCTCCACTTCCTGATGATGAGTAAGGTTTGACAATGAGCTGTGTCAAACCTTGAAATTGTAATCTACAGACAACACCAAGTGCAGAAGCCTGTGCCTTAAACTAGTCAGCACAAAATGAAGAAGCGAGCTTGAACTAAAGAGTACAAATATGTGACTGTTATCCTATCTTGATATAAAATGAGTTGCCTGATTGTCTATTTTATCAGTACATTCACTTTTAGAAAACTTTTAAAAGAGTTATCTATTTATAGTGCCTATTTATCTCCTTTTCCACTCTTTCTACAATGCATTGCAATTTTTTGCTCAATTAAAGTAAATTT
Source organism: Eptesicus fuscus (assembly GCF_027574615.1). NCBI lineage: Eukaryota > Metazoa > Chordata > Mammalia > Chiroptera > Vespertilionidae > Eptesicus > Eptesicus fuscus. The sequence continues at coordinate 5,731,450 of NC_072474.1, read as the reverse complement.
TAACAAGGTGATCAATGACTAACATGTGGCTAAATGCAATGGAATTTTTAAAAAAGTCATAATTTTGTTTTAGAATTCTCTCTTCTGTCTGTTTTTCTGACACAGTCCTCAATTGATTATTTCCCTCTTCTCCCTCCCTCCATTTATTTTTCTGCTTTACCAATTTAATTTACCTGATGTTTAGATTCAGAATCCTAGTACATGTGTCAGCAAATGATGGCTGTGAGTCAAATATCAGTTTGCTTCCAGATTTTATAAACCAAGTTTTATCGGAACATGGCATGTTCTTTCACTTATGTATTGTCTATGGCCAATTATACACAACGATGGCAAAGTGTGTAATTGTGAGAGAAACCACATAGCCTACAAATGTATACTCATTAATTTCTATGACTTTTTTATTTTTTATTTCTTTATTGATTACGGTGTTACATATGTGTCCTTATTTCCCCATTATCCCCACATCCCCCCACTCATGCCATCAACCACCTGGTGTCTGTGTCCATTGGTTAGGCTTATATGCATATATAAAAGTCCTTTGGTTGATCTCTCCCCCTTACCCCCACCCTCCCCTACCTTCCCTCTGAGGTTTGACTGTCTGATCGATGTTTCTCTGTCTCTGGATCTGTTTTTGTTCATCAGTTTATGTTGTTCATAATATTCCACAAATGAGTGAGATCATGTGATATTTATCTTTCTCTAACTGACTTATTTCACTTAGCTCTCCAGGTCCATCCATGCTGTTGCAAATGGTAAGAACTCCTTTTTTACTGCAGCACAGTATTCCATTGTGTAGATGTACCACATTTTTTAATCCACTCATCTGCTGATGGGCCCTTAGGCTGTTTCCAAATCTTAGCTATGGTTTCTTTTAAATTTTTGGGGAAAAAACTGTATGTTAATCAACATTGACTTTGTAATCATTCAAAGTGTATACATTTTTGGGGGTCACCCTATGTATATAAACCTTTACAGAAAAAAATTATTGACCCCAATCCTAACTACCTAACTATGGATCTTAAGTAATTTTTCTTATATTTTTCTAGTTATTATTTTTTATGAGAGATGACATTGTCTCCTCTGCTTTCCGTTTTAGGTATGTCTCCAATGAGGACATACAGATGGCGAATATACATATGAAAATTTTCAATGTCACTAATCATCAGAGAGATGTAAATTAAAACCACAGTGAGATATCCACCTCAAGTTTGTCAGAATGTCTATCATCAATAAATAAAGAAACAAGTGCTGGTGAGGATGCAGAGAAATGGGAACACTCATGCACTGTTCATGGAAATGTGGATTGGTGCAGCCACTGTGGAAAACAATATGGAGTTACCTCAAAAAATTAAAAATGAAACTGCCTTATGACCCATCAATTTTACTTCTTGGAATTTATCTGAAGAAACCTGAAATACTAACTCAAAAAATAATGTATACACCTTTATGTTCATAGCAGCATTATTTATAATAGTAAAGATCTGAAAACAGCCCAAGTGCCCATCAGTAGATGAGTGAATAGAAAAGCTGTATACAGTACATTTACACAATAGAACTGTACAAAAAAAAAAAAAGGAAATTTGACTTTTGCAATAGCATGGATGGAAATGAAGATTACTATGCTAAGTGAAATAAGCCAGTCAGAGAAAGATTCCATATTGATATCAGTACTGGTGAGCAGGAATTTTTCCCAGGATCTTGTCTTATGGAATCAAAGAATGAAGCCGTAGACCAGAAGGTGTTCAAACAAGGCAGGGTTTATTGAAAAAAAGCACAAGACTCCCTGCTCAGGGATGGAATTCAAATGGGTTGCCCCAAGCAATCTGCTCTTCCCTTTGTATCTGCTGAAGGCCCGCTCTTGGTCTGTGCCACTTTCTGATTGGTTCCTGGTATTTTTACAACATTTTATTTTGCACTTTCAAGAAAAACATCCTTGTTTCAAAACACCGTGTTTTTCTGTTATCCATCCTGTTTTTCTGCAAAACATTTTGTGCTTTCAGCTAGCTCCACAATTCCTCCTTCTTCCACCCTTTACACCCTGTCTACCTAATTCTGCTTTAACTCCTTTCAATATGATCTCACTTATATGTGGAATCTAATGGGAAAAAAATAAGCTGACAAACAAAATAGAAACAGAGGCATAGAGGCATAGATACATGGAACAGATTGACAACTGCCAGCGGGGATGGGGTTGGGTGTCTGGATGAAAGAAGGTGAAGGGATTAAGCCAAAAAAAAAAACATAGTTATAGACAATAGTGTAGTGATAGCCAGATGGAAAAGGAGATAGAGGTGGGCAAAGGGGAGTGAAAATAGGGACAGAAAGAGAATTTGGGGCTGTGAGTGCACAATGCAGTGTACAGATGATGTTTTGTTGAGTTGTATACTTGAAATCTGTACGATTTTGTGACCAATGTCACCCAAATAGAGTCAATTTATATTTAAAAAACAGTGCAGAGGGTTTCATGACATTATCCTAATATAAGGTGACCAGATTTTAACATTGGTAAAGCGGGACACCATTGATGGGGGTGGGGGGGGTTCTTGATTAAAAGTTTGGTCTATATGGAGCAACAAAAATTTTCATAGAATGCAAAAATAGTATTGTAATATATTTGTTTAAATTTACAAATATAATAAATAAAAAATTATGTATAGTATTATTTTATTCTTTGGCATATTTCTCATTTGAGTGAATTTTTTTTAGTAGATTGCTGTCATTGTTTAAAAGGTCATGAATTTGCCATAACGTAAGTCATAAGTGTCACTTTCAAGGCCTGCGCTAGACTTTTTGCCGCCACTATAAAATATAAATAATACGAGTACTGTCTGCTAAATTCAAGCAAATTTATGTATTTATGAAATAAATAAATAACTTACCTAAATTATCTGAATAGCTGATTTGTAATGACATCACTTGTTTAACTAGCTTACTAGCACGCAGTACGATGTGTATCATCTGAGAGACAGTTACAAAATGTTTTCGTCGTTGCCAATCCCAAAAAAATGCCATTGTTCATTAAGTCCAAACAATGGTGGTCGAATTCTAACAACTGATCAACAATGCGAACTTTGATAAGCAGTTCTCGATAATCAGTTCTCAACAATTATTTGTTATTATTAAAGTTTAACATTATAAAATTAACAAAAATAATATAAAACTCATATCCTGGCTAAATAGCCACATGGCCGCCAAAAACCGTATATTCCCTTCCCATTCTCCCGCCGTTCCCTAGCTTGTCGTGCATTCTTTCCAAAAATCGGGACTTTTTAAAACGCTGCGGGACGCGGGACAAATTGTTAAAAATCGGGACTGTCCCGCCAAAAGCGGGACATCTGGTCACCTTATCCTAATATCTTTAGATTATGACTTCAATGTACATAACATTTTAAAAAGAATTTTAAAATTTATTTTTAGAGAGAGATGAAGGGAGAGAAAGAGAGAAAAACATGGATGTGAGAGTGAAACATCTGTGGGCTGCCTCTTGCATGCCCATAGATAAAATAAAGAACATAAAGTAAATCCACCTCAGGATTGAGACTGCAGCCCTTGTACATGACATTTTAATTTTGAAATCCATGGTGTCCTGAAATGCATACATAACTGCCAAAAAGTGAGTGCAAAAATTAAGAAAATGAAACATAACAGGATTTGCTTATCCCAGGCAATATCTCTTGTCTTTGCTAATTAACTTCAGAAGTCAAGCTTGAATCCAATCTTTATTTTTAAGCAATTTATTTCTTAGATAACATTTTTTATCATTAATCCTCACCCGAGGATATTTTTCCCACTGACTGGGAGAGAGAGAGAGACTCCATTGAGAAAGACAAAGTTTTCTATTTTAATTCTTTTTTTTTTTCTGAAATCTAATAACATGCAAGGAATAGAATATTTTATTTAGAAGAAATCATGATTATTTTTCTGAATACTCGGATAGCCATTGGTTGCCTCCTGCACATGCCCCAATGAGGACCATGGATCAAACCTGGAACTTTACCTTTGATCAGGAATTGAACCTGCAACACTTTGGTGCCCAGGCCAGCACTCTAACCACTGTCCTTAGCTTCAATTTTAAATTAAGGTATGCTCTCCTAGATGGTTTTTCTTGCAGAATTTTCTTTACATGATCACAGATACTCATCAAACTATTCCACTACTGATTAAGCCATATTTTTATTCATAATGGTTTTCAAAAATTGTTCTAATTCTTTAAACTTTGGAAAAATGTACACAAGAAAAGGCTTTAAAAATCATTTACTTTATAGTCTTTACTAGAGGCCTGATGCACGAAATTCATGCAAGAGTAGGCCTTCCTTCCTCTGGCTGCTAGCACCGGCTTCCCTCTGGGACCTGGGACCCAGGCTTCCCTCCAGCCCTGGCTTCGTCCAGAAGGACATCCGGAATGACGTCCAGAATGACATCCGGAATGACATCTGGTCTAATTAGCATATAACCCTTTTATTATTATAGATTTTATAATTTAGGAAACTGTACCATAGGGAGGCTGAGACATGCCTGAGCCACTCAGAGATTGAGAACTGTGGCTGACCCTCAAAGTTTTGATTCCCTTACATAGTTTTTCTATGAAATATCACATCTGAGTATCCAAATCTTATAAAATTTGCTAAGGTAAGAGTGCTATAATTAAATAAACATGATAAAGATAAGATTGCAAAAGATGAAATCACCCCTTTCATTGATTTTTAAAAATATGTAAAAAGACTAAACCTTAGCTCATTTTAAATACAGAAACAATTTTAGATTCAAATATTTCTTAAATATTACTGAAATATTTTTAAAACAATAATTCCATCAATGTAGCATGTATAACTGGAGAGCAAACTCTGGAAATTCCTATAAATGTGTTGATATAAATCCATTCTTATTTGTAAAATAACAAAAAGAAGTGAAATGGGTTATTCAATGGCAAATATTTACATTTTTATTAAAAATTTTAACCCCTCAATTGCATATCATTTTCATTTAATGCAATCCTAATATATAAAAACCCAGGGTCGGGTCTGCGTGAAACTGGATCCCGGGTCCGGGTGAGGCCGCGCACCCCTGGGTCTGGGGGAGGCTACGCACCCCTGGGTCCGGGTGAAGCTAGATCCCGGGTCTGGGTGAGCCCGCCCACCTGGGTCCGGGGGAGGCCGCGCGCCCCTGGGTCTGGGTGAGGCTCTGTGCCCCTGGGTCTGGGTGAAGCTGGATCCTGGGTCCGGGTGGGGCCACGCGCACCTGGGTCCGGGTGGGGCCATGTGCCCCTGAGTCCGGGTGGAGCCGTGCCCCTGGGTCCGGGCGAGACCAAACCAGAGGGAGTTGGACCTGCATTACCACCATTTGTCCACCATCCAGAGCTGAGAAGTCAGTGCCAACATGTACACATAAGGAACTGGTGGACATTGAAGTTGGGTCTCAAAAGAACTGTTGGTCCAGAGGGAAGCTCACTGCAGACTGATTCATTTGCCTGTCATCATAACTATTATTGCTCGTCTCACATTCAGTTCTTATAAGTATACTAGCTTTCCCATTGCAGGAAAAATCCTGCAATAGGATTTTCTGCTGCACTCTACCCCGCCTCCGTTCCTCCCTTGTCCCCCCCCCACCTTCTCCTCCAGCCCGCCTGCTTTTCCGTTCGCCCCCAGCCCTGACTTCGCTCCTCCCTTCTCCTCCCCTCCCCCCTTTCGACGCTGTCTTGATATGCAAATTAGCTGCCATCTTTGTTGGGGTAATTTGCATACTCGTCCTGATTGGTTGGAGGGTGTGGCTTAGCTGGTGGGTGTGGCTTAGGTGTAGCGAAGGTGCGGTCAATTTGCATATTTGTCTATTATTAGATTAGATTTCTAGTGACACATGATCTCGCTCGTCTAGGGGAAATGATGAACAACATAGACTGATGAACAAGAACAGAACCAGAAACAAGGAGGCATCGATCGGACTATTGGGCCTCAGAGGGAGGGTAGGAGAGGGTGGGGGTAGGGGGGAGAGATCAACCAAAGGACTTGTGTGCATGCATACGAGCCTAACCAATGGTTAAGGACAACAGGCTGGTGGGGGCATCCGTGGGGAGGGGTGTGGGATGGGAGTGGGGGGATGGGGACAGGTATGTGACACCTTAATCGATGGAGAAATTGAAGGAGAAAAAAAAAAAAGAAGAAGTGTCAGCCAGGACTATAGTCATCTGAAGGCTTGACTGAGACAAAAAGAATTTCCAAGATGGCAAGTTGATCCTGGTGTTTGGCTGAGGGCCTCAGCTCCTCCCTATATGGTCCTCTCCATCGTGCTCCACGAGTGTCCTCAAGGCGTAACAGCTGGCTTCCCTGAGAGCGGGTGATCCAAGAGAGACCAAAGTGGAAGCTGCAATCCTACCTTATAATAGAGAAACATGCAAATTGATCGCACCTCTGCTATGCCCATGATTGGGCCTGCGAGAGGCTGGGGGCGGAACTCCGGGTGGCCTATCCGGCCATTGAGAAGACCAAGATGGCGGCGCCCAATCCTCTTAGTTCCAGGGGTCTCGGGGGCGATCGCCACCCGGTGGGGGGGCGTGTCCGGGCCGAGCCAGGCGCCCCTGGGGGATCCAGGGGCAATTGCCACCCTGGTGGGGGCATGGCAGGACTCACCCAGCCCCTCCCAGGGTCCCTGGGAACATTGCAGGCATGTAGTTGCTGAGACCCAGACCAGGCCTCTGGCCACAGATTCATAGCTTTGCGCAGACCTAGGGCAGGGATCTGCCTCATCTGCAGAGAGACAGAGGTTCTGCAGTGCCCCCAAGACATGGGTGGGCCCAGCCAGGGATCAAGGGGCATGGAAGGACTCCTGGCAGAGGGGCAAGGACCCTCACCCCTGAGGCGGGGGTTGAGGGGTGGAGCCACCTCAGTGAAGGGGTGCTGCACTGCAGGGTACTGGACTGACTGACGTGTTTCAGAGAAGCTCCCAGTGCTAACGGGCCTCGCTCAGGCGGCCTTCACACTTCAGAGGCAGTGACTACTGCTCCTGCCTTCACCCAAAAGCAAGCTCGCTACACCCTGCCCCATAGCAGAGCATGCCTAGGCAGTGAGTGGGAAGCCTTCCACCTGCTTCGGAGAAGGGGGGGGGCAGTAAAGAACGGGGGGAGAGGAAAGAATGTGGAGCATCCGCAATGAAGAGGTGCTTGAGAAAGAGGCTGGGAAGCCTGACTGGAAGGTTTATTCTGTTTGCTGGGCGGCTGCCCCTTAGGAAGCGCAAAGAGCATGGCTCTGAGGGCTTCCTGTATGCTCTGAGGGCTTCCTGAGTCAAGTTCCACAGCCAACTGGAATTGGCCTCAGTTTCCTGGTCTGTAAAATGGATGAAGGGTGTCCCAGTGCCTTCACTGAGCTTTGATGGCCAATTGAGATACTATATAAAGAAAATGAGGGAAGAAGTGAGAAAGAAAAGGAAGGACAAAAAACACAAAAGAAAGACTGAAAGGAAGCTGTAAACCCATTGTCACTTAAATAGGGAATATAGTCAGTAGTGTTGTAATGATGGTATAATGCCAGGTGGGTACTAGAAATATCGGGGAACACTTTGTAAAGTATATGATTGTCTAACCACTATTCTGTAACTAATATAAAACCTGAAACCAATACAAAATAATGTTGAATGTAAAGAAATGAAAATTGGAGTGAAATTTTTATAAATTTCAAAGTTTAAATAAAAGCTGTAAAGGAAGGAAGGGGAGAATAAAAAGTGTTTTTCATTTTGCCACTTCATTAAAAAGACAGTTGTCTTTATGTGGTGCTTTTATACTTTTCTAAGTCATTATCTCATTTTAATTTCCGGGCAACTTAAAGACAAGATAAGTATTCCCTCCACTATTCAAAGAAAGGAAATCTTGGTGTCTGGTCCTAATGATTCAATCGTCAAGCCCTTATTGTAAAGCAGGGTTAGTAAAATTTTCTGTGCATGGTCATATCTATACTAATAAAAGCCTTGGGGGTGATCAGGCCAGCAGGAGAGGGTATTTGGGGGCAATCAGGCCTGCAGAGGAGCAGTTAGGGGGCAATCAGGCCAGCAAGGAAGCTGTTAGGGGGCAATCAGGCAGGTAGGTGAGCAGTTAGGAGCCAGCAGTCCCGGATTGTGAGAAGGATGTCCAACTGCAGGATTAGGCCCGATTCCTGGAATCGGGCCTAATCCTGCAGTTGGACATCTCCCGAGGGGTCCCATATTAGAGAGGGTGCAAGCTGGGCTGAGGGACACCCTCCCCAGTGCATGAATTTCGTGCACCGGGCCTCTAGTGTCTTTTATAACCCAGCCTCAGAAGTCTCACACCATCACTTCCACCGTATTTTATTGGATGCACAGACCAGCCATAAGTTAGCATGGGAGAATATTTCCCAAAAGAGTGAATACCAGGAAATGAGAAGCACTAGGGGCCACCTTGGACGAGCACACCACAGAACCCAAGGATTGTATCTTCAAGTGTCAGGGGCCATCTTTTGAGTCATTCTTATTCTTACCTACAGAAGTACCTGGAATTTCTACTCATAAATCTAGAGTGCCACAATAAAAAAATAATAATAATAAAAATAAAAAAAAAAAACTCAGGGTCCGTAACATCCATAACTACTGAAGGCTCGACTGGATGCCCGGCTGCGCACACAGCATGCTGAGCGGGTTGAACTGCTGACCTCTCAGAGAGAGAGAGGCGGGGACTTGCAGCATCGGGGACTTGCATGAGGCTGCCTCATGGCACCCCACATCCCTCCCTGACCAACCACCGTGACTCCAAGCCAGCGAGGGCTGTCTCCAGGCCACAGCCCCAGGTCCTTCGCCCCCACCCCAAGCCGGAGAGCGCGGTGCCAGGCAGAGGCGCCCGGGGGTCTGGGAACGCATGTGGGGGCTGTGTTCACACCACAGTTCCCCGCTTCCACCCCGGCCCGCGCATCCCTCCTCCTTCCCCTCGGAGGCCGGCTCTTGCCTACTTGCATGCCGGGCAGGCCCGACTGCACCGGGGAGTGAGCCATGGCAATCAGGACAGCCACTTCCTGGGACAGGATAGCCGGCCGCAGCGATTCACAAGGGCGACGAGGCCCACAGGACAAGTGCCGCCCTCGGGCGGTGGGGCAGCAAGCCAAGCCGAGTCTGGCTTCGGTGGGGCCACCCCAGCTCCCACAGGTCCTGGGCTGGACGGTGGCTCAGCGATGAGTGGTGTCTCCGTGCACAGCGCCCAGGGTCGGCCCAGAGCTGCTGCAACCCAGCCCCACGCTTCAGGGAGGTGGAGGCGGCTTGTGGCCACCGGCGCCCTAGGCCACACCGCCTGCGCCGCTGCCTGCCAGGCTGGCAGGGTCCAGAGCATCACGGGTGAGCTGCTCCTGCGCCCCTGGTGGTGGAATGGGGAGGAGGGTGCTGGGTGCAGGGAGAGGACCTCAGCCGGGGTCCTCCCGGCACAGGGAAGGGTGGGGAGCTTAGCAAGTTCAGCTGAGCAGGCGCTGGTTCATACCAACTCTTACTCTGCCATCTTCCTCCAGCTCTCCAAGCCAGCCCCCCTGCCCCACCTGCCCCTCCCCGAGCACAGACTGTGGGCCCGGAGACCTCGAGGAAGAGTGCCCGGTGGGGCCGGGCAGGGGCCGGTGCAGAACTACCAGGGCAGAGCTGCTTCGGTGTCTCCGTGAAGTTTGCAACCCACCCAAGGAGGAAACTGAGAGGGGAGAGACCGGGAGCCGTGAATTTTAACCCTACTCCTTATTTCTGTGTTTTATGGTTTGTTCTTTGTGCCTAGTCTGCTTTTAGTCATTACTTCCCAATACTGAGTTTTCCATTCTGATTCATTTTTTTCTGATATCTAATAACATGCAAGGAATTGAATATTTTATTTAGAGGAAATCATGATTAGTTTTCTAAATACTTGGATATCTGAAAATACCTTTATATTTGTTTCCACAGAAACTACAGAGTAACTTCCACACAATCTTAAGCTTTTTAAATATTAGAGGTTACTCCGTGTCTTCTGGCTTCTGGCTTTTAACGCCATTGGGTACTCTTCAATCAGTTGGACTGATCTTCCTACGTAAGATTTGTTTGGTATCTTTGCATGGTCATTTTTCTGTGTGTGCATGAAGAATTATTGAATTGTTTCTTTGTGTTTGAAAGTTAAATATGTGTATAAATATGAACTTCTTTTCATAAAATTTACTTAAATATGTGTCCAAACACACACTTCTTTTTATAAAATTGTGTGCTAGTTTCAAACTTTTTTAGATAAGGAAAGCTTTGTCATATCATGTCTTAAATTGTTTCACCTGTTTGATTCTCTTTTTCAGGAACATCAAATATTCTCTTTTAAAAAATATGATTTGTTCTCATATATTATCTTTTTTTATATATAAATTCTACCTTTTAAGCTTTTTCTTCCTTTTCTGGAAGTGTTTATCAAATCTGTCACCTGCTTACCTATTTCATTTTCTGCCATATCAAATCTTATATTTATTTTACTATAATTTAGGTTATATTAATCTTCACATTTCATATACTCATGACGTATTTTTTAAAAAAAATACTGTTCTGGTCTCTGACATCTTAATCAGAACTAGAGGTTATAACTTTTCATTATCATTGTTTCTTAGACCTCCCTGGTTTCACTGGTATCAGTACAAAAAGGGAAAATAAAGGAAGGAAAGTTTGTTCTTCCAAAAATTATTGAAAGTTGTCCAAAAAGAGTAAACTTTCCTCTGAAAAAAGCTATAATGTAAAGGCCTTAGAAGGAAGTTAAGCAGTTGGGTATAAGGAGAAAAGAGGACACAATGGGAGAAGAAAAAGTGGTAGATGGAAAGTTCTAGCTTCTTGTTTATGTAGCAAGCCCATGGTAGTCAGTTTCCATTTACAGAAATAAAAAGAAATATATGCGATAAGCCTTATTTAGGGTTCAAAATCACCCAACTCCATTCCCTCCCCACAACAAGCTGACTTTTCAGGTTATAGACCTTCATTGTTTCCAATTTAGAAGACTTACATTTTTGCTTAGGATTTTTTTCCAACTCCTTTCTTAATTTTGCAGTTTTCTTTCCCAGAGAGGAAATTTATATAAATCCTGGTAGAAAATTAGGAAAATAGGTCCTAAATATGTTTTATCATGTTACCACCTTATCTAGAATTTGCTTCTTTTATGACAATGATGAACTATTTTAGTGAGGGGGGGGATGGTCACACAAAAACTGTGCTAGCATTGTAAGTTTAGGTGTCTTAAAATACTATAGTGCAAAATACGTGAAAGCAGCAAAGTTTATGTTAATCTTTCTTTATACACAGGCTGTTCATTATGCTCACTGTGTGAACACAATGAGCAATCAGCTTCTGTGATGGTGGGCTGCTCAGGGGATGACTCATTTGTAAATACTGCAAGCAATTGTTAGAACACTGGCAAAGTCACATCAGCCCTCCTTGCCAGTCAAGTCTATAAATATCTCTGGCATTCTGGAGAATGAGTCTCCTGAACATATCATCATGGACTGTTGACAGAAAACCCAGATTGCTACCCAAACTGTACGGAATACAAATGAATGATTTCCTATCTGGTTATGTTGGAAAGAAAAAGAGTTTGTTGCATGATGCATATCAATGAATCAAAGGCTGAAAACATAAAACAATTTGAACTAGTTTAGTGCCAAATCAGATTGTAGCAACACAAAATACAGTTAGACAAGCATGTTTAATTAGAAAATTAATGTCATGAATTTCAGGATGAAAGCAACAAACATGTTACTCAGGAATTCTTAGATTCCATTGTTGATATGGGGGTAGCATTGAATTTTATATACATATGAATTTATATTCTCAATATTTACTACTATCACTGATTATTTCTAATTTAATTTCTATTAAATATGTATTTGGCTGAAATTAGTGCTATTCAATTTGGAAAGATGTACTACAAATAAATCCAATATATAATCTGTTTATATACAAAAATTCAGTAGTGTATCTTTGAAGGTTTTCCACTATTTTTGGCTTTGTGAAGACATTATTCATTCAGAATTCAACAGTTATGCTTTAATAACTGTATTAGTCAGCAGTCGCTAGAAAAACCAAACCAATAGTATAGAGACTTATTCTGAGGGATTGGCTCAGATCCTGGAGGCTGAGAAGTCCATGGTCTTTTAGAGGCCCAGGGAAGCTGGTGCTACAATTCCAGTCTAAACCTAAGACCTGAGATTGAGGGAGCCAATGGTACAAGATAAGGTCTAAAGTCCTGAGAATCATGAACATCATTGTACAAGAGCAGAAGATAAATGTCTCAGCTCAATCAGAGAAAACTAATTAGTCTTTCCTCTGCATTTTTGTTCTATTTACCGATCAATGGATTGAATGATATCCAGCCATATTTGTGAACGTGATCTTTATAGTCTGCCATTTCTGTAGGTTGTCTTTTTCTTCGGTTAATGCTATCCTTTGTTGTGCAAAAAAACTTTTTAGTTTGACATAATCTTATTTCTTTCTTTCTTTTTTCTTTTTTTTTTTTTGTTTGTTTTCCCTTGCCTGAGGAGAAAAATCAGAAATAATATTGCTAGGAGAAATTTCCAAGATTTTACTATCTATGTTTTTTTCTAGGATTTTTATGATATTGAGTATAACATCTAAGTCTTTAATCCATTTTGAGTTTATTCTTATAGATGATGTACGAAAGTGGTCATTTTATTTTTTTGCACCTATCTGTCCAATTTTTCTAACACCATTTATTGAATAGACTATCTTTACCCCATTGTATGTTTTGCCTCCTTTGTCAAATATTAATTGACTATAAAAGCCTGGGTTTATTTGTGGGTTCTCTATTCTGTGCCATTGATCTATATGTCTGTTTTTATTAAAGTATCAATCTGTTTTGGTTATGATGGCTTTGTAGTATAGTTTGGTATCAGGTAGAGTGACTCCTCCAACTTTGTTCTCCTTTCTCAAGATCACGGTTGCTATTCGTGGACTTTTGTGGTTCCATATAAATTTTTAGAATACTTGTTCTGGTTCTGTGAAATAAGCTATTGGTATCTTGATAGGAATTTTATTGACTCTATAAATAGCTTTGTGTAATATGGGCATTTTAATGATGTTAATTCTTCCTATCCATAAACACTGTATATGCTTCCACTTATTTTTATCTTCTTCCATTTCTTTCTTCTGTGTCATATAATTTCCCAAGTACAGGTCTTTTACATCCTTGGTTAAATTTATTCCTAGGTATTATATTCTTTTTGGAGGAATTGTGAATGGCATTGTTTTCTTAGTTTTCCTTTCTGATAGTTAATTATTGATATATAAAAATGCAACTGATTTCTGGATATTTATTTTGTATCCTGCTACTTTGCTGAATTTATCAGTTCTAGCAGTTTTTGGATGGAATCTTTAGTTTTTTTACGTACAGTATCATGTCATCTGCAAATAATGACAGTTTTACTGCTCCATTTCCATTTTGGATAACTTTTATTTCTTCTTCTTGTCTGATCACTGTGGCTAGAACTTCCAGTACTATGTGGAATAAGACTGGTGAAAGCAGACATCCCTATCTTGTTCCTGGTCTTAAAGAAAATACTTTTATGTTTTTTTCCACATTGAGTGATGTTGGCTGTGGGTTTGTCACATATAGCCTTTATTACATTGAGAAATGTGACATCTATTCCCCCTTTGCTCAGTTTTTAATCATAAATGGATGATGGATTTTATCAAATGCTTTTTCTGCATCTATTGATATGATCATGTAGTTTCCATCCTTCATTTATATTACGTGGTGTATCATGTTTATTGATTTGCAGATATTGTACTAACCATGGATCCTGGAAATAAATCCCACTTGATCAAGGTGTACAATCTTTTCCATGTGCTGCTTGCTTTGTTTTTGTTGAGGATTTTAGCATCTATGTCCACAGACATATTGTACTATAATTTCATTATATTTGTCGATACATCTGATAAGTGGTTAATATCCAAAATTTATAAAGGACTTATAAAACTCAACAGCAAAAGACAAACAAACAAACAAACAAACAAACAAAAATCCAATTAAAAAATGGGCAAAGAACTTGAATAAACACTTCTCCAAAGGGGACATACAAATGACCAATAAACATATGAAAAGTTGCTCAATGTCACTAATCATCAGAGAGACGCAAATTAAAACCACAATGAGATAATCCACTCCCACCTGTCAGAATGACTATCATCAATAAATCAACAAACAACAAGTGCTAGTTGAAGGGATGAATCAAGATACAGGGCTCTACTTTAGTAAGGGCTAGTAAAAGGAAGCTCATTCTGCTAGCCTAAGCCTTGCACAAACATACTCCCCTTAAGTAGTTATTTTACAGAAATTTCTGAAGACCATAACCCCTGTACAGCCCCCTGAGAAAGGACACCTGGCGCCAGCAGAAGGACAAAGGGCAAGGTCATAAAACTACAATGGAGGCACAGTCCTGATACCTGGGTCAAGCCGAAGCCCTGTCTGCAGCTCTCCCTTAATGCATAAAAAGCCTGCTCCCTTCCCCATTCACCACTGACTCTTTCTCCAGATCAATCCACCTGCACCCAGGTGCCTGGAATAAATATTATTTTTATTACACTGAGCCCTGAGTCCGTTCTGTGAGACCCCGGCCCAACCCGAACCTTTCACTAGTGATGATGTGGAAAAAACAGAACCCTTGTGCACTGTTGGTGGGAATGCAGATTGGTGCAGCCACTGTAGAAAGCAGTATGGAATTACTGCAAAAATGAAAAATGGGACCTGGCTGGTTTGGCTCAGTGGATGGAGCATCGACCTGTGTACTGAAGGGTCCCGGGTTTGATTCCAGTCGAGGGCATATGCCCAGGTTGCGGGTTTGATCCCCAGTGGGCAGTGTGGGGGAGGCGGCCGATGGGTGATTCTGTCTCATCGTTGATGTTTCTGTCCCTCTCTCTCCCTCTCCTTTCCTCTTTGAAATCAATAAAAATATATTTTAAAAAATGAAAAATGGAACTGCCTTTTGACTCAGCAATTTCACTTCTGGGAATTTATCCGAAAAAATCCAAAACAATAATTCAAAAGAATATATGCACCCTTATGTTCACTGCAGTGTTATTTACAACTAGAGGCCCAGTGCACAAAATTCGTGCACTGGGGGAGGGTGTCCCTCAGCCCAACCTGCACCCTCTCCAATCTGGGACCCCTCAGGGGATGTCTGACTGCCTCTTTAGGCCCGATCCCTGTGGGATCGGGCCTAAAGAGGCAGTCAGACATCCCTTTCACAATTCAGGACTGCTGGCTCCCAACTGCTCGCCTGCCTGCCTGATTGCCCCTAACTACTTCTGCCTGCCAGCCTGATCACCCCCTAACCACTTCCCTGCCAGCCTGATCGACACCTAACTGCTCCCCTGCCAGTCAGATCATCTCTAACTGTTCCCCCTGACAGCCCGGTCACCCCCAAATGCCCTCCCCTGCATATTCCCTCTTTATTAGATAGGGTTTTTTCTTTAACATATTGGACAGCTCTAACTGGTTTGGCTCAGTGGATGGAGTGTCGGCCTGCAGACTCAAGGGTCCCGGGTTCGATTCCTGGTCAAGGGCATGTACCTTGGTTGGGGGCACATACTGCAGGAGGCAGCTGATCAATGTTTCTCTCTCATAGATGTTTCTAGCTCTCTATCTCTTTCCCTTCCTCTCTGTAAAAAATCAATAAAATGTATTTAAAAAAAAACCATATAGGACAGTGTACCTGCCGTGGTCTTGACAAAACAGTAAAATGTAAACCCAAACTAAAAGTGTCATAAAATAAACACCTTAAACAGGAATTTCATGAGACTTGGAAAGGTGATATCATGTGGTTGTTTCTTCCTTTTTTTCTTCTCTTTCTTCTTCTTGATGTTTCATCTTTTGTCCTTTCTTTCTTTTCTCCTTGTATTCCTTTTCTGTCCTCTCTTTCTCTAAACTTTTCCTTTGGTAGAATCATCAGTACTTGAATCGCTCTCTGGGGGCACAGGTGCCTCCCAGCCAGACACCCAGGGCTGCCACTGGGAGGGGTTGGCGGCATGGGGGCACCTCCCAGCCAGACACCCGGGGCTGCCTCTGGAAGGGGATGGCGGCGTGGGGTCGTGGGCGCCTCCCATCCAGACACCCGGGGCTGCCTCTGGGAGGGGATGGCGGCATGGGGTCGTGGGCGCCTCCCATCCAGACACCCTGTGCTGCCTCTGGGAGGGGATGGTGGCATGGGGTCGCGGATGCCTCCCATCCAGACTCCCGGGGCTGCCTCTGGGAGGGGATGGCGGCATGGGGGCACCTCTCATCCAGACACCCCGTGCTGCCTCTGGGAGGGGATGGCGGCATGGGGTCACGGGCGCCTCCCATCCAGACACCCTGGGCTGCCTCTGGGAGGGGATGGTGGCATGGGATCAGGGACGCCTTTCAGCCGGACACCCAGGGCTGCCTCTGGGAGGGGATGGTGGCGTGGGGTCACGGGCGCCTCCCATCCGGACACCCAGGGCTGCCTCTGGGAGGGGATGGCAGTGTGGGGTCGAGGGCGCCTCCTATCCAGACACCGGGGGCTGCTTCTGGGAGGGCATGGTAGCATGGGGTTCCCGGAACCTCCCAGCTGGATACCCGGGCTGCCTGGCTCTCAGCGGCAGCCCTCCCTGGGACTGGGGGACTCCGGCGGGGCTGAGTGGACTGGGCACTGCCATCTTGTGGCATTGGGGGCTGCCATTTTGTCGCAGAGGTATGGTTAATTTGCATATTACTCTATTATTAAATAGGATAGCCAAGATTTGGAAGCAGTTCAAGTGTTCATCAGTAGATGAGTTGCTAAAAATGCTGTGGTATACTGACACAGTGGAATTCTACTTTGCTGTAAGAAAAAAAAAAAAAGAAAAGAAGAAGAAAGGAAGAAAGATGAAAGAAAGAGAGACAGAGAGAGAGAGAGAAAGAAAAAGAAAGAAAGAAAGAAAGAAAGAAAGAAAGAAAGAAAGAAAGAAAGAAAGAAAGAAAGAAAGAAGAAAGAAAGAAAGAAAGGTTTACCTTTTGTGACAGCATGTGTTGATCTGGAGAGCATTATGATAAGTGAAATAAGCCAGTCAAAGACAAGTATCATATGATTAAAATATATAGAATTTAATGAACAAACTGAACTACAAGCAAAATACACACAGATAGAGAGCAAGTTGACAGCTGGTGGTAGGGTGTGGTGGTGGCTGCGTGTAGGGGCCTGAGGGATTGGGCAAAAAATATAAATAAAAGGCAGATAAAAAACTCATGGACATGGACAACAGTGTTGTGTTTTCTGAAGGGAGAGGCAGGGAGGGAAGTGGAGGAGGTTATATGGTTGATAAATGCTGATGGAGGGAGACTTGACTTGGGGCAGTGTAAAGGTTATATATTGTAAAACTGTGTATTAATACCTGTATAATTTTGTTAACCAGTGTCACTCCAATAAATTTAAAAAAAGGAAAAAAAAAACATAAAGTTTACCAATTTAAATGCTGACCTCTTCTAAAAACACTCTCATAGACATTACCCAGAAATAATGTCTTTTAAGCTATCTGGGCATTCAGATTCATTTGAAGCTACTTCACTATCCTAATGGGTAGACTTTCCATAGAGACTCACTTGAACTGCCAAATCACAGCTATTGTCCGATGTTAAATTAGTGTGTCCATTTATTTAACACAGATTTATTAAATTTCATCTGTATGTCTGACCTTTGTTACATCAGATGGATAGTGACCCAGATAAAACGTTATCTATCTTCATGGAGCTTAAAGATTATTATATTTAATTTCACATTATTAATTCATTTGTTTATCTTCTTTTTCATATATTTATTAATTTATTTAAAAATGTAATATTGAATTTCTCCAAGTGTCCAGGCCTGAAGCATCCTCCAGGTACCTGCCCCTCCCAGCACCTCAAATGGCAGACCAGTCACCAAGGATTTTATATCCAAGGTCCAAAAGTTTGTTACCCAAGATGATGAATGCTGACATCATGGATGCAGTTGGTGCTGAAAATCAGGTGGAACTGGAGGAAAAAGCATGACTTATTAATCAAGTGTTGGAACTCCAATACAAACTTGAAGATTTCTCTGCAATGATAGATGTAGTTAAGGAAGAAAATATGGAGCTAAAATCAGAAAACCAAGTTCTTGGACAATAGATAGAAAAACCTCATGTCAGCTTCTAGTGTTTTTCAAACTGACACAAAAAGCAAAAGGAAGTCAGAGATCGATATCCTTTCTGTGTTATGGATTGATGCTGATCATTCTTTTTTAAATTTGGATAGATTCCAGAAGTTATAATACTTTTGTTTGTGGCTTCCTTGAATATTTATGAAGATAATGTCAGATCTAGGCAAAATTAAGAGCATAACTGAGACTTCCATGAGTTTGTGTATTATGTTAGTCTATGAAAACATGAAAATGTAGAGTCTTTGTAATTAGAAATGCATATATTTATGAAGCTTGATGTTTTATAAAATTTAGGTTCAGCACTGTCTTTTATTATATAGTAAGAGATACAAGAAAATAACCATATTGTGAAAAGTGACCCAAATCATGTACTGAATGCACAGCTTTATTTATCCTACCATCTTGTGCCTCTTCTTCACCTGCTTCTTCCACCCCATTTCCTTTATCCTGAAGAAAAAACTGGTTTCACGTTTGTAAGAGTAATTTTAGTAGTTAATCATTTATGAGAGTAACCTGAACAGTACTGTTGAAATTTAACCAAAAGTTAGGGCTTGTTATTTGTAATACAGCCATGTGCTTGAAGATGAGCTCTGGTTGTACGGATGCTTGAAATAGAAAATTTTGAGGAAAAATAGAAGTAGGATGGAAAAAGTACTTTGTAAATAGTAGTAACCAACTCCAGATGTTTTTACATCAGATTTGTGTTATCTCTGGCACAGATTAGATCTTTTGGGGAATATATATGAAAGTGGATTAAGTTTTACTCACCTATGTAAACCACATCTAGAATAGTTACAAAGAGTTTGGTCTCAAAGTATATTTATAGTACCTAGCAGATCAATTTTTGCAAAATTTTTGAGTGTATTATTATCAGAATCATGAATAAAATGGGAGCGTTTTACATGTATACTAATTGATAATGTTCTCAGTATTTTATCTCACTACTTCTTGCAAAGTTTTCTGTAAGCCCAGCTACTTGTTATGCAGATTTTTAGTCATTCTTTAACAATTTTTTAAAATGTAGTTTGTAGATTACATTTGCTAAGGAAATTAATATCAGAAGTAATATTAAAGTTTTAAATAGGAAAAGAAGATTCATTAATATAAATTATAGTTATTAGATTTGGGCTACCTTTAATTATGGAATAATATTATGTTTGTATTTGTGAATGATTCAATGAATAACTTTAGCTGTATGAATATATAATCATACTGCAAAACATTTTGCATCCCTTTTGTGACCTAATTTACAAATGTTTAAAATTGTGTTGCAGTTTTGCTTTGCTGTTTAATAAAAGGCTGTTTCATAAAAAAAATATCTACACTAATAAAAGAGTAAGATGATCATCAGTTTATGTTGTTCATTATTTCCCCTAGATGCATGAGATTATGTGATACAAGAAATACACTTACAAGAACCGAAAATGAGACAAACCATAATGGTTATGCTGAGAGGCAAATGAACAGACCCAGAGACAGGGAAGCATCGACCAGACTGTCAAACCTCAGAGGGAAGGTAGCGGAGGGTGGGGGAAAGGGGGAGAGATCAATCAAAAGACTTGTATGCATGCATATAAGCCTAACCAGTGGTCACGGACAACAGGGGTTGGGGACATACGTGGGGAAGGGTTTGGGATGGGAGTGGGGGGATGAGGACAATTATGTGATACCATAATCAATAAAGAAATTATAAAAAAAAAAGAAAAAGAAAAAAAGAATACTACATGAAAAAAGGAGACATATGTACTACTATTTGTAATACTTTAAACAATAAAATAAAATTTTAAAAAAAGAGTAAGATGCAAATTGACCATACCTTCATGATGCCCACCAGCCAATCAGGAGTGAGTATGCAAATTAACCCAACAAAGATGGTGGGTTAATTTGCATACACAGGCGCCGAGCGGCTGGGGCGTTCCACACTGCCCCAGCTGCTCCGGGACTCTGGGAAGTGTGGGAAGGCAGAAGGATGGCTCTGGGCTGGAGCGAAGGTGGTGCCGGCAGCCAGAGGAAGGAAGGCCCATTCTTGCACGAATCTTCGTGCATTGGGCCTCTAGTATATATATATTATTAAACATCTATCATGTTTAAATTACTATGCTAGAAAAATAAGGTATAAGACAAAGTTCCTTTTCCACACAGATTTTAAAAATTCATGATGCAGATAGACAAACTGGCCATTCTAAAAAAAATGCAATGTGTGTGGATGGATAGATAAAGAGCTCAGAGAAAGTTACTCAAAATAAAAGAGAAGAGGCTGAGGTTTCAATGGTGTCTAGGAATGTGTTGCACAAATCTGGGAAAGGTAAGAATCACTATAGGATGTTTCAGGCAGAATAAACAATATGTGCAGATATATAGAGACAAGGCAGAGAACAGTCATGAGAATGATGTGGCTTGAAGTAGGGCATATGAGGGAGAAAGGTTCAAGTCTTGAAGAGATTTTTCACCACAATAAGGAATTTGTCCTTGGAATGACAGATACTATTGATTTATCTTACTAAGGGGACAGATATGATCAGCTCTGCATCATTGAGGAGATTGGATAATATTCAAGGAAAGAGTTGTGTTGGGCTAGACTGGAGTTCTAGAGACAGGAAGAGACTTATTGCAATTAGACCAAGTGAAAAAGGACGACGTTTTAAAAGCATTGCAATTAATTTATCATTCATACCATTTCATGGGCCTAGTACACAAATGGATAAACAGTCTGACATGGAAATAAATCAAGCAAATGTTAAAATTGCATCTGGCAATGCTGATTGCATTTATCCAGTTAAATTTATTTGTGTGTAATATCATCCTACTGTTTTCAGCTTTAAAAAATAAAACCATTAGATCAGGCATTTATTTATTAAACAGCTTTAATGTGATATATAGTATCTTACCAAATTCTTTTGGAATTCGGGAGAAAAAATGAAACATTTTTTAAATAGCTCTGAACTCAGTGTATCCTAATATATAAAAACCCTAGGTCCATCACATCCACAAGAACGGGAGGCTCGATGAACCAGAAGTCAGTCCTGCAGTCAGCACTGGGTTGCCGTGGCGACCCAGCACTGACTGCTGTGACTGCAGTCACGGTGACCCAGCACTGACTGCTGAGGGGGCTGGGAATAAGGCCCCGAGAGAGGCCTGAAGAGAAAAGCAGGGTCTGATCCATAGCCTCTGTAGCAGCTGTTGATCAGCACTTGCCTCTCTCTTTCTCTCTGGGCCTGGCCAGCAGCTGTGCCTCCATTTCTCTCCAGGTCTCCACTGGGGCTGCTGATCAGCCCTGCCTTTCTGATCAGGCCCCATTGATAGGCCCAGAGACGCTAACTGGCATAGAATCCAACCAATCAAAACCAAATCTGGGTACAGTGTGAGGAGCCAATGGCTGCCTAGGTGGCGGAGCTTTTGACGCTGACTGGCATAGAAATTGACCAATAAGAACCAAATCTGGGACAACTGTGAGGAGCCAATGGCTGCCTAGGAGGCAGGTCTTTTGATGCTGACTGGCATAGAAACCGACCAATCAGAACCAAATTGGGTGGCAGAGGAGGGCAGTTGGGGGAGAGATCAGGCCAGCAGGGGAAGGCAGTTGGGGGCAACCAGATTGGCAGGGGAGAGCCATTGGGGGTGAGATCAGGCCAGCAGGGGAGAGCTGTTGGAGGCAAGATCAGGCCGGCAGAGGAGGGCCATTGGGGGTGAGATCAGGTTGGCATGGAAGAGCTGTTGGGGGCGAGATCAGGCCAGCATGGGAGGGCCATTGGGGGCAAGATCAGGCCGGCAGAGAAGGGCAGTTAGGGGCAACCAGGCCGGCAGGGGAGGGCAGTTGGGGCTAAAATCAGGCCGGCAGGTGAGGATAGTTGGAGGCGAGATCAGGCTGGCAGGGGAGGGCAGTTACGGGCAATCAGGCAGGAAGGCAGAGGCAGTAAGGGGTAATCAGGCAGGCAGGCAGAGAAGTTAGGGGTGATCAGGAAGGCAGGCATAGGGGTTAGGGGCAATAAGGCAGGCAGGCAGAGGCAGTTATAGGCGATCAGGCAGGCAGGCAGGTGAGTGGTTAGGAACCAGCGGTCCCAGATTGCGAGAGGGATGTCCAACTGCCGGTTTAGGCCCGATCCCTGTGGGATCGGGCCTAAACGGCAGTCAGACATCCCCCAAGGGGTCCCCAATCGGAGAGGGTGCAGGCTGGGCTGAGGGAAGCCTCTCTCTGTGCACAAATTTCATGTACTAGGCCACTAGTAAATTTATAATAGCTAAAGCTTTGTGTTGAATTAAAATAGCATGGGATAATTTGTAGATTACTTTGAAATATGTTGAAATATCACATCTTATTTGAAAAGATTTATGAAAAATCTTACATTTATCATAACTTTATGAAATCATTCCATTATTCAGCTGCATTTAACAATTTTATTTCCATTAATTTCTTTATTCAAAAATAATAAATCCTTATCAGGGTTAATTGTTCTAGCAAATATCAGATATGTACATGGTCCCATGTACATATATGTATTTCCAAGTTACTTTTTCTTATTTTATTTTATTTTATTTTATTTTATTTTATTTTATTTTATTTTATTTTATTTTATTTTATTTTATTGATTAAGGTATGACATATGTGTCCTTATCTCCCCATTGACCCTCACTCCCCACTCCTGCCATCACCCCCCTGTTGTCTCTGTCCACTGGTTAGGCTTATATGCATGCATACAAGTCCTTTGGTTGATCTTTCCCCCTTACTCCACCCTCCCCTACCTTCCCTCTGAGGTTTCACTGTCTGAAAGATGCTTCTCTGTCTCTGGATCTGTTTTTGTTCATCAGTTTATGTTCATTATTTTCCACAAATGAGTGAGATCATGTGATATTTATCTTTCTCTGTCTGGCTTATTTTGCTTATCATAATGCTCTCCAGTTCCATTCATGCTGTTGCAAATGGTAAGAATTCCTTCTTTTTTACCGCAGCATAGTATTCCATTGTGTAGATGTACCACAGGTTTCTTAATCCACTCATCTGCTGAAGGGCACTAAGGTAGCTTCCAAATCTTAGGTATGATAAATTTTGCCACTATGAATAAGGGGTGCATATATCCTTTCTGATTGGTGTCTCTAGTTTCTTGGGATATATTCCTAGAAGTGGGATCACTGGGTCAAATGGGAGTTCCATTTTCAGTTTTTTGAGGAAACTCCATACTGTTCTCCTCAGTGGCTACACCAGTCTGCATTTCCACCAGTAGTGCACTAGGGTTCCTTATTCTCTGCATCCTCACCAGCACTTGTCATTTGTTGATTTGTTGATGATAGCCATTCTGACAGGTGTGAGATGGTACCTCATTGTCATTTTGATTTGCATCTCTCAGATGATTAGTGACTTTGAGCATGTTTTCATATGTCTCTTGGCATTCCTTATGTCTTCTTTCAAAAAGTGTCTATTTAGGTCCTTTGCCTATTTTTTTCATTGGGTTGTTTATCTTCCTTTTGTTAAGTTGTATGAGTTCCCTGTAAATGTTGGAGATTAAACCCTTATTGGCGATAACATTTGCAAATATGTTCTCCCACATAGTGGGTTTTCTTGTTGTTTTGTTGATGGTTTCTTTTGCTGTACAGAAGCTTTTTATTTTGATGTAGTCCCATTTTGTTTTAATTTTCTCTTTAGTTTCCATTGTCCTAGGAGCTGTAGTTAGTTTCCATTGCCCTAGGAGCTGAAGATATTGCTTCAGCATATGTCTAAGATTCCACTGCCTGTGGATTTCTCTAGTATTTTTATGGTTTCCCATATTATGTTTAAATCTTTTACCCATTTTGAGTTTATTTTTGTGTACGGTGATGTCTAGTCTCATTGTTTGCATGTATCTGTCCAATTTTCCCAACGACATTTATTGAAGAGACTGACTTGACTCCATTTTAAGTTCTCACCTCCTTTGTCAAATATTAGTTGAGCATAGTAATTTGGATTTATTTCTGGGTTTTCTATTCTATTCCCTTGATGTTATATGTCTGTTCTTGTGCCAGTACCAGTCAGTTTTGAGAACAGTGGCTTTTTAATATAGCTTGATATCTGGTATTGAGATCCTACCTACTTTGTTATTCTTTCTCAGGATTGCTGCAGCTATTCAGGGTCTTTTTTTATTGCAGATGAATTTTTGGAGAGTTTGCTCTAGGTCTTTGAAATATGCCATTGGTATTTTGATGGGGAGTGCATTGAGTCTATAAATTGCTTTGGATAGTTTGGACATTTTAATGATGTTGATTCTACCAATTTACGAACACAGTATGTTCTTCTATCTGTTTATGTCTTCCTCTATCTCTTTTTTCAGTGTACTCTAGTTTTCCAAGTACAGGTCTTTTACCTCCTTAGTTAAGTTTATTCCTAGGTATCTTAATTTTTTGGTGCAATGGTAAATGGGATTTTTTTTTTAGTCTCTCTTTCTGTAAGTTTACTTTTGGTGCATAGAAATGCCATAGATTTCTTGGCATTAATTTTATATCCTGCTACATTGCTGAATTCATTTATTAAGTCTAATAATTTTTTGATAGAGTTTTTAGGGTTTTCTATGTAGAGTATCATGTCATCTGCAAATAAGGACAGTTTTACTTCTTCTTTTCTAATTTGGATGCTTTTTATTTCTTCTTCCTATTTGATCGCAATGGCTAGTACTTCTAGTACTATGTTGAACAGGATTGGTGAGAGTGGGAATCCCTGTCTTGTTCCTGTTCTTAGGGGAAATGATTTTAGTTTTTGCCCATTGAGTATGATGTTGGCTTTGGATTTGTCATATAAGGCTTTTATTATGTTGAGGTATGATCTTTTTATTCCCACCTTGCTGAGAGTTTTTATCAAGAAAGGGTGTTGGATTTTGTCAAATGCCTTTTCTGCATCCATTGATATAACTATGTGATATTTATCTCTCAATTTGTTTATGTGATGTATCATGTTTATTGGTTTGCAAATATTGTACCATCCTTGCTTCCCCAGGATGTCCTACTTGGTCATTATGTATGATCTTTCAGATGTACTGTTGGATTCGATTTGCTAGAATTTTGTTCATCGAGTATATTGGCCTGTATTTCTCTTTTTTTTTTTTTGTGGTATCTTTATCTGGTTTTGGTATTAGGGTAATTCTGGCTTCATAGAATGAGCTTGGAAGTGTTCCTTCCTTTTGAATTTTTTTGGAATATTCTGAGGAGGATAAGTTTTAGTTCTTCCTTGAATGTTTGATAAAACTCCCCTGTGAAGCCTTCTGGCCCCGGGCTTTTGTTTACTGGAATCTTTTTGATGACTGCTTCAATATCTTCTATAGTTATCGGCCTATTGAGATTTATAAATTCTTTCTGATTGAGTTTTGAAAGGTTGTATTTTTCTAGGACTATGTCCATTTCCTCCAGGTTGTCTAGTTTGTTGGAATAGAGTTGTTCATAGTATTTTTTAACAATCCTTTGTATTTCTGTGTGGTCTGTTGTTATTTTGCCTCTTTCATTTCTGATTTTGTTTATTTGGGTCCTCTCTCTTTGCTTCTTGGTGAGCCTGGGTAGAGATTCATCAATCTTGTTTATCTTTTCAAAGAACCAGCTCTTGGTTTCATTGATCTTTTGTATTGTTTCTTTGTGGGGGAGGGGGGTTCTCTATGTCATTTATTTCTGCTCTGATCTTTATTATCTCCTTCCTTCTACTCACTCTGGGCTTTTCTTGTTGCTCTCTTTCTATTTCTTTAATTTGTAGTGTTAGATGATTTACTACCATTTTTTCTTGTTTCTTGAGGTAGGCCTGTAGTGTTATAATCGGACATCCCCCAATAGGCACCTGACTGGAACCCTTATTCATCTTTCCTCTTAGGATTGCTTTCATTGTGTCCCAAATATTTTGGATTGTTGTGTTTTCATTGTCAGTCGTTTCCAGGATGTTTTTAATTTCTTCTTTGATCTCTTTGGTAACCCAATCATTATTTAATAGCATTCTATTCAGCTTCCAAGTGTTTGATTTTTTTATTGTTTTTATTGTATTTCATTTCTAATATTATGCCATTGTGGTCTGAGAAGATGCTTGTTATGATTTTAATCTTCTTAAATTTGGAGAGACTTTGTTTGTGACACAATATGTGGTCTATCTTTGAAAATGTCCCATGTGCACTTGAGATGAATGTATATTTCGTGGCTTTGAGGTAAAATGTTCTGAAGATGGCAATTAAGTCTATCTGGTCTAGTGAGTCATTTAGGATTGCTGTTTCTCTGCTGATTTTTTGTCTAGAGGATTTATCCAGTGATGTCAGTGGGGTATTAAAGTCCCCTACTGTGATTGTATTGTTGTCATTCTCTCCCTTGATATCTTGCAGAATTTTTTTTTTAATGTATTTGGATGCTCCTGCATTGGGTACATATATGTTTATCAGGGTTACATTCTCTTGTTGTATAGATCCCTTTAGTATTATGAAGTGGCCTTCTTTATCTCTTATTATGTCCTTCACTTTGAGGTCTATTTTGTCAGATATAAATATTACTACCTCAGCTTTTTTTTCACATCCATTTGCCTGAAAGGTATTTTTCCATACCTTCAATTTCAGTCTGTGTGAATCCCTTATTCTGAGGTGAGTCTCTTTTGGAAAGCATATACAATATATGGGGTCATGATTTTTTTAACCATTCAGCCACTCGATGTCTTTTGATTGGAACATTTAGTCCATTTATGTTTAAAGTTACTATTGATAGGTACTTGTTTGTAGCCATTTTTATTTTTTTTGAGCCTGTGTTCCTTCTTCCCTTTTTATTTCTTCTTTTTACAGCATTCCCTTTATCATTTCTTGTGTTGCTGGCTTGGTAATGATAAAATCCCTTAGCCTTTTTTTATCTGTGAAGCTGCTTATTTCCCCTTCAACTTTGAATGATATAGCCTTGTTGGATAGAGTATTCTTGGATTCAGTCCCTTGCTTTGCATCACTTTGTAAATTTCCTTCCATTCTATTCTGGTCTGATGTGTTTCTGTTGAGAAATCATTTAATAATCTAATGGGAGATCCCTTGTATGTAACGTTTTCTCTTTCTCTTGCAGCTTTTAAGATTCTCTCTTTGTCCTGAACATTTGCCATCATACTTATGATGTGTCTTGGTGTGGGTCTTTTCAGGTTCATCTTCTTTGGGACTCTCTGTGCTTGTGTGACTTTTTTCTTCCACATAGGGGAAGTTTTCTGATATTTTCTCTTCAAATGGGTTTTCTAAACTTTGTTCTTCTTCCTGTTGTTCTGGCACCCCCATTATTCATATGTTGCTTTGTTTATGACAGAAACTCCTCTTAGGCGACCCTGCTAGCGGTTCTCAACCTGTGGGTCATGACCCACAGGTTGAGAACTGCTTCTGTAGAGCCTAAGACCATAGGAAAACACAGATATTTACATTATGATTCATTAACAGTAACAAAATTACAGTTATGAAGTAGCAACGAAAATAATATTATGGTTGGGGGTCACCACAAATGAGGAGCTGTATTAAAGGGTCACGGCATTAGAAAGGTTGAGAACCACTGGTTTATGTTGTCCTTTAGGCTCTCCTCCTGTCTTTTAATTTTTTTCTCCTATTGTAGTTCAGTTTGGGTGTGTTTTGCTTCCCTGTCTTCTAATTCACTAATTTGGTCCTCTGCTTCTCCTAGTCTACTGTTGAAACTTTCCATGGTGTTTTTTATTGCAGCTATATCACTCTTCATTTCTTCTTGATTCTTACCTAACTTTTTGGTTTTTTCATCCATCTGGTTTATGAACTGTATGATTCTTAGTCTGAATTCCTTTTCTGACATATGGCATGCCTCCGTTTCACTTAGCTGCTTTGCTTTTCTGGTGATTCCTCCTTTTCTTTCCTTTGGGGGCTTCTTTGTCTACCCATTTTTATTCTCACTGCAGTCCTAGGTTTCTATTCATTCAGGGGCTGCTCCTTGGGTGGCAATGGCTCCTCAGGTGGCTGCTCCTCAGGTGGTCGCAGCAGTGGCTGCTCCTCATTTGGCTGCGGCTCCTCTGGTGGGTGCTGTTCACAGCAGTGGAGGCTCCTCTGGTTGGTTGGGGGAGGCTGCTCCTCTGTTGGGGGTGGTCTGCTCATAAGGCTGCTGCTCCTCAGACCAGGGTGGGCTGCATGCAGCTGCTGCTCCTCGGACAAGGGCTGGTTGCTCATGGGCTGCTGCTCCTCAGACGGGAGCGAGCTGCTCGCAGGGACTACCTCTCCTTGGACTGGGGTGGGCTGCTCGCACGGCTGCTGCTCCTCAGATAGGGATGGGCTGCTCGTGCAGCTGCTGCTCCTTGGAAGGGGGCAGGTTTCTCACGAGGTTGCTGCTCCTCAGATAGGGGTGAGCTGCATGCAAGGCTGCTGCTCCTCGTACGAGGGGGAGGGGGCTGCTCGCACAGCTGCTGCTCCTCCAATGGGGTCAAGCTGCTGATGCGGCTGCTGCTCCTCAGACAGGCAAGGGTTGTGTGTGGCTGCTGCTCCTTGGATGGGGGAAGGCTGTGTGGGGCTGCCGCTCCTCAGACGTGGGCGGGCTGCTCATGCAGCTGCTGCTCTTCAAGTGGGGGTGGGCTGAGCGCATGGCTGCTGCTCCTTGGATGAGGGCAGGCTGCTCGCACGGCTGCTGTTGCTTGGACGGGGGCAGACCATGTGAGGCTGCCATTCCTTGGCCTGTGGCAGGCTGCTGTCGGGGCTGATCCTCCTCGACAGGAGAGGGCTGCTCACATGACTGCTCTTCATGTGGTCACAGTGCCCTGGGCTAAAGCTTTGGGCCAGTCAGTGGGGAGTGCTTTCTGGAACTCACAGTATCCTGTGCCTGGTGTGGCTGGAGTCTCAGTGACCATGGGACCACAGCCAAGGCAGAAGGTCCTTGGCAGGGGTGGCTGTAGAGTCCCGAGTGATATCTGAGGGCACCCTGGGTGGAAGTGAGGCTGGGCTCCTAGTAGCAGCAGCTCTCCCCTTCAAAAAGGTAAGGCCTCTGAGGAAAAGCCAGCTGCTCAGGGACTGTTAGCAATGGTAGCAGAGCCTTCCTAGTTAGGTGACCTTGGTCAGCCTGCCCCGAAGGTCCTGTGGGATTTATCTGTGCCTCACTCCCACACACACACACCCCACATGACCACACACTCCTCTTTTGCTCCCTCATTCAGGCTCTCTACCTCACTGCCGACTTCTTCTTGCCTCTGTAGTTGCGTCTGGAGTGTTATTTGCCGGAGCCTGCCGGCACTATAGTTGAACGGTACCTGAAAAGGGGGGTGAGGATTAAAAAACACAGACACAGTAGATTCCGGGAGGGCAAACAGTTCAAGACTGCGCGCCTTTATTGACTACGCAATGCCTTTTATACACAAATACTGAATAGGAGGTAAACAAAGAGGAATGTACTCTCTGTTCTTCTTAATCTCTAAGAGAAGTCAGGAGGCCAAGTTCTCAGTAAATATTTACAGACTTTTGATAAGCTATGAAAGGTCTCTCTTATTCTACTCATCTGCTGATGATAGGAAAAAGTGCTACTTTCTCTTTAAGCCTACTTAGTATCAAACCTAAATATGTGAAACAAAGGGCCCCAGTAAAGCGGGGAAAACAAGGTTACTGGATTGTTTACCCGATTGCCTCTCACGGTTTCCCACAGTTATTGACCCATTCGTGGATGGAGTCTCCTCTCCAGGTGTCTGCTTATGTGGTTCGCTCTCTAGCACATTGCCCAAACAGGATAAAATTCACCTTGACAAGACATGACATAAAGAGAACAAAACATGAATGTACTCATAACACCAATAACCCCAATATAAGTGACAACCAGGGAAAAGAGAATTAGGGGAGAGAAAAAAGAGCACAAATGATATCGAAGAGAAAAAAAAATGGTATGAGAGAAAAAAAAAAAAACAGAAGAAAAAGGAAAAAAAAAAAAATAATATATATATATATGGAGAAAACACCAGAGAACAAACAGGTAAACCAAACCATACAAACACCAAATTCCCAGTAAAGAGAGTGGGGGCAGAATCTTATATACAGAAAGTAAGGTTAAGAATTGAATGAATATGGGGAGGACCTCAGTTTAGTATAGAGGAAGTAGAAAGAGGATGAGTGTATAAGAGGAAAGAGAAAGAGAAAATAATCCTATATAATAAAAGGCTAATATGCAAATCAACCAAAAGGTGGAACAACCAATCGCTATGACACGTAGTGACCACCAGGGGGCAGATGCTCAATGCAGGAGCTGCCCCCTGGTGGTCAGTGCACTCCCACAGGGGGAGCGCCGCTTAGCCAGAAGCCGGTCTCATGGCTGGCAAGCGCAGCGGTGATGGCGGGAACCTCTCCTACCTCCACTCAGACATCCCCCAAGGGCTCCCCGACTGTGAGAGGGCACAGGCTGGGCTGAGGGACCACCCCCCCGAGTGCATGAATTTCGTGCACTGGGCCTCTAGTAATAATAATAAAATTTTTAAAATTGATTTAAAAATAGGATAAAACAAATAAAATAATTTAGAATGATGGAAAAATAATGTTAGAAGAAATAGAAGATAAAGAAACAAATGGAAAAAAGGAAACAAAGAAAAAATTAAAAAAGAGATAACAAAATAATAATAAAATAAAAATAAAAATGAATAAGTGAAGTATTGTTCCTTTGGCTGGTTTAAGATCCCACTCTTCTGTACTGTCTGTGGCTTTTCAGCTTCCTGTTGTTTGGACTGAAGGCCTCTCTGTAGGCCAGTCCCTATGGACTCTCAGGGACTGTTCAGGTTTTTTTCTGTTTTTTTTTTTTTTTTTTCCTTTGTATAACTCAGGGTGTAGTCTGGGTGTGGCTTTATTGGTTGCAAGGAGACTGCAGTGTGGGGCTATCTCTTCAGAAGAAAATGTCAGGTATGACTCAGCACCAGACTCACGGCCACCTCTCCTGGGCCCTCTCCTCACCCCAGCCTCTCCCCAGACCTCACAAGTCCGCACCTTCTCCTGCACCCCAGCTACGGGTGAGTGTCTGTATCCAAAAGGTCCTATGAACTAGGTTCAGTGAAGAAAAGCAAAGACTACCAAGAGGGGAAAGAGCTGTGCCTCTGCAAGCCCCTCTCTCCCCAGCACCACACGGTCTGGGCAGCTGTCCTGAATGCCCCCTCTGGACTCAGTCTGTCATGACTGCGGACCCAGATCTAGAATCCCCTGCCACCAACAGTCCTGTGGACCTCCTTTCCACAGTCAGACACTGTGCCTGACCCAGGGGACGCACCTCAGTGCTGTGTGGTTTCCCCCCGACTTTCTGGGCTTAGAGGTTCTGCAGCTCTCCCCAGCCCAGATCCCTGAATTTTACCATTCTCCAGGTGTCCTCTTCCCTTCCTGACTGCAAATTGTCTCACCAGCTGAGTCTACTTTGCCAATTCAGGGTGGATGTTATTCGATTTAGTTGCTCTTTCTGTCTGCTCTGGGACAAGGCTCGGGACACTCCATCTATTCCGCCGCCATTTTGTCTCCTCTCTCCAAGTTATTTTTATATGCTGATTTTTATTGTTAATTGTTTTATCCCTAAAACAATTATCTAACTTTATTACCCAAATAAATTTTAATTCATCTCATCATAATCTCAGGATACTACACAAAATCTCCTTAGGTGGACAAGGGGGAAAGAAATTCTTTTTGCTTCTCTCTCACATTCTTACTTGCATCTATGCTTGTCACTTGTCTAAGGACAGTATTGTTTTACTTTCTTAACAGCTGGAGGAGCTCAGATGAGAAGCAGATCTTAGGAGGTCCTCTCCATGCTGACTGTGGCTCTTGTTCCTATTCCCAGGACACCCTCCTACACCTACACTTTTAGATTTGGCATGTGTAATAATATAACTGCAATTGCGTCTTAGGCAGCCAACACTTAGCAAGTATAAAATGACACAAAAACACTTTTTTTTTTCTACTATCAGGTGTGCAGCTGACCAGTTATGCTGCCCTTTATGACATCTATGGCACAACCCTGAGTGTTCTGTCTCACCCTACCCCTGATTATAGTTCTCCCAGGCAAGGGAGCAGCAGCATGGGAAGGGAACAGGCAACACCCATTTCTATTTGCCTTAATTTTGCTCGTTCTCTCAGCTGTATCATATACAGAATAGGAGAGTGCATGCTGCCTTTCTGACTGAGATAGGTTGTCATATCTGTCCACTGTGTGCTCAATCAGAAAATGACATGGAGAGCATTATGCAAAGCAAAATAAGCCAGTTGGAGAAAGATAAATATCACATGATCTCACTCATTTGTGGAATATAATGAACAACATAAACTGATGAACAAAAATAGATCCAGGCACAGAGAAGCATCGAACAGACTGTCAAACCTCAGAGGGAAGGCAGGGGAGGGTGGGGGTAGGTGGTAAGAGATCAACCAAAGGACTTGTAAGCATAACCAATGGACAAAGACACTAGGGGGTTGAGGGCATGTGCTGGGGGTGGAGGTTGCTGGGGAGAGGTCAATGGGGGAAAAAGGAGACATATGTAATATTATATGTAATACTTTAAACAATAAATAATAAAATAAAAACACAGACACACACACAGACAAAAAGAAAATGATTAGAGTCATCAATCACATTTGTTATTATAAGGAGACAACTTAACATTTATCCTTGTGACTCTAAACTGAATAGTAAGTGATCCATTTTCCATAGTCTTAATTCAGCAACTCTAAAAATGCTAAGGAAATTATCCTAAAAAATTAGTTGTGCAAACATGTTTTACCTATCATTTTCTCTATGTTTTCTAAATAGAAAATGCAGATACTTTATTATCACTATTACTAATATCAATATTATCAGTACTGTATACATTTTGTTTCATTTAATTATATTTTTAAAGGTGAAATATTTTTAAATTATAAAATATATTTATCCAGAAAGTTCTGCTATTTTTTATGTATAAAAATACATCTGGTTTGCACTTTTTGCTCATTCAGTGAAATGGGGTTGATTTTCAGAATAGTTCTGACAAATTTAAATATTTAGTTTTTAAAACATTTTTGTGTAAGTTGAGTGAACTATACAGTTATTTCCTTTCTTAGAATCATAAGAGAGTGAAAATTCAGCAATACGATGATACTTAGGGCAAGCAAATTAAAGCTGGTTACTTTGTACTATCTACTTAAAATTCTAAAGCCTAAAAGTGAGTTTTTGGGAACACAAAGAATTTTAAAATGTACCTGGTATGGTGTTAGTCTAGATCAAGTGAATTATAACTTTTTTTCCCCATAGAAAGTAATTGATGGGATCTACAATATAGAAGATAATTTTGTACTGTATTTTATTCTTTTATACATCATTATACTTTTTAAAGAAAATATGAAAGTATAATTTTGATTCTTCAGAATTACAATAATTGCATTTGGTCAAAGGACTTTTTAAGTTTCATGAGATTGATATTACTTTTACTTTTATATTGAAATGAAAATGAAATGTACTAATCTAGAAATTTTGGGTGACTAATTCTTGGTCCCCCGAAAAGGTCATGATTGTCAAGTTTAGTCAGTCAGAGTGTCTTTGTCAAAAGATATTCCTAGACACAAGAGACACAAAAACATTATTAAAATGTTTCTGCATATGTTTAAGCATAAGTGGGATGCACCAAGAACATAATGCCTCATCAGTAGAGACAGCAATGCTTTGCCAATCACTACGCTTCATATAGCAGCTCTTGGTTAGAGGATAGTGTGGCCTTCCCCTCATGTCAATAAAATAATGAGAAAAATCCTCATATAAATGATATAAATAGTAACCATAGGTGAAACAGTAACATTATCTTGGCTGCTTCATCTGAGAAAAAGATCGAGATAGGAGTTTTCACAACAGACAAAAGTTGAGAATATAAGATTAAGATTATGGATAAAATTGATAACAGATGGAACCTGTTTTATTAATCCTACTGGCTTAGCTGTTCTTAGTGCCAATAAATCAAAAGTTCAAAATCCACATTGCTTCACTTCCTCTAATGTCAGCATGTCTATCAGAGGGATCGTCAAGTGGAAAAAATAGTAATGGTCATGTGTGAGTGGGCTGGAAATTCTAGTAATTATAGTTGCATGCACCTTAGTGTAGCTTCCTACCTCTTACTATGATCACAGAAGGCTGATACCATCCAGTGGGAGTAAATCGAGGGGTCAATAAGTTGAACCTCAGAGTTGTTATCACAGAAAACTAAGAATATATTCATATAAACGATTAAAATTGTTGAACAATGAAGAACACTTACAAAATTGAGATTGAAAACTAGTTCATGTATTGCAATATTATGTTCATAGACTATTTAGAAATCCCTATTTTTTATTTCAGAATACAATGGTGTTTCACCATAAGTCTTTGAAATAAAATGCATCATTAAGCCTCATACTCAAGGTGAAATGTCTTATTGATGATAACACACATCATTTTAAATTGTCATGATGTACCTTGCTGGTAATGGGATATTAAAAGAAGAACCAAGAAAATGATTTGTCTGGGATCACACCAATCAGTAGAAATTATGGAAAATCCTTTGTTTTGCTGCTCAGTATTCAATTAGAACCATGAAAGAATGTTCTCTCCCAAATCATTTTTACTAGGATGTAATAAATATATTCCTACTTCATACACAAGCTAAATTCTTGATGAGGTTAATATTCTTCACTACATTAAATCCTTTGTAAATGAGCTGAAGTCACTGCTCTCTGACAACAGTTCAGTACTTTATGTCAGTGATCACAGTCCAGTTCCTAGTATTAATGTGTTCACATCATGAAATCTGTCGGGAAAATTGATATTAATGAGAACCCTTGCTGGAAAACTCAGGACAAAGGCCAAATGTAAAATTCTATGGACAGTGAACTCTTTCTTAACTTCCATAGGCTATATATATCTTCTTATTGGAATCAAAAGATACCATCAGAAATATTTCACCATGAACACATATCATATAGTTGAGAAACCAGAAGATCAAACCTATAGTGCCAGAGGTTTTCAACTCTCATTGTGTGCTTCACTCAATACATTCTTCTTATAAACTTGGTTAAACTATTTAAACTTTACTGGTTGCAGAAACAAAGAGCAATTTTAAGAACATTTTGTTTTGTTTGTTTTAAATCTTTATTATTGAAAGTATTACAGATGTCCCCTTTTATTCCCCATTGACCTGCACCTGCCCCTAGCCCCAGGCCTTAAATTCCTTGGTTAATCTCTTCCCACCCATTCCCACCTTCCCACTGAGATTTGACAGTCTGTTCTGTTTCTATGTCTCTGTGTCTTTTTTGTTCACAGTTTATTTTGTTCATCAGATTCCACTTACAAGTGAGATCATTTGATACCTGTCTTGTTTTGACTGACTTATTTCCCTCCACATAATACTCTCCAGGTCTCTCCATGCTGTTTCAAAGGGTAAGAGATCCCTTTATCAGATGTGTCATTGGCAAATATGTTCTCCCATTGAGTGGGTTGTCTTTTCTTTTTGTTGATGGTTTCTTTTGCTGTGCAGAAGCTTTTTATTTTAATGTAGTCCAATTTATTTATTTTCTCCTTAGTTTCTTTTGTTTTGCAAACATATTGGCAAACATATTGCTTAAAGAGATTTCTGAGATTTTGTTGCCTATGGTTTCTTCTAGGATTTTTATAGTTTCACGACTTACATTTAAGTCTTTTATCCATTTTGAGTTTATTCTTGTGTATGGTTTAAGTTGGTGGTCTAAGTTCATTTTTTTTTTTTTTTGCATGTACCTGTCCACTTTAACCAACACCACTTATTGAAGAGGCTGTCTACTCCATTGTGTGCTCTTGCCTCCTTTGTCAAATAATAATTGAGCGTAAAGGCTTGTATCAATTTCTGGAGTCTCTGTTCTGTTCCATTGTTCTATATGCCTCTTCTTTTGCCAGTACCAGGCTGTTTTTATTACAGTGGCTATGTAGTATAGCTTGACATCTGGTATTGTGATCCCTCCAACTTTTTTTTTTATTGATTTCAGAGAGGAAGGGAGAGGGAGAGAGATAGAAACATCAATAATGAGAGAGAATCATCAATCAGCTGCCTCCTGCATGCCTCCCACTGGGGACCAAGCCCAAAACCTAGGCATGTGCCCTGACAGGGAATCAAATCATGACCTTCAGATTCATAGGTCGACATTCAACCACTGAGCCATGCTGCCCAGGCTGATTCCTCCAACATTGTTTTTCTTTCTCAAGATGGCTATGGCTACTTGGGGTCTTTTTTTATTCCATCTAAATTTTTGGAGTATATGTTCTAGATCTGTGAAAAATGGGTAGCAGGATGCAAAATTAATATCCATAAATTGATGGCATTTTATACTACCTAATAAAAGAGCAATATGCAAATTGACCGCACCTTTGCTACGCCCAAGCCATGCCCACCAGCCCAAGCCATGCCCACCCACCAGCCAATCAGGGTGAGTATGCGAATTAACCCAACCAAGATGGTGGTTAATTTGCATACATAGGCGCCCTGAGCGGACCCCCTGCAACGGTCCACTCTGGCACCAGGCCGAAAGCCTCGGGCAGAAGCTTTTGGCCTGGTCCTGAAGCAGACCCCTGCAATAGATGGCAGGGGGCTGGGGTTTGCTCCGGCCTGGTGCAAGAGCAGACCCCCTGTGATCCATTGCCTGGGCGGGGAGCTGGGGGTCTGCTTTTGGCCTGGGCAGGAACGGACCCTCTGCAATTGATCACAGGGAGCTTGGTCCATTCCTGCCCAAGAGGCTTTCCATCTGGGCAGGCCTGGGCAAGGGCTGAGCAGGTGGATCAGAGGGAGCTGGAAGGGCCTGCCCAGGCCTAAAGCTTCGGCCAGAGGCTTTAGGCCTCGGCAGGGCCCAGCCCTCCATTGGTGTGAACTATAGAGGAAACACCTTTTCTGACTGCACATTGGCTAAGCTTCCTGTATGCCACTGGTAATATTCTTAGTAACTTGGGTAATAAGAATCCAAAAAGCTGATCTAGGGTTTTTCCACCACACTTCTGGAGAAAAAAAACGAAGGTCCGCTGCTGGAAGGCTAAGAAATGTCATATCCTTCCCTAGCCGGTTTGACTCAGTGGATAATGCCTCGGCCTGCAGACAGCAGGGTCTGGGTTCATTCTGATCAAGGGCATGTACCTAGGTTGCAGGCTCCTCCCTGGCCAGGGCCCAGATCATGGCTCATGCAGGAGGCAACCAATCAGTGTTCCTCTCACTTTGATGTTTCTCTCTGTCTTTCCCTTTCTCTTCCACATTCTCTAAAAGTCAATGGAAATAGCCGAAACCGGTTTGGCTCAATGGATAGAGCGTCAGTCTGCGGACTGAAAGGTCCCAGGTTCGATTCCGGTCAAGGTCTGTACATATCCCTGGTAGGGGGTGTGCAGGAGGCAGCTGGTCGATGATTCTCTCTCATCGATGTTTCTAGCTCTCTATCCCTCTCCCTTCCTCTCTGTAAAAAATCAATAAAATAATAATAATAAAAAAAGTCAATGGAAGCATATCCTCAGGTGAGGATAAAAAATAAATAAAGAAATGCATATCCTATGAAAGACACATCTTGAAAATGCCTAAAGTTGTCATTTTTTCTTGGTGAAGGGACTGGAGTCCGTGTTGATGAAAACACCTTGGTGGCAGCGGTGACTGGCAGTGGCTGCAGCAGCGGGGTGATGGGACTGGTGCCTTCCCCTGATCAGCCTGGTTGCCTCCCACAAAGGGAGGCCAGACTGTGGCTTAGGCCCACTCCCTGTGGGGCACGGGCCTAAGCCATCAGTAGAACATCCCCTGAAGGCTCCCAGTATTTGAGAGGGGGCAGGTTGGGCTGAGGGACCCCCGATCCCCAGTGCATGAATTTCGTGCACCGGGCCCCTAGTACACCAATAATAAATTATCAGAAAGAGAAACTAAAAATAAGCAATCCATTTACCATTGCAACAACAACAACAAAAAATTAAGATACTTAGGAATAAACTTAACCAAGGAGGTAAAAGACTTGTACTCAAAAATATACAGGACTTTGAAAACAGAGATAGAGGAAGATTATAAATATGTGGAAGAATATACCATGATCATAGATTGGTAGAATTAACATCATTAAAATGCCTATACTATCCAAAGCAATCTATAGATTCAATGCAATTCCTATTAAAATACCAAAGGCATATTTCACAGATTTAAGAACACTTGGAAACACAGGTAGTTTGTTATGTGAGCACACAACCTCTTACACCCATCTCACAGACATGCACAGTATAAAACTCCAAGGAGTGGATAGAAAATTGTTTCCTTTCATACAATATTAAGGAAAAGATTCCTGGGCACAGAAATATACATACAGGGTGTTCCAAAAAAATGTATACACACTTTAATAGCTGATAACTCAATTTGAAGATAAAATATGTTTTAATAAACACTGCTTTTATAAGTATTCAAACTGTGTGTTTACATTTTTGGAATAAATATATATATATATATATATATATATATAATTTACTAGTGGTCCGGTGCACAAAATTCATGCATGGGGGTGGGGTTCCCTCAGCCAAGCTTGAACCCTCTCCAATCAGGGATCCCTTGGGGGATGTCTGACTGCCAGTTTAGGCCCGATCCCTGTCCCCAGGCAGTTGGACATCCCTCTCACAATCTGGGATGGCTGGCTCCTAACCGCTCACCTGCCTGCCTGCCTGATTGCCCCTAACTACCTCTGCCTGCCTGATCGCCCCTAACTGCCCTCCCCTGCCAGCCTAATCTTGCCCTCAATGGCCCTCCCGTGCAGGCCTGATCTCACCCCCAACTGCCTTAAAACCCCTCCTCAGCCCCCACCTTAGGTTCTACCTTCTCAGTTCACCCAGATTAGGTTCTGATTGGTCAGTTTCTATGCCAATCAGTGTCAAAAGCTCTGCCTCCTAGGCAGCCATTGACTCCTCACACTTCACCCAGATATGGTTCTGATTGGTCAGTTTCTATGCCAGTCAGCCTCTCCAGGCCTATCTCCGCCTGATCAGAGAGGCAGGGCTAATCAGCAGTGGCCACGAAGGCCTGGAGAGAAAGAGAGGCACGCTTCTGGCCAGGCCTGGAGAGAAAGAGAGAGGCAAGGGATGATCAACAGCTGCAATGGAGGCTACGGATCAGACCCTGCTTCTCTCCCCAGGCCTCTCTCCAGGCCTGATCTGCAGCCCCCTCAGTAGTCAGTGCTAGGTCACAGCTCCCATAGTGGCAGTCAGTGCTGGGTTGCCACAGCAGCCCAGCACTGACTGCAGGACTGACTTCTGGTGTTTGGTCAAGCCTTCAGTGGTTACGGTCACAGCCTTTTTATATATATAGATATATATACTAGAGGCTCAGTGCAAGAAATGCATGCACAGGGGTAGGGGGGTCCCCTCAGCCCAGCCTTCACCCTCTCCAATATGGGACCCCTTGGGGGAGGTCCAACTGCCAGTTTAGGCCTGATCCCGAGGATTGAGCCTAAATTGGCAGTCAGACATCCCTCTCACAATCCTGGACCACTGGATCCTAATTGCTCACCTGCCTGCCTGCCTGACAGGTTGCCTCTAATTGCCCCCCTTGCTGGCCTGATCGCCCCTCACTGCCTCTGCGTGCTGGCCTGATCACTCCTAACTGCCCCCCCTACCAGTCAGGTTGCACCTAATTGCCCCCCCTACTGGCCTGGCCACCTCTTACTGCCCCCCCCCCCCCCGCTGGCCTTGTCACCCCCAACTGCCCCCCTCTGCTGACCTGCTTGCCCCTAACTTCCACCCCCTGCTGGTCTGGTCGCCCCCAACTGCCCCCACTGCTAACCTGGTCATCCCTCATGACTCCCCCCCACCCTCCTGGTCACCCCAGGCAGCCTGCTGTTCAGTCATTTGGTTATCTCTCACTAACCTCCCTGCCGGCCTGGTCATAGGAAGCCATCTTGTGAGGCTGTGACAGTCAATTTGCACATTACCTCTTTATTATATAGAGGTATTTATATATATTCCATTGAGTGGGAGACCATATATATACAAATATGTATATGTGTGTGTGTGTATGTATGTATGTATGTATATATACATATATACATACATACATACACACACACATATATATACATATATACATATATATGTATATATATATAAAATCTATATATACACACACACACACATATATACATATATACATATACATGTATATATATATACATATATACACACACACACACACACACACATATATATATACACATGTATATATATATATATATATATATGTATATATATATATATAAAATCTTCTGTACATTCTACTCATTTCAAAGCTACCAAAATAGATAAGTAGTCATTCTCCTTCTCCTGTGGGGGATGCAGTATGTTTCTGGCCTTCCAATTGGGATTTTTAGAAATGAATTGTTCAGGAGATATATGAGTGAAATTGCCTGTGTAACAACCTAACCTGTTTATAACCGTACCTTGTATTCGTACGGTTTGCTTCTAAGACAGTGTTCTGGATACTGAGTTAAAAACTTGTGAGTGTACAGGTGGATGTTTTAGGGTAGGAGTGTTAGGGGAGCCTCATGTTAAAAAGACCCCTCAAATTCTTATATGCAACAGACATTGTCATTAGAAAAAAATTACTATAGTTCACATTTAATTCCTTTACTAGTTTCAATGTATATTTTAGGTTTATTCAATACAAATGCATGTAACAATGTTCAAGTTTTTAGCAATACTTTACTGTAGCAAGAGTTTATATTAATGAGGTATTTTTATTGAGATCTTTAACACATTTTGACTTTATCCATGTTTTTTTTGTTTGTTTGTTTGTTTTCTAAATATATTTTATTGATTTTTCACAGAGAGGAAGGGAGAGGGATAGAGAGCTAGAAACATCGATGAGAGAGAGACATCGACCAGCTGCCTCCTGCACACCCCCCACTGGGGGATCTGCCTACAACCAATGTACATGCCCTTGACTGGAATCAAACCTGGGACCCTCCAGTCCACAGACCGACGCTCTATCCACTGAGCCAAACCGGTTTCGGCTATCCATGTTTTAAGACATTTGGGGAACTCCTGGTGGATTTATTTCAAACTATGCCTTCTAAATTATACTCCAATTTCCCTAACCTGATATCCCATTAAAAATGTTCTATGTATGAACATTTCACTATATTAGCATCCCTTCAAAATTTTAATTTGGTTTTGGGTTTACCATTATACTAGTACTACAGGCCCGGTGCACGAAATTCATGCACGGGGGGGGGGGGGGGGTTGTCCCTCAGACTGGCCTGCACCCTCCCCAACCCAGGACCCCTCAGGGGATGTCTGACTGCTTCTCACAATCCAGGACTACTGACTCCTAACCGCTCGCCTGCCTGCCTGATTGCCCTGAACCACCTCTGCCTGCCTGATCACCCCTAACTGCTGCCCTACTGGTCTGATTGCCCCTAACTGCTCCCCTGCTGGCTTGGTTGTCCCTAACCACCTCTGCCTCACCCCACACCCAGGACCCAGGATATTATCCTCCAGCCAGTTTCAGGCACCTGGGACCCAGGATTCCCTCCCTCTGGCCAGCTGCAGGTACCCAGGACCCAGACCGGCTTCACCAGGGCTGACCACAGACGCAAGGCTCCATGGGCAGGCAGCTACACTGAGGCTGCAGCTGCAGGTGCCCAGGACCATGGGACAGGTGGCTTGTCCCTCTCCCAGGCCACAGCCCCAGCCACTGGTGCCCAGGACCATGGGGCGTGCAGCTTATCCCTCTTCTAGTCCACAGCTTGGCTGGTCCCCATTCCTCTCTTGTGAGCTCATTTGTGCTTGGCTGGTCCCCATTCCTGTCTCTCCAGTGTTGAATGTCTGAGCCATTACAGCGTGACAGCATGATGATGTGATGACCATTTGTATATTAGCTCTTTAGTCTATAGGATATTCTGGTGTTTTCTAATCTGATTTTGAAATATTATACTGATTTAGGTAAGAATTTATTATTATTCTAACCCTTTTAAAAAGCACTTACCCTTAGGAATCCTATATAATAAAAAGCCAGTGACCATAACAGTGTAACAACCAGAATGACCAATCGACTAGTCACTATGAGTTGCATTGACCACCTCTTGGTCCCTTCCCCCAGCCCACAGGCTTCGACTGCTGGGTGGGCAATGGGGATCTGTGGGGAACTAGGGGGAGGGTGGTGGTGGGGTGGGACTGGGGACTGGTGAGAGGGCAGAACGGCCGACCTCTTGGACTCTTCCCATGGCCTGCAGGCTCTGATATGCTTGATGGTGAATGGAGAACCATGGGGAACCGGGGTGGGTGGTGGCAAGGTGGGACTGGGGACTGGTGAGCAGGCAGAAAAT
Organism: Eptesicus fuscus; assembly: GCF_027574615.1. Classification (NCBI taxonomy): domain Eukaryota; kingdom Metazoa; phylum Chordata; class Mammalia; order Chiroptera; family Vespertilionidae; genus Eptesicus; species Eptesicus fuscus. The sequence goes on along the minus strand of NC_072474.1, from coordinate 5,689,050 downwards.
GGCCCTGATCGCAGGCTAGGCCTAGGGAACCTACCCGCACATGATTTCATGCACTGGGTCTCTAATAGTCATCTAATAAAGTCCTTAACATCACTGCATTCAAAATTTTTTTTCTTCCTTAACATTAATAGGTATAATATGGAAGGAAGATGGACCCTAAAATAAAGAAAAACTATACAGAAAGTAGATATGAGACTTCTAAAATGTTGAGAATACTATTCTGAAATTATTTTTCTTATTGTAAAAAGAAATATTACAAAATAGTATTTTCAACACTTTAGAAGTCCAAAGAACTTGTATGCATATATGCATAACCCATTGACACAGACAATAGTGTGGTGAAGGCCTGGGGTGGAGGATGGTTGCTAGCTAGAAGGTGTCAATGGGGAAGTAAGGGGGACATCTGTAATACTTTCAACAATAAAAATTGTTTTTTAACTCTCTACAAAATTTAGAAAAAACTCTCTGAGTCTTTACTCTTGAAAATTAAAGAAGTTCTCAGGGAAGAAAACATTGGTTTTACCGACAACTATCTTAGTCTTTTGTTAATTAACTAGAGGTCTGATGCACAAAGATTCATGCAAGAATAATCCTTCCTTCCCCTGGCTGCTAGCACCGGCTTCCTTCTGGCACCCAGGACCCGGGCTGCTTCGCTCCTGCCGCCACCGCCACCCACCGGGGGCATGCTCCGAGCCATGGCGAGCCTCGCCGCGGCTGCTGAGAGCAGGCTCCCAGCCCTGTGTGTGTCCGCTGGGGTGGGGGTGTACTCTGAGCCACACTGGTCATGACTGTTAAGGCTTGGAGTCAGTTGTGACTGTTGAGGCATACCGGACAAATTTGCATATTACTGCTTTATATATATATATATATATATATATATATATATATATATAAAATATAGATTATATATGTAGATTAAGTAATTTTATTTTATTTTATGGTTTATTTTCATTTTTTAAATATGCTTTTATTGCTTTTAGAGAGTGGAAGGAAGAGGGAGAGAGCCCATAACTCAGGCATGTGCCCTAACCAGAATCAAACCAGCAGCCTCCTAATGGACGGGAGATGTTCAACCAACACACTGGCTGGGAAAAAATATTTTTTTTTTTCCATTTTAAAATGCTCTTTATTTTGAAACTCAGGGGGCATGTGTAAGGCATGTTCACAAATTTGAAGTTTTGTACAAAGCACATTCTTTCACTTTCCATCTGCTCTACTATAAACTGGACCTGTTGTATCTTAATATATACAGTTCTTAGTCATTAGCAACATGCATATGTTTTAGGCAACTGCATGGGGAATCTGCTTCAAAATAGGGAATAAGCATATATGGATTAAATTAGTAAGACATTAACACTCACTGAAACAAGACAGCAGAAGGAGGCAAGATCAACTCATAAACTTGGGATTGTGAGCTTCCAGAGCAGCAAAGAACACACTGACCAACACTCATTGATCCTTTGAAACTGGACAATTGGGCCTGGGCTGCCTGTCACTACTTGAGCCAATTAAGCATAGAGGGTTGAATCACATATGCGCATTATCCCAACAATGCTGGCTGTATGGGAGAGCAGCAGGTCATCCAAGAAAATCTGCTACGCACTCCCCTACAAGCCAGTTGTTCATATGGGGTAGAAGGACAAAGAGTACATGGGAAAGTAGGCAAAAGGAATAAGAAAGGGTATGCAGAACTAGAAATGGGTATTACCGGCATGGGGAAGTAGGCAAAAGGAATAAAAATGGGTAGAGTCTTGGCTGGTCTAGCTCAGTGGTTCAAGTGTGAGTCCGAGGACCAAATGGCCGAAGAATCAATTTCCAATTAAAGGCACTGCTCCTGGGTTTCAGGTTCCCCAGCATTGGTAGGGTCACATGCGGAAGGCAACCAATGGCTATGTCTCTCACATGGAAGTTTCTCTCACTCTCTCTCTCCCCTTCCTCCCTCCCTTCCACTCTCTCTAGAAATCAATGGGAAAATATCCAATGAGGATTAGAAAGGAATAATAAAAATGGGTATAATGGGTACAAGATTACAGGCAATGCAGGCTGGGAGTTTGCAAAGGTCAGGTGCCTCCAGTTTCCATAACAAGGTTGTTAATCCCTCAATAAAAATAGGCAGCCGAAACCGGTTTGGCTCAGTGGATAGAGCATCAGCCTGCAGACTGAAAGGTCCCGGGTTCGATTCCGGTCAGGGGCATGTATCTTGGTTGCGGGCACATCCCCAGTGGGGGATGTGCAGGAGGCAGATGATCGATGTTTCTCTCTCATAGATGTTTCTAGCTCTCTGTCCCTATCCCTTCCTCTCTGTAAAAAATCAATAAAATATATTTTTAAAAAAATAGGCAGCTCTCAGATGAGGATGGGCCACATTTCCAGGTTAGTTCCCAGGTCCCAGGACATACAACTCCCAGCCAGGTTAGAATGTGTGTTCTTTAATCAGAACAAAACAATCACTGTTAACAGAACATGAATAATATTTCTGTCCCTAACACTTTTGTTACAGAGCAGTAAGGAGCTAGGAAATTACTTAGCAAATGAAATAGGGAAACTGAGACAGGAAAGTTAAAACAAGGCCAGACAGTATGGGCAATTTTGAGCCAGCTTGTAACTAACATGCCATTATCTTCCCCAGCCAAGGACACTTAAGAGCAAATGTTAAAACCTCCCTAAGGAGAGCATGCAGAAAAGGAAGCGGGAATGGGAAAGGAAAAAGAGCAGTTTTACTCCTTAAGCAGAGAATCCAGCAGCTCAAGTCTTGGCAAGGTAAAGTTGCCAGGTGCTTCTCATGAGTTCTGGGAAGGTCACAACAAGGTAACAAGGGAGCTGGAGAATTAATCTGTTCCAAATTAGTCAGCGGAGGAATTTTGAAACCTGTAGACAGGAGGGTATATAATGCCTCGGACCCCCACCCAACTTGCTCTTCGGATAGGGTGAGAGCCCATCTGTGCTGCATAAGCCAGATGTATAGGTTTACTTGCTTTGCTTCTTTAATAAAGGTGCACGCTCTAATTGATTTATGAAACTGGCTTCATCACAATACAATCAAGGTCTCTCGTATAAGTGCATTCATATGAGAAGAAGACAAGAATTGAGTTTGGGGAACGCTCCCGGCCTCTGACTCAGGGGGCTGTACTATATATAACACCTCTGCTGTCAGTGAGAGGTGCCTCTAACACTTCTGTTTGAATTTTTGTCTCTATATTTACCACTGTCTATGAGTCATTTAAGAGAACTAATTTTTTAACAGTCTCTAATGTAGTTATAGTTCTGTTCTCAAGGCCACAGCACAAGAGTGCATGTATTACTTCTCACAAAGGTCAAACACAGAACAAGTGTAATAAGGATAACTTGGGATTGTCCAATACACAGGAACCTTTTTTTTTCCACTTAACTTTTTACTTCAAAATAACTATAGATTCACAGGAAATTGCAAAAATAATAGAGTCCTATCTACTCTTCACTTACTGTCTCCATAACTATAGTACAATATCAAAACCAGGAAATTTATATTGGTACAATATATGTGTATAGTTCTATGCCATTTTAGCAAATATGTAGATTTATGTAACCAGCACTGCAATCGAGATACAGAACTATTCCATTACCACAAAGATCTCCCTCATGCTACCCCTTGATAATCATATCTACCTGACATTCCACCACCATTTCTTTTCATTTTTCTTTTTTAAAATTTATTTTATTTGTTGAGAGTATTACAGATGCCCCCCCCCCCCATATCCCCCCTTTGGCCTTCTCCACCCATCTCTCACCCCATCCTAGGCCTTCACCTGTCTATTGTCTGTGTCCATAGTTTGTCCATATGCTTATAAATTATTTGGTTAATCTCTTCCTGATCTCCTTCCTACCTTCCCTCTGAGATAAGGACTGGAAATAACGGTGACCATTCCCCACAGTGCCTGCTGTGAGCTACAGAGAGATGCCCAAATACTTGTTGTCTAATTATGAGGCAGGGCAAATGCCACTAAGGAGAATGGTAATGAAGTCAAAACATAAGTTCCAACTATGGGTTTGGGATGATGAATAGGGAGCTTTGATTTCAGGGGTAAAAGGTCTTGGCTGATACAAGAAAGTGGCTTGTAAAAATTTTTCAAAGAACAGATTATATCTTTATATGATGACAAATAAGCACTTTACAAATCTACTTTCAGGAAATAAGATAATGAAATGAACTCTAAAACTTGCTTTTTTTTTTTTTATTCTTCCAATCTTTCTCTAATTCTTTGACCATCAAATGGAATATACATTTTCCCTCATCTTACTTTCCAATATAAACATAACAACGAGAAAACATTGGGTATAAACATATCCAAGCCCCTCAAACATACATGGTTTGGTGATTATAAATATTAATGAATGATGTATATGACAACATATTTCTGAAGTGATGAATTGCTTTCTAAAAGGACAAGTATAAATGTCTTCACAAATGGAAGTAAGTCAGCTTTCTCTCTTTTATTTGCTATACTCAGTCTGTGTCAGAGTGACTCAAATTTAGTTTCCACTTAAATAACATTTCAGGAAACAATTCATGTTAAGTTGATGAGATTTATTTTTACTTCATACTACTGTTTTTCAAAATTACGAATTGCCTGTCTTGATACGAAGACATCCATGATGATTAACTTGGCTGTTTACTCAATTATTTCTTTCTAAAATTAGAAACTTCAAAGCGCTTTTATATTTAAATGACTAGCACTCCAGTAATACTGCTGATCAATCATTTTAAGCTAATGATTAAAAATAGCAAATGTTCCTCTACTCTCCATCGCTACTCTATATGTGTCAAACATAGTAGACTCTATTTATTATCACTACAATTTAACACATGCCAGAAAGTATGAGGCAGCATGGATAAAACACTAGTCAGGGATTTATATTCTTAATATCTGTTTTAAATGTTTTTTAAAATGGCTATTCTCAATTGAAATATGTTATTTAGTGAGCCATGTTCTTTTAAGATTTGTTATGTCCTAGAAAAAGTTTTATATTTTAAAAAACGATTTTCATGATTACATTATAGCAGATAGAACATAACAATTTCCTAAATGTTTCCAAAATCACTTAATTACTCATAAAGAATTATTTGTGTAGAACAAAAAGTGAAGTGTTAATACTTCTTATTGTAGCAGCTATAATTTAGATATTATACAGATTAATTTGCCTTAATTAAAAATTAAAATTATTAATTTAATCAAAAATGATAATGCTTATTTGTTCAAAGGATGCAAAATAACAATGAGCTACCTAGCTTGAACAATAAATTTCACAATATATTGTGTTTTTTTATATTAATAGCTTCTTATGTCCTTGTACTTTAAGGACTCACTTCTGAGTCATTTCTTGATATTAAGATGGAAAAAGAACATAGATATACATAATTTGCTCATCAACTGGCTGCTCTTTCTCACTAACCAGTCTTCATTCCTTTTTTTCTACCCGCCACCAGTTGTCCTAGGTCTCCTCTGTCTACACTCTCTTCCTAAGTGACTATACTCCATTTCATAGTTGTATATTTCAACTAGCTTTCAATTTACAACACCTGTGTTCAATATATAACTCAATAAGGTTTGTTGGAACTTTGTCCTTCAACTTTCAAGAGTTCTTTTAGTAAAGCTATCAGTTCTTTGTGGTATAAGATCTACTGATTGTCAATTGCCTTTTGATTTTACTTATTATTATATTTTAAATATATTTTATTGATTTTAGAGAGGAAGAGAGAGGGAGAGAGAGAAAGAAACATCAATGATGAGAGAGAATTATTGATTGGCTGCCTCCTACACACCCCCTACTGGGGATCGAGCCCAAAACCCAGGCATTTGCCCTTGGCCAGAATTGAACCTGGGACCCTTCAGTCTGCAGGCCAAAACTCTATCCATTGAGCCAAACCAGCTAGGGCTGATTTGTTTATTAACTAGAAGCCTGGTGCATGGATTCGTGCAACAGTGGGGTCCCTTGGCCTGGCCTGTGTGCACCCTCTGCAATCCAGGACTCCTTAGGGGATGTTGGGGAGCTGGTTTTGGCCTGATCCCCACAAGCCAGGCCGAGGGACCCCACTGATGCATGAATCTGTGCACCACGGCGGTTTCACCCAACTCATGTGGGCCAGGCTGAGGGACCCGACCGGTGCACGAATCCATGCACCTAGTCTCTAGTATGCATATAAGATCTTTGGTTAATCTCTTCCCACCCTCCCCACTTCCCCCTTCCCTCTGAGATTCATCAGTCTGTTCCATGTTTCCATGCCTGTGATTTCTGCTCCTGTGTTGAGCATCTGCCCCCTAGTGGTCAGTGTGCATCATAGCTACCGGTCAATCAGCTGGTTGGCCGGTTGGCTAGTTGCTTAGGCTTTTATCTATAACTAGAGGCCCACTGCACAAAATTCGTGCATGGGAGGGGGTGTCCCTCAGCCTGACCTGCACCCTCTCCAATCTGGGACTCCTTGGGGGATGTCCGATTGCCCGTTTAGGCCTTATCCCACCTGGCAGTCAGACATCCTTCTCACAATCCAGGACTGCTGCCTCCTAACCACTTGCCTGACTGCCTGTCTGATTGCCCCTAACTGCTTCTGCCTGCCAACCTGATCACCCTCTAACCGCTCCTCTGCCAGCCTGATTGATGCCTAACTGCTCCCCTGCTGGCCTGATCGCCCCCAACTGCCCTCCCCTGTCAGCCTGATCACCCCCAACTGCCCTCCCCTGCCAGCCCGATCCCCCCCAACTGCCCTCCCCTGCTGGCCTGGTCGCCCCCAACTACCCTCCCCTCCCAGCCTGGTCACCCTCAACTGCCCTCCCTTGTTGGCCTGTTCGCCCCCAACTGCCCTCCTCTGCTGGCCCAATTGTCCCCAACTACCCTCTCCTGCTGGCCTGTTTAACCCTAACTGCCCTCCCCTGCTGGCCATCTTGTGGCAGCCATCTTGTGATGACGTCGTGCGAGGGCGTCGCACGAAGGCGTGATGCCACCTAGACTTTTATTATATCCTACCTAAAAATAGACAAATATGCAAATTGACCATACCTCCGACACACCCACAAGCCACGCCCACCACCCAATCAGAGCGAGCATGCAAATTAACCCAAACCAGGATGGCTACAGCCACAGAGAGCAAGGTTTCCTAGGTAACAGAGGAAGCCAAGCTTTCCGCCTGCCCTTGCCAGGCCTAAGCCTCCACTCAAGCTACAAAGTTTCAATTATAGAAGGTAAACAAATTCAAACAAATGGCGGCAGAATGGAGCTTGAGAGAGCAGGCCAGGGTTGCCGCCGGCAACAGGGGAAGCAAAGCTTTCCGCACACCCTGGCCGGGCCCACCCACTTAAGGCAACAAAGTTTCAATTATAACCCCAACAGAAATGGCTGCCGCTGTGGAGGGAGCCCCAGGCTTGGCTCTGCTCCAGGCTACAAAGTTTCAATTGTAGAAGGAAAATAAATTCCAGATACCAGGGCCTCCTCTTGGGTTGCCAGGGGGAGTGGCCGGCCTGCAAACCACCATAGGCCCCTCGCTCAGGCTGCCCCACACCCCAAGGCAACCCCCACCTGATCCGGGACACCCTTCAGGGCAAACCAACTGGCCCCCACCCATGCACCAGGCCTATATCCTATCTAATAAAAGAGTAATATGCAGATTGACCATCACTCCAACACACAATATAGCTGCCCCCCTGTGGTCAAAGATCCTGCCCCCATGTGGACACAAGATGGCCACCACAAGATGGCCAGCAGGAGAGGGCATTTGGGAGGCACCCAGCCTGCAAGGGAGGGCAGTTGAGAAGGACCAGGCCTACAAGGGAGGGCAGTTGGAGGTGATCAACCCTGCAGGAGAGGGCAGTTAGGGGTGACCAGGCCGGCAGAGGAGGGAAGTTGGGGGCAAACAGGCTGGCAGCGGAGTGGTTAGGGGGTGATCAGGCTGGCAGGCAGAAGCGGTTAGGGGCAATCACGAAGGCAGGCAGGCAAGCAGTTGGGAGCCAGCAGTCCTGGATTGTGAGAGGGATGTCCGACTGCCCGTTTAGGCCCCATGGGAGTCGGACATCCCTTGAGGGGTCCCATATTGGAGAGGGTACAGGCTAGGCTGAGGGACAACCCCCCTCCGTGCACAAATTTCGTGCACCAGGCCTCTAGTAGGATAATAAAAGGGTAATATGCTAATTAGGCCAAATGTCCTTCCAGACGAAGCTGGAGCTGGAGGGAAGCCAGCCCGGGTCCCAGGTGCCAGAGGGAAGCCAGTGCCGGCAGCTGGGGAAAGGAAGGCCTACTCTTACACGAATTTCGTGCATCGTGCCTCTAGTATATATGGCAGGGGAGGGCAGTTGGGGGTGATCAGGCCAGCAGGGGAGCAGTTAGGCATCCATCAGGCTGGCAGAGGAGCGGTTAGAGGGTGATCAGCGGTTAGAGGGTGCCATGCATTTCAATGTAATCAAATTTATCACTCTTTCTTATGTTGCCCCAGGATTTATTTTTATCAGAATTAGAAAGTCTTTCTCTACACCATGTTTAAAGAGTAATACATTCAGTTTTCTTCAGGAGTTGGTATGATTTTATTCTTACTTTGAGATCTCTAGAATAATTAGAGTTTATTCTTGTGTATGGTATGAGATATGGGTCAAACTTTATATGGCTGCACAGTTATTTATTTAAAAGTCTATCTTTACCCCAGGGTTTTGAGATGCCATCTTTACCATATACTAAATATCTGTATGTTCTGAGCTTCAGTTTTGGACTTTCCATTCTAAATCAATGATGCGTGTGTCTATTTCTCTGTCTGTACCTCCTAGCTCTAATTTTAGAGATAGTACAGCATGTTATAATATAGGGCAGGGATAACTCTGACTCAGTCTTTTAAAATTTTTCTTGATTATTCTTTATTTTTTAAAATAAGTTTTAGTGTTGCGCTATTTTTTGATTGATTGATTGATTGGTTTAAATTTTACTGAGAAGGGCTTTTTACAGCTCTGAAGGAAGCCCTTCCTTCTTGGGGCCTCTTCCTCAGACACTGGACTCTCGCTCTATCCACTGCAGAAAGCCTAACTGAGCCTGAAATGTCTGCAGACTTCAGATCCAGTCCTAGGTAGAGACCTATAAGAAAGGCACTCCAGGTCCACCAAAAGACACAAGGACGTTCACAGCTGTTCTGCTCTAATAGCAAACTGGGAACAAGTGGGACAGACAGAGGAGGAAGCCCTGCGGCGGTCTCCAGGCTAGGCTGAAAGGTCATCACCAGGGAACTCAGAAACGTTCATAGGCACATGGGAAAGAAAAGCAAGAGTTGGCTTGCCTTGAGCTCTGCCCTCTCAGGAAATGAGGAACCTGGAGTCATGAAGCTGAAAAAGTCAAGTTCACAAACTTCCCTCCCATTTTTAGCACAGGGTCCCTCTCCCTACACTGCCACAATGCACTGGAACCTCACTCCCCCACCCCCGCCCCCCGCAACCCCACTCACAAGGCACTTCCAAGAGGCAACCTTCAATGAGGATGATTCAGCACAGCTTCAGTCAGCAAAAATGGCAGGTGAAGCCCTAGCCGGTTTGGCTCCATGGATAGAGCTTTGGCCTAAGGACTGAAGGGTCCCTGGTTCCATTCCAGTCAAGGGCACATGTCTGGGTTGCAGCTAGATACCCAGTAGGGGCGTGCAGCAGGCAGCCGATGGATGATTCTCTCTCATTAATGTTTCTCTCTCCCCCTCTTCCTTCCTCTCTGAAATCAATAAAAATATATTTTTTTTAAATGGCAGGTGAGGATTAGATGGTCTGGAGAAACTGACCCACAGGCTCTCCTGAAAACCGAGGCAGCTCCATTGTTCTTTACAAGTCCCGGGAACCTTGTGGGCCAGCGGAAGGAAGCTTTGGCTCAGGGTTTTGTGATCTCTTCCTGCTGGTGGGAAGAATAGGAGCCGGCAGGAAGGGAAATCCACTGAACAAAGAACCAGAGGCAAATCCGAGGTTGCCTCAGAGAAGTTACAGCTGGCCCCGGAGCTCATTGTACTGAGTGGGAGCCACCCGGATGAGAATAAGCCAATGCCTGGGTTATGCCTAAAAGCCCAGGAGAGCCCCATGCTGCCACCACCAAACCAGGCTCTAAACCCAGAATTTGACTATCCAGATCTCAAAAGGGACTGAAATCAGAGTTTTGAAAACTGGATCTTTTCCATATGCATGTAAAATAAAACTCATGTTAAAAAGCAAGTAAACAAACGAAAAACAAAACAAACAAAAGGAAATGTTTCATGCCATAAACAGCACTCATGTTACAATAGGATATTCAATTAGATGTGGAGTGTATCAAGAAATCTCAAAGGAAAATCTGTGGGGTTTTTGTTTTGTTTTGTTTTTCTAATCCTCACCTGAGGATGTGTTTTTATTTATTTTAGAAAGAGAGAAAGGGAGAGGGACAGAGAGAGAAACATCAATGTGAGGGAGAAACATCAATTGGTTGCCTTCCAAACATGCCCCTACTAGGGATCGAACCTGCAACCCGAGTATGTGCCCTGACCTGGAATAGAACTCACAACCATTCTGTGCATGGAGGACACTCCAACCAACTGGGCCACACCAGCCAGGGCAAAGAAAAAGTGTTTTGAATAAAATGAAAATGTAATTGTCCCCAAATGAGTTAGGTTTATGTCCCCAAAATTGCTCCTTCACAAAAAGGATCTATGGTCAGAATTTCCCAGATTGCACTTGAGGAGATACTATGATGATGGAGTAGCATAGACACCAGTAATTCCACTGACAGTCTTATTAATAACAGAGCTCCATAAGAGGTGCAGATAGCAACCAAGACATCTGCCTACATTTAGCCTTGTTTTGGCAGGTGTCATTAGAGTTTTGCTTTATTTTGTTATTGTTTTTTTGTTGTTGTTCTTTTAAAAATCCACTTTGGAAATCAGTTTTGTTTTTCCCTTTGATAAGGTTAGAAATAGTGTAGCCTTACAAGCACCTTATTTCACTTTGAGTTCAAATTTTAATTCCTCAGTATCACTGTTATTTGTAGTAGGCAGATTTAATTGCTCCATTAGTTGCCCATGGAAGCATCAAATGGAGCAATTTAAACCAGACCTTATTTCCTAGTGTCAGATTCATAGAAATACCTTTAAGGTCTGAAAAAATTATATACTTTTCTATTTAGCAATATTGATACCACCCATGTTGGTTCTATACAGAAAACTGTATCTATATATTTTGAAAAAAGATATATAATTTAAGCCCCCTGTCAAGGACAGTTAGGAAAAAATAGTTCATTTTCTGGTTAGATAAGATGACATACCTTGGTGATGGTGGAATCTGATTTATCAGTGCCCACTACTCCTCATTACCATTTTAGAGACTGCCCTGATTTTCTGATGGTCTGCCCAATTGGGCAGCATGTCTTAGAAGCTTAGCAATGCTCAGCTGTGGGAACAAACAGAAAAGTTTCTTGTGCAAATGGCCACATTTTCAGATGTGATATTTTACCTCCCAATCTATTTTATTTTCAAGAAAATAAATCTAAAATTTTAAAAATGCTAGTTTGAAAGAGATTTTATTCACAACTGTCTTGAATTATGAGTTCACTAACATTTTCAAGTATTATTATTTCTTCGTTTCAATTACAAATGAGATTTAGAATTAAATATCCAGAAAGTAATGATTCAATACAAAATTAAAAAGAGATTTGGTGAAATATTGTTCACCTCTAAAATACTCATGAGGGGGTTGGAGGTCTGGGTGAAAGAGATGAAGGCATTAAAAAGTACAGTTTGGTAATTGCAAATAGTCACAGGGATGTAAAGTACAGCATAGAGAATATAGTCAATAATATTGTGATAACTATATATGGTGGCAGGTGGATATTGAAAATATTGGGATAAATACTTTGTAAAGTATATGATTGTCTAACTACTATGTTGTACACTAGAAATCAATACAGAATAATATAAAAGTAAAATGGAGTTGGAACAAAATAAAAACACATTAAAAATAATCTTAACTTTTATTTTTATGTATTTTTATTATTGATAATATTACAGATATCTCACATCCTTTCCTCTCCTCCCAGTCCCTACCCACCCTAACAAGTTCTTCACTACCCTATTACCTGTGTCAATGGGCTATGCATATCTATATTATAAAAAACCAGTGGCCCTAATGCCGTAACGACCAAAGACCGATCACTGGGAGGCTGCATGCGTAGCGAGGTGCACGCGGGTGGGTGGGGACTTGAAGCTGCATCCAGCAGCACACCGGGCCTGGGTCTCATGTGATTTCGTGTGCTGGGCCCCTAATAAGTATATAAGTTGTTTGGTTTACCTCTTCTCGTCCCCAAAATGTGGCCATTCGACACAAAAAACTTTTCTGTTTGTTTCAACAGTTGAGCCTTGCTAAGCTTCTAAGACATGCTGCCTAATTGGGCAACCCCACATCGAGGTATGTCAGTATGTTCCATGCTTCCATGCTTTGGGTCTTTATTTTGTTGGTCAATTTATTTTGTCCCTTAGATTCCATTAATAAGTGAGATCATGTGATATGTGTCTTTCACAGTTTAGTTTATTTCACTTACCAAAATATTTTTCAGGTATATCCATACTGTCCCAAAGGGTAAGAAATCCTTATTTTTTACAGCTGCATAGTGTTCCATTGTGCAAATGTCCCACAGCTTTTGTATCCATTCATCTACTGACTAAAGGCCCAGAGCATGAATTCGTGCACCTTGAAAGGAACTGTGGGCTGCGAGGCTGCAGTAGGCGCAGGGGAGGGTCTCGGCCCATAATCTGCGCCCCACCCGGCCCTTCCAGCCATGGCCCCCAGTCCCCTGTCTGCCGGCAGCCCCATTCCCACTGCTGTCACTCCCACACACTGACGGCGCCGGCCCTGTGTGAACCCGCTGATGGTGCGGAGCGATTGGGGCTGGCACCAGCAGCGGGTGTGAGTGAGGCACCGTCAGTGGGTGCGAGCAGGGGCTGCTGCCCCAATCGCCCCTCAGGAGCAGGGGGAGGTGGAGAAGCCCTCAGGGGCAATTGGGGCTGGCAGCCACCGCTCGCACCCACTGATGGCATCAAGTGATCAGGACAGCACTGGGCACTGGCAGTAGGTGTGAGTAGTGGCTCCAGCGCCGGCTATGGGTGCGAGCATTGGGCGGGACCCAGCATGCGGGAGCAAAGAATTTTCAGTAACCACCAGGGGCTCACCCCAATGACAGCACCTTGGTCTGGCACCCCTGCTCACCTGCTCCACCATCCCACCATAGTCAACAGCCGCCATGTTCTGCACATGTCCCCTGGTGGTTGGCATACATCATAGCAACCAGTTGTTCAGTTGTTTATTGTTCTGGTTGTTCTGCATTTTGGTCTATTTGCATATTAGCCTTGTATTATACAGGATGGGCACTTGGACTGTTTCCAAATCTTAAGTATTTTATTTTTTTAATAAATCTTTCTTGTCCAGATTATTACAGTTGTTCCTCTTTTTTCCCGCTATAACTCCCCTCCACTTGGTTCCCACCCCACCCTCTGTCCTTGCCCTCCCCACTGTCCTCATCCATAGGTGTATGATTTTTGTCCAGTCTCTTCCCACACCACCCACACCCCTTTCCCCCTGAGGATTGTCAGTCCACTCCCTTTCTATGCCCCTGATACTATTATATTCACCAGATTATTCTGTTCATCAGATTTTTTATTCACTTGTTGATAGATATGTATTTGTTGTTCATAATTTTTACCTTTACTTTTTCTTCTTCTTCCTCTTCTTAAAAAATAACTTTCAGCATTTCATATAAAACTGGTTTGGTGGTGATGAACTCCTTTAGCTTTTTCTTATCTGTGAAGCTCTTTATCTGACCTTCAATTCTGAATGATAGCTTTGCTGGGTAGAGTAATCTTGGTTGTAGGTTCTTGCTGTTCATCACTTTGAATATGTCTTGCCACTCCCTTCTGGCCTGCATAGTTTCTGTTGAGAAATCAGCTGACAATCGTATGAGTGATCCCTTGTAGATAACTGTTTTTCTCTTGCTACTTTTAATATTCTCTCTTTGTCTTTTGCTCTTGGCATTTTAATTATGATGTGTCTTGGTGTGGTCCTCTTTGGATTCCTTTTGTTTGGTGTTCTGTGCGCTTCCTGGACTTGTAAGTCTATTTCTTTCACCAGGTAGGGGAAGTTTTCTGTCATGATTTCTTCAAATAGGTTTTCAGTATCTTGCTCTCTCTCTTCTTCTGGCACCCCCATAATTCAGATGTTGGTATGCTTGAGGTTGTCCCAGAGGCTCCTTACACTATCTTCATATTTTTGGATTCTTTTTACTTTTTGCTTTTCTGGTTGGGTGTTTTTTGCTTCTTTGTATTTCAGATCTTTGACTTGATTCTTGCAATCCTCTAGTCTGCTGTTGGATCTCTGTATATTATTTTTTTATTTCAGTCAGTGTATGCTTAATTTCTATTTGGTCCTTTTTCATATCCTCAAGGGTCTCAGTAAATTTATTGGCCTTTTCTAGAAAATTCTTGAAAAACCTTATAACTGTGGTTTTGAACTCTATATCCAGTCGTTTGCTTTCCTTCATTTCTTTCATTTGTGACCTGTTTCTTTGTCTTCATATTTTGGTTGCTTCCCTGAGTTGATAGAGTGACTTTGTGTGCTAGGTGTCCTATAGGGCCCAGTGGCTCAGCCTCCCCAGTTACCTGAGGTGGACACTTTTAATGCACACCTTTGTGGGCTGTGTGCACAGTCTTGTTGTAGTTAAGCCTTAATTGTTGTTGGTATCACTGGGAGGAATTGACCTCCAGGACAATTGGTTGTGAGGATCAGCTGTGTCTACAATGGGAGAACTTCTGTGCTGGAGACACCCTTATGAGGCAAGACTTGCTTCAGTGGGGCTTTGGTGCTCACTGAGTCTGCCCCCTGAGTGTGTCCCTTATGGATATGAGGAGTTGTAATCTGGATGGTCCTACTCTGACCCTTGGGTACACTGGCTCTTAGATCTCCAAGGAGGTGCTAATTTAGCCTCTACCTGAGGCCACCCAGCAGGAGCTATGGAAAGATCTGCAGATTCCTCTTCTTTGGGTTTTGGAGGTGCCCAGATGAGGCCCAGCTGTGAAGCAATGCAAGCTGCTGTGGGGCCTTGGGACTTCTTTTGGATGTTCTGGGTCTCTCTGACTCAGCTGGAGTTTGTTAGGTAAGTTTAGATTTCAAAGTACCAGGCCATTCATATGCAAAAGCCTCTGCACACAGCTTGGATGGGGCGGAGTCTCAGGGTAGAGCAAACAGCAATGGCTTCCCATCAGCCCTGCCCTAAGAGGCCCCCGGGTCTCAGTGTCCCTTGGTAATCGCTGCAAACACCTCTGAGAGAAAGCCACCCTCGAGTTCCGCCTGCTGCCAGACAGTCCAGTCTCTCCCCGTATGAGTCTGGGTCCCCAGAGTCTTGCCCGGAACTGGAGTTCAGAGCAGTTGGGAGCTTGTGTCTCCCTGTGGATTGAAAAAGCCAGCCATGTACTCAGTTGCCAGCCCTCTCCTCGCATGCGCCTCTGTACCTCTGCACTTTACTTCCACTGCTCCTCTGAGTCTCAGTGTGCTTTTCTCTCCCCTTCTAGTTGTAGAATTTCCACTTAGCCAGCCTTCCTGTGGTTCTGGATGATGTCTGTTTTGTCTTTTAGTTGTAGTTTTGAAGTTGTTGTGCAAGGCAGCAAGTTCAGGTGTTTACCTATGCCACCATCTTGGTTTCTCCCAAATCTTAAGTATTTTAAATAATGCTTCTATTAACATAGGGTGCATATATTCTTTCTGATTGGTGTCCTGGGGTTTTTAGGATATATTTTCAGAAGTGTGATCACTGGGTCAAACGGAAGTTCCATTTTTACTTTTTTTGAGGAAACTCCATACTGTTTTCCACAGTGGCTGTACAAGTCTGCATTCCCACCAGCAATGAACTAGTGTACTCTTTTCTCCACATCCTTGCCAGCACTTGTTTGTTGATTTTTTTGATGATAGCCATTCTGACAGGTGTGAGGTGATTTTTTCATTGTGGTTTTAATTTGTATTTCTCTGATGATTAATGATTTTGAGCAATTTTTTTCATATGTCTCTTGGATATTTGTATGTCCTCTTTGGAGAAATGTCTATTGAGGTCTTCTAAACATTTTTTTTTTAAATTAGATTGTTTGTCATCTCTTTGTTGAGTTGTATGAGTACTTTATATATTTCGGATATGAACCCCTTATCAGATGTATCATTGGCAAATATGTTCTCCCATACAGTGGGTTTCCTTTTAATTTTGATGGTGGTTTCTTTTGCAATGCAAAAACTTTTTTTTTTTTATGTAGTCCCATTTGTTTATTTTCTCCTTAGTTTCCATTGCCCTAGGAGATGTATCCATTAACATATTGCTATGTGAGATGTCTGAAATTTGACTGTGTATGTTCTCCTCTACGATTTTATCCACCTTAATTTTATTCTTTTATCCATCTTAATTTTATTCTTTTATTCTTGTGTATGGTGTAAGTTGGTGATATGATTTCATCTAATTGCATGGGTCTGTCCAGTTTTCTAGCACTATTTGTTGAAAAGACAGTCTTTACTCCATTGTATGTTCTTGCTTCCTTTGTCAAATGTTAATTGACCATAATAGTATGGGGAAATTTCTGGGGTCTATGTTCTGATTCATTGGTCTACATACCTGTTCTTGTGCAAGTACCAGGGTGTTTTGGTTAAATGGCTTTGTAGTATAGTTTGCATTTTAATTTAGACCCCCTCCTACTTCTTTCTTCTTTCTCAAGACTGCTGCAGCAATTTGGTGCCTTTATGGTTCCATATAAATTTTTAGAATATTTGTTCTAGCTCTGTGAAATATGGCATTGGTATTTTAATAGGAATTGCATTGAATCTGTAGATTGCTTTGGGTAGTATAAACATTTTAATGATGTTAATTCTTCCAATCCATGAACATGGTATACACTTCCATTTGTATCTTCCTCTATTTCTTTTTTCAATGTCCTATAGTTTTAACAAGTACAGGCCTTTTTCCTCCTTGGTTAAGTTTATTCCTAGGTACCTTATATTTTGTTGATGCAATGGTAAATGGGATTGCTTTTTTAGTTTCTCTTTCTAAGAAGTATTGGTGTATAAAAATGTTATCAATTTGTGGATGTTGATTTTGTATCCTGCTACCTTCACAAATTCACTTATTAAGTCTTGTAGTTTCGTGGTGGAGTTTTTAGAGTTTTATATGTACAATAACATGTTATTGGCGAATAATGACAGTTTTACTTCCTCCTTTCCAATTTGGATGCCTTTTGTCTCTTCTTCTTGTCTGATTGCTATGGCTAGGACTTCCAGTACTAGGTTGAATAACAGCGGTGAAAGCAGAAATCCTTGTCTTATTCCTGTTCTTAAGGTAAATGCTTTTAAATTTTGCCCATTGAGTATTATGCTGGCTGTATGTTTGTCACAGATAGTAGATGGCCTTTATTTTGTTGAGGTATGATCCCTCTCTTCCCACTTTACTGAGAGTTTTTATATTTTAAAGAAAGTGCTATATTTTATCTAATGCTTTTTCTGCATCTATTGATATGATCTTGTGGTTTTTATCTCAATTTGTTTATATGATGTATCACACTTATTGGTTTGTGAGTATTGTACTAGCCTTGCATCACCAGAATAAATCCCACTTGTTTGGTCATGGTGTAGACTCTTTAATGTATTACTGGATGCAATTTGGTAATATTTTGTTGAGGATTTCAATATCTGTGTTCATCATGGATATTCGCCCATATCGAATGTTCAGTAAAATTCACCTGCAAATCCATCTGGGCCAGGACTTTTGTTTACTGGGAGCTTTTGTTTGTTTGTTTATTACTGCTTCAATTTCATCTGTTGTTATTGGCTTACTCAGGTTGTCTGATTCTTCTTGATTGAGTTATGGAAGATTGTATGTTTCTAGGAATTTGTCCATGTCACCCAGGTTGTCCAGTTGTTGGCATAGTGTTGTTCATAGTATTTGCTTACAATCCTTTGTATTTCTGTGGTGTCCATTATTATATCACCTCTTTCCTTTCTGATTTTATTAATTTGGGTCCTCTCTCTTTGTTTCTTAATGAGTCTGGCTAGGGGATCATTAATTTTGTTTATCTTTTCAAAGAACCAGCTCTTAAATTTATTAACTTTTATACTTTTTTTGTTTTTTTTTTTGTATTTAGTCTATATGTCAATTATTCCCACTCTGATCTTGATTATTTCCTTCATTCTACTTCCTCTGGTGTTTTTTTTTGTTGTTGTTCTTTTTCTAATTCATTTAGTTGTAGGATTAGATAGTTTATTAGTCCTTTTTCTTGTTTCTTGTTATAGGCCAGTATAGGCCAGTAGTGCTATGAAGTTCCTTATCAGGACTGCTTTCATAGTGTCCCATAGGCTTTGGTTGGTTGTGTTTTCATTTTCATTTGTTTCCAATATGTTTTTAATTTCTTATTTGATCTCTTTGGTAATCCAGTCATCCTATCTAATAAAAGAGTAATATTCAAATTGACTGTACCTCCGCTATACCCACAAGCCATGCTCACCAGCCAATCAGGAGCGAGTATGCAAATTAACCCAACCAAGATGGCTGTGGCCATGGAGCGAGCAAGAGGCTTGGGTTTCCCCGGCAATGGAGGAAGCCAAGCTTTCCACTTGCCCTGGCAACCCAGGCCTCCACTCAAGGCTACAAAGTTTCAATTATAGAAGATAAATAAATCCCAACAAAAATGGTGGCAGCCACAGAGCTGGAGAGAGCAAGGAGGCTTGAGTTGCCCCCGGCAATGGAGGAAGCCAAGCTTTCCACCTTCCCTATCCTGACTTGGCCTCCGCTCAAGGCTACAAAGTTTCAATTATAGAAGATAAATAAATTCCAACAAAAATGGCTGTGGCCACAGAGCCAGCAGGAGGCCTGGCTCTGCTCAAGGCTACAAAGTTTCAATTATAGAAGATAAATAAATCCCACATCCCAGGGCCTCTGCTTGGGTCACCAGGGGGTGTGGCTGGCCTGCAAACCACTACAGGCCCTTCACCCAGGCCACCCCAAGCCCCAAGGGAACCCCCATCCTGATCCGGGACACCCTTCAGGGCAAACCAGCCTGCCCACACCCGTGCACCAGGCCTCTATCCTATCTAATCCTATCTAATAAAAGAAGAATATGCAAATTGACTGTCACTCCAACACACAAGATGGCTGCCCTCATGTGGTCAAAGATGACTGCCCCTTGTGGACACAAAATGGCTGCCACAAGATGGTCAAGCAGGGGAGGGCAATTGGGAGGGACCAGGTCTGCAAGGGAGGGCAGTTGTGGGCGATCAGGCCAGCAGAAGAGGGAAGATGGGGCCGACCAGACCTGCATTGAAGGGCAGTTGGGAGGGACCAGGCCTGCAGGGGAGGGCAGTTAGGGGAAAACAGGCTGGCAGGGGAGCAGTTAGGCATCAATCAGGCTGGGAGGGGAGTGGTTAGGGGGTGATCAGGCTGGCAGGCAGAACCAGTTAGGGGCAATCAGGAAAGCAAGATTGGGAGTCAGCAGTCCTGGATTGTGAGAGGGATGTCCAACTGCCCATTTAGGCAGTCAGACATCCCTTGATGGGTCCCAGATTGGAGAGTGTGCAGGCTGGGCTGAGGGACACACAACCCCGTGCATGAATTTCATGCACCAGGCCTCTAGTTGTTTAATAACATGCTATTTAGCCTCCATGCATTTGAGTGTTTTTGAGGGTTTTTTTGTTGTTTTTTTTACTGTAGTTCATTTCTAACTTCATGCTATTGTGATATGAGAAGATGCTTGGTATTATTTTAATGTTCTTGAATTTTTATAGACCTGTTTTGTGCCCTAACATGTGGTCTGGCTTTGAGAATGTTCCATATGCACTTGAGGAGAATGCATATGTTGCTATTTTGGGGTGCAATGTTCTATAAATATCAGTTAAATCCATCTGATATAGTGTATCATTTAAGGCCTCTGTTTCCTTGTTAATTTTTTTGTCTGGAAGGTCTATCCAGTGATGTCAGTGAGGTATTAAAATCCCCCACTATAACTATATTGTTGTCAATCTCTCCCTTAAAGTCCATCAAGAATTTTTTTTTTTTTTTTTTTTTTTTTTTTTACGTATTTGGGTGCTCCTATATTGGGTGCCAGATTATTATAATCTCTGAACGCATAATAATCTGGCCACTCAGTGTATATCGTATATAATAAAAGGCTAATATGCAAATTGTCCCCTCGACCAGGAGTTCAACCAGCAGGCAGGCTGGCCAACCGTCCATGTCCCCTCCCCCTGGCCAGGCTGGGTGGACCCCACCCATGCACAAATTCATGCACCGGGCCTCTAATATATATACTGAGTGGCCAGATTATTATGCGTTCAGAGATCATAATAATCTGGCCACTCAGTGTATGTTTACAAGTGTTCTATTTTCTTGTTGGGTCATTCCCTTGAGTATTATGAAGTGACCTTTTTTGTCTTTTGTTATGACCTTTTTTTTGATGTCTACTTTGTCAGATATAACTATTGTTACCCCCAGCTTTAATTTTCCTTTTTATTGGCATGGAATATATTTTTCCATCCCTTTACTCTCAGTCTGTGTGTATCTTTTGTTCTGAGGTGGGTCTCTTGTCGACAGCATATATATGGGTCATGTTTTCTTATCCATTCACTCACCTATGCCTTTTGACTGAAGCATTTAATCCATTTACATTTGCTTACTATTGATAGATATTTATTTTTGCCCTTTTCATTTTCTTTATGGCTATGATCCTCTCTCTTTTCTTCTTAAAGCAGTCCCTTTAACATTACTTGCATCCTGGTTTGGTGGTAATGTACTCATGCAACCTCTTTTTGTCTGGAAAGCTTTTTATTTCACCTTCAAATTTAAATGATAGTCTTGCTGATACAGTAGTTTTGAATTTTGGCCCTTGATTTTTATTTCTTTGAGTACTTCATGCCACTCCCTTCTGGCCTAAAGTGTTTCTATTGAGAAGTCAGCTGACATTCTAATGGGAACACCTTTGTAGGTAATTTTCTGTCTCTCTCCTGCTGCCTTTAAAATTCTTTCTTTGTCTTTAATGTTTGCCATTTTAATTATGATGTGTCTAAGTGTGGATCTCTTTGAGTTCTTCTTGATTGGGACTCTGTGACTCCTGAACTTGTGTTACTTTTTCCTTCACCAGATTGAGGAAGTTTTCTGTCATTATTTCTTTAAACAGATTCTCTCTTCCTCGCTCACCCTATTCCCCTTCTGGTACTCATATTATGTGGATGTTGTTACTTTTCACATCGTCCCAGAGCTCCTTTAAGCTATCTTCCTGCTTTTTTTTTTTTTTTTCTATTTGCTGATTTATTTGGGTAGTTATTTCTACCTTGTCTTCCAAATTGCTGATTCAGTCCTCTGCTTCAGCTAATCTACTTTTAATGCCTTCTAGTGTGTTCTTGATGTCAGATATATCATTCTTCATTTCTGTTTGTTCTTATTCATCGCCTCTATTTCCCTTTTTATACTGTTGTAATTTGCACTAAGTTCCTTAAACATCATTATAACCATTGCTTTGAACTCTATGTCTGATAGTTTGCTTTCCTCCATCTCATTTAATTATTTTTTGTTTTGTTTTGGAGATTCCTTCTTTTCTCTCATTTGTGGGTTGTTTTTCTTTTGTCTCCCCATTTTAGCTGTCTCTTTGTATTTGCTTCTATGTATTGAACTGCTCTGCCTCCAAGTCTTTGTGGAATGGCCTTATGTAGAGTGTTTTGAGGGTTTCAGTGTGGTGGTCTCTTTGTTCACCTGAGCAGGATGCTCTAGGAATGCCCCTTGTGTGTGTTGTTTGAGCTCTTCTGTTATAATTGGGTCTTGATTGTTGTTGTCCCATTTGTGGGAGGAATCTCCCCTCCAACTTGCTGCCAGTGAAGTTCAAGTCCAATGTCATTGTGCCAGCTGTTATACAGGTTCTTTTGGTCTGCTATTTGTGGAGCTCACTGGGTTTTGTTCTAATGTTGTTGAAGCTGGTCCCTTGGTGGTATCCTTGGCCTCCTGGGAGCTTCTCTAGTGCAGGTGAATGTGAATAACTGTCCCTTTCTGGCCCTAGGCAACCTGATTAAGGTCAGAAAGGTTGAATCCCCTAATAGTCCAATGGTCAAAGACTCTTGGTCCAGAGGCTGGGTACGTCTTGAGTGTCATACCTTGCTTGTCCCTGTTCTGAGCTATACTTCCTTCCCCCATGAAGCTGGCCCACTAAGCATCAGCTGCAGGTGCTTGGGATCCCACTGACTTTTGCCTCACTGAGCAGTCCAGGATGGTGTCTGCAGCTGGGACCCAAATTGCTGTTTCATCATCATAAGTTTTAAAAAGAAATATGGAATGATATTTTGAATAATATATGTTTCTTTATATTTATTGTCATATACATGTTGGGGCATAAGTAGGTTTACAGTGGTGAGTACTTGAAAATTTAATTTTGTATTGTGTATTATTATTTATTATTTTATTATTTTCTACATAAGCAACTGTAAGCCTATTTTGCCACACCACATGTATCTGTATATTTTTCATAAAAATTACATTTATGTTTAGCAAATTTTAAGTAACAAATTGAAATGTCAGTTCTTCAATTAAGAGGGGGAAGAACAAAACATGCAGTTTCTTATCCCCAATTGTTATATAGTTAGAGGTGCCTCTACACACATAATTGTATATGGAGTTAATTTTATATCACATCATGAAAGATGTAACTTAAAGTGCTGCAAGAAGAAAAAGTAGAGATTTCTTAAGTTCCTAGTGTTATAAATCATAAGGTAAAGAATACTTGAATAAGTTTAATATCCTCTATGTGTACAGTATGATAAAATTTAAAGAAATCATAAAACACATCAGTCCACCAAACATTAAAAAACTTAAAAAGTTAGGAAATTTTGGTAAATACTTTTTATAATTTATGCTGCCTACAATGGGCAGCAATCACTCTGAAATGTCTGTGCCAACAAAAACAAATTTGGAAGATCTAAGTTCTTTGTCTACGGGCTGAAATCAGATGCCAGCAAGAGTTTGGAAGCATGTGGGTCATGCACTGTGGAGAGTGTGGGCAGAGTAGAGCACATTCAGGAGAGAGGTTACTGGTTGAATAGAGGACATACTACAGGGAGAATGAAGTCAATAGCAAAGCTTAGATAGGACACACTCAAAGCTAAACTGAGTTCTTCAAAGCAAAGCAAATAACTCAGTTAAAAGGAGAGCCCACAAATCTATGAGCTATGCACAAGAAACAAAGACTGGAGAGTTTATACAAAACCAGATAAAAATCAAAATGGGAAAACTAAACATCTCTTATAAATGATCCAGATAAAATGTTGATATTATGGTGGAACCTATCCTAATGACCCACAGCTATCACCCCCACACAGCTTAAAGAGAGGAAACACTGATTCCAAGGGTTGACAAAAGTGATGGCCTACTTCGAATTATTTAAATAATGTTATGACTTGTTTATTAGTTTCCTAGAGTTGCTATAACAATGAACCACAAACTGGGTGGTTTAAAACTACGGACATTTATTGACCTATAAGGGAGGCTAGAAGCCCAAAATCAAGATATCAGCAGGACCACATTCCCTCTGAAACCTGCAGAAGAGAATCCCTCCTTGCTCAGCTTCTGGTGGTTTTACAGCAATCCTTGCATTCCTTGGCTTGCAGTTGCAACACCTCAATCTTTGCCTCCATCCTACATTATAAAGAGCTAATATGTAAATGGTTGTCACACCCTCAAGCCATCATGCCATAATGGCTCAGACACTCAACAGTGAGGAGACAGGAATGAGGACCAGCCAGGCACAAATGAGCTCTTGAGAGAGGAATGGGGACCAGCCAGGCACAAATGAGCTCACAAAAGAGGAATGGAGACCAGTCAGGCTGTGGCCTGGGAGAGGGACAAGCCACATGCCCCATGGTCCCCACAGTCCAAGGCACCAGTGGCTGTGCCTGCGGCCCAGGAGAGGGACAAACTACATACAGCGTGGTCCTGGGAACCAGCGGCTGTGTCTGCACCTGTGGCCCCGGAGAGGGACAAGCTGCACGCCCCATGGTCCTGGGCACCAGCAGCTGGGGCTGCAGGCTGGGAGAGGGACAATCTGCACGCCCCATGGTCCCCATGGTCCAGGGCGCCACTGGCTGCATATGCGGCCCAGGAGAGGGACAAGCCACCTGCCCCATGGTCCCCACAGTCCAAGGCACCAGTGGCTGTGCCTGCGGCCCAGGAGAGGGACAAGCCACCTGCCCCATGGTCCCGGGCACCAGCAGCTGGGGCTGCAGCCTGGGAGAGGGACAATCTGCATGCCCCATGGTCCCCACGGTCCTGGGCACCAGTGGCTGTGCCTGCGGCCCGGGAGAGGGACCAGTTGCCTGCCCTGTGGTCCTGGGCACCTGTGGCTGCAGCCCAGGAGAAGCCACCCAGGTCCTGGGTTCCTGCGTTCGGCCAGAGAGAGGGAAGCCCAGGTTCCAGGTGCCTGCAACTGGCCAGAAGAGAGAATCCTGGGTCCCAGGTGCAGGGTGAGGCAGAGGTAGTTAGGGGTGATCAGGCCAGCAAGGGAGCAGTTAGGGGTGATCAGGTAGACAAGCAGAGGGTTTAGGGGTGATCAAGCAGGCAGGAAGGTGAGGGGTTAGGAGTCAGCAGTCCTGGATTGTGAGAGGCAGTCGGACATCCCCCGAGGGGTCCCAGATTGGAGAGGGTGCAGGCCGGGCTGAGGGACCCCCCCCCCATGCACGAATTTTGTGCACCGAGCCTCTAGACATTTTATGTCCATTTTCTTCTGGTTTGTGTCTGTCTCTGTTTTGTTTCCTCTTCTTATAAGGAAATCAGTCATATAGAATTAAAAGTTTACTATAATCCTGAATAACATCATCATAACTTGTATGTTACATCTGCAAAGACCCTATTTACAAATATTCACAAGTACTTAAGCATATCATTTTGGAGGACACAATTTAACAATGTTTTTGACTAATTGAAATAGTGGTGTGTATGTGAACCTTAGATTTAAAAAATACAAGAATTATTTCTTTAAGGAAAAAGTCAAAAGCAAGATGCACTGATTGGTACAATTCTAATAGCTAATTTGAGAAGTCACTTTATTTATTGCAGAAACCGTTTTAACCACTTTAAAATATTGACATATTTTTGCCTCACTATGATGATATGAGGTTGTATTTTTCTATTCATTTAAAGATGAGGAAACTAAAGCACAAGGGAATGAAATTGCTTTGATGTGTCGAAGCTGGAATTTAAACTCAGGTAGTCAGGCCCAGAATCTATGTGCTTAACTAGAATATGATTTCAAATAAAACAAGCTGGTTCCTTGGATACCTATGAATTGTTTGTCATCAGCTCCATGTTCCTCCTTTCTCTCGATTAGCAGCATGGTGAGGTGCTAATGGGTGAAGGTTGAATCTGACTTGGGAATGGCCACAAAAGGATTACCAAAGTTATAAAATATAGGTCTCAGCTCCAGCCCTATACTAAAGTATGATCATACTTATATGCATACTTAAATCTCTATTTGTTCTTATGACAATACTCAACTCTATCTATCTGAGATAGGGATCTGACTGAATTATAAACTTTATATACCCCCAACTCCCCTACACATATTTTCTAGTCATTACCTACATTGTATTTAAGCTCATGTTAATGATCAAATTTGATTTTTAAAAATAATGTTTGTCTATTTTTGGACTCCTAAATTTTTTCTTTACACACAGCAGAAGAAATATTAAATCAGAAATTAAATATTCATTTTACTTTTTTTCTATCTCTTTTAACACCTTCAAATCATGTGTAAGTATTAAAAATGAAAATACAATTATTTCAAACACTGCAGATTGCATCTACACAATATGAGACTAGGTAGTTTCCTGAGCCCTTTTGCTTCCATGGTCAGACTCTAAGCACAAGTGATACAATAACAACCATAAACAGGAGAGTTTCATAACTTTCTTGTGGGTTCACTTTATAAAAGAAATACACACTAAGTGTGTAAAATTTTTAAAATACAGAAAAGCATCCATTCATTCCTACAACAATCTTTAACAGAATGCCTACCACATGTTCCATGTTTGCCAAAGTCCTTGTAATGACAGAAGTGAATAACTCATATGAGGTTTCTGTTTCCATGAAAATTATCTTGTGAGTGGGGAGATTAATAAGAAACAGGGAAACTCTTACATTAGATTGCATTAATTATTTCAAATGGTAGGTAGTGGCAACACTATTACTAAGTTTCATGGCTTTTAAATGTATGAGATTATGAATTCTGGATTCCATCATGCTTTGATTTATACCTGACTCTTAAGCCCTCTCCTCCATATGGTAGCTGTTGGAACAGTAATAAACCCACTTGCCCTGAATGTAGTACCATTGTCTGGTTATGATTCTTCTAACAATGTTCACACATCAAAGCAGAACTCATTTTAAAGTCATTGAATTAAATTAAATATTCAAGGCACTACAAAAAAAATGTTGTCCTAAAATTAATCTATGCTTACTGAATTTCTTTCATTTAGTGCCATTTTCTGACAAAAAGGCAATCAAGGTTTTTTTGCATGACTTCTTCTTATATATATGCCATGTTATTGGTTATGGCTCTGCTTCCCTTCTCCCATTTTTCATTCTATTAGTTGAAACAGAATTTTATACAGGTGAATATTAACATTGATTTACTATAAGATAAGCCAAACTTTAGAAAAGACTCTACTTCATTTAGTAGCTATATGTTTTACAAAGAACAGGGTGTAAAGCAAAGAATGAAGGAAAATCATACATAAACATAATCATAAGTTAATTTTTGAAAAATATATTAACATATGTTTTTAAAAATATTTTTGCATAATCAAAACCTATTGTAGTTATTTTACCTGTTGGATAATTCTTGCCACCCCAGTGTCATTTGTTAGTGACCAGGAACTATCATGAAAACATCACCATCCTATAAAGGCTTGCTGTAGGTCAGAATCAAAGAGCCTGTCAGATAAAATTTCCAGTCACTAATGGAAAATTTCTAATCACTGATTGAAAACAACAACAATAGAAAAGATACACATTGTGCTGACAGGATATTGTCATCACCTTTACATGTAATAAGAAATTTATATAAACCATCATTCTTCATTATATTTATACACTTTAAATATTCAACAGGATCATATCTATGAACTAGAGGCCCGGTGCACAGATTTGTGCACTGGTGGGGTCCCGCAGCCTGGCCTGCGGATGTCCCCTGAGGGGTCCCGGATTGCGAGAGGGCACAGGCCAGGCAGAGGGACCCCACCAGTGCATGATCGGAGCCGGGCGGGATGCAGGAAGTTGGCCAGCTGGGGAGGGACCACAGGAGGGCTCCAGGGCATGTCCAGCCTGTCTTGTGTAATCCTGATTAGCCGGACCCCAGCAGCAAGCTAACCTACCGGTTGGAGCATCTGCCCCCTGGTGGTCAGTGCATCATAGCAACTGGTCCAATGGTTGAACCAATGGTCAGACACTTAGCATATTAGGCTTTTATTATATAGGATACTCAATTAAAGTAGTATTTTTCATATTATTAAAAAAATGATAAGTCAGACCTAGATAATAGTATGCATAGTGAAATAAGCCAGAAAGGGAAAGACAAATACCATGTTTTCACTTATATGCGTAATCCAAAGAATTAAATAAACAAAACAGAAATAAATTCATAGATACAGAGTACAAAATAATGGTTACCAGATGGGAGGGGGGTTGGAGATGGGTGGAAAAGATGAAGGATTAAGAAGGACAAATTGCTAGTTACAAAATAGTCATGGGAATGTAAAGTACAACATAGGGAATACAGTCAATAATAATATAGAAACTATATATGGTGCTAGGTGGTACTAGATCACTTTGTAAATTATATAAATGTCTAATCAGTATACTGTACACCTGAAACTAATCTATACTAATAAAAGGGTAATATGCTAATTAGACCCGGTAGACCAGATGTCTTCCAGACATCCTTCTGGACAAAGCTGCAGTGGCTACGAGGCCCAAGGAGGGCCAGTAGCCACGGCGGCTGGCAGTAGCAGCAGCAGCAGAGTGATGGGGGCAGTGCCTTCCCCTGATCGGTCCAGTAGCCTCCCACAGAGGGAGGCCAGCAGCAGCAGCAGCAAGGTGATGGGGGCGGTGCCTTCCCCTGATAGGCCTAGTCGCCTTCTGCAGAGGGAGGCCAGACTGCGCCCACAGGGAGTGGGCCTAAGCAGTCAATAGGACATCCCCTGAGGGCTCCTGGACTGTGAGGGGGCAGGCCAGACTGAGGGACCCCACCCAAGTGCATGAATTTTCATGCACTGGGACTCTAGTATAAAATAATATTGAATGTCAACTGTAATTGAAAAAATAAAAACACATAAGTCAAAGACAGGAACCCAATATTAAGTTAATAAGTAATATGAGTTAATGCCTAAAAATATTTGTGATTATAAAAAATGTTGATAGTATATATAAATTCTTATTATAAATAAGTATATTATATATGTGTGTGTGTATATATATATATACTGTATACATATATACATATATATATATATATTTATATATAATACTCAAAAGTTGTTAACTTCTGTCTTACTTATTTTTTAATGCCTTGATATTTTAGGAAAAAATGTATACCTAATATTTTTAAGTAAACAAATCTAAAAGTCTAATCAAGGTCTTGCTATAGCTACATCAAAGCCATCCACAAAACACCAAGTCAAGAAATCTTCTACTCTGCTAAATGTATCTTATTGTTTGAAAACTGAGCCTTTAATCCTAGGATATAGTTATATCTTTAGTTTAAAATTAGTACCTATTAACAAATACTACCAAAGTTCGATTTGCTTTCTGCTTAAATGTGTCACCGATTTGCCATTGATGGTTTGGAAAATTTCAGAACTCTAGTAATATCTTATATAATTTTCTTCTCTTAAAAATGAGGTTTGATTATATTTGACCTATCAGTATTCTCAATATACTAATGGTCTGATTGTTTTGAGTATGCACATGATTCATGGTTAAGCATCTGCATTTGGCCCACTAGAGTTAATGCCAAAAATGGTTCTAGGATATTCAGAATAAACCTACAATAGGCTAGAAATTAAAAGGCATGCCATGTTCTTGGCCTGAGGTGAATAAATAATGACTTTACCTTTACAGAAATGTCAGCATGGAGCTTGCCATGGCAGTAAATTAAAGGTGACATACAATATGCACTTTGCATGCAAAATATCCTTCTACCAATTAAAGTCTTACTTGTGTCACTAAATGGTAATTTTAAATGATTTTAAGGTCTTGTATATTTTTATTGATGAATCTGTCAAAAGGATGCAAGTTCTGAATAATTATACAAATTTCACTGCATTACAAACAAAAGCTAATAAAGAGAACTATAGAGCAGAGAGATTAAATGTTAATTCTGCCTCAATGCACCATCAAGAATAGATTTCTAGTACACTGCTGGTAGAAATGCAGACTGGTGCATCCACTATGGAAACAGCATGGGAAGGAGGGGGAGAAAATGGCAGCTGAATAGACCGACCTGTCTGCACCTCATCCCAGAGCCAGTCTGGAAATACAACTAAATTGGAGAATATCCCCCAGGAATTAACATGTGAAGCCCAGATGAGGAGGCAACTTATAGCAAGGAAGGACAGAAAACACTGGGGACTGGTAGGAAGGACATTGAGATTGCCAGAGGGGTTGCAGGCCAGTGGGCAGAGGGGAAGAGGAGGAAGCTGCATTACAGGAGAATCTGTTCCCTCAGAAAAAATAGAAGCCCCGCCCAGGATGAGCACCAGAACCCAGTCCCATGGTGTAACATCAACTGTGAAAAGAAAAAACTGCATGGCTGTTGGCTGCTGAGGAGTCGTTTGGACCTGAGAGCACAACCGAAAAAGGCTGTGCGGCAAAAGGCAGCACCCAAAAAGGTGGCCCCTGAGAAAGGATAAAGCAGCATGATGTTGATGGGAGAGAAAGCCACAGTTTCTTGGAATGTAGACTTCCAAACCTAAAAACAGCCATTTCTCTGCAAAGGAGTTAGCCCTTCCCAGTAGCCTCAGGGCTGGTGATATAGCCTGCCACACCCTGCATTTTGAGATTTAAGGAGTAAACAAAGGCAAAAGACCAGCTTAGGGCTCTGAAAAGTCTCAAGGAGCCCTCAGTGACTGAAATGGAAGAGGGGCTGCCTGCTCAGCTATTCTGGGAACCAGAGTGATAAAAACTCCAGGGTCCCAGCTGACCCCATTGGTCTCCATACTAGGATCTCTGTTCAACCAAGTGCAGAGTAATATTGTGGGCCACTAGTGGAGGAATAGCTCTGGGACAGGAAAAAACACCCACATATTCCCTGAAATTGAAATAGCACCAAACCCAGCTAAAGCTCTGTCAGAAATAGCTAGTTGAGTAATTAAGATTGACAGCTGGCAGAAGGCAAAGAAGGCAGATTGGCCCTGCCTGCTTGCAGCCAAGGCCTGTGGAGACAGACATAAGCATTAGACCCGTGGATCGTTTGCAGCTTTTGGCAGGGTGCTAAAAGCCAAAAGACAGTGCCTGACAGTGGTTAGCCCCTGAGTACCTAACAGGAAGCCCAGGAATGGCAGACAGAACAGAAGAGTAGAGTTCTAAGCCAGCTCCAATAGGACATTAGAATGCAGTTGAAGCAAACAACACTTCACTTTTTGTTTTTTTTTATTTGATTTATTATTTCATTTTTTGCACCTTTTTCTTCCTCTCTTCTTTTTTTCCCCCACACCATTATTTTTCTCCTTTCTCCTTTTTAGCTTTTCTCTTTCCTTTCTTTCTGCCCTTTTAAAAATTGACCCTTTTTATCTGTCTGCTTTATTGATTTCTTATTATTCTAGTTTCTCTTGGTTTATTTATATATCTTATTTCCTCTTTCCTGTTCCTACTTAATTTCCCTTTATCATTTCCTTTTCTTCACTACTAAATATTTTTCCCTATCTTCTCTTATTCTTTTCTTCTTCTCCTAATTTTTTAACTTGTTTCACTTCCAGTATTTAGGCCTATCTGTTCTCTCCTTTATTCTCCTTTTCAAAAAAATGTTTTTCTTATCCTTTAATTTCTTTTCTCCCTCCTATATTCTAAACTGTGGTTTTCCCACTATTCCTCCAATTTCTTAACCTTATTTTATTTATTGAGACACTGCATCTGCCCCCCACCACCCTTTTTGGGTGTTTTTTTGTTTGTAGATTTTGGTTTATTGGTTTGTTTTGTTTTTTTCTCCCCACATTTTTTCTTTTCTTTTTTTTTCATAATTCTTGCTCTCTTCTTTATTTCCTAATTTTCTTTTCTCTGGGGTTCATTTTTGTTGGGATTATAGGAGTATTGTATATATTCGTGTTCTGTTCCTTCTGTGACGTGTCTTATGTTGTTGTATTTTGTGCTATTCAGTCAGCACCTCCACAAAAACAGGCACAGCATAGTAGGGAGTGAGCCACATAATCAGACACACTGAGGAGAGAAACCATCCATCAATGGGATAATAACATTCAAGATCCAACTACATCAAGAGAACCCACATATCTCAAGTAGGGGGCCTTCCTAATACACCTAGCCCAGGAGACCTGAGAAACTGCACCACTGGGTCCCACAAAACATCTACTACATAAGATGAACCCCTAAAATCTGGGTGGCATAGCAGTTTGATCTAATATATAGAAATAAATACCAAGAAACAACAAAAATGGGGAGACAAAGAAACAACTCCCAAATGAAAGAAAAGGAGGAGTCACCAGAAAAGGAATGAAATGAAATGAAGGCAAGTAATTTTTAAAAGAAAGAATTCTGAGTAATGGTTATTAGGATGCTCAAACTTTTGGATGAGAAATACACGCAACTCAATGATAATTATAAGGAGCTGATGAGAAATGCACCAACATGAGTTGAATAATGACAGGTACAATAGAGAACACAATGGAAGGTTTCAACAGTAAACTATAAGAAACTGAGGACTGAATCAGCAAGTTAGTAGACAAGGAAAAAAAACACCCAAGGGATCACAATACCAGATATCAAGCTATATTACAAAGCCACTGTTCTCAAAACTGCCTGGTACTGGCACAAGAACAGACATATAGATCAATGGAACAGAACAGAGAACTGAGAAATTGACCCAAGTCATTATGTTCAATTAATATTTGACAAAGGAGTCAAGAGCATACAATGGAGTCCAGACAGTCTCCTCAATAAATGGTGTTGGGAAAATTGGACAGATATATGGAAAAAAAAATGAAACTAGATCACCAACTTACACCATACACAAAAACAAATGAAAAAAATGATAAAGGACTTAAACATAAGATGTGAAACCATAAAAATCTTAGAAGAATACATAGGCAGCAAAATTGCAGACATATGTCATAGCAATATCTTTACAGACACAGATCCTAGGGCAAGAGAGACTAAGGAGAAAATAAACAAATGGGACTACATCAAAATAAAAAGCTTCTGTACAGCAAAAGAAACCATTAATAAAACAACAAGAAAGCCTACTGCATGGGAGAACATATTTGCCAATGTTATCTCTGATAAGGGTTTAATCTCCAGCAGGGAACTCATACAACTTAACAAAAGGAAGATAAAAAATCCAATCAAAAAATGTGCAAAGGACCTAAATAGATACATTCAGAAAGCCAAGAGACATAAGAAAACATGCTCAAAGTCACTAATCATCCAAGATATGCAAATCAAAACAACAATGAGGTACCACCTCACACCTGTCAGAATGGCTATCATCAACAAATCAACAAATGACAAGTGCTGGAGAGGATGCGGAGAAAAAGGAACCCTCGTGCACTGCTGGTGGGAATGCAGACTGGTGCAGCCACTGTGGAGAACAGTATGGCATTTACTCAAAAAGTTAAAAATGGAACTGCCATTTGACCCAGTAATCCCACTTCTAGGAATATATTCCAAAAAAACAGAAACACCAATCAGAAAGGATATATGCACCCCTATGTTCATAGCAGCACAATTTACCATAGCTAAGATTTGGAAACAGCCTAAATGCCCATCAGCAGATGAATGGATTAGAAAACTATGGTACACCTACACAATGGAATATTATGCTGCTGTAAAAAAGAAGGAATTCTTACCATTTCCAGCAGCATGGATGGAACTGGAGAGCATTATGCTAAGTGAAATAAGCCAGGCAGTGAAAGAAAAATACCATATGATCTCACTCACTTATGGATAATAAAGAACATTATAACCTGATGAACAAAAAGGTAGATACAGAGGTGAGAAGCATTGAACAGACTGTCAAATTACAGCGGGAAGGCTGGGGAGGTTTGGTGGGGGGTAGGTAGGAGATCAACTGAAGGACTTGTATGCATGCATATAAGCATAACCAATGGACACAAGACACTGGGGGGGGTGGGCGGGGTGAGGGCATGTGCCGGGGTGTAGGGGAGGCTGGGGGGTAGAGGAGGCTGGGGGAAGGTAAATGGTGAAAAAAAGGAGAAATATGTACTACTATTTGTAATACTTTAAACAAAAAAAATTAAATTAAATTAGAAGAATCTAAAACCTTACTTTATAAATATTATAAATTCTCAACATTTTTGAAGTCTCAATAGGAAATACAATTACCAGAATGTTGAGATAATAAGCTACCAATTCAGATGGTCACAAGAGAGTGCATTGCTTGATACAGCATTAATTAATTTTTAATTAGTTTTTTCCTGTGAGGTTGTGAAAGGACATAAAGCCCTCGGGAGTAGCAAGCCCAGAAAATAATCCTCAATCAGTGGCTAGGGGAGTGAATAAAGATTATTGGCCCCTTCCCTCTTGGGTGGGTTAATGCTGAAATGTGGGTTTTACTCTGTTTCTCGGTTCCCCATGTGCTAACTTCTATCATCCCTTAATAACGGACACTTTATTGGCAGACTTTCTTCCTCTGTATGACTCCCCACCTTTTCTACAAGGTCTTCTTCTACCTCTCAAATAAACTTATTGCACTTAAATCCTGTCACGGGTCTGGTTTTCGTGGATATTTGATAATACCTGTACACTTACAAATTGTCTTAGAAAACAAATTCTATGAATTAGACACTGCAATTGAAAAACTATCAGACAAATGACAAACTCATTCCCTTTGAAAATAGCCATAAGAGGAATGGTAACACCTGGCATTCTAGAGTGTCACATTCTATGATTCCCACATGTGGTGAACTGGGACAAGATGCAGGTAGGGGAGCAAGTACTAGCTTTTGCAATATCTCCAGTACTTGAGAGATGTGATGAGGATGGAAATACTAAGTATTTGGAGTTGATTGTTTTGGGGAAAGAAAGTAATGCACTGCAGGGGAGAGGGACATGCTTAAATCAGCCAGTTATTAACTCAAGGCATAGTGTGAAGGCCAGGAATTATTTATTTCAGCAATTAAGGAAAGCCTTATCTCCCACTAGCAGATGGAAATCTGGACTAGGACCCAGGTGTAAAACTAGAATCACAAAGAAAGTAAAGTTGAAACCCTTGAAATTGTTGCCCCCTACAAATTCCCCTGTCAAGGTCATTAAAAATGTCACATATCAGATGGATTAATGCCATACTCAAAGTCTTAAAAATTGCCCCAAACCAAATTGATTATGAGAGATAACCTTACTCAAATGAAAGCCACAATCACTTTATCATGATTGATATGGTATCATTTTGCTTTGTAAATATAAGTTGTATAAATACAAATTTTGGAGTTCTTCAGTAGATTGAATAATGCCTCCAACCCAAGAAGACATTTCTAAATCATATTCCTTAGCACACACAAATATAATTAATTTCAGATGTAATTAAGGTAAATATTGGGATATGATCATACTGGATTAGAATGGACTCTAAATCCAATAAGAATATCCTTAATAAGTGACAGAGAAAGACAAACAGAGATTAAGAAGTCAATAAAGGCATAGGCAAAGATTGGAGTTATGCTGCCACAAACTAATACATGTACAAGTGGTCTTAGGAACCACCAGAAGCTGGAGGAGGTAAGGAAGAATTCTTCTCTTGAGCCTTTAGCTGGAGCATGGATCTGCCAACACCTTGAATTTGGTGTTCTGGACTCTAGACTGTGAAAGAATAAATTTTTGTTGTTTTAAGCCAATGTAGAGGCTTTTTAAAATCCCCACAATTAAAGGTCTTCCTCCAACTTTATTGATATCAGTTGGTTCTTGTGAATGCTGAAAGAAACCTAAAAATGATCAGTTCAAGTGTGTGTAGATGGCTTGAGCAGAGTGTGCATTTAAAAAGTGGGGGTGTAGCACATGTTTTAGGGCACAATTACAACTTAGAATGAAAATCTGTGTCTTTTGCATTTTTTAAAAATTAGAATCCTTTGCATACATACAGATTTTTAATTTAGTTTTAGAAGTTAATTGTAGTACTTTTGACACAACTAGCTAACCAGATATAAATTAACTTTTTTGAGCCTTAGTTCCTTGATACACAAAAGAAAGGATTTAAAATTGCAATACACACTTTTTGTTCTAAAATAATGCCATTCTAATTTTCTAGTAAATTTTAACCATAAAATCAATTAATTTTGTCATAAAATTATGTTAATCAATAAACTACATATATAGCATTGATAAATTTTGTTTAATTACTGACAGAGATTTATCAGTTAGTTGTCTGCATTTTAATCTATTTATCCTTCATTTGTGAAGTATTACAATGCTTTAATCACCTGGATTTAGTTAGCACTAGTAAAATCAAGCTTTGATTTGACTCTTCCAACTCAGTGGTACATCTGTATAACATTCAATAGAATTGAGTCTGTGACCTATTTTACATACTAACTAATTGTTACTATGTATCCTTAATGTTGAGTTGAGAAACTTGTCTCTAATAATTAAACTTTTATTGGAACCATTGCAATCTCATTATTTTTTTCTTATTATAATGAAGTAAAGTAAGTTAGCATTTATATTTGAATACAAAAGTTGACATATGATAAATAAATTGGGGATTTAATGGATGCAACTTATACAAATACACATCAATATGTCCAGTATTATTTCAATTTACTGTTTATTTCTTGTACAAGAAGATTTTTATCTACAAACTAGAGGCCTGGTGCATGGATTTGTGCACCGGTGGGGTCCCTCAACCTGGCCTGTGGGGAATGGGGCCAAAACCAGCTCTCTGACATCTGAGGGGTCCCAGATTGCAAAAGGGCAGTTCTTGGGTGACACCCTGAAATCGGGCTCCCTCCTCTCTGGTTCTGGGTGCATCACCCGAGAACCGCAGCTGCCAAGTCACCGCAGTTCGGCAGCTCTTGTGTTAAGCATCTGCCCCCTGGTGGTCAGAGTGTGTCATAGCTACTGGTCAGACGGTCACTTAGGCTTTTATATATATAGATGTGTATCAAATATTTCTTTTCACCTGTTCTAACTCATCAAAGAGCAGTTTGTTTCCCTAATGCATATATAATTAGAAAGCTTTTTTAGATATGGCTTATAAATATTCAGTATTAGTTATAAACATTAGGATTAATTTTTTGTTAATTCTCACCTGAGGATATTTTTCACATTAATTTTTTAGACAGAGTGGGAGGGAGAGGGAGGAACAGAGAGAGAGAAACATAAATGTAAGAGAAACACATCAATTGGTTACCTCCCTTACATGCCCTGACCAGGTCCCGGGAATCGATCCTGCAATGAGGTACATTTCCTTGACCAGAATCAAACCAAGACCCTTCAGTCTGTTGGCTGGTGTTCCAACCACTGAGCCAAACCGGCTAATGCAGGATTTCTTTTGTTTCAAGTAAAATCTTAGGGTATAGTCACCAGCCACATGTGACTACTGAGACTCAAAATGTGGCTAGTCCATACTGAGATAGGTTATATGTCTAAAATGCATAGCAAGTTTAAAAATTTAGTACATAAAAAATGAAAGTTACCTCAATAAGTTTATATTGACTTCATATAAAAATGATAGTATTTTGACATTATAAAATTAAATAAATATCATATTAAACTAATTTTATTCTATTTAATTTTTTAACCTGGATACTAGAAAATATATACTTAAATATAGTCATATTTATGACTCATGGTTTTTCTATTGAGCAGTGGTGGCCAATCCTATGTAATAAAGAGGGAATATGCAAATTGACCATCATGCTGTCACAAAGAATGGCGGCACCCATAGCCACAGGATGGCGACGCCCAGTTCCCTCAGCACTGTCAGAGTCCCCCAGTCCTTTCAGCCCTGCCCGGGAGGTGGGTGGCAGGCATGCGGTGCAGCCAGACCTGCCCTCAGCCCCCTAGCCGCCCAGGGCCAGCCCGAGGTGCAGACAAGCCTTGGATGTTGGCTGCCCAGCTGCCTAGGGCCAGCCCAAGGTGCAGGCAAGCCTCGAATGTTGGCTGCCCAGCCGATGCCCGAGGCACAGGCAAGCCTCAGATGGTGGCTGTCCTTCCGCCCAGGGCTGCCTGAGGTTCAGGTAACCAGGTCCAGCTGAGGCTTGTGCTGCCAGCAGTGGCAGCAGCAGAGGTGTGATGGGGGCATAGCCTTCCCCTGATCACCGGGTCACCTCCCGCTCCTGAGGTCTCATGGACTGTGAGAGGGGGCAAGCCAGGCTGATGGACCCCCTGCTCCAGAGCATGAATTTTCATGCACCAGGCCTCTAGTTTTTATATAACCATTAAATCTCCTGTAGGACTATAGACTAGCTTACAAGGAAAGAAGTTATAAGAAAGGGTGGATAACACTTACTGAATAGATGTTATGTATATGGCTTTAACCTATTCCTTTTGTATATGATCAATCCTCACAATAATCTTCTGAAGAAAATGTCATTATTTTTCCATTTTACTGTTAAGACTTCTAAAGCTTAGAGTGGTTAGTTAGCTTACCTTTTTTACAGGGCTAGTTAAAAATAAAGTCAGAAGCCAGATCATTTATTATCTGCCACTTGCAAATTTCTTATATTTAACAAATTTAATTTCTAGTAGATGATCTCAGAGGTTGCTTATTGTCTTCAAAATATATTTCCCCTTTATCATAGTAAAATAATTTCCTTTTTTAGTCAGACCATGGATTTCTCAACCACTAACAGTTATGTAAAAGTACAGCTAAGGGGTAATCAGTGCCATATTAGCAGATGGAAATCTTCCTCAAAAGACAGAATGTGTTATTTGACCCCTCTTCTTCAGCCTTTCCCCTTTAATGGGTGTGATGTGTGGAGTCAAAATAACCATTTTGGACAATAACACAGCTTTAGGGATAAAACCCACTCCTAGGAGAACCACAAGATAAAATAACTTGTTTCCAGAGATTTCATACAGGAGACTTGATATAAACACAGTTGGATGGTTTACCTCAAGACGTCCACATGTGAAAAAAATAAAAGCAGACATCATTTAAGCCACTAATGTGTTTGGTCTTTGTTATTTTAAAATAAATTCAGTCCTGCTTGTACCAATAGTAACTAGCCTTTAAAATGGAATGAAAAATGTTTCTGTAAAAGGTTTTACATTTTTTTATAAACAGTAATTGAAAAGCCTGAAGTATAATGACAAATTGGCAGTAGGAAATAGTATTATTTTAACCAAGGGATTTGAGGATTTTCTGACCATGGTAAGAAGCCGAGGGGTAGAAAGGGATGAAGGAACAAAATGTAAATGCCAAGCAAGAAAATACAACCTGATATACTTTCTCTATAATTGTGCACAGAGCCCATTTTGCTTGTATCTCAGGGATACCTTTCACTCTTGACTAGTACTATGTGGTATTCAGATCTCTTTTCAAGCACCATCTTGAGAGCAGAGATGGTATAAATATTCTTTTAAATTGTAGAGATACACTAAAAGCAGGAACTTTTGGTACTTTCCTGATTTACCTAAAGTCATTGGGATGATAAAACTGGCGGAGAAAAGTGGCTATCCCTGAGGTCAGGGACAGTGCACAGTACATGAGAGCAGACTGTCTTTGTATACCACTGCTATCCAAACGCAGGGCTGGAAAGCAATACACAGTGCGGACAACCACTGACACCTCCAAATGCAAAGTAGACAGCTAGAACCTGGGACGCTATTTATTTTATTATGCTACATGCTCAAGGCTTGATTTTCATTTTTCCTACTTTCAAATTGTCATTATGCCCATGAATCTTCTCACTAAATTTTCAGCTGACAGGCAAGTGATAATCTTCACACCTGGGATTCACCTTCTCTTGAGGCTCAATCTGCATTTCCAAGGTAGAGCAGTGTCTAGGAGGTCTGGCAGTGGGAATATTTACAGGTGGGAGCAGATTTTAGGTTAAGGATTATCTCCTAGTACATTCCCTCAACCCAAACCCTTCCAGTTAGTCTTATTGAATTTATTTAAATAGTCTTGAACTCTTGGAATGCAAGCTGAGGAAGAACAGGCAAACAGAAACTGACCACCAGAGACAGTGCTGCCTGTCCTGACTATTGAAATACAAATCAGTATGAAGACTAAAGAGCCAGATTTTAAGGAAATTTAGTAAATCTATGAACTGAGTTCAACAATAAATACAGGTGTCCTGCGGAAATTGTTTTTCTCGTTGACATTTTTACTAATTATTCTAATTACATACTTTTATTTGGTATATATACTTATGTATATATACCAAATAAAATTATATATATATATATATATATATATATATATATATATATATATATATATATAGTACTAAAACAAAACTTACCCTTTAAAAATTATTGGAAACTAAAAGTAGATAAAATGAAAATTTATTTAGGTTATTGTTCTATACCAAATAATGTGTTTAGGGCTGACATATTTAAGAAATGGAAATGTTGCTTTAGTAGAGTAGAGTAAGCAAAAATTAAGCAAGGTGTGAATCTGTAACTTAGAAAAAAAATGGGTTAAGGATTTAAAACTAAGGAGCAAACAAAATAAACACAATAATTTAGAAAATATTTATTTCCCTTTCTCATCTTAGTGTTTTAAAGGCATTGCCTCTGTACAGAAAATGCCACTGAAATGATTCAGTTTGCTTAAGGATTTAAAATAACTGTCAAGTTTTATCATGCCTGGGATGTAACTAAATTTCTCAGATAGCCTATAAATATTTCTTTGATGACTTCAAATATATGATGTGACTATATATAAGCTAATAAAAATTGAATGAGGGTTGGTGTTTTTCCTCAAAGTCGAATGTTTAGAATTTTAATTTACCATATTCAGTCAGCCCTAATTAGAGGACTTCAGCACAAGGCAGACATCTATCACCATGATGTGACTCTGGGGAGGCATGTGTGTGATTAATCACCAAGAATCCCTGCTGGCTTCTCTTTTCTCTTGTGAAGATCAGAAGGTAGAGAGACCAATAGAGTCACTGGATTGTGTAAACAACTCCACATTTAATTGGTTCAATTATTCTACTTTTTTAAAAGAAAGGCCTTTTAAAAAATTTACTGTCTATTTTTTTTTAGTTTTTTAATGTATATATTCATGAGCATTTTCTTCTCACCTGAAAAAGAAACAGAGCTGTTTTACTGAGAGAGGCTGGGGGAGGGGGTTTCCAGCTGTCTTATGAAGTGTGCTATTCTGTTGCCAAGGACAGAGTTCCTCCCTGTGAATCCCCAGTGCTTATCCATGAAACACTTGGCTTTTCTTTGGAGATTTCCATCCAAGAACTCTGAGAATCTGACCTTTCTTAACTCTTGAGATAATGACAAAACTGTCAAAACTGTTGTCTCATAATTGCTTTTACAAACCTTGCCATTAACTATGATTAAACACTAGGAAAAGGTCACTAAAAGATAAAATAAAGAAAATGGTTTATTTATGAAAATTAATGAATTTACAATTTTGTAGCACCTATGTGTAAACCACATATACAGTGAAACAGTAAGTATTATTGAACTTTAAATGTTGAAGAATATTTTTCTGCTGGGCCATCAACAGTTTAAGTATGAGTGGAAGCTTTTGTATATTAAATATTTACACTCTGGCCGAAACTGGTTTGGCTCAGTGGATAGAACGTCGGCCTGCGGACTGGAAGGTCCCAGGTTCGATTCCGGTCAAGGGCATGTACCTTGGTTCCGGGCACATCCCCAGTGGGGGGTGTGCAGGAGGCAGTTGATCAATGATTCTCTCTCATCGATGTTTCTAACTCTCTATCTATTCCTCTCCCTTCCTCTCTGTAAAAAATCAATAAAATATATTAAAATATATATATATTTACACTCTGTAGGACAGTAAGGAGAAAGCAGGTGGGAGTTGTCTTTCACTATAATAGTAAAGTTACTCAGCCCAAATTTAAGTGTGTCACATTCAAAATGCCAAATTAAAAACTTTTGAACAAAATTTGCTTTTGTGGCAACTCTTCTCATTAGATAAAGTGATGCATCTTGAAGACATGATGTTTACATTTGGGGCCATTGGTTTGAAGACAAGTCTAGAGGTTCTTAGAGCTTTGAGGAACAGCTGATAAAGCAGGAAGCTTATATCTGAAAACAGAAACAAACAAAAAACCCTCCAGTGAAAAAGCCCCAAGATGAATGCAATGAGAGCAAATATAACTCAGACAAAAGCGATGGCTGTAGCAGAAGCAGGGTACCGGAACTTAATTGTGTATTAGAATTTGGACTTAATAAACAAAGACAGAATTAAATGAGCTGTCTCCATGCAAAGATAAGCAATATTTTAGAAGAGGATTTAAAAATCAGAGTAGGATCAGAGTGATATTCTGCTTCTACCAATCTTAAGCTAACTTAATACCTAAATTTCCTAATTGGAGAAAGTGTATCTATGTTAGCAAGACCCTTGACATTGCCATTTTAGCAATTTACAATCCAACGAACAAGTCAAAAAAGAAAGCATTAGTCATTCAGTCTTACCAAGTTTTATTTAAGTCTTGGCTCCAACCCTTACCAGGGAAGCAGATTATGACCAACCCGAAGTCTGTCTCAGGCAGGAAAATATTTGGGAAGATCTATTTTTATAGGTTTTATAAGTTTTTATTATTCCTTCTACCATATCCTTTCAGTTTAGCCCTCCACAAATGCTCTGATTAATGATGATTATAAAACTATTATTGGTAAGAAAGTTGGTATTTTGGGGAGTCTTTCTCTTCTTTTCGTTTAGTTATGTTATTCTTCACATTGTTCCAGACACTCAAGATCCTGATTTTCTCTCTGCTATGTTACCTGTCAAAGATTCCATATTATGTAAATATTTTTCTAGTAGCTAGTGATGTCAGAGCTGTATTCAAGCAGATTCTAACCAAGTCAAAGACGTAATGCACCAGACAAAGGAAAGCAACAGAAAAGAAAAGAAAACCATTCAATCAACAAAACAAAACAAAAAGGAAAAAATACTAACTGATTACTAATCTGGGTAAAACATGTTAACTATTATTGCCTTTATTTCCAAAATTCCAAGTGAAAAAAACCTGAAATCCATCTTTATGTATGTAAAAACCTTAACCCCATGTGGAATATTTACTTGTGACTGACAGAAAAGCCATTTGTTAACATAGTCATCTTTTATAAACTGGCATCTGGTCAGGATTGTCCCTAATTTTGATATTTTCAAATTATTTCTAACTAGAATAGCAAAACCTCAGTTCTAGAATGTCTCCCATATCAAACAATGCAGTTCTCGACCAATTTATTCATGGAAACAATGTCTCGGTTATCAAACAAAACTTTGGTTCTTGACCCAACACCCTTTCATGCTGATACCTGTATGATCAGTCACGTGTCTCTCAGGCAACAGAGGAGAGAATGCACAAGTATGAATCAGTTTACTGTTATACTTTGAATTGTTAATATCTCGGGAAATTGTATTGTGAATATTTTCTGTTTTGTTTTGTTTTTTGTTTTTGTGTTTGTTTGTTTTTGCTTTTGTTGTGGCTGATTCTGTTTTCAAACTAATTGCTTCTCAGTTTTCTGGAACAAATTAACTTAGAAAACCTAGATTACACTGTAGTGTTTTCTTTACCTATCCTCTATTAGCAATCAGGCAAAAAGTAACATTTTCCTAGTGATAGTGTTTTCAATGAGGGCCTGAACCTTCAGAGCAGGTCAGTAACTAGTATGAACAATGAATACAATACTTTCTAGCTCATTATATTATATCTAGCTCATTATAATTTGAACTAGAGGCCCGTTGCATGAAGAGATTCATGCAATAGGCCTTCCTTCCCTTGGCTTCCAGCACCGGTTTTCCTCTGGCACCCGGGACCCAGGCCTTGGCTCCGGCCAGAGTCTGCCTTCTTTGTCTTCCTACAGACTCAGGCCGGAGTCTGCCATCTTCATCTTCGCTGCATACTCCGGAGTCTGCAGTCTTGTCTTCGCTGCGGCACTCCGCTCCTGTAGATCCCTTCGCCATTCCCCTCCCCCGCCCTCCCTCTCATAGCAGGCTTCCTGCCCTGCCTGGCCACTCCTCACCTGGAGCAGCTGGGCGGCTGCCATCTTTGGCCTTCTAGTTTGCATACTCACTCTCATTGGCTGTGGGCATAGTGGAGGTATGGTCAATTTACATGTTTGTCTATTATTTGGTAAGATTGAATATTTTCAGATCATACTAGCAATAAAAAGATACAGATAGTATCAGACATTTATTTTTTACAGTTAATCTGAATTCAAGTATATATCAAATATCTAGCAAAAGGAGGGTTGATACAGTCTAATCACAACATAGTGATAACCCCAAATCTAGTACACTTCTAGCACCATACATAGTTATTACAACATTTTTAAATATATTTCCAATGTTGTACTTTTCATCCCCTTGACTACTTTTATAATTGGAAATTTGTACTTATTAATCCCTTTGACCTTTTTTGCCTATTCTACCACCTTCCTCTCATCTGTATACACACCAGTGTGTTCTCTGCATCTATGAGTTTGTTTCTGTTTTATTTGTTCATTTACTTGGTTTTTAGATTGCAAATAAAAGTGAAATCATAAGTTATTTGCCATTCTCTGTCTGATTTATTTCACTTAGTATAATATCCTCTAGGCCCATCCATGTTGTTGTAAATGGTAAGATTTCATTCTTTATTATGGCTGAGTAATTTTCCATTGTACATATGTACCACATATTTTTTATTCTTTCATGTATCAATGAGTTGTTTTCATATCATGACTATTGTAAATAAGGCTGCAATGAACATAAGAGTACATATATTGTTTTTCAGTTTAGTGTTTAGGTTTCTTGGGATAAGTACTTAGAAATAGAATTGCTAAGTCATATGGTACACCTAACGTTTAAAGCAATTCTCCCCCTTGAAGTTTGGAAAAGGATTTAGAAAGAATATAATTCCAAAGATTATTTTTAATTTAAAGTCTTTGTTGTTGAAAGTTTTACATATGTCCTCTTTTCCCCCATTGACCTCTCCCTGCCTACTTCCGCTCCTCAGCACATGCCCTCACCCCCCTGGTGTCTGTGTCCATTGGTTATGCTTATATGCATGCATCCAAGTCCTTTGGTTGATCTCTACCTCTCCCCCTGCCTTCCCTCTGAGGTTTGATAGTCTGATGTTTCTGTCTCTGGATCTATTTTTGTTCATCAGTTTATGTTATTCATTATATTCCACATATGAATGAGATTATGTGATACTTACCTTTCTCCAACTACCTTATTTCACTTAGTATAATGCTCTCCAGGTCTATCGATGCTGTTGCAAAAGGTATGAGTCCCTTCCTTTTTACAGCAGCATAGTATTCCATTGTGTAGATGTATCACAGATTTTTAATCCACTCATCTGCTGATGGGCACTTGGGCTGTTTCCAAATCTTAGCAATTGAAATTGTGCTTCAATGAACAAAGGGGTGCATATGTCCTTTCTGATTTGGTGTTTCTGAGTTCTTGGGATATATTCCTAGAAGAGGGATCACTGGGTCAAATGGAAGTT
The DNA here is from genome assembly GCF_027574615.1 of Eptesicus fuscus. Taxonomy (NCBI): domain Eukaryota; kingdom Metazoa; phylum Chordata; class Mammalia; order Chiroptera; family Vespertilionidae; genus Eptesicus; species Eptesicus fuscus. The sequence goes on along the minus strand of NC_072474.1, from coordinate 5,644,174 downwards.
CCATTTTTAACTATTTGAGAAAACTCCATACTGTTTTCCACAGCAGCTGCACCAGTCTGCACTCCCACCAGCAGTACAGGAGGGTTCCTTTTTTCCACATCCTTGCCAGCACTTGTCCTTTGTTGATTTGTTGAAGATAGCCATTCTGACATGTGTGAGATGGTACCTAGTTGTTTTGATTTGCATCTCTTGGATGATTAGTGACTTTGAGCATGTTTTCATATGTCGCTTGGCCTTGTGTATGTCCTTTTTTGAAAAGTGTCTGTCTATTCAGGTCCGTTGCCCATTTTTTTATTAGATTGTTTTTCTTCATTTTGTTAAGTTGTATGAGTTCCCTGTAAATTTTGGAGATTAAACCCATATCAGAGATAACATTGGCATATATGTTTTCCCATGCAGTGGGCTTTTTTTGTTGTTTTGTTGATGGTTTCTTTTGCTGTTCATAGGTTTTTCATTTTGATGTAGTCTCATTTGTTATTTTCTCCTTAGTTTTCATTGTCCTAGGAGCTGCATTGGTAAAGCTATTGCTACAACATATGTCTGATATTTTGTTACCTATGGGATTATTCTAAGATTTTTATGGTATATGGTCATATATTTGAGTCTTTTACCCATTTTGAGTTTATTCTTGTGTAAGTTGGTGGTCTAGTTTTATTTTTTTGCATGTATCTGTCCAACTTTCCCAACACCATTTATTGAATAGACAGTCTTGACTCTATTGTATGCTCTTGCCTTCTTTGTCAAATATTAATTGAGTGTAATGGTGTGGTTCAATTTCTGGGTTCTCTATTTGGTTCCATTGGTCTATATGTCTTTTCTTGTGCCAGCACCAGGCAGTTTTAAGAACAGTGACTTTGTAATGTAGCTTGATATCTGGTATTGTGATCTTTCATACTTTATTCTTCTTTCTCAGGATTGCTGCAGCTATTCAGGGTCTTTTTTAATTCCATATGAGTTTTTGGAGAGTTTGTTCTAGGTCTGTGGAATATGCTGTTGTTATTTTAATGGGGATTGAATTAAATTTATAGATTTCTTTGGGTAGTATGGACATTCTAATGATGTTGATTCTACCAATCCATGAACATGGTATATTCTTCTACTTGTTTATATCTTCCTCTATCTCTTTTTTCAATGTCCTGTAGTTTTCTGAGTACAGGTCTTTTACCTCCTTAGCTAAATTGATTCCCAGGTATCTTAATTTTTTTTTTGTTTGTTGCAATGGTAAATGGGATTGTTTTTCTAGTTTCTCTTTCTGTGAGTTTATTATTAGTGTATAAAAATGCCATAAATTCCTGGGTGTTAATTTTGTATCCTGCAACATTGCCAGATTTATTTATTTATTCTAGTAATTTTTTGATCAAGTTTTTAGGGTTTTCTAAGTATGATATCATGTCATCTGTGAATAATGACAGCTTTACTTCTTCTTTCCAATTTGGATACCTTTTATTCCTTCATGTCTGAACGCGATAGCCAACACTTCTAATATTATGTCTAACAGGAGTTGTGCAAGTTGGTATCTTTGTCTTGTCTCTGTTTTTAGGGGAAATTGTTTTAGAATTTGCTCATTGAGTATAATGTTTGCTATCGGTTTGTCATATAAAGCATTTATCATGTTGAGGTATGAGCCCTTTATTCCCACTTTGCTAAGGGTTTTTATCAAGAAAGGGTGTTGGATTTTGTCAAGTGCTTTTTCTGCATCAATTGATATGCTCCTGTGGTTTTTGTCTTTTAATTTGTTTATGTGATGTATCAAATTTATTGAATTGCGGATATTGTACCAGCCTTGCATCCCTAGAATAAATCCCACCTGGTCATGGTGTTTGATCTTTTTAATGTATTGCTGGATGCGATTTGGTACTATTTTGTTGAGGATTTTAGCATCTCTTTTCAACAGGGATATTTGCCTGTATTTCTCTTTTTTTTGTAGTGTCTTTATCTGGCTTGGCAGTTAGGGTAATGCTGGCTTCATAGTAAGAGCTTAGAAGTGTTCCTTCCTCTAGAATATTTTGGAATAGTCTGAGGAGTATTCATGTTAGTTCTTCTTTGAATGTTTGGTAAAACTCCCCTGTGAAGCCTTCTGTACCACGGCTTTTGTTTGCTGGAAGTTTTTTGATTACTGCTTCAATTTCATCTGTAGTTATCAGCCTATTCAGGTTTTCTGATTGAGTTTTGGAAGGTCATATTTTTTCTAGGAATATGTCCATTTCATCTAGGTTGTTCAGTTTGTTGGAATAGAGTTGTTTGTAGTATATTTTTTTTTTTTACAATCCTTTGTATTTCTGTGGGGTCATTGTTACCTAACCTCATTCATTTCTGATTTTGTTTATTTTGGTCCTCTTCTATTGGTGAGCCTGGATAGAGGTTCATTAATCTTGTTTATCCTTTCAAAGTACCAGCTCTGGGTTCTATTGATCTTTTGTATTGTTTTTTTGTTTTTTGTTTTTAGTATCTATGTCATTTATTTCTGCTATGACCTATATCATTTCCTACTTTGTACTTACTCTGGGCTTTTATTATTATTCTCCTTCTAATTGTTTAAGTTGTATGGTTAGATAAATTATTACCGGTTTTTGTTGTTTTTTTGTTTTGTTTTGTTTAGTTTTTTGAGGTAGGCATGTAGTGTTATGAACTTCCCTCTGAGGACTGTTTTCATTGTGTCCCATAGATTTTGGATTGTTGTGTTTTCATTTTCATTCGTTTCCATTCGTTTCCAAATGTTTTTTTTTATTATTACTTTTTAATCTCTATGGTAACCCATTCATAGTGTAAAAGCATGCTACTTATCCTCCATGTGTTTGATTGTTTTTTATTATTATTATTGTAGTTGATTTATAATTTTATGCAATTGTGATCTGAGAAGATGTTTGATACTATTTCCATCTTCTTTACTTTGTAGAGACTTAGCCTGTGCCCTAATATGCCGTCTATCTTTGAAAATGTCCCATGTGCACTTGAGAAGAATGTATATTCTGTAGCTTTGGGGTGAAATGTTCTGAAGTTGTCATTTAAGTCCATCTGATCTAGTGAGTCATTTAGCATAGCTGTTTCCTTGCTGATTTTTTTTTTTTTTTTTGTCTAGAGTGATGTCAGTGGAGTAGTAAGGTCCCCTACTGTGATTGTATTACTGTCAATCTCTCCCTTGATGTCGTCCAAAAGTTTTTTTGGGTTTTTTTTAATGTATTTGGGTGATCCTGTATTGGGTGTATATATGTTTACCAGAGTTATATCCTCTTGGTGAACTGATCCCTTTAGTATTATGAAGTGGCCTTCTTTATCTCTTGTTATGGTCTTCACTTTGAGGTCTATTTTGTCAGATGTAAGTATTGCTACATCAGCTTTTTTTCCATTTCTATTTGCTTGAAAATTTTTTTCCCATTCCTTCTCTTTCACTCTGTGTGAGTCTTTTGTCATGAGGTGGGTCTCTTATAGATAGCATATACACTGATTGGCCAGATTATTATGACCACTACATCAGTACTTTGTTGGGCCACCTTTTGCCTTCAATACTGCAGCGATTCTTCTTGGCATTGACTCCACAAGATGTTGAAAGGTGATGCGAGGGATCTGACACCATGCCTGATGAATAGCACTGTCCAGTTCTGTGAGATTTGATGGTTGTGGAACCAGCTGCCTGATGGCTCTTTTAACTTCGCCCCACAAATGCTCAATTGGATTAAGATCTGGTGATTGTGGGGGCCACCTAAGCAAGGTAAAGTCTCCCTCATGTTCTTGAAACCACTCCTGCACAATACAAGCACCGTGGCATGGCGCATTGTCTTGTTGGAAGAAGCCATCTCCATTGGGATATGCCATCGACATGATAGGAGGAACTTGATCAGCAACAATACTTAGGTATGTTGTGCTATTCAGACATTGTTCCACACGAATTAAAGGGCCCAAATCATGCCAGGAAAACATGCCCCAAACCATAACACTGCCTCCACCATTTTGAAGGGTTGTACTCATGCATGTGGGATGCATGCTTTCATGCTGTTTCCACAAAATGCTCACTCTGCCATCTGCATGATGCAACTGAAAATGTGATTCATCAGACCACATGACTTTTTTCCAATGCTCCACTGTCCAATCCTTGTGTTCCTGTGCGAATTGGAGACGTTTTATCTTAGTAACAGCAAAGGTGTTCAAACAGGCCTTCGGCTTCCATAGCCCATATACAAATTTTGAACTAGATGCAGTGTACGGCTAATTTGCCTACAAACGTCAAGTGGTCATAAGAATCTGGTCACTCAGAGTATAAATTAGAGGTCCGGTGCTTGCATTCATGCATGGGTGGGGTCCAGCCAGTCTGGCCAGGGGAAGGGACATGGGCAGTTGGCCGGCCTGCCTGCTGGTCAAACTCCTGGTTGAGGGGACAATTTGCATATTAGCCTTTAATTATATAGGATATACACTGAGTGGCCAGATTATTATGCATTCAGAGATCATAATAATCTGGTCACTCAGTGTATGTGGGTCATGTTTGCTTATCCATTAAGCCACCCTATCTCTTTTGATTGGCACATTTAATCCATTTACATTTAAGGTTATTATTGATAGGTATTTGTTTGTTGCCATTTTTATTCTTTATGCTTGTGTTGCTTGTTCCCATTCTATTTCTTTTTACAGCAGTCCATTTAGCATTTCTTGCATTGCTGTCTTGGTGGTAATAAACACCTTAGCCTTTTTTTTTGGTCTGCGAAGCTCCTTATTTCCCCTTCAATTTTGAATGAAGCCTTACTAGATAGAGTATTCTTGGATTCAATCCCTTGTTTTGTGTCATTTTGTATACTTCATTCCATTCCTTTCTGACCTGATGTGTTTCTGAAAAATCATTTAATAGTCTAATGGGAGATCCCTAATAGGTAACTTTCTGTCTCTCTCTGGCAGCCTTTAAGATTCTTTGTTGTTGGTGTTTGCCAATTTATTTATGATGTGTCTGGGTGTTGGTCTTTTTGGGTTCATCTTGTTTGGGACTCTGTGCTTCTTGAACTTGTGTGATTTTTTTCTTCCCAAAGTCAGGGAAATTTTCTGTCATTATTTCTTCAAATGGGTTTTCTATTCCTCTGCTTCCACTCCTTCTGGAACCCCTATTATGCGGATAATGTTTCTTTTCATGTTGTCTCAAAGCTTCCTAGACTATCCTGCTGCGTTTTAAGTTTTTATTTTTTTCCAGTTCCTGCTTTGCTTTGGAGTTTTCTACCTTTTCTTCTAACTCGCTGAATGGGTCCTCAGCTTCTTCTAATCTACTGTTGAAGTCTTCCATTGTGTTCTTTATTGCAGTCATTCTTCATTCCCTCTTGATTCTTACACATGTTGGTGAATTTCTTACCCAGCCTTTTGAGCATCCTTATAACAATTACTCTGAATTCTTTCTCTGACAAATTGCTTGCCTCCATTTCATTTATTTCCTTATCTGGTGAGTCTCCTTTTCTTTCATATGGGGGCTGTTTTCTCCCCATTTTTGCTATTCCTTTGTGGTTGTTTCTATGTATTATATCAAACTCCTATGCCACCCAGATATTTTGAATTTGTCTTGTGTAGTAGATATTTTGTGGGACCCAGTGGTACAGTCTCTCAGGTCTTCTATGCTCAGGATACTATGGATGCCCCCTACTTGAGATATTTGGGTTCTCTTGATGTAGTTTGGTCTTGAATATTATTGTCTTATTCATGGATGGAATCTCCTGTCAGGGTGTCTAGTTATGTGTCTCATTCTCTACCCTGTCATGCCAACTGTTGTGGAGGTGGTGACCAAACAGCACAAAATACAACATGACAAGACAACACAAAAGGAACAAAACACAAATGTACAAAAGACACGTATAACCCCAATAAAAGTGACCATCAGAGAAAAGAGAATTAGGAGAGAGAAAAGAGAGAAAATATGATAGAAAAGAAAAAGAAAAAAAATAATGGGGTAAACTCACAAAGCAAACAAATATTTCAAAAATAGCAAACAAACAAACAAACAAGAAAAAGCAGAGACAGAAACTGTAGAGGCAGAACTTAAATACAGAGGTTAAGGAATTGGATGAATAGGGGAAGGACCACAGTTTAGTATACAGGAAGTAAAATGAGAATTAGTGGATAAGAAGAAAGCATAAAAAAAGATTTCATAAGAATTTAAAAATTATTGATTGATTTATTGATTTTTAAAAAGTAGAAGAGAGAAGAGAGCAGATAGGTGTGAATTTAGGAAGTCAAACTAAAAATTAGGAGAAGAAAAGTGCATAGGAGGAGAGGAAAAAACAATTGACTAGCATAGAAAGATAAAAGAGAAGGAGAAATGAAATAGGAGGAGGGAAGAGGAAATTAAATATATAAATAATGCAACAGGTACTACAATAATAATAACACATCAAGAAAGCAAATAAAGAAGGAAAATTTTTAACAAGGTGTAAAAAGAAAGGAAAGAGGAAAACTAAAGCAGGGACAAGAAAAGAAAAAAACAGGATGAAAAAGGGACACAAAAGGAAGAAAAAGGTGAAAAAATAAGATAATAAAAAATAAAAATAGAACATAGAAAACATAATACTAACATTTAAAAAAATAAATAAAAAATAAGAAAGTGATGTGTCCTTCACTTCAACTGAGTTTTAATGCCCATGAGGGCTGGTTTAGGACCCCACTCTTCTGTTCTGCCTGCCAATTCTGTGCTTCCTGTTAGGTAGTTAGCTTCTGACCACTGTCAGGCACTGTCTTTGGCATTGCATGATTGCCCCCAACTCCCCTGCCTTCCTGATTGCCCCTAACTGCCCTCCCCTCCTGGCCGTGTTGCCCCTAATGGCCCTCCCCTGCCAGCCTGATCTCACCCCTAACTGCCTCTGCCTGCCTGATCACCCCTTACTGCCCTCCCCTGCCAGCCTGATCTCACCCCCAACTGCCCTCCCCTGATGGCCAATTTGGTTCTGATGGGTTGGTTCCTATGCCAGTCAGCGTCAAAAGCTCCACCTCCTAGGCAGCCATTGGCTCCTCACAGTCCACCCAGATTTAGTTCTGATTGGTCGGTTTCTATGCCAGTCAGCATCTCCAGGCCTATCTCCAGGCCTTATCAGAGAGGTGAGACTCCCATGGAGGCCCGGAGAGAAACAGAGGTGCAGCTGCTGGCGAAGCCCAGAGAGAAAGAGAGAGCAATGACTGATCAACAGCTGCCATGGAGGCTGTGGATCAGACCCTGCCTCTCTCTTTGGGCCTCTCTCCAGGCCTGATCCACAGCCCCCTTGACAACCCAGCACTGACTGTAGGACTGACTCCTGGTGTTCGGTTGAGCCTTCGATCGGTCCTTACAGATCCTGGGTTTTTATATATTAGGATTGATTTCAGAGAGGAAGAAACAGGGAAAACAATAGAAACATCAATGATGAGAGAGAATCATTGATCACTTGCCTCCTACACATTTCACACTGGGGATTGAGCATGCAACCTGGAATCGAACTGTGACCTCCTGGCTCATAGATCGACTCTCAACCACTGAGCCATGCCCACTGGGCAAGAAGGGAGCATTTTATAAAGTGAAGTGAAGCAAAGACAAGGCCTGATTACTAGCAGCTTAAAGACGAAATCAGTGAAAAGAAGAATGAATTACCTTAGGTAAAAGCTTTATCTTTTTTTTTTACTCCTGTTTTAATTCATTCTTTCATTCAATGGTGCTGTTTCATCAGCTTGAAGAAATGATTACATTCCTTGCTAGGTATAGTGTCATGTTCTTTGTGGGAGTTTAGTGAACACTAATCAAGGGAACTGATGAGAATTTACAAAGCAGAAAAACAGTATCATCCACACATTTGTAGCATACAATAAAAAATGTCATAGCTCTGGCATTGAAACTATGGGCTGGATTTCACTTTCTTCTTTCTTTTTTTTTAAATAAATTTTATTGATTCTTTACAGAGAGGAAGGGAAATGGATAGAGAGCTAAAAACATTGGTGAGAGAGAAACATCGATCAGCTGCCTCCTGCACACCCCCTACTGGGGATGTGCCCACAACTGAGGTACATGCCCTTGACTGGAATCGAACCTGGGACCCTTCAGTCTGCAGGAATCGGCTCTATCCACTGAGCCAAACCAATTAGGGCTCACTTTCTTCTCTCGATAATCCTATTTCAAGTATAAGTTGACTCTTTTGATAAGTGGATAATTCTATGTATCATACATTTTTAATCACTTTATCCTGTAAAGTTCCATTAAAAATGAGAAACTGAAGTATCAACAGTTGTCTATCCAAATTGTCAACAAGTTTAACATCTTTCTAAATAATAAAAATGATATTGTTAAGCCTTCAATGTAAAAGATATAATTATTGAGGCTCTGGCTGGGTAGATCAGTAGTTAGAGTGCTATCCTGATACTCCAGGGCTATAGGTTCTATCCCTGGTCAGTTCACACTTACACATTTTAATAATTAAATAGATAAATATCTTGGTAACTTACTATGAGCCAGCTTTCAAAACTATAATTACCACCTGTGTCAATTATGAAAATTAATTATAATTTAGCTGGTGACAGAGATGTGTGCAACTGTGTTCCAGGGGCAAAATAAAGGGATGAAGGAGGCACAGGTCCCATAAGGAGAAAGATAGAGAAGAAACTTATGTTTAGACATTCTGTGGGTACTTTCTTATACCTCACTTCACTTAGTCTTTAAACTGTACATCACTCCTCCAGTATAAGAGTAATTACCTGTCTTCCCTATATCTTTATTTTTTATTCTTAACAAGAGAAAAATCCTTGGTTTGAAGTTATATAATTCTCCTAGCAATAAAGTTATGTAGCTAAAATATGAAGTTATGTCTATTTTATTTGTGATTTTTATAGTTTTAACTACATTTACCCAGAATCTAGGGGAAACACTTCTGCTATCACATCCCTTCTCAGCAGTGTTATATCATTCCTAGTTAGAAAGGAGACTAATAGTTCCAGGAACCCATAGCAGCAAGTTTCAATTAATGACCCACTTTGATCAATGGCCATCATTTGAAATACCACTACTTACCAATGTTTATTATGGAAAACATTTGTAATTTCCAGAAACAAACTATTTCAGTTTATGCATTAACACCTGAACTCTTTCTTACTATCTTAGACATCCCTTAATGCAATCTCATCTTTTGTCCCTTTTGTGAGAACCAAGATTAAAACACTATGCTCTTGAAGCCCTGAATCAGTAATTAACAATCCATAAATTTTAAGTATTTTACTTCTGCTCACCTCCTAATCTTTTCTAAGATGTAATTGTTCCATGATGATCCTTGTTTCATTATTTTAAAAAGTCATAGTTGAGAGATAATTCCTCATGGATCTCTCACATTTCTACATCCCTTTTTTCTAGACCCTCTTTCAAACCTGTCTTCATAGCAAACAACCTTGGAAAATATAATGTCCCCTTCTGAAAAAAGGAGGATCACACTACTGTCCACTGTAAAAACTTAGAGGTGCCTGTGCTCAGGATTCTCTTCTGTAATGAAACACATTGCTTGTGCAGTTATCATCAGGCCCTCCCTTCATTGCAATGTGAGAATTGAGGCTTGGGAACTGGTGCAAAATGATGTTATTTGGGTTACTGCTATTGCTTTGGCTCTAACCTGGGGTTCATACGCATTCTACAAGCATCTATGTATATCATTATTTGTGAGTAGGTTAAAATTTCAGATCATTCACAGTTATTAATAGTATTTATCTGGTAGTCTATGAGCAATCAATGCCTTTTGTTTCTATGTGGTAGTATCTATCTCCCATTATTAACTATTTGAATAGCATTATGTCATGTTGTGTATTGAATAGACCACACCCTGTTAAAATGAAATTTTAAATTCTATAGTACTGTATAAATATCTACCACTCTCTATTTTTTCTGTCTAAAAAAATAACCTTGACTTTTTGTTTTATTTACTCTATTCTTGAAAAAAAAAACATAAAAGTAAACATTTGTGTTTTTATTTAAATTTAGAAAGTATTGTGCTAGAGATGTGTTCCCACAAAAATACTAAGATGTTTGGTGTGATAATGAAAAATCAGTCTCTGTTACATAGCAAATTCACTTCAAAATGCATAAGTTGAAATATACCACAAACTGAATTATTGTTACATTAGGAGTTCTTCATAGCTTTGTGAGGCATAGATATTTAAATAATTTCATTGACTGTAACACATCTCCCTGATTTGTTTGTTTGTTTATATACTTATTCATTCATTTTGGAGAACAGTAACTGAAAGAGCTACCCAACTTGTGCTTTTAGTCCTTCAGATAGAAAAACAGAGTCGTGCCTGGCTGGTGCGGCTCAGTGGTTGGGTGTCAACCATGAACCAGCAGGTTACCCATTATATTCCAAGTCAGGCACAAGCCTGGGTTGCAGGCTTGATCCCCAGTAGGGGGCGTGCAGGAGGCAGCAGATTGATAATTCTCTCTTATCCTTGGAATTTTTATCTCTCTCTCTCAAATCAATTTTAAAAAGACATTATATATATATAATGTCTTTTTAAAATTGATTTGAGAGAGAGAGATAAATATATATATTAGAGGCCCAGTGCATGAATTCATGCACGGGTGGGGTCCAGCCAGTCTGTTCTGTTTGGGGCTGATTGGGCTGGGCCTGTGGAGTGGAGGGTCCACAGGCAATTGGGCAGCTGGCCCCACCCCCTGGTCAAACTTCTGGTTGAACTCCCAGTCAAACTCTTGGTTGAGGGGACAATTTTCATATATAAATATATTTATTTATGTATATCTTTCTAAATGGACTCATGGAATATCTTGATATTCACAATTAATGGGATAACAAGATATTTCAACAACTCATCAAATTTAAACAATCCTAACTAATAAAAAGGTAATATGCAAATAACCATCACTCTGCTACGCTCACGATTGGGCGGTGGGAGGCTTGGGGCAGGACTCGGGGTGATATATCCGGCCATTGAGAGGCGCGGGGGGTGGGACTCCCACCCCCCATGCCTCTCAATGGCTGGATTGGCGGCCGCTGAGGGGGGCTGCCTCGGACACCCCGGACACCCGGCTCCCCTGCCATCGGAGGCAGGAAGCCAGTTGTCTGCACCAGCTCCAGGCCAAAAACCTCTGCCTGGCGCGTGCATCCGGATCCCCTGCCGTGCTCCCCTTCGTCAGCACCTCAAGCCCCAGCAGCAGCGGCAGCGGCTGGGGATGAGCTGGTGATCCCAACAGCCTGGCAGCTCAGTGGCGGCGGCGGAGGTAGAATTGGGCTTGGGGACTGGCAAACAAGCAGAAGATGGTCCTGATTGCAGGAGGCTAGGCCTAGGGACCCTACCCGCACGATTTAATCATGCGCTGGGCCTCTAGTAATAATAATAAAAAGAACTGCTGTGATCATGTACATTTAAACAAAAAGTTTCTGTCCTAGAATTTTGATGCTTCAGCAGAAGATACAATGGAATAATAGGAGTGGCCAAAATACATGATTGCCCTGATAGTTTCTAGGAAATTCATATACAATAAATTTAGCCATATATGAGAGTCAATAGTTAGATCATACAATTATTAGATAACCCAGATTTCAAGTCACTGTAATATTAAGAGTGATATTAGGGAAGCCAGATTTGAATTTAACAAATCAAAATTTTATAAAACATATATCAAACTGTCTTAGTCCATTTTGGCTGCTAAAACAAAATACCACAGAGTGGGAAGCTTTTAAACAACAGAAATTTATTTCTCATAGTTCTAGAGGCTGGAAAGTTCAAGATCAAGGCACCAAAATAATGATGGCCCTTTTCCAGGTTTACATAGCCAGTGCTTTCTCTCTGAATCTATAGAATATCTTTTATAAAACAAACAAACAAACAAACAAAAAAACTTGTCCCATTCATGAGGCTCCACCCTTATGACCCAATCACCTCTCAAAGGTTCTACCAACTAATACTTCCATGTTGGACATGAGGATTTCAACATATGAATTCTTGGCGGGACACATTCAGACCTGAGTACAAGCCAAGTTTAGAGACTGAAGCTTGTTTGTAATTTTTAACATACCAAGAAAAAAAATTACCTAATGCTTACTTTGTGTCAAGCATAGTAAATAAAATAATAATCAAAGCGGGAAAGCTATCTGACATCAGGAGCTTACAGTTCAATAGGCTTTGACTAAACAGTTATTTAAAATTAATTAAATTTACAATTTTGCTAAATGCTATGAGGAACCTACTCCACTATTATAAAAGGGACATAATACCAGATATTCTAGACACATTGGGGTGAAATATAAGATGATGTAAGCATTGTAGAGTCTCTCTGAGGTTGATTGTGGAGAAGGGGCTTGTGGATATGTAGAATCATTGATGTTCCTTTGGCTTCCCAAATTAAAGGTCAGTATCTGTTGCTAGCTAGATACAAGAGACTTCTTCATATCTGCTGATTCCCTGGTTCTGCTTCCATGATCACCAAACAAACTTTTGATAATGTGGTGTTTGATGTAACACCTTTGGTGAAGGAGCATATGAGTCATCTTACCTAATAATAGACAAACATGTAAATTGACCGTACCTTTGCTACTCCCATAGCCAATCAGAGTGACTATGCAAATTAACCCAAAAAAGATGGCGGTTAATTTGCATACATAGGTGCCCAGCGCCTGTGTCTCCAGAACATCCTGGCACCCAGGTCACTGTGAGGTAAGGCCTGGTACAGGAGCGGACCCCCTGTGATGGATGGCAGGTTGCTGGGGCTCCGCTCCTGCCCTAGAGGCTTTTGGCCTGGGTAGGCCTGGGCAGGGGCGGAGCCAGGGATCAGAGGGAGCTGGAGGGGCCCTGCCCAGGCCTAAAGCTTCAGCCAGAGGCTTTAGGCCGGGGCAGGGCCCAGCCCTCCATTGGTGTGAACTATAGAGGAAACACCTGTTCTGACTGCACATTGGCTAAGCTTTCTGTAAGCCACTGGTAATATTCTTAGTAACTTGGGTAATAAGAATCCAAAAAGGTGATCTAGGGTTTTTCCACCACACTTCTGGAGAAAAAATGAAGGTCCGCTGCTGGAGGGCTAAGAAATGTCATATCCTGCCCTAGCCGGTTTGACTCAGTGGATAATGCCTCGGCCTGCAGATAGCAGGGTCTGGGTTTGATTCTGATCAAGGGCATGTACCTAGGTTGCAGGCTCCTCCCTGGTCAGGGTCCAGATCAGGCTCAGGCAGGAGGCAACCAATCAAAGTGTTTCTCTCTGTCTTTCCCTTTCTCTTCCACATTCTCTAAAAGTCAATGGAAACATATCCTCAGGTGAGGATAAAAAAAAGAAAGAAAGAAATACATATCCTATGAAAAGACACATCTTGAAAATGCCTAAAGAAAGTTGTCATTTTTTCTTGGTGAAGGGACTGGAGTCCATGTTGATGAAAACACCTTGGTGGCTGTGGTGACTGACAGTGGCTGCAGCAGTGGGGTGATGGGGCTGTTGCCTTCCCTTGATCAGCCCGGTTGCCTCCCACAAAGGGAGGCCAGACTGCCGCTTAGGTCCACTCCCCATGGGGAGCAGGCCAAAGCCATCAGTAGGACATCCCCTGAGGGCTCCCAGTATGTGAGAGGGGGCAGGTTGGGCTGAGGGACCCCCCCCCCACCCCCCAGTACACGAATTTCGTGCACCGGGCCCCTAGTATTTCACATAATTGCATATTTATTAAATATTATTTGGATTATAAATTGACTTTACATTAGGCTGCAGGAAGAAAATATAAGCTGAAGTTAAACTAACTTCATTTTTATTATGAACTAATTTTATTATGAACTACTATATTAGCATTAGGGCTTTTCTCAATCAGTCTTATGACTTTAATTAATATGGAGCCAACAAAAAAGCATGGATACCTTTAAAATGTGCCCCCCCAGGTTAGACTGTGTACATCAAAGTCTTTACCAGACTTCAGACAGTGCTGAATTCATTCAAATAAATGCTGTCTTATAGGGTGCAGGGACTGGTTGGTTGACTAGAAAGATCTCTTCAGTTTACACACTCTTTTCTTTGTTAAATCAGTACTATTTATTCCTGCAAAATTCACTTATAAATAACAATGTTTATTCATGCCTGTTCAGTGATTAGACGTGAGTAGCAAAATAATTGAATGAAAGTTTTACTAAATGGCATAAGTACATATGTCTATATTTGATAGCCAATATTACCTGTTAAAGCATGATGAAATGTAAATTGAAAGATAAATAGAAGATAAACTCTAGTTGTTTTTTATGTTTACCTATAACATTTATCAAATACTAGAGTCCCGGTGCATGGATTTGTTCAGAAGTGGGGTCCCTCAGCCTAGCCTGCGCCGTCTCGCAATACGGGACCCCTCGGGGGATGTAGCAGTGTGCAAAGTGGCAGGCAGCAAGGGAGGATCCCGAACCCAGGCCGGGCGTCTCACCGTTCTCATGCATCCCAGCCCTGGTGCGCCTGCCGCTGCTGCAGCTGCACTTGGCAACCATTGGTCAGCTGAGCATCGCTCCCACTGTGGGAGTGCACTGACCACCAGAGGGCAGTTCCTGAATTGAGTGCGTGCTCCCTGGTGGTCAGTTCACATCATAGCAATCGGTCGTTCAGTCGTTTGGTTGTTTGGTCACTTAGGCTTTTATATATATATACTAGAGGCCTGGCACACAAAATTTGTGTGCAGGTACGGTCCCTAGGACTGGCCTGTGATCAGGACCATCTTCCCTGGCTGCCCGCAGCCAGCCCCACCCCCTGCCGTCACACACCCCCAGTTCCCCATTTGCCATCGGGCAATCGGAGCCTGCTGGCTGGAGTGAAGGACCAAGAGGTCGGCTGTTCCTGCCCGCTTGGACCAGCGAGACAGGGGACTTGGCCTGGCACTCCCCACATCCCACGCCACCCACCTACAGTTTCCCGTTTGCCATCGGGCAATCGGAGCCTGCTGGCTGGGGGAGGGACCAAGAGTGGTCAGTGCGCCTCATAGTGACGGGTCATTCTGGTCGTTCCACCATAGGGTCAATTTGCATATTATCCTTATATTATATAGGATATATAGATAGGTTATTGAAAATAAAATTATTTTTGAAAGTAATTAATGATTGTGAATATAAAATCAAGTCCAAAGTGTCATAGTAAATAAGTGCTAAGGAGAATCCTAAATAATAAAAGCCTAATATACTAAGTGTCTGGTCGTCCAGTCATCCGTTCAACCAATCAAAGCTAATGATATGCTAAGGCCACTCAACTGCTCACTATGACATAAACTGACCACCATGGGGCAGACAGTAAACACTCTCTGACTGTAGGTTAGCTTGCTGCTGGGGTCTGGCCAATTGGGACTGAGCTAGATGGGCTGGACACGCCCTGGAGCTCTTCCATGGTCCCTCCCTGGCTAGCCAAATTCCTGCATTTCTCCCCGGCCCTGATCATGCACTGGTGGGGTTCCTTAGCCTGGCCTGTGCCCTCTCACAATCCAGGACCCCTCAGGGGATGTTGGAGAGCTGGTTTTGTTCCAATCCCACAGGCCAGTCCGAGGGACCCCATTAGTGCACGAATTCATGCACTGGGGCTCTAGTATATAGATAAAAGTACTACTAGGAAATGATCTAATGAATTTTCCTATTTCATCTTAGGGGGACATTTAGAATGAACATTCTTTCGTGTTGTCCCAAAGTTCTCTTAGGCTCTCCTCCTGCTTTTTAAGTTTTTTTTTTTTCTAGAAGCTGCTCTGCTTGGGTATTTTTTCCTATCTTGTCTTCTAGCTCACTGATGCAGTCCTCTGCTTCTTCTAGTACACTGTTGATGCTTTCTATTGAGTTCTTTATAACAGCAATGTCATTTTTCATTTCTTCTTGGTTCTTCTTCATTTCCTCTTCGTTCTTACACATATTGTTGAATTTGTCTTCCATTCTTTTCATCCACTTTATGACCATTTCTCTGAATTCTTTCTCTGAGAGGTTGCTTGCCTCCATTTCATTTACTTCCTTTTCTGGTGATGCCTGCTTTTCTTTCATATGCAGGCTGTTTCTTTGTCTCCCCATGATCTCTCTTCTCTGGGTGTCTGGTAATGTAGTTCTCTCTCTCCTATGTTGATTTAAAGGCACAAATTACAACACGACAAGGCACAACGCATGAGGCACTGAACACAAATGTATTCATGATACTAATAACCCCTAATAAAGGTGACCACCA
This sequence comes from Eptesicus fuscus, assembly GCF_027574615.1. Classification (NCBI taxonomy): domain Eukaryota; kingdom Metazoa; phylum Chordata; class Mammalia; order Chiroptera; family Vespertilionidae; genus Eptesicus; species Eptesicus fuscus. The sequence goes on along the minus strand of NC_072474.1, from coordinate 5,628,051 downwards.
GAGAAAAGAGAATTAGGGGATAAGAAAGAAAGAAGAAGAGAATAAAAAACAAAAAGAGAGAGAGAAAAAGGAGTGCAAAAATGAATTTAGGAAAAGGAAAGAAAATTAAGAGAGAAAAGAAAGAGAATAAAAAAGAAGAGGGGGGAAAAACTATTTATATTGGGAGAGAACTCCAATAGAACAGCCAATAATCCCAACAAATTCCAGCAACAAATATCTAGAGATGAATGCAAACTACAAACAACTAATATCATGCGAGGTGAGGGAAAACAGAAGCTAAAAAACAAAACGAAACAAAAAAAAGAAAGAAAAAGCAAAACAATCTCACAAACAAGCATAAAAGAACCAATATAATCAACAATAAAGCAAACAACAACAAAAGGACCGAGAGAAAAAAAAAATTGGATAGTGAAGAAAGAGAAGAAAGAGGTGTGTATGGGCTTAGTGCAGGGGATTGGAAGTTAAATATATAAGTAGGGTGAAATTTTAACAGGGGGTAAAAAGAAGGAATAGGGAAAATCTAAAGCAGGAATAGGGTAAGAGAAACCAGACAACAAAAGGGGAAAAGTGAGGAAGAGATTGTAAATGATGCTAAAGGAAAGATGAAAATAGAATAAAATAGAGTAAAATGATGCTAAAGGAAAGATGAAAATAGAATATAGAACACTAATCCCAAAATAAAATAAAGAGAAAATAAAATGATACTTTTAAAAAAAGGTAAAATAGTAGTAGTAATAATACTGATTAAAAATAAAAATGTAATAATTAAAAAGGTAAAATCAAGTGAGGAAAAAAAGAAAAAAAATTAATTTCTTAAGTAAAAGATGAAAAAAATAAAGAAAAATGTGCAGTAGTGAAGGTCATTCACTTCCTCTACTGTTCTGTTTGGCACTTCTGTTTCCTCGTCAGGACAGTATTGAAGTTCCCTGTGTTCCACTGCTCCTCTGTGTTGTAGTCCACAGTCCTGATTTTCAAGCAGGCAGTACTCTGTTTCTTATACTCCTTTATTTGTGTTTACACAAGAGTCAATTTGTGATTCAACCCTGGGTGGCAGTGTTTCTGGATTGACCTCTGGGTCTATAGGTCCTCTTTAGCTAGTGTTTATATTTTGTTTTCCCTGTGGCACTTAATACCGGTTTGGGGAAATGGGCTTCCCCAGAGCTGGTTCTCTGATGGTTATTCCCTGCTCTGATCCCCAGGTTCCACAAAAACAACGTTCCCCTGCAGTCTCTTAGAGTGACCCCAATTGGGTGATCCTATGTATTGGGCTTAGTAATCAAAAGCACAGATTTAAAGAGGAAAAAAAAAAAGAGAGAGAAAAAAGAGCCAGAGTAAGTGCATGAAATCTGGTGCTGCAACGCAAGTCTGTATAGTCTTTTTTCCCCTTGGGTCTAAGCAGCTGGCACACTGTTAAAATTTTTTTTTAGGCTTTCCTTTTGTACCCAGTTCAGCTATGGGTTGCTTTTTAGAGTTCCCTTCTGTTAGCAGCCCTGTGGATCCCCTTCCACATTCGCTGATCACGCCAGCCCCAACGGCCACGGCCTTTTCTGGGCGCAGACTTCCCTGGATCCTCCAGCTCCCACGTGAGTGTTTCTCTCTCCTGCCTGGACCACAGACCTCACCTTTATCCCAGGCAAAATCTGACCTTTCCGTGAGGAGGCGCAGAGCTCCTACGAATCCGCGTGCTCGCGCCACTTGTCACTTGGGGACCAGTGTTCCTGGGTTTGCAGCTGTTCGCTGGGTGCCATTGTTGCAGAGTCCCGGGATTTTCAGGCTTCCGACAACATCCACTCTCCCCTTCAAGATGGTGCGGTCTCCGCATCAGAGCCGGTCACTCGGAGGGATCCCAGCAGCAATGGAGGCTGCCTGGTCAGGGGAACCCTGTTCGGCAATCCCCCACAGTCCCCTGGAGTATAGCTGTCCCTCAGCTCACCAACAAACACTCCCCGTGGGACCACACACTCTCTCTTAGTTCTCTCACTCACGCACTATCTTGCAGTCTGCCTTCCTGTCGGCAGCCATCTTCCTCCTACAATGAACATTCTTGCTGTTATATTAGTGTATGTGTGCTTTCTTAACTACTATAACATTTACCACATAGATTATATTTTCCATGTCATAAGTAATTTAGCTGCATATTAACATTTTGATCTTGTATTATATAGCACTACACTGTAATCTCAAACTGACATCTCTCAATGACAAAAAATAGCATTGAAAATCGGAGTCAACTAAATCACAGATCAGAATCCAATGAATTTGTCTCATTTACAACCTTTAGAATCCCTAAGGATCTTCAGGTCATAAAGGTTTGAGAGTTTTCCTAACATAGTTAAATGCAATACATTTTGTTAAGGTTATTAATTGGAAAACAAAATCATAATTATTTAGCATTACTATTAAGCCTCCATATAATAGGCAACAAATTATATAAGATTAAATATAATTTGCTGTTTAATAATAAACATCTACCCTTAATATTCTAAAATATTTAAAATATTGCATGATACTCTCTTAAATGTTAATTTATATTGTATGTTATATATAGAGAGATAAATACCCCCCCAAGAAACAGCTTAAATATAGAAATATAAATTTCTATAAGCTTTATGAAAAGTCCTTCCCTTTAAATTGTCACATTTAAAAAACAGGATTAAAATTCTCAAAATTAATTATTTTCCTCATATTATTTTTTTGATTATGTTGCTATATTGACAAATCATCTTAGTTAACAAAAACTAATGCCATTTCCTCATATTTTTAATTATGACATTGTGCTTATTTTTTTCTGAGTTCATGATTTTTAAATTCATACTTTTGGTCCTTTTATAATCTCTTGAATACATCTCCAGTATTACAATATGAATAGGCACATTTTCTTTTTGTTAAATAAATTTGCACTGCACTTGAAACTGTAAAAATGATCTCCGACATGAAACCATTATTGAAACAGCATGATTAAAACTTTTATAGAGGGAAAACAAAAGACTAATAGATTTTTCTATTGACTGAATACTAACCTCAAAAAAAGGCAAAACATACACTTACTTTTTTTTGGTCATGGTATTTTGATTGAAAATGACAACACAACTTAATCTATGGACAACACAAAAATGTTATTGATTCAAAGGAAGGTGCTATCTTCAGACAAGTCTAGATTCAGGAATGCAGTCATGGAAAGTCTTTGTCTCTTCCTTTCTCAGTTCCGTTTAACTTCATTCTCAGTTAGATGCTGTTCAAAAGTAAAGCAACACGAAACTGTCCATTTATGTGTTCCTTGGACGTTGGCATGCAAGAGAGAAAAATTAAAAAGCATATTTTTTCCAGATATCTCTAGTGAAAGTTCCAACATTAGCCATACAATTACTTGTCCATAAAATGAGAATTCTGATTAGTCAGACATGTGCACATACGTACCTACCACTGGGGGTCGGGAGTATGTTCAACCCCACCCAAACCAGTCATTAATCAAGATAATAGGAAAACAGGTCTTTAAAGACAGGGATCCTGGGTAGATGAGAAATGAATGTTTCTTATTCTTCCTGAGCACAAATCTACACATTAACCATTGTGAAGAAATTCAGATAATGCATTTTTTTTTATAATTTTGTGTTAAAACATAGGCTGAACAAAAACTTTGGAAGTTTCTTCTGCATTTAGTCATTATTAGTAAGTTAAAACATATTTCTCAAAATATTTCTTCTATTATAATAAATTAAATATATGCAAAGTATTCTGGATGCTGAGTAGTATTGCATTCCAAGTAGTGAGCAATAGTGATATTTATGAATTGGGGAATAATTCTAAATTAGGGTTAAAATAATCTAGTCAGGATTATTTGGAGGAACAAAACTGAGTTTGTGGCAGTTCTAAACTCTTTATTTCTTCTCCTTTAGTCTCCTATTATCTTCTACTAGATTCTACATTCTTAATAATTTTGCTATATAAAAACAGACACTTGAGAGAAAGTAGATGAGAATATGAACTTTAATCCAGGTGAATGTGTTATATTGGGAATCAGTGAGTTTAACAGAAGATCCCTTAGTAAGCCAGATTTGGAGTCTTTATTATGCCAGCCATCTCAGAGGAGGTGCCTCTCAAAATCTGAACAATGTAATATGGAGGAAGTTTTCCCTTTATATTGCCCACCCCCCCAGTTCCTTTTTCTCTCAAATATGGGGTTTCTGGACCTTCTGCAGGCTTTACAAAGAGCCCCATGTACTGGGAGATATTTTGCAGGAAGCTTGTAGCCTTGAGCACAGCACAATTCAGTTACCTTGAGCACAATACAATTCAGATAACTAAAAGACATCTGGCATGGGAGTAACCAGGGCAGACCAGACCCTTATGTCAGCAGAGAGGCTTGCAAGGCCAGATAATTGAGCTTATTTTCCCTATTATTCGAGCAAGCATGTTTACAGAAGCCAAGAATAGCAGAGTTAATTCACAGAACAAAGGACCATCTATGTTTAGTGGAAAATTTCAAACAGCAGTTTTTACAACATAGAGGTTACGGGAACAAGATGGAGTGCCTATGCTTCAAATGCAGGTTTATGAGTACAAGTCTGTCCTTTTTTACTAGCTGAGTTTCCTTGGGTAAATGTCTCAACTTCTCTCAGCAGCACTTTAAAGCATATATGTTAGAGGCACCTCTCACCAACACAAGAGAGATGTTACCAGACAGCCCCCTGAGTCAGTGGGAGAGAGATATTCCCAACCTCGATCCTCATTCTCTAATATAAGTGAATTTATGCAAGAGACCTTGACTGTGTTGTGAAAAGCCAATTTATTAAAAAAGCAAAGCAAGCAAACCTATACATCTGGTTTATGAAACGCAGACAGGCTCTCAGTTAATCTGAAGAGCAGGCTGGTTGTGGGGCATCCAGGGCATTGTATACAGTCTTGCCTGTTGGTTTCAAAATCCCTCTGCTGGAGAGATCAAGATGGAAGCTGGCAGGATGACAGGGAGAGAGAGGGTGTGAGTGAGTGAGGGAAAGAAAGGGGCATTTGTGGACGTGTGTGGTTTGTGCATGTGTGAGTGAGAGACAGTTAGATCTCGCAAAGTCTCAGGGGCTGGCAGACCAGGCTCTCCTGGACAGGGAGCCTCTGCCACCGCTGCAGGCACTCCCCTTTTGCAGGGCTCATGCACAGAGCCCACACCATCTTGAAGTGGAGAGCAGACTCCACTAAGAGCCCAGCCTCACCACCACCCAGACTGGTCTTGGAAATTGCCTGGGACCCTGCAGCCAGTCTGGCCAAAGTCGTGCTGCCTCACCCACAGACCCACAGACCCCAGGATGTCCACATCCCAGCTGCCAGGTCCTGGGCTCCTCAGGTGTATGGCGCCAGCAGCAGAAACCACAATTTCCCGGTCCCTGGTTGCCGGCTTCTGGACACTGAAGTTGTGCTGCTCTGGCAGCAGGCCCCGAGAACCCATCTACCCTGCTGATGGCTCCTGAACCCTCAGTGAGCTGCTGAGTGCACACCTCTCCAAACAAGGGCACTCAGACCCAGCAGCAGAGCCTGCCACTTCCCCCTCCCTGGCTGCCAGCTTCTGGACACCTAGGTGAGCCTCTGAGGGCTCACCTTACTGGCCAAGTTTGTGCTCTTTCAGCCACAGACTCTGAAATTCCCACATCCCCAGCTGCTAGCTCCTGGACCACCTCGTGATTCACAGAGTGAAGCCTCCCTGGCCAGAATCCCACTGCCTCATCTGCAGATTCTAGGACACCTGCCCCTCCACCCCTGTCATGGGCTCTGAGACCCTCACAGTGATTTTCAGAGTGACGCTATCCCAGCAAGAGTCACACCACACCGGCCAGAGTCATACCACCTCAGCCTCAGGCCCCGAGATGCCTTCCTCCCAGGCCGTGGACTCCAGCTCCAGGATCTCACAGTGAGCACATGCTAGTGAGACCTCAGGCATCTCTTGCCACAAGAACTGGAACCACAAGCACATCCACAAAAGGTTGCACGAGGAGGCCAGGGGTAAGTCATATTGTCAGACAAACTGTGACTAGACTTCATCCACGAATGAGAAACTAACATTCAAGACCCAGCTATATCAAGAGAACCCAAATAGTTCAAGTATGGGCCTCCACTAGAACACCATGCTCAGGAGACCCAAGAAACTGCACCACTGGATCCCTCAAATCACCAACTACATAGGAACACCCCCAAAAGAACATCAGTAGCATAGCAGTTGGATCTAAGACATAGAAATAATTAAAACAAGACAGCAAAAATGGAGAGGCAAAGAAACAATCCCCAAATGAAAGAAAAAGAGGAATCACCAGAAAAGGAATTAAATAAAATGGAGGCAAGTAATTTTTCAGAGAAAGAATTCAGAGTAATGGTTAAAAGGATGCTCAAACATCTGGATGACAAATACACACAACTCAATGAGAATTATGAGGAGCTGAATGAGAATTTCACCAACATGAAAAAGAACCAAGATGAAATGAAGAATGACATAGCTGCAATAAAGAACATAATGGAAGGCTCCAACAGCAGACTAGAAGCTGAGGACTGAATCAGTGAGTTAGAAGACAAAGTAGAAAAAAACCCCACAAAGTAGAAAAGAAAAAAAAGGCTCCAACAGCAGACTAGAAGCTGAGGACTGAATCAGTGAGTTAGAAGACAAAGTAGAAAAAAACCCCACAATACCCAGCTGAGCACCAACTGGAGAAAATAATTAAAAAACCAAAAACAAAACAAAACAAAACAAAACAGGAGGAGAGTCTAAGGAAGCTTTGGGACAACCTAAAACAAAACAACATCCACATAATTGGGGTACCAGAAGGAGTGGAAGTTGAACAAGAATAGAAAACCTATTTGAAGAAATAATGACAGAAAACTTCCCAGACTTGGGGAACAAAAAAGTCACACAAATCCAAAAAGCACAGAGATCCCAATCAGGATGAACCTAAAAAGACCCACACTATTGCCAATGGTAATTAAATTGGCAAATGTAAAAGACAAAGAAAGAATCTTAAAGGCTGCCTGAGCTCAACTCTCTTCATCTGCCTTTGATTACCTACAAGACATATTCCATTAAACAATCAACTGATTTCTCAACAGAAACATGTTAGGCCAGAAGGGAATGGAATGAGTTATACAAAGTGATGCAAAGCAAGGGACTGAACCCGCGAATATTCACTCTATCAAGGCTATCATTCAAAATTGAAGGTGAAATCAAGAGCTTTACAGACAAAAAGGCTAAGGGAGTTTATTATCACCAAGCCAGCAATGCAAGAAATGCTAAAGGGACTACTGTAAAGAAGAAATAGTAATGGAGAAAGGAAAACAGGCATAAAGAACATAGACGGCAACAAACAAGTACCTATCAATAATAACCTTAAATGTAAATGGATTAAATGCTCCAATCAAAAGACATAGGGTAGCCTAATGGATAAGAAAACATGACCCATATATCTGCTATGTACAAGAGACCCACCTCAGAACAAAGGACTCACACAGACTGAAAGTGAAGGGATGGAAAAAATTCTTCAGGTAAATGGAAATGGAAAAAAATCTAGGGTAGCAATATTTATATCTGAGAAAATAGACATCAAAGTGAAGGCCTTAATAAGAGATAATGAAGGCCACTACATAATACTAAAGGGATCAATACAACAAGAGGATATAACTCTGGTAAACATATATGCACCCGCTATAGCATATACATAAAAATACATAAAAAAATAACATAAAAATACATAAAAAATACATAAATACATAAAAAATAAAATACATAAAAAATAACTTCTGAAAGATATCAAGGGAAACATTGACGGCAATACAATCATAGAAGGGGACTTTAATACTCCATTGACATCACTGGATAAGTCTTCTGAACAAAAAATCAATATGGAAATAGAAATCCTAAATGACTTACTAGATCAGATGGAACTAATTGACATCTTCAGATCACTTCACCCCAAAGCTACAGAATATACATTCTTCTTAAGTTCACATGGGACTTTTTTTTATTGTTTAAAGTATTACATGTCTCCTTTCCCCCCCCCATCAACCCCGTCTGGGCCACTCGCACCCCTCAGGACAAGCCCCCACCGCCCCATTGTCTGTGTCCATTGGTTAAGCTCATATGCATGCAAACAAGTCCTTTGGTTGATCTCTTACCTCCCACACCCCATCACCCTTCCCTGCCTTCCCTCTGAGGTTTGAATGGTTTGTTTGGTGTTTCTCTGTCTCTGGATCTATTTTTGTTCATCAATTTATGTTGTTCATTATATTCCACAAATGAATGAAATCATGTGATATTTATCTTTCTCTGACTGGCTTATTTCACTTAGCATAAAGTTTTCCAGTTCAATCCATGCTGTTGCAAATGGTAAAGGTTCCTTCTTTTTTATAGCAGTGTAGTATTCTATTGTGTAGATGTACCACTGTTTTTTAATTCACTCATCTGCTGATGGGCACTTAGGCTGTTTTTAAATCTTGGCTATTGTGAATTGTGCTGTTGTAAACACAGGGAGTTCCATTTTTAACTTTTTGAGGAAACTCCATACTGTTCTCCACAGTGGCTACACCTGTCTAAATTCCCACCAGTAGTGCATGAGGGTTCCTTTTTCTGCACATCCTTGCCAGCACTTGTCATTTGTTGATTTGTTGATGATAGCCATTCTGACAGGTGGGAGATGGTATTTCATTGTCATTTTGATTTGCATCTCTTGGATATTAGTGACTTTAAGCATGTTTTCATGTGTCTCTTGGCCTTCTGTATGTCCTTTTTGGAAAAGTGTCTATTTAGGTCTTATTGTTTTCCTATTCCCTTTGGGCATCCTTCTTTTCCTTCTGAATGAAGGGCTTCCTTCTCTTTATTTTGTAAATACAGACCTTTCTAGGCTACTTCCAGATCCCTTGTCTTATGGAAATATACCTGTTGCTGCTTCCTTGTCTTATGGAGAGGTAACTGCACCTGGCTTCCTTGTGTTATGGAAATGTAACTTCTCCCAGTCTGCAGCCCCGAGCTTTTCCATGGACCCCAATTCTAAAAAATCCCTAAGCTTGCCTATGTTCCCCCTAAATTTCTGCTTCATAGCCACATTCTTTCCAGTGATATAATTTCCTTTGCTCTAATGTCCCATTTAAAATAAATCTGTGGATGAAAGGAGCCACCTGCTAACCTGACAAGCTCAGGGGAGGCCTGTGTGGCAGTCTTGAAAACTCAGAGACCTAAAGTAACCACAAAAGATGGTCTGAAAATTAAATATTTAACTACAAACAGGTTATAGTGGGCAGTCATTCCTAGGCTGATATTTTCCCTGACAAAGATCAACTTAGATCTTTCCTGAGCCCATTTGCCTTTTTGCCTCTAAATTAACATATCTGTGAGATGTCTGGGTAACTTGTAACTTCCTTTTTTTCTGGAGCCTCTGGGGCACAACCAAATGTGGTGGGCACCAGGACAGATGCCTCAAATTCCTTCATTATCATGTTAATTGTTCCTGCACCCACCTAAGTGTGTGTCCATCATTTTACTTTTTATCCAATCCCAGGGGTTTCCCACCGCTTTGCTTTTATCCCACCTCCTTAATCCGTCACCAATGAATTTCATGTAACCTACCTATGTCCCTCCTTTGATTGCAATGTATAAATAGAAATGTAACCTGCCATTCTTCAGAGCATTATCTCAATTCATTGAGGTTCTGCTTCCCGGCATATGTCGGCAGTTTGGCTCAAATAAACTCACTAAAATTCTTTACAGGTTTCAATGGTTTTTTTTCCGTTAACAAATCTAACCCTCTGACTTTTCTGAATTTGAACGAATGAACAATTACAAGTAAAGTTGCCTAACCAAGCAGGCAGGTGCTGTTTTGTATGTATAGACTTCCATTTCTACAAGGTCTATATCACTTCCTGGAAATTCTCTGTATTTTCCAAGGTTCTTTTCTAATTCATTCTTAATTACATCTAACCTTTATTTATTTTCTCAGACCTCCCATATGACCACCATCACTCTTCATATTCCACCAATTTCTAGCCTCCTAGACCCCAGACTTTTCCACACCCTCATCCTCTGGTTCTAGTCCTCCTGCCTGAGCTCAACTCTCTTCAGCTGCCTTTGATTCAATCTTCTTTGTCTCAGGACCATTCTATTACTGATTTCCCTTCTATATTCTACATTTTTTCTCTGTATTATTTTCATATTTTTGCTGTAACAAATTACAGTAAACCCTCAATTTTGCAAACCTTAATTTAACAGACTTCAGATTTAACAGACAAAATTTCTGGTCCATATGTTGTTATGCCCAGATTTCAAGATCCCCAAAGATCACCAGGGAGCCGAGTCCAATGCAAAAGCAAAGAGCCTTTATTAAAGCTCAAGCTCGGTCTCTCCGCCTCTACCGACGCAGCGGCAGGATGCAAAGAGCCTTGAGTTCCAGAAGTTCAGCAATTTTATAGGGCTTAGGGTCGGGTGATGGGGTGATGCTGGGACCACTGAGTTGGCTGATTCCAATTGGTTGGGTGAGGCCTAGGGTCCAGTTACACAGTGACAGGATGCGGTTAGCATACTTTTGGCCTTTGGTTATTTCCCGTGCATTCCTATTGGCTGATTTTAGGGTGGGTTGGGTGACTGACACATTCTGTGGTTTTTTCAGAAAAGGGGTCCATATGTTGTTATGCCCAGATTTCAAGATCCCCAAAGACCACCAGGGAGCCGAGTCCGATGCAAAAGCAAAGAGCCTTTATTAAAGCTCGAGCTCAGTCTCTCCGCCTCTACCGATGCAGCGGCAGGATGCAAAGAGCCATGAGTTCCAGAAGTTCAGCAATTTTATAGGGCTTGGGGTCGGGTGATGGGGTGATGCTGGGATGGGGTGATTCTATAGTTTCTGTCGGGGACATAATTACACAAGATGGAGGACGCAGTACAAAATGGAGTTAGTCCTGCTCTGCCCTCTCAATGTCATATGTGAAAATTAACACCTTGTTAATTTTAAATTCTTTTATCCATGATTTGCTTATAATTAAATTAACATGTTATTTTTTTGTTATTAAGTCAATGTTATTTTAAACAAATTTTGGTGAATAGACCATATTGTTAGAGAGTGGGAATTTTTGAGCATGCTTTCTCCTAGTCGAATTGGCCATAAATCCCAGCTGCAACTAACAAAATAGCCTTACAAGATAGATCACTGTCAACTTTCCTGATAACGGGATGCAGTTACTTACTCCACCAGGTGCCAGGACCCTATAAATGACATGTTGACTTTACCTAAGAAAAACTACTTTGTTTAAATTGTTTTAAAATTGTTTGCTCTGCAAAAACAGGAGGTAGTGAATGGGTATAAATACGGTCGGACACAAAGGGTCGAGGCTGCTCTCAGGGCTGCGTGGAGAGAGCAGTCAGCCGGGTGGTTATTAAAAAGGCTCCCTAAATTTTAATTTGGTCTGGACTCCAGTGGTCATTTACTCACGTTCGCTCCACAACAATATGTTGGAAAAACACTGTAGTAATTTTGCCCACATAAATAAATATTACATATCTACAACTATAGTCTACATATTTAAATCCAAGAGTCACAGCTCTTAAACAATGTTCTTTGAAAGATTAGCACATGATCACACCATATCTTGGGTAGTAATTGGTTCTGTTGTCCATAGTCTGACTATCTGCAGCAGTTTTAATGCATACTGGCCAGTGTTCCCATGTGCACTAAGCCATGCCCCAGCTGTGTGCATTTGTTTACTCTCAGTGGCTGGTGAATGCACATATTTACCAGACCTATTCAATATAAATTTATAATTATTGTAATTACATATAGAAAATTTTCTGTAAAATTAAACTTTTCAAAAATACTTTAATTACACAAATGTGTCTACATTAGTAAAAACAAGTAAACTAATTTGTCAATTTTTAACATATGCAAAAACCAACTTTATTATGTAACCAGAGGCCCGTTGCACGAAGAGATTCATGCAATAGGCCTTCCTTCCCTTGGCTTCCAGCATGGGTTTTTCTCCGGCACCCGGGACCCAGGCCTTCGCTCCTGCTGGAGTCTGCCTTCTTTATCTTTGCTGCAGGCTCTGGCCAGAGTCTGCAGCCTTTGTCTTCATTGAAGACTCTGGCTGGAGTCTGCCATCTTCGCTGCAGACTCCGTCCAGAGTCTGCCATCTTTGTTTTCACTGCTTCGCTGCAGACTCCAACCAGAGTCTGCCATCTGCCATCTTCACTGCAGATTGCCATCTTTGTCTTTGCTGCAGATTCCAGGGGGAGTCTGCCACCTTCATCTTCGCTGCGGCCAGAGTGCCCCTCCTGTAGATCTGTTTGCCCGCCCCCCCTCCCTCCCATAGCAGGTGTCCTTCCCTGCCTGGCCACTCAGTGCCTGGAGTAGCTGGGCGGCCACCATCTTTGTCCTAATTTGCATATTCCCTCCTGATCTGGTGGGTGTAGTGGAGTGATGGTCAATTTACATGTTTCTCTTTTATTAGTGCAGATGGACTTTTGGCTTTAATGGACATCCCTTTGCCCAAAGTAGGCCTTTATATTGAGGTTTTACTATACCACAAATTTATTGGTCTAAAGTTAAGACAAATGTTTTATCTTATAGTTTCAGAGGCTGAAAGTCTAAAAATTGGTCTTAGAGGGCTAAAATCAAGATGTCAAGAGGGCTCTGTTTCTCAGAGACTTTAAGGGACAATCTATTTCCTTGTGTTTTCCAAGTTCTCAAGGAAGCCTGGATTTCTTCACCTGTATTCACCAGTTAGCAATTATATGATTCCAATCTCTGCTTCTACTGTCACATCTTGTCTGGTTCTGACACTCCTGCCTAACTTTTATAAGAACTCTTTTTATTACATTGAGCCCACCCAAATAATCTAGGATTATTTTCCAACTCAAGACACTAATCTTCACATATCTTCAAATTCACTTTTCTATAAAGTTAACATAGTCACAGGTTTCAGGATTAGGGCATAAACATCTTTGGGGAACCATTATTCTGACTATCACATTTTCACATCACCATTACTTCAAATTTATTTCTTTTCTATTCTTTTCCTAACCCCACTTTCTGATGATCTTATTTATTTTTTACCTTTACAGAGCCACTCTTCTTGAATTGACTACACATTTTTTTCCTGGTCACCCTACATAAACATACACAAACATTCCATGGAAAACAATTTCTTCAAGGCCACTTTGATTTTTTTTATCACCTAATTCTTTTCAGTTTTTATTTTACTTGAACTTTTACCAACATTTACATCATTACAACACATTGCTTCATGAAAAGCATATCCATAAGCTTCTATTGAAACACGAGAATTAAACTGGAACACATGGTTTTTCCTCCCTGCAGGATGAAAGGTGATTTCTGGGTTCTTGTCCAGGTGAATTTGAAGAATGAAGCCACAAACAAAAGGTGGTATAGGAAAAGATGGAGATTTATTGAGAAACAAGCACAGATTCCCATGTGGGGAGGGGTAGAGAGAACCACTAAGTTCCTCTTTCTTAAGGTTTATAAAGGCTGTTTATACTTGTGTCCTGATATCCCTTCTTATTGGTGACTATAGAGGCTTAAGAGCTCAAACCCCATGTGGGGTTCCCCTTTTTTTCTCCCTTTTATTTTTCTATTCCCTGTGGCCTTCTTCTTTATTCTGTGAATGGGTGGCTTCCTCTCCTTTATTCTGTAAATGTCTACCTTTTGACAGCTCCCAGACCCCTTATTCTGTAGTTGTATACCTTTTTCCAGTTCCCTTATTCTGTGAATGTATGCCTTTAGGTAGCTCCCAGCTTTGCAGCCCTGTGGTTCGCACCCATGGACCCCCTAATTCCTAAAACTTCCTTATCCTGCCCATTTTACCCCTAAAATCTCCCTTCACTACGATACCTAATTTTCTGGTTTTCCAGTTATGTTTCTTATTGTTTGTTAGTTTAGAAATTTGTTTTTATTGCTTATTATTTTTGTTAGTTTTCTCTCCAAGTTTTATTCTTAGCCTTAATCTCCACTCACTGTATACAACCTCTCTAAATTATCACTGAAACTCCATCATTTTAAATTAAATGATTTCTAGTTTCTATTTTTAGAGTAGATCTTTTTTAAAAATTTTATATCATCTATACAACTGATTACTATAATTCTATTTCTTATAGTCCTTATAATTAACATGTCTTGAAATTCGTTCTTGAAAATGCCTCTGTATTTTTGCCCTCAATCTGTCATGATTTTTGTATTCTTTCTTCTAAATCCTGCATCCTGAAATTTTCTAATTCACTCCATTTTTATGGCCACTAGTATAGTTCATATAAAGATTATTTATCATCTGAATTATTTTATAGCCTCAGGGCAAGTGTCTCTTCTTCAAATATAGCTTCACTTTCAATCTTCACTCTATGATGGAGGATGAGGCATATTTCTAAAACTCAAATGACCATTTAGCATTCTCATACTTTAGGCTTTTCATAGTTTCCTATTCTTAAATGAGACTAGCTTCCTGGGTATATGATATGAGCAATTTCACAGGGACCATTTCTTAGAATGGACCCATACTTGGTTTGATTGTTACAGAGAACTGGAATAATCAAACAATGCCGGAGAGTTTGGAGTTACACTTTATTCACTGCAGTGGGCTTAGACAAAATGAATTCAAATTCTAAGCAAAGCTACAAGCAGAACTTCCCTTTTTATTAAGGAGCCAGCCCAACCTGCACTTAGTGGTTAACTCGCTGCTGGCCTTGAAAACAACACAGTTCTATCCAATTAAAAAAATGCACCTGGCATGGCATTGAGAGTATGGGCATATCTAGTCTCTGGCCTACAAGGTCAGATAGCTAAGTTTATCTTCCTCATTATTCAAGCAGGCTAAAGCAGGCTAGAAAGCAAAGTTATTTTTTTAGAATAAGAGGCCGTCTAAGAAAAACAGCAGAGAATTCCAAACAATAGTTTTACAAAATAGGGGTTTGCCTTCTCATGATGTTCTGCTCTGCCATCTTGAAGTTCTTACAATTTTTTATTGAGAAGCCCCATTTTCTCATTTTGTACTGGCCCTACAAATTATGGAGCCAGTCCTGATCTTTGATAAAATTTTTATATCTTAATATAGCTTATAGGATTTATATGAATAGGTCCCTTTATCTTCTCATATTCACTTTTTGTCTGAAACCACATAAACATACACACATATGCACACACGTGCACACATACACATGTATTACTCAAACATTTGTACTCTGTCTCCAACTCTTTTTTAAAAATATTGTTTATTGATTTCAGAGAGTAAGGGAGAGTAAAAGAGAGATAGAAACATCAGTGATGAGAAAGAATAATTGATTGACTGCCTTCTGCATGCCCCAAAATGGGGATTGAGCCCACAACCCAGGCATGTGCCCTTGACTAGAATTGAACCCAGGCCCCTTTGGTCTGCAGGCCAATGCTCTATCCACTGAGCCAAACCAGCTAGAGCTGTCTCCAACTCTTTATTAAGCTACTATTCAGTCTGTTGATAGACCCTCCCTTCCCCCAACTGATGGAACGAGTATGACGTAAACTCCACCTGCAGCCTGGACATTCCTGAGCACCTAACCAGGCACCTTATATGGACTGTACATTGAACCACCAATCAGCACCTGCCAAATACCCTAAGCCCCCGATTCCTAAGTCCCTAGGTGCCTAATCATGTGCCTTATATGAAACTACCAATCAGCATGTGCTGAGTACCCTAAGCACCATCCCCGCCTTTCCTCCCCTCAAAAGGCGCTTTCACCCCCGGCACGGGCACGCTCTCTTTTCCCCTCTGGAAGGGAGCCGGCAGGGGTCTTCTCTCCATTAAAGCCTGTGTCCTGGTCCCTGGTCTCCGGCCCTCTGTTTCATCTTTCATCTGTAGATCTCTGTTTCAGCATTACTTTTTTGAGAAGCCTCGACACACATTATTGCATGGCTCGTCCCAATCACAGTTACTGTTACTTCCCTCCTAGGGCACTTACTTGCCTCACTGTGTCCTCCAGAGGATGCTAACATGTTCATGTCTCTGTTCACTACTTTATCCATACTGTAGTAGACAGCTTTCATTGAATTTTGGTTATTTATATGTAGGGCTTAATTGTGAATAGTAAACTGACAGTAATTTTATTCCAACAGAAATAAAAATATAAATGTTAAAACTCTCTAGTTCATATGGACCTGTGCCAGCAAATAAAATATAGTTATTATATTCCTATTGATAATATTTACACATTTAGCAAAATTCAGAGACACATTAGCATATTTGGTTTACTTCTGCAATTATGTCAAGAAAAGAAAATATTTTTTAAATCAGAGTAAAAATCCTTAAAACTACATTATTAATCATTGATTACTCTCTTTTTTTACTTTTACAGGGGTAATGTTTTATAGTTATTCAATTATTATTATTATTATTATTCTGAGAAAACAATTGATTGCTAGTTAAACCTTATAATGATGATCAAAAGAAGTGAAACAAAAACGAAGGTCAATTTTCTGGTCTTACTATGATTGTCAAACAGCCTTTATTTGCTCCTTGTAAATAAAAGACAATGGGAGAAGTGCTATTAGCATAAAACCTAGAGGAAAGATTTCCTAAGGTAACTATTATTATTATTAATGAAATAGAAACATGGTATGGAAAGGCATTGAATTGTGACCTTATGCAAATGTTGATAGTGGATCAGGGTGGCAAATGCTTCTCCACCATAATTTTGTCCTAATGCTTGTCCTCAGAGGCACTAGCAGTAGGCTGGCCCTGCACTGACTACAGAATTGTCAGGGATCAGTGTAATAGAGTGAAATGCTCCCTCTCCCCATGACCTTCAGGCTATAGCTCCTGCTTTGATATGCTAATTAGAGAAATTCTGCTGGAGGCTTGAGTAGCCCCTGTGTCAGAAAGAGATGGGGAAATATGCATGAAGAACAGAAATCTCCAAAAGTGAACTTGGATCAGTGGGGGTCAACAGACCAACCAGGAACAAAGGAATTTAGAAATTTCCAGCTTTTCCTTGGATCCTTTTTCAGGTCTGGCAGACTACAGTCCCCATACCTCTTGTCTCACCCATCCTCTCCTCCCTTGATATAAAAGAAACCTCTTTTATATCAAGCTCTCTTAAGATAGATTTAATAATTAGTTCTCCCCTCTTCTCAAGCTAGGCCTTCTTGATCAATAAACCTTTTCTTGCTTCAAAATCTAGTCTATCAAATATTGGTCTTTCTTTTGAAGCATTAGACATATAAACTTTGCATCTGTAACATCAGGACTTATACCATCATGCACTGAATAATAATCATCATTCTCATGAAGCAAGGATTACTAAGAATCCACTATGCTCAAGGTACTAAGGAATTGCAATAGGTAAGAATCAATACAGTAATCTTAATTAACTTAAAACTTTATTTTAAATTGTATTAAAGAAGAGCTCAGGACCTTATTCCATATTATAGAAATGAAAACATAATTTTGCTTTCTTAAGACTTCTCATTTATCATTTCTCCAAAGTGGTTTTGCCACATGTCTACCTATCTCCCTCCATTAGCTTAAAACTTTTATCATATATTTAAAGAAGTAAGCAGGACAATTAAGTTAAATGAAAATTTACAGATACTATGAGCTTTAGTGATACTAATGCAAAATAACAGACATGAAACCAATCTATAATAATAAAAGTGTAATATGCTAATTAGACTGGACAGCCGAACGACCTTCTGGACATCATTCCAGAAGTCCTTCCGGATGAAGCCTTGGCAGTGGGGGCCGAGGCAGGCAGGCAGAGGGTTAGGGGTGATCAAGCAGGCAGGCAAGCAGTTAGGGGCATCAAGCAGGCAGGCAAGTGGTTAGGGGAAATCAGGCAGGCAGGCAGAGGGGTTAGGGGTGATCAGGCAGACAGGCGAGTGGTTAGAGGCAATCAGGCAGGCAGGGGAATGGTTAGGGGAAATCAGGCAGGCAGGTGAGCAGTTAGGGGCATCAGGCAGGCAGGCAGAGTGGTTAGGGGCAATCAGGCAGGCAGGCAGAGGCAGTTAGGGGTGATTAGGCAGGCATGTGAGCAGTTAGGGGCAATTAGGCAGGCAGGCAGAAAGGTTAGGGCAATCAGGCAGGAGAGCAGTTAGGAGCCAGCAGTCCTGGATTGCGAGAGGGATGTCCGACTGCTGGTTTAGGCCTGATCCCACAGTCGGTCATCCCCCAAGGGGTCCTGGATTGTGAAAGGGTGCAGGCTGGGCTGAGGTACCTTCCCCTCCCCCTTTGCACAAATTTCATGCAACGGGCCTCTAGTTAGAAAAGCAAGAAAAATCATGATTATATAACTAGCACCCAGGAAGAAAGGATCTGCATGCTGGGCAAAGATATGGCACCAGCACAAAAAACAGGTGTTCTCCCTACCCCTATTACATAATCTTATTTGGGTCCAGCTTGGGGGGTGGGGAACATTGCCAGTCAGATCCAAATAGTGATCATTAGAGAAGCAGTGACAAGTGATAACAAACTCATTTTTCCCTTCCAAGAACTATCTGCTAAAACAGAGTTGTCAGTCAGCCTTCGGGACTCTTCGCCCATGTGCACATGTCACTATTCTCTTGGTGCATAATCAGATGTCATTAACACCCCCACAGTCTTCTCTATTTAGGCAGATACAAGAATGTTTCCCTATTAGGAGAAAATTTAAGTATTTTGCTATGCCTTAGTCAAATAAAGTGGAAATTATTTCTGGGATCTTCTTTATGCTTTATATGATCCAGTGTGAAATTTAGGTTTCCCTTCAATGTTATGACAAGCTTTTCAATTTGTCTGAATAAGTCTGTGCCTGAGAAAATGAAAGGCTGATTAGCCAGGCAATAGACCATGCCTTAACCTGTGTTCACTTTTACCATTTATTTTCAATGCTGTTTTACCCTTGACTATAAAAGCTCACTATTTGCTGAATGTTTTGCCTCAAAGTTAAAAAAAAAAGAATTTAAAAATTATCTCAAGTATCTCAAAAGTCTGTTGATTCTTCAAGGATGCTCTGGTTTTGCAAATTAGAGACTGAGTGGTTAATTAATGGTTGGAGGGTTGATTTCCTGTTCTCTTCAAGAGCAAGGTTAGAGTGCTATGTTAATTAGTAATAAATAACTTAGAAGTTGTTAGACATAGTATAGGCACTCAGGATACACAGAATTTAAAATATGTATAACCAGGACATATCAGGATCAATATGATAGCTTTTATTCCCTTGATGACCACAGCAATGGTCACAAAAGTGCCAGTCCTTCTATTGGACACACTGTAGGATTGCACTCACACTCCCATTTGAGTGAGCTATGTTCAGATGACTTGCTTCAGTTTATGAAATGTGGGCAGAAGTGACATGTCACCTTTTAATTGGAAACCTGAAGAACCAGTGTAAGGTGTGTTTCATTTCCTTCTCTATTCATTAACTGCCATTATAATCCTGAAAGGAAGAGATAGGATCTCTGCCAGCCTTGAGGGCCTTCAATTAACAGAACCTCCCTCATGCCAATACATCAAACATAAGGATGGATGGAAAATAAATATTTGGTGTCATTAGTTATGAGGTGAGTGGATTAGTTACTTCAATGTAATGTAGCTATCCCAAACTACATGAAGTGAGATCAAAACTCAATCTAAAACAATGAATAAAAGTTAATGAGAAGATTGAATAGCAAATTAACTAATGGTTGGAGGGTCAATTTCCTGCTCTTACAAGAGCAGGAAGGCAAGAAATGTTCTAAACAAAAATGGGGTATCATAAGCAAAGGGACAGACAGATTTTGAAATCCATCATTGGGGTAGAAAACATAAGATTAGTGACTCAGGTTTTATAAAACCAGCAGAAAATCTCTCCTCAGAGAGTAGGCTTTTATACATATGTTGAAGACAATGAACAGGAATGGTGAAGTTTTTGAGGGAATGAGTGATGAAGCAAATGTCAAACATGTATTGGAAAGAATCAGATTCTCTTTTTCCTAGAGGATACACATTCCCGGGAAATCTTTATGTTACCCTCCCTACTCCTTTCCATAGACTTTGGCAATTACAATCAGCCCAGGATTCCTCAAACCCAGGTTTTGACCTGTTAGAAAATCTGTATTTTTTTTTTTTTTTGTGCCTTTCATAGCCTACATGTACTTTAAAAAAATGGGCAGGAAAATTAAACCAGATGAAATATATAGATAATTGCTGAAACTAATAGTCCGGGACCAATTGAAAATAATGCAAATAAGGTTGAATCTTAATAGAAGAGAAGTTATCCTACCTAATAATAGACAAATATGCAAATTGACTGCACCTTCGCTACACCCACCAGCCAATCAGGGCGAGTATGCAAATTACCCCAACCAATATCAAGACAGCGTAGAAAGAAGCCAAGAGCTGCAGAAGGGAGCAAAGCTGTGGAAAAGCAAGCAAGCGGGGCGGAGGAGAAGGGAGGAGTGGAGGCGGGGTGGGGGAGGAGGAAGGAGAGTGGGCAGGCTGGCGGAGAAGGAAGGAGAGCGGGTGGGCTGGTGGAGAAGGGAGGAGCGGGGGCGGGGTCGGGGGAGAAGGAAGGAGAGTGGGCGGGCTGGCGGAGAAGGAAGGAGAGCGGGCGGGGGCGGGGTAGAGTGCAGCAGGAAGTCCTATTGCAGGAAACTTCCTGCAACGGGAACGCTAGTCCTATATAATAAAGAGGTAATATGCAAATTAACCATCACTCCAACACACAAGATAGTGACCCTCATGTGGTCAAATATGGCAGCCCCCATGTGGACACAAGATGGCCACCACAAGATGGCCATCAGGGGAGGGCAGTTGTGGGCGATCAGGCCAGCAGGGGAGGGCAGTTGGGAGGGACCAGGCCTGCAGGGAGGGCCAGTGGGGGGGGGGGGGCACCCAGGCCTGCAGGGAAGAGCAGTTGGGGGGAACCAGGCCTGCAGGGAAGGGCAGTTGGGAGTGACCAGGCCTGCAGGGGAGGACAGTTGTGGGGGACCAGGCCTGCAGGGAAGGGCAGTTGGGGGTGAATAGGCCTGCAGGGGAGGGCAGTTGTGGGGGCACCAGACCTGCAGGGAAGGGCAGTTGGGGGTGACCAGACCTGCAGGGGAGGGCAGTTAGGGGTGACAGGGAAAGCAGGGGAGGGCAGTTGGGGGCGACCAGGCTGGCAAGGGATGGCAGTTAGGGGTGACCAGGCCAGCAGGGGAGGGCAGTTATGGGCAATCGGGCCAGCAGGGGAGCAGTTAGGCATTGAACAGGCTGGCAGGGGAGTGATTAGAGGGTGATCTGGCTGGGAAGCAGATGTGCTTAGGGGCAATAAGGCAGGCAGGCAGGCAAGTGGTTGGTAGCCAGCAGTCCTGGATTGTGAGAGCGGTGTCCGACTACCCGTTTAGGCCCAGTGGGATCGGGCCTAAACGGGCAGTTGGACATCCCTCGTGGGTTCCCAGATTGAAGGGGGTGCAGGCTGGGCTGAGGGACACAACCTCCCCATGCACGAATTTTGTGCACCGGACCTCTAGTATCATTATATTTAATTTTAAGTTAAATGTTTTTAAAATATTATATTTGAATAGTAAATATTGCTGATGAAATTTGTTTGTTTCCAAACTGAAGTTATATTTGAAATGTAAAAGTAATAGTCTTGAGAAATAAAGCAAAAGGATACTCAGTACTCCTCCCCTACTAGTAAGCCACCCTATCCAAGCACATGGTAATATTCAGGACAAAAGTGCTGATAGAATTTTACAGTGGTTTAGTGTTAGGTTATATAGAGAGTCTCAGTGTGTGATCTGTTCTGGGTTTACACCTTTATTGAGCATGAACAAGCAGTCTTGACCATAGCCAAAGCCTTTAGGCCCAAAATTCTTTGTAAAGCATCCTTTACAATTGATTTCACTCTTTTTTCTCAGAGTTGTTGATTCAAAACTCTTCCCTGACTTGGCACAATGGAAATAGTTGTGCCAGGGCTTTCCAGCTCTAATTACCTTCTGGGCAGCAAATATGGAATCCCTACACCGGGAACAGTTCTCAGTAGTTTCCTATTGCTGAGCAAATTTAGAAGTGTCTGGGTTGGTTGTGATGTTGAACAATCTCTGGTTTGATGCCCAGTCTCATCGCTATCTGCATTGTGCATGTGGGCACCTCAGGTAACCATATCCTTTGGCCCAAGTGCCTTTCCATAGCAGGATTTGCAGTAGATCATGAATTGCCACTGTTTTGCTGAGTTTTCCCTACAAACCATGCACAGAAAGCAGCAGGTGGAAGCTTCTCCTGTCACAGTGCACTTTTCTACCTGGTACCAGGTACTCACACAGGCCCCATGCTATTTCCACTTCCCCAGACATGCATTTGGAGTTTGAGGTAGGACAAAGCACAGTGGGCAAAGCTAGGGAGGAAGGAGTGCTTGGGGACTCAAAGAGCCCAGGGAAGTTTTACAAGTTTGGATACAAGCCCCCATATTTCATGTAATGAAACTTTTAGAGTTGCTACTAAAGCATTCTCCTACAGAAGCTTTATATTGTTATTTTTTTCTAATCAATATTGTCTCAATAGCGATTGATTTATGCATTTAATTACTGAACATTGGACCTTAAAAAAGCACAGATTATTTTCAATTTCACTAAAGTTATTTGAAACTGTTCTTATTCCTTAAGAGCCATAATTTATGTTTTAATAAGATGCATGTTCAAGTATTTTTCTTTAGATTCTTAAAAAATAATAACTTTATTGGGATAATGTTTAACCAACATGTGTGAACTAATTCAGTAACCAATCTTCAAAATAACAGTCATATTTTATTGCCTCTTTTTTCTATAGTTATTATGGAAATAAATAGACTATAAATAATTAGGCTTGCGGAATATAAATCTAAACTTGTCAGGCTTAGCTAGTTAGAAACTATTTTTTGGTATTTCTATTAGTCATGAAAGATATGCAGAATTGCTTCCATGACACTTTTAAATAGCTGAACATTTCTATATATGCATATTCCCTAGGGATATTTGAAATAGAAATTTCCCCCAAAATTAAATGCCAGATTATCTGGAAGCATAAACACAAGGGGAAATTTTTTACCTTTAGCTATGTTAATGCAAATCTGGCCACAGTCATGAATATATTATTTTTATTATTATGTATCTGAGATTGCTACATCAGAAACTGGATTTGAGCCCCTTTACCCTGTGGATATAACACATTACATATGTACCAGAGAGCACATCATTTTTTTCTGATATTACAAAATATAGCCCATTTATAATATAATCTAAAAATTCTCTCCAACTCTGAAATGATTGTACCACTAACAAGCTATTATTCCAATGTAAACCAGAGTAGTGCTTGAAGCTACTGAACCTGGTATATTCCCTCTCTAGGGTTATCAGATTAAACAAGATGACTAGATTGATCAGTGAGCTTAGTGAACCACTGGCTAATTCCAGAAAACAACCTTATGTCTCATGAAATTGATGAGTTGTTTCTCACTTTTGATGGAATTGAAGAGTCAGGTTAAAATTGTATAGGCAAAGTTAATTTTTAAAAAATATATATATATTTTTGTTGGTTTCAGAGAGGAAGGGAGAGAGAGATAGAAGCAGCAATGATGAGAGAGAATCATTGATTGGCTGCCTCCTGCATGCCCCCTACTTGTGATCGAGCCTGAAACCTAGAAATGTGTCCTGACCGGGAATCAAATCTTGACTTCCTGATTCATAGGTCAATGCTCAATCACTGAGCCATACAAGCCTGTTCAAATTTACCAGACTTTATCCAGGACCCTTTTTAGATGGCCATAGTTCCCATATGTATGTATTTGGATGTGTGGTGTAGTGTGTGTGTGTGTGTGTGTGTTTAGAAGGTGACAGGATTTTGTAGAACATATATATTTGTTACATTATCACATAATTATGTTTGCTTAATTTATCCACTCAAAATGTAGAAGCCATATATAACAACTAAACATTATATCAGGCAAGAAATGTAATGTCTTTGTGTTTTCATTTAAAATTAAACACAAGAAGAGAATTTGAAACTGGCTTCATTAATACTTTAGCTTATATTCACAATGCTGCTATACATACCAAAAGTATTATTTTTTCCTGTCATATATTTTTACTTGTTTTCATAAACTCTCAGATTTATTGTAGATATGTACATACTGGACAATCTATAAATAAAATGTGTTTAACTTATCTAGGAGTTAATATTGAAGGAAAGAGATTACAAATCATAATAATCAAAGTGCTGGGTCCAGGTACATAAAGATAGCTAATATTTACTGAGTAGATACATAGGCCAGGCACAGTCCAAGTGTTTTACATAAATTATTCCATTAAATCCTCTCAACAGCCCTATGATATATGCACTGTTACTATTATTTGCACATGAGGGAAGTAAGTCTTAGAGACCTTAAGTCATTACTTTTAACTGCACAACTTGTGTTCTTTTTTTTCCAGTTTTATTGGGAAATAATTGACATACATCACTGTATAAGTTTAAGATGTACAACATGATAGTTTGATTTACATATATTGTGAAATGATTACCACCATAGGTTTAGTTAACATTCACCATATCTTATAGATACAAGAAAAAAGAAAAAAAAAATCCCTTCTAATGCATAACTTGTGTTCTTAAATAACATGCTGTAACAATGTGGGATTTTCCTCAATGTGAAGGTTTCCTGAATTGTATGACTATATTTATGCAATCACCAAAGTAAAATTCAAACCAAGCCTTTATTTTCTCTTTAACACTAATCACACATACAATTGAAGACTGGCCTTCCCATTGTTGTTACCAGTTCTCCTTTGGTTGTAACACTCAGAATGAATGTGATCCCTTGACCAAAAGGCAAAAGAAGAATGTGGAGATGTATGGGAAGAGGACTAACAGAATTTCCTAAGTTTAGCATATGACTATACTTGAAACATTAGATAATAGAGTATTTAGAGAATCAGAGCTAATAGGTCAGTCCATTTGTTTACACAAGGTGCTCTTATTCTTTTTGGATATAAATTAGCCCAATCATGTTAAGTATCATGCACTGTGTGTAGAGTTGGATAATGATCTCCATCAAATGAGTGCAGAGGGTACACTTTACTCTCAGTGCCTTCTGTTCCAGCTGTTTCTACTTATCTTAATTTTCGTAATTGGGTTACAATTAGGCTGTAAATGAGACTTTAACATGGGAATTGGAGTTTTCAACAAAGGGATTTACTTTTATTGTTTTGTGGTTCTTAACTTTCAGAGGCCTATTTCTTGCTACATGTTAATCAAAAAAATATTACAGAGTGTTTAAGATAAGCTTATGGCATACAAAGAATAACCTATTTCCATTTCCACAGATCTAACAATGTGGCTGCAAAAAGAGCACTGTTTGGGAAAATTCTTCCATTCACTTAGGGCATTAGAAAAGGCTTATTCTAAAATTATTACAATATCTCATATCTGTTTGTGACTTTGTCTCCAGGCCTTACTTCACTTACTAATATTGTTACTATAGACAGTCAGAGGGGCAGGACACATAAGGACTGTTCAGAGGACACAGGCGCGCTGGGAACTAAGGGTGCTGTGCAGACTCCAATTTCTTGCTCCGGTGGTGTGCTGGCACTGTGTCCAGTGTCCAGAGATTGGCTGAGGACTACAGCATCTCTAGGCTTCCTGATGGTGGATCCTGCATCCCCACCTGCACTGACCCTGAGGGAGTACCAGAGATGGCACAGGGGAAGGTTCTTACACTGTGTGCGGCCAATAGCTAGAAAGATGAATGCACAGGGCCTGAACATGCCAAAAGCTAGCAAGATAATTGGATAGAAAAAAGAAAAAAAAAAGCCCTCTCCTCCCTATCCCTATAAGAACCACAGGCTTGAGCAGGAAAAAGAAATGGTCCCTGAGACAAAAGTCCATCATTCTCTCTGGTTGCAGCACCTGAATAAAAACTTCCTTTCTTTTGCGCAAGTACCTGTCTCACAGTTTGGCTTTGGTTGTGGCAGGCCACTGAGCCCACTTGGTTGGTTACAATATGAAAGCTATCAGCTAGACAAGGTTTGAATTAGAATGGTAAAAGTGAAGTCTAAGCCCTTGCATGTGGGAGCTTGATGCAAATGCAGTATTTTAGACCAATTTCCATATTATTCAAGTAGAATCTTTATTTTAGCAATTATTTTTATGCACATTATAGTTTGAGAAATCCTGTTAGAGACTAATTAAAGCAACAAATCAAATGCAATTCCAATTTAAAAAAATAATTCTTTCATCATGCATTCTTATCATACTTTAAGAAAATATGAAATCTTAAC
Source organism: Eptesicus fuscus (assembly GCF_027574615.1). Taxonomy (NCBI): domain Eukaryota; kingdom Metazoa; phylum Chordata; class Mammalia; order Chiroptera; family Vespertilionidae; genus Eptesicus; species Eptesicus fuscus. The sequence goes on along the minus strand of NC_072474.1, from coordinate 5,601,820 downwards.
TAGTCAAGTGACAGATTTAAAATTTTAATGAAATTACTACTTTAGATTTTAAAAAATAGGTTAGAAGATTTAAAAAGCATTATGTAAGGAAAGCCAGAACCAAAGTTGCAAGTGTTTTATGTTAGGTTTTTAGGCTGTTATTCTCTATAGAAGCTAGACAGTCCAATTTTCTTATCCTCCATGGGTCAGTGGTGCTGTAAATTTGAAGACTGATGTAAGGCTCTAGAGTAAGTGGAAAATATTTCATTCCATCCACAATTTTCCTTACAATGTTTCTTATTCATTTTAGTAATTGTAGACCTCTCATTTGTTATTTAACTTCACTTTATCTAATTAAGTATACTTTATCATTAAAAAAATAATCTATTATATATTTTCAAAAATCCTGTTTCAGATTAACAGACTCCTGAAAATTGGCTGTGCAACTCTTTGAGTGTCATTTGTTGCCAAGCACTGATGTAAATGTGACTTAGCTGTCATCCTCTGAGAAGGATGACACATCTGTGAAGCTTTTCTTCCTGTTGGTGGTCCTTGTGCTATTGTTTTTGGGGTTTTTTTGTTTGTTTTTAGGGAGAATTATAAACAACATGTTTAATTACTTTGGAAACAAAAAGTCCCAAATAATGCCTGAAACCAAAAGGTACATAAAAATGGCCAAAAATATTTTTAAATAATAGATTATTTGTAGTTTTCCCCTCATAATATGGGTGCTTCCAGCCAGACAGTAAATTACAAACAATATAAAATCATGTTAAGGCAGATGATCAATCTGGTTGCAGTTTTAACTATTCCTGGGAAAGTTATATTGTTGGAGAGCTTCCTTCCAGCTGGTCCAGGAAAGGGCAGTCCAGTTATTGGCAGGTGGGGAGCTGGGCCCTGCCCGTCTTGTCACTGCTCATTCTGCTGGCCCTCTCTGAGTGGAACAGACATGGAACCCTGGCCCTTGTTTACATCACTGATGCACACCCACTGCCCGTGGACTGACTCCTTCCAGAGGGTCACCTTATTATCTCCACCTGAGAGGGCCTGGATGTTGGCTGTGATGGACTGGCTCACGTGCCACACAACATCATTGAACTTGTGCAGTAGTTGGGAGACTACATGTTACTTGAGGCATTATCACAGATCCATATGAATATACAACCACCCTGGGAACAGCTGGCGATTGTGCTGGTGGGTAGACCAATGGCAGGGACTACTGTGGCACCAGGCCACATCTGGAACCCAGTCACTGTGTGCTCCCAGCTTCTGTTCCTCCTTCCACTGGCCATCTTCTTCCTCCTTCCACAGCTTGATGAGGTGTCACAGCCAACTGAGGCAAATTTCTTGATGTAGTTGGACTTCTGTCCTGATGGCTGGTCTATGAGGCTTCAGATACAACAGCAGGGGCCCAGCTGAGGCATAGCAGCCAATAGTGTGAGCATTATCTGCACTTCCTATTGGCCCTCCCTGGTGTAGGTCAGCAGAGAGATGGCCTCATCTGAGCTTCCACAGGCCAGGATTAGGCTGTAGAAATGGGGGCCCAGCAAACAGAATTTACTGAGGAGTCGTGTCCTGTGTGTTCATGTGTCTTCTCCCAGGTTTCGTTTTCCTTTTTCCAGAAAATGACTTTCCAATCACAGGAGCAGGATGCCAGGATATTGCCATACATGGGGTGGTCCCTCATGACCCCTGAGGTCTGCGATAAGGATCTGCCCTCCATTGTACACATCAAAGATTTTGACGCACCTGTCTGATGAGCAGGTTGCTAGGCGGGTGCCACAGTAGTCCATCTGGGCTTCATGAATCATGTCCTCATGGGAGGTGTCCACAGTGTTAATTACTGACACCATGGCTTCCGCGGCGGCGGCTCCCAGCCTCTGATGTGGCAGCTCCCTGCGGCGCCTCCCACAGCTCACTTGTGTCATTGTTCTTCACCTGTCTCTTTGTTGTCCTGAAATTTGAAAATGTTCTCTATAAGTTTCATCTGTACTTTCTTTTTTAGACTACTCAGTTCCTGGCTGAGGAGGGGTTTTATAATAACTTGTTTCATGGCTAGGAATGGTACTATTTGAAACAAGTTCTTGGAGGGACAATTTACTAAAGTTCAATGATTATGACTGCTGCAATTTACTATGCACTTCACTTTATCCACATTGTAACCAATATTCAGAATATCCGTATATCCCAGCTTTTCTTTCCTCTTCCTTCACAGTCATCACCAAGTATTACCTGTCCAAAGAGCTCAAGGACGCAGGATCTGGGTTCCTTGTTGCTGCCATAATTGTTACAGTACCCTAATATATCTCCTGATCTACGGCTGTATCCTGAGATAATGAAAGGATTGCCATCTTTTGCATTTTGTGAAGTCAGCAAACACTGGTTCCTTATATTGCTAGCCAAGTATGTCCTTCCTTGTTTTCCTTCCTTCTCTTCATTGAAAGAAATCTATATATTCATGACCAATTCAATCCCTTTCATGTACTGGTGTAGGGGATCACACAGGACATTTCTCAAAGTGGATGGATTTCTGTGGCCTTCTGTACTGTTTACTGCCTGGGCACCATTTTTTGGATGGGGATCTTTTTGTATGTTTGCATATCATCCTATCATTAGAGAATATGGCAACCTGTGTGTTTTTTGTTCCTTGCTAGCTTGTGCCTTTGTAGTTTACCTAGCAATTAGAAGTTCTTTTGTAGAGTGCCCCTCCCTGGTAGCTGTTCTTTTCAATGTGAGAGCTCTCTTTGTGCTGACTCTGGATGGGTTATTTCTATTTACTGATGGATCTATTGTATGCTATGAACACTTTTACATTTTTGGTGCTAACATCATCATGCAATCTGGTCCTCACACTATTTAATGTTATTTGCAATAATAAACACTAAATAAATATAGGTACACTAATGTCTTTCTTGTTTCTCTGATGCTTTAGTTCCTTAACAGAATTTTAGAAAACATGCCCAAAAATATAAGATTAAACCTGGGTGGATGTTTAGCAGAGTCTGTTTACTTTTTTGAAGATTTGAATTATTACATAATAGTTTAAAAATATAATATTGTTTTCTTCAAATAGTTTTAAAGACTAAAAATAGAGAAGACTATATTTCACCTTTTCTTATGGCTTAGTAGTATTACATTGCATATATATAACACATCTTCTTTAACCAATCATCCTTTGAAGGACACTTCAGTTGTTTCTATGTCTTGACCATGGTAAATAATGCTGCAGTGAACATAGATGAACATTTGTGACAACATAGAGTTTGAGAATGGCATGCTAAGCAAAACAAGTCAGACAGAAAAAGTCAAGTACTATATGATTTCACTCATATGTGGGATACAAAATAGAATACAACAAAGGAACAAACAAGACAAGAAACAAAAACTCTTAGACTCAGACAACAGTATGGTGGTTATCAGCGGGGAAGGGGTTTGAGGATGGAAGTAGTAAAGGGTAAAGGGGGTCAAATACATGGTGAAAGAAGGAAATTTGGCTTTGGGTGGTAAACACAATGCATATAATTGTACACTTAAAACCTATATAGTTTTGTCAACCAATGTCAGCCCAATAAATGTAATAAAATAAATTTTTAAAAAGAAAAGTAAAAAAATGGAGATAAGTGCAAAACTCCTATGAATAGCTTTGTCAAACGTTTATAGCTTTTTGTGCTATTGATGACTTAGGCAGAGCAACAAAGTTTAAACTTTGAGCCAAGCAAAATTTTCCTCTGATTCCCTCTTTATGAATGTTTTTTCTCCCCAAAAACACAAATCTTGGTCTCTACTGACCAAATAGTTTATTAATTGTAACCTTCTCAAAAATGCATTTCCTGGTCAATAACTAAAAATTTTCCATCTCAGTTTTCACTATTTCTCTTCTATACTTTCCTCTGCAATAATTAACATAATTTTAATTTATATATGTATTTTAATTGAACGCTTCAAGAATTTGCGTGTCATTCTTGCGCAGGGGCCATGCTAATCTTCTCTGTATCGTTCCAATTTTAGTATATGTGCTGCCGAAGCGAGCACATATATATGTATTTTAATTGAATATCTGTCTCCTACCGCTAAAATATAAGCTCCATGGGCGCAGTGTATATCCAGTACCTATGTATAACATTGTTTACCACTTGATAAGCACTAAGTATTTGTTGAGTGGATAAATAAATAAAAAGTTAATATCAGATAATGTCCCCAAGCCCCTTAAGATGTCTTGGTATATATGAAAGAGGGAAAGATTAATATTTATTAGGAATCTCATTGGATCCTCTTTTCTTGACATTTGCCACTTTTGATGCTCTGTAGCTTCTTGGCATCTGAATTCAGACGGATGAATTCACGAATGGATCAAATACATAGAAGGATCTAGTAAGATTTACAACCAGCAGGAATAGATAGTATGAATTACCACAGTGATCCAAGATAATCTAACCCTGGATATAGCAGACACTGTGTCAATGTAGGAGCTCTTGGGATTCTTTGTTCCTCATAGCTACTCCAATAAGTTAGCTAAAATAAATTGGGGTTCTTTCCTTAAGATCTAAAACACCCAGGCGAAAGGTAAGTAAATTTGATATTCTTTATCCTCCTCAGTGGTGAGAACTAATAGCAGAACCTGAGAAAGAAAAGAAATGATAAGCAATCAAAACACAGAGACAGTAGTAAATTGGATGAATAGCCCAGAGAGAGAGAAATAACATTGCAATAAATATCAACTTTAGAACACCACATTTCTGATTCCTTTTCATACTTTATATCTTCTAGACAGGTACTTAAGGAAGATGTCTATGTGGAATTAGTGATGTGAAAGCTACCTCTGATGTATTATGAGGTACTGTCAGTTAAGAGTGGTACTTTACCCAGTTATTCTAATATGTCTTAAAATCATAAGATGAGAAGCAGGTCAGGCCAGGCCATCACTCAAAGCAAATGCACGTGGTTACATCACTACAATACTATCCTGTGATTATGATGTAGCCACCTTAAAATGAGGAGGATATTTTAATTCAACTGACAAAAGTGGAAAAGTTAAAGACAACTATTTCTATTAACAGTTACATTTTTCACAATGTGAGAGTAAAAATGTATTTTCTTTTCAGTTTTTGTTCAAAGAACACAAGGGACTCTCAATGACCCAGAAAACCTCCCAGAGTAAGTGCATTTCTTTTTCTGTGAAGTTGAGATCCAGAACAAATAAGCCTCCAGTTTTTAAAAGCAAGGAAGTACATGGTGTTATGTTGGAAGTACATGGTGTTATTTGAAGTAAGGCAATGAAAGATGAAGAAGTGATAAGGAGAGGGTATGGAAAGATATTTCCTCTACTTGGCTTCAATAATTACTATGTAGTTTATTCATTCACAATTAGCTTCCTCAATACCATTATTTCTCCTGTGATTTTTTAAATCTTCTATAAGAATAAGAATCCAACTAGGCCAATGAGTTTTAAAATGTTCAGGATACTCCTTTCCTCACACACATAGTGTTGTCTATTTATTAAATTTACTAAGTATACCCTTAGATCATAAGATCTACTACACCAAGTGGATGTTGTGGTAAACTGAGATTCCCACTTGTTTTAGCCCCAATGAAAACTATCTTTGTGTTTTTATGATAACTCATTTTCTATCATTAGTAAATAATTACTGGAATTTATGAAATAATTTCCCATTTAGCATGAATGCAGATTGGGAGATTGCTAAAGACATCTTTTATTGGGCATTTACAAATTTGCATAAATTAGTTTCTTCTTCCTCTCCTTCTCCCACTTCCTTTTCTTGTCTCCTCTCCTCCTTTCTTCTTTGTCCTTGTCTAAGATTACTATGTGATCTCAGCGTTCTTAGAAATAATGAAAAAGCAAAAATGCCCTTACTGTCTTTGCAAATATTTATCATCCTGGTCAAAAGAACCATGAATATTGGCAGTTTAATTCTAGTCAAATGTAAACCATTAGATGTTTTCCTAAGATGCCTATATTCCATTAGAAGATCCATGGCTAAATATCTGTCAATTAATGGAATATAATTCCAGCTCTTTCAATAATAAACTTGAGAGAACTGAGTATTGGTTCTGCCTTTCTGTTTTCTTTTCAATGAAATGAAGAGACCACAAGTTTTTTATAAGATACAGTTATCTTATAGCTGCAATTGGTGAGCTCTATGTTTATATCCAAGAATTCCTGATTCTGGGCCAAGATAAGAATGAGATATGTTAGTTATTGTTAAAGTCCAGCTTATAATTTGAAACCTGCCAGGTACCTAGTGCCAAATGCTCTCCATTGTTTAGGGATAGATTAATGGTTTATTGTTGGTTTAATCTGGTTCAACCTATATAGCTCGGCTTGAGCTAAATAATCAGTAGGGTATACAAAAATCATGCTTTAAACTTTCGACTGGCAATCCTAAAATAAGACATATGTGTTGTTGGTTTATAATCTGAAGACAAACAACCTCCTCTATAATTGAGGAATGACCCTAGGGCTGTATCTAGAAATGTCAGATCCTCTATGATGGTGTGTTCTTTCTTTCTCCTGCTGTGCTATACCTTTTACTTGAATCAAAGTTTTGTATCAGTACACAGCATGGAAGCTTGCTAGTAATCAATTATTGATCCCGTTGTAACCTTTGTACTTGACCTTTTTCAGATATAGTTGAGAGGTCAATTAAGATTATATATATATATATATATATATATATATATATATATATATACTAGAGGCCCAAAGCACAAAATCTGTGCAAGGGCCATGGCCCCGGCCCCCGCCCACCACCGCTGTGGCTGGGGCCTCTGCTTCCTCTGCCACAGCTCCTGACTGCTAGGGCTTTGTCTGGAAGGAAGGACATCTGGTCTAATTAGCATATTATGCTTTTATTATTATAGATAGATAGATATTTTTTCATTTATCTTTATTGTTGAAAGTATTATAGATGTTCCCTTTTTTATCCCCATTGACCACCAGACCTTCACCACACTATTGTCTGTGTCCATGGGTTATGCATCTATGCATGCAAGTTCTTTGGTTAATCTCACCCCACACTCGCCTTCCCTCTGAGATTCATTAGTCTGTTCCATGCTTCTATATGTCTCTGGATTTTTTTTGTTCACCAATTTATTTTGTTCATTATATTCCAAATATAAGTGAGATCATGTGATACTTGGACTTTCTCTGAATGGCTTATTTCACTTAGCATAATACTCTCCAGGTCCCTCCATGCTGTCTCAAAGGGTAAGAGATCCTTTTTCTTTTAAATAGCTGAATAGCATTCTGTTGTGTAAATGTGCAACAGTTTTTTAATCCATTCATCTATTGATGGGCACTTGGGCTGTTTCTAGATCACACCTACTATAAATAACGCTGCTATTAACATGGGGGTGCACATATTCGTTCTGATGGGTATTTCTTGCTCCGTAGGACATATTCCTAGAAGTGGGATATCTGGGTCAAATGGCAGTTCCATTTTTAATTTTTTGAGGGATCTTCACACTGTTTCCCATAGTGTTTCTACCACTCTGCTTTCCTAACAGCGGTTTGCTAGGGTTCCTTTTTCTCCACATCTTTGCCAGCATTTGTTGTTTGTTTATTTATTAACTAGAGGCCCAGTGCATGATTGAATCATGCACGTGTAGGGTCCCCTACACGCTTTCGCTTTTCGCGGTGGAGCTGGGTGCCTGTCCGCTGGTGCACCAGGCCTTTCAGAAGCCTCCAGCGCGGCGGAGGCTTGTGAAAGGCCTGGTGCTGGAACAGACAGGCACCCAGCTCCCCCACTTTTGATGGTCCACGGCCGCTGAGGGGGGCTACCCTGCTGTTGAGAGGCGCAGGGGTACCCCGCCCCCTGCACCTCTCAACAGCAGGGTAGCCCCCCTCAGTGGCAGCGGATCCGTGCCTCTCAGTGGCCGGATAGGCCACCCCGAGTCCCGCCCCCCAGCCTCCCACCGCCCAATCGTGGGCGTAGCAGAGTGATGGTAATTTACATGTTACTCTATTATTAGATAGGATGGTAGCCCTTCTGGCAGGTGTGACGTGGTACCTCATTGTCATTTTAATTTGCATCTCTCTGATAAGTGACTTGGAGCATTTTTTCATGTGTCTCTTAGCTATTTGTATATACTCTTTGGAGGACTGTCTATTCAGGTCCTCTGCCCATTTTTTACTTGGGTTGTCTTCCTTTTGTTGAGTTTTATGAGTACTTTATGTATGCTGGAAATTAAACCCTTATCAGATGTATGATTGGGAAATATGCTTTTCCATATAGTGTGTGCCCTTTTCATTTTGATGCTGATTTCTTTTTGCTATGCAGAAGCTTTATATTTTGATGTAGTTTATTTACTTTTTCCTTTGTTTCTCTTGCCCTAGGCTTTGTAGCAGTGAAAATTCTGCTCTATGATATGTCTAATATTTTGCTGCCTATGTTTTCTTCTAGGATATTTATGGCTTTATAACCTACATTTAAGTCTTTTATCAACTTTGATTTTATTCTTGTGTCAGTGGTCTAGTCTCATTTTTTGCATGTACCTGTCCAACACCATTTATAGAAGAGGCTGTCATTACTCCATGGTATGCTCTTGCCTCATTTGTCAAATATTAATTGACTGTAATGGCTTGTGTTGACTTCTGGGTTCTCTGTTCTGTTCATATGATCTATATGCATATTCCTGTGTCAGTACCAGGCAGTTTTGATTACAGTGGCTTATACTAATACTAGAGGCCCAGTGCATGAAATTCATGCACGGGGGGTGGGGGAGGGTGTACCTCAGCCCAGCCTGCACCCTCTCGAATCTGGGACCCCTCAAGGGATGTCTGAATGCCCATTTAGGCCCGATTCCTCTCACAATCCAGGACTGCTGGCTCCCAACCACTCACCTGCCTGCAAGCCTGATCACCCCCTAACCACTCCCCTGCCAGCCTGATAAATGCCTAACTGCTCCTCTGCCTGCCCAATTGCCCCTAACTGCCCTCCCCTGCTGGCCTGGATGTTCCTAATTGCCCTCCGCTGCAGGCCTGGTCTAACTGTCCTCCCCTGCAGCCCTGGTTGCCCCCAACTGCCCACCCCTGTTGGCTCAGTCACCCCCAACTGCCCTCCCCTGCTGGCTTGGTCCCACCCAACTGCCCTCCCCTGCAGGGTTGGGTCCCCCCAACTGTCCTCCCCTGCAAGCCTAGTTGCCCCCAACTTCCCTCCCCTGCTGTCCTTGTCCCCCGCAACTGTCCTCCCCTATAGGCCTGATCCCTCCAACTGACCTCCCTAGCAGACAAGATCCCCCCAACTGCCCTCCCCTGCTGGCTTGGTCCCACTCAACTGCTCTCCCTGCAGGGTTGGGTCCCTGCAACTGTCTTCCCCTGCAGGCCTGGTCCCCCCAACTGCCCTCCCCTGCAGGCCTGGTCACCCACAACTGTCCTCCCTTGCAGGCTTGGTTCCCCCCAACTGCCCTCCCTGCAGGCCTGGTCCCCACCAACTGTCTTCCCCTGCAGGCCTGGTCCCCCCAACTGCCCTCCCCTGCAGGCCTGGTCACCCACAACTGTCCTCCCTTGCAGGCTTGGTTCCCCCCAACTGCCCTCCCTGCAGGCCTGGTCCCCACCAACTGTCTTTCCCTGCAGGCCTGGTCAACACCAACTGTCCTCCCCTGCAGGCCTGGTTTCCCCCAACTGTCCTCCCCTGCTGGCCTGGTTCCTACCAACTGTTCTCCCCTGCAGGCCTGGTCCTCCCCAACTGCCCTCCCCTGCAGGCCTGGTCCCCACCAACTGTCCCCCCCTGCAGGCCTGGTCCTCCCCAACTGCCCTCCTCTGCAGGCTAGGGTCCCCTCTAACTGTCCTCCCCTACAGGCTTGGTCCTCCCCAACTGCCCTCCCCTGCAGGCCTGGTCACCCTCTACTGCCCTCCCCTCCTGGCCTGATCGCCCACAACTGCCTTCCCATGCCGGCCATCTTGTGTATTGGAGTGATGGTCAATTTGCATATTACCTCTTTATTATATAGTATAGCTTGAATCTGGTACTGTGATCCCTCCAACATTGTTTTTCTTTCTCAAGATTGTTGCAGCTATTTGGTTTCCTTTTTTTTGGTTCCATATTAAATTTTGGAGTATTTGTTCTAGATCTATGAAATATGTGATTGGTACTTTGATAGGGTACATAGATTACTTTGGGTAGTATGGACATTTTAATAATATTAATTCTGTCAATGGTATAGTCTTCCATTTGTTTATATCTTCTTATTCTCTCCTTTTTCAATGTCCTGTAGTTTTCTGAGTTCAGGTCTTTTATCGGCTTGGTTAAGTTTATTCATATGTCTCTTAATTCTTTTTGTTATAATGGTAAATGGATTTTTTTTTTTAGTTTCTCTTTGTGAGAGTTCTTTATTGATTTATACAAATGCCATAGATTTATATGTATTCACTTTGTATCCTGTTACATTACTGAGTTCATTTATTAATACTGGTAGTTGTTGTTGTTTTTTGGTGGATTCTTTATGGGTTTCAATGTACAATATCATGTCATCTGTGAATACTGATAGTTTTACATCCTCCTATACAATTTAGATGCTTTTTATGTTGTGTTTTTTTTTTTTTTTCTTGTCTGATCCCTGTGGCTTGGACTTCCAGTACTATTTTCAATAAAAGTGGTGACAGCAGATAACCCTGTTTTGTCCCTGTTCTTAGAGAAAAATGGTTTTAGTTTTTACCCATTAAATATGATGTTGGCTGTAGGTTTTTCATATATGGCCTTTATAATATTAAAGTGTGATCACTATTTCCACTTTGCTGAGAGTTTTTATCAAAAATGTGCACTGGCTTTTGTCGAATGCTTTTTCAGCATTTATTGATATGATTTTGTTCTTTGATATTTTGGAATATTTTGAGAAGTATAGGTGTTAATTTTTTTCTTGAATATTTGGTAAAACACCCCTGTGAAGCCATCCAGATTGGGACTTTTATTTGCTAGGAGGTTTATTATTATTATTACTGATTCAATTTCATCAGTTGTTATTTACCTATTCAGGTTATCTGATTCTTTCTGATTTTGTTCTAGAAACTGTATTTTTCTATGAATTTGTCAATTTCATCCAGGTTTTCAGCTTGTTAACATATAGTTTTTCATAGTATTTTTTTTACAATCCTTTATATTTCTGTGGTGTCAGCTATTATTTTACCTCTTTTGTTTCTGATTTTATTTATTTTGAGTCCTCTTTGTTTCTTGATGAGTCTGGCTAAAGGTTCATCAATATTTTTTATCTTTTGGTTTCATTGTATTGTATCTTTAGTCTCTATATAATTTATTTTGCTCTGAACTTTATTATTTCCTTCCTTCTACTTACTCTGGGCTTTTCTTGTTCTCATTCTAATTCTTTAAGTTGTAGTGTTAGATAGTTTATTAAAATTTTTTCTTATTTTTTGAGGTAGGCCTGTTATGAACCTCCCTCTCCGGATTGCTTTTGCCCTGTCCCATAGCTCTTGGGTTGTTGTGTGTTCATTTTAATTTTTTTGCAGGAAATTTTTGCTTTCTTCCTTGATCTCATTGGTAACCCATTTGTTGTTTAATAACATGGTATTTAGCCTCCATGTATTTAAATATTTTTTAGTGTTTTTATTTTTGATTTCTAATTTCATGCCACTGTGATCTGAGGTGCTTGATATAATTTCAATCTTCTTGAATAAATAGAGACTTGTTTTTTGTCCTAAAATGTGATATATTTTTGAGATTATCTCATGTGCTTTTGAGAAAAATATAATTCTGCAACTTTGGGTTGTAATATTTTGTAAGTATCAATTAATTTCATCTGATCTAGTGTATCATCTAGTGTTTCCTTTTTGATATTTTTGTCTGGAATATCTATCCAGTGAAGTCAGTGTGGTGTTAAAGTTCCCTACTATAACTATATTGCTGTAGATCTCTCTCTTAAAGTCATCCAGAAGTTTTTTTTTTTTTTATATATATATTTAGGTGCTCTTATATTGGGTGCAAATATGTTCACCATGGATCTATTCTCTTATATCAATCCCTTTAGTATTATGTAGTGACCTCACTGTTTCTTGTTATGACCTACATTTTAAAATCTATTTTGTCAAATATGAGTATTGCTACCCCTGATCTTTTTTCTATTCCATTTGCATGGACATTTGTTTTATCCATCCCTTCACTCTCATCCAATGTGATTCTTTTGTTCTCCAGTGGATTTCTTGTAGACTGCACATATTTAGGTCATGTTTTCATATGCATTCAGCAACTTATGTTTTTTTATTGGAGCATTTAATCCATTTTAATTTAAGGCAGTGGTTCTCAACCTTTCTAATGCCGCGACCCTTTAATACAGTTCCTCATGTTGTGGTGACCCCCAACCATAAAATTATTTTCGTTGCTACTTCATAACTGTAATTTTGCTACTGTTAATGAATCATAATGTAAATATCTGTGTTTTCTGATGGTCATAGGCTCTACAGCAGCAGGGCATTAGAAAGGTTGAGAACCATTGCTCTAATCTGTTGTTTATTTCTTCCAGTGTATTTATTTCTGTGTCATTCTGAATTTCCAACTGGTCATTTTTCAGTTTCCATATATTTCCTTATGCTTTTGAGCATCCTAATAATCATTACTATGAACTCCATATTTGATAAATTGCTTATATACTTTTCATTGAGCTCTTCTTCTGGGAAATTCTCTTTTTCTTTCATTTGGAGTTTGTTTTTTTGTCTCCCATTTTGGCCTGTTTGGGTTTGTTTCTCTGTCTTAGGTATAACTGCTGCAACTTCTAGTCTTAATATGGTGGCTTTATGCAGTGGGTAACCTGTGGAATCCATGGTGCAGTCTCCCTGTTCCCCAGACCTGGGTGCTCTAATAATGCCCCTTGTGTTTGTTGTGTGAGCCCTCCTGGTGTTATTAAGTCTTGATTGCTAATGGTTCATTCATGTGTGGGCTCAACTCTTAGGCTGGTTGACAGTGAGGCTGAACCCCCAACATAGTATGCAGTTTGCTGTGCAGTTGCTTACCATTCCCCTCTGCATGGTTTGGAGCCTGCCAGTATCGTCCTGTGGATTTACTTCTTGTGGAAGTTATTGGATCCTACTCTGTTGTCTGAAGTTGGCTACTGGGTTTACTAGTTTTGAGTTTCTTCAGAGGGTCTCTGGTGCAGACCAATGCCAGATGCTGTTTGTGACTGGCTCTGAGTACCCTGTTGAGAGGTAGCAGTGATCTACAGCTTGTGGCTCCCTCTGCTGGGGCTGGATGCTTGTTGAGAGGAGTAAGCTGTACACCAAAGTTTGTTTCTCTTGCCCATGGCCCAGAGGCACTAGAGGCAAAGACTCAAAGCACCCTGAGATCCTCCTCTTCCTGCCAGCTGATTGTTAGTCTCAGTCACTTAATGAGCCTCAGGCTGTAGAGCTCCACTGGGCTTAAAGTCCACAGGGTGACACAGAAGGGTTCCCAATGGGTGGGGCAATTTCTTTCCTCCAGGCAAAAGCTGCTTTGATGGATAAGCTCTGCCTGATAAAGATGATTTTTGCCATATTGGGGAATGACTCAGAACATGGATCCTGAAGGTTGTTCTCTCTGCTGTCTCCCTGCAGAGCACGTACAACTTTAGTCTACTCTACCCTTCCAAATCCAGAGCCCAAGGTAAGTGGCTACAAATGAAATTCAGTGTGTTGTCCCTTTAAGGGCATGCCTGCATATCTAGCCATCTGTCCCTGCCAGACAGAACTTCCATTGCTTTTCACAGTCAGATGTTATGTGAGCACCTTTCCCAGTTCTGATGCTTTGGGCTGGGGAGCCTCCAGAATTTCAGCTGCTACCTGTGGGAGCTCAGCCAGCCCTCTTATGCTTCCATACTTCCTACCAGTCTTGATATGGTCTCCTCTTTATGTCTTTGGTTATAAGGGTTCTCTCCAGCTAGTCTTTATTTGGTTATTCAGAATGTCAGTAAAGCTTCCACATATTTCATTGCCATCTTTCCTCCTTTGCTTAATTTTTAAAAAATCTCTGCTTATGCATTTAGAAAAATGACATTTTTAATATAATTTTTATCTCTGTATATTCTGTCAGCATATACAGAACTAACTCAAACATTACTTATTCTGTGGAGTCTTAAATAGTCACCTACATAATATATTATTCTATTTTCCTCTTCCTTACACAATCTCTGAATAAACATACTTGCAAAATGGAACACAGGTAATTACTAAAGCATTTGTTTCTACCTCTAAACACATGAAGCACATGGACCATTTTAGAGAAATGTCAGTTTATAAAATATGAGGGTACATAATTTCCCAAGGAATTTTAGCTGGTGGGAGGCACTGGGAAGTGGTGTTTAACATCCATTTTGATTAAGCATAAGATTTTTTTTGTCTAGAATACATTGGGTATGTTGATGATCAGTGTCATATCATATTTTCCTAAAAATCTGCAAATTAGACCTTTTTCAATGAATTAGTCAGTATGGGATCCCATTTTATAGAAAATAACTCAAGTTAACATTTTAGAGAGAGTGAATTTAAAAGTCTGTAAGTCCAAATAAATTCAATTAAAAATATAAAAAGTGAATAAAAAGTCTATAAGTCCTCTTTTGCGTAGCATACTAAAATTTTAATAATTAAATTAAGGAAAAATACCACTTCTTAAGGCAATATTACATAGTTTATAGTTATTTATAATCATGGTTATTAAAGTATTTAAAAATAATGCCTTGTTTTATTGTTTACTTTCCATGGTGTCCAAAAGAAATATAATTACATATCCTTACCTGGTTTCCATAAAACCATAGTAATTTCTGAAAGTCTATGTAACATTCATAAAATGAATATTAAAATATACTCTTGTATTTATGACTATCCTGAATAAAAGGGAACATTATGACCTTCATACCAATTGTCAAAATTCACTTTAGTAATCCATTTTACTATATACACATAGATATGTGTATGCATGCATGTACACATATATTAATTTTTAGTGCCAAGTTTTCAAACTGCATGAGAAAGGGAGAGATATTAATATAGACTATTTTATACTTTCACTCTTCCATATGTCTTGAATTCTAGCCATAAATCTATTTTACAAAATCTATATCATATACATCCGCATTAAAGCAGAATTTATACAACTACATTTAGGAGACAGATGTCTCTAGCCCCTAGGTTTCAGGACACAGAAGAGGTTTTGCGCATTTTTTTCCAGTCTATATTACCTCCTCACCACCTCCCATGTTCTATTTCTAAGATTGCCTGAATAGAAATGCTTAATTTTTCTTCTGAAAGACCATTGTCATAGTCTATTTTTTGAGATAAGACTGTGCTTCCTGATCTCTCCAATTAAATTATGTTTAAGGAGAGTTGATTATATTTTTTGCCTTTAAAATTAACTTTAAAAAATATACCCAAGAAATTTAAGCACAGGGAATTTCAGCTGTGACAACTTAGTTTCTGACAAAAACAAACAGGGTTTACTCCTATAAATGAACTCAGCTGTAGTTTGACAAGATTCATCAGTGTTAAAAAAAAACAAACAGAATATTTTCTTTCCTCATTTTCATTAATAAGCTTGGATGTTAAATGTCAAATACATTCAGTGAGGACAGGATTTATTATATCCATTGAAAAGTACTGATATTAATGAGAATAAAAACAGGTGTTATGTCTTTAAAATAAATTAAGAAAATTGTTTTCAATATATTCTTTAGAAAGTTAGAGTAAACTTGAAGGCTATGAAGGGAAAAAGCAGATGTTGAACACAGTAACCTAAAGAATAATTTAAAATGGGCCAGAGAAAGGCGAGTTTTATAGTAGTCTTCATGCCCATAAAATTTTATTATGAATAACAAAGCAAAACAACAATCTACTATTGTTTATTTTATAATTTCAAAAACTAAAAGGAATTATAGCATTAATATATGAGATCACCAATATTCTGACAATGAAGAATACTATAAATTTAAATGGTTTATTCAATATATTATTGAATTTTAGTTAAATATGTATGGATTTGATTACTTTCAAAATCATTCCAGTTCTATGAGTTGCTGTGTCTATCAAAGTAAAACCTTTCATTATTTGACATGGTTATAACTGCAAAACATCCTCCATCATGTACAATAAAAACAAGCTTCAAAAAATTAGATGAAGCTAGGAATGTTTAATCTAATTTCATTTTATTGAAATGGAAAAAAACAACAACCTAAGATTTTATAGTGCTTGGGTTTCTTTTTTGTTTTCTATCTATAAGATTATTTTCTTTTTTAAAATAAAATTGTCATTAGATAACTTTTTACAGATTAATGGTTTTGTGTAGCTTTGAGCAGTGTACAATATGTTCTCCTTTCCTTGTACTTGTCTAATATATAAGAATTTTTGGTGGTATAAATATATTAAGGAGAATGGATGTTTCATGGTTTGAAAATTGTTAACAGCAACACTTCTATATAAGGGAGGACAAATAAAAGAGAAGTTTATCTTATATTATGTGTAAATAATCCATTTTATACAAACAAATGCACCCAAAAATAACATTTTATTTTAATAACTAGAGGCCTGGTGCACGAAATTCATGCACGGGGGTGTGTGTGTCCCTCAGCCCAGCCTGTACCCTCTCCAATCTGGGATCCCTCGAGGGATGTCCTACTGCCCATTTAGGCCCGATCCTAGCAGGTTAGGGGCAATCAGGAAGGAAGGCAGGCAAGCAGTTGGGAGGCAGCAGTCCTGGATTTTGAGAGGGGAACTTGGTCAGGCACCTGCAGGCGCTAATGAGTCCGCGATCGTGGCCTCATCAGGCGGCTGCGGGCGCTAACCCACGCCTCCTGCCCTGGTCCATGATCCGTGATCGGGGCTTGCAGTGTGCCACCGCCAAGCCCGATCGAGGACTCGGTCAGGCACCTGCAGGTCAACCACTTCTGCCTGCCAGCCTGATCACCCCCTAACCACTCCCCTGCCAGCCTGGTTGATGCCTAACTGTTCCCCTGCCAGCCTGTTTGCCCCTAACTGCCCTCGACTTCAGGCCTAGTCACCCCTAACTACCCTCGCCTGCAGGCCTGGTCACCCCTAACTGCCTTCCCCTGCAGGCCTGGTCCCTCCCAACTCCTCTCCCCTGCAGGCCTGGGTCCCCCCCAACTGCCCTTCCCTGCAGGCCCAGTCGCCCCCAACTTCCCTCCTCTGCCAGCCTGATCACCCTTAACTAACTTCCCCTGCAGGCTTGATCGCCCACAACTGCCCTCCCTTGCAGGCCTGGTCCCTCCCAACTGCCCTCCCCTGCTGGCCATCTTGTGGCAGCCATCTTGTGTCCACATGGGGGAAGCCATCTTTGACCACCTGGGGGCAGCCATCTTGTGTGTTGGAGTGATGGTCAATTTGCATATTACTCTTTTATTAGATAGGATTTCTGGAGCTCAGATGTTCACAATGATCTCACTGTGCTAAAATCAAATTGGTAGGGCTGTGTTCCTTCCTGTAGAGTCTAAGAGAATATCAGTTTTCTTGCCTTTCTTAGTTTCTATAGGCTGTCCTCAGTCCTTGGCTTGTGGCTCTTTTCATCTTAAAAGCCTGCAAGCAATGGTTAGTTGAGTCTTTCTCAAGATCCTGATCCTATCTGTCAAGTTCTATATCTTTTGTCTCCCTATTCCCAATTTATGGAGCCTTGAAATTTCATTGGTCTCACAGGACAATCCAGGATAATCAGTTGATTAGCAACCTCAATTTCATTTGCAGGGTGGAATTATCATACTTGTCATCTAGTATAACATTCCCAGGTTCAGGAGATTTGAACATATACATCTTTGGAGGCCATTATTCTGCCTACTATACTCAGTATGTATTATATTGAGATATTTGTACCTGTATGTATGTGTATGTATAAAGTATCACTGTAATTATAATGTAACAAGAAATTAAATTAATAATTTAGTTAACTGCACCTTAGCTATTTTGTTTATTAGTCTTAAGATTTAGAAAAGGTTACCTATATTAATCACTGACAAGTTGTTTTTCTTGGAAATGGCCATTTGGTCATTAAACTGCAGCAAGGCAGTGCCAGTGCTTCAATTATAGCTCCCTGCAGAATTGGGGAAGTGATGGTTGGCATGGGCCATTTACTTAGAATCTGAAGTTTGTGGTTTGCAGCCAATAGAGGCTTATCCACTCTCTCAGGCTCTTGAGAACCACACTGATTATAACTTAGTGATTTCAATACTTTACCTAGTTTCTCTAGTTTAATGAGTATAATATCATTAAGCCTTTGTAAAAACTGATTACATTTGATAACAAGCCTGTTATTATCTTGGGTCACTTGCTATATTTGCTTTCTATTTTATTTAATTTTTATTTGCCTTATAAAAAGCAAAGGGAAATTAATTTTTTTCTGAGCGAAAGTTATTTAAGCAAACACATATGCTTATTTTATGTCCAAAATGTTGTATTTAAACTTGGTGAGAAAGAAGTGCACTTCATTGATATACTTTGTACCAAAAATTTAAAAGTAAAAGGAAATACTCTTAAATATCTGGGCAGTAACTAGAATCGTACTCAATTTTTGCTCTGTTTTAAAATCATGCCTTATAATTCAGAGCTAACATAATTCACTAACCATCAGCACAAAAATAATATTTATTATCAAGCAAAAACATTTTCTCTACATTTTATAAATTTACTAGTGGCCTGATGTACAAATTCATGCATGGGTGGGGTCCCTCATCGTGGCCTTGGGGATTGGACCAAAACTGACAGTCCAACACCGCCTGCCACTCCAGCTCATCCAGGCCCTGCTGTGCCTGCCGTGGGCTCGCGCCCAGTCAGTCCTAATTGTGAGAGGCTCCAACTGCCGCAGTGGTGCTTACCAGCCATGAGCTCTGTGTCTGGCGCCTGTCCCGAGAAGGGTGGGGGGCCAGAATGCAATTGGCCCTCCAGGTGGGTGGTGGGACACCCTTGCAGGCCTGGGATCTGGATCCCTCCCACTGACATTCATGCTGGTTGTTGGGAGTCACCTGGTGGCTGCTTTTATATTTTTTCTTCATTGCGGAGTATCTAGGGAGGGGAAGCTGACGCGGTGCCTGAGGACAACTTCCTCTAGGCCTGCGGTGCTGTTGGGATCATGCCAGTGGTGCTGTTCCGTCGGTGCCTGGCCTGTTCTCCAGAGATTGGACCTGCAGTACTACTGAGGGAG
Source organism: Eptesicus fuscus (assembly GCF_027574615.1). Lineage (NCBI taxonomy): Eukaryota > Metazoa > Chordata > Mammalia > Chiroptera > Vespertilionidae > Eptesicus > Eptesicus fuscus. The sequence continues at coordinate 5,582,711 of NC_072474.1, read as the reverse complement.
GGAGTGGCTTTCGCCCGGCCAGCAGGCCACCAGGATGGGTCCATCAGTTGAGTGGCACTCCCACTGTGAGAGCACACTGACCACCAGGGGCAGCTCCTGTGTTGAATGTCTGCCCCCTGGTGGTCAGTGTACATCATAGTGACAGTCGACTGGTCGTTCCGGTTATTTGATCGCTTAGACTTTTATATATATAGGTTCCTAAGGTTTTTTTTTTTAAAGGTTGAAGTCATTTCTTAGAAATAATGGCTTCAAAAATAGACCTGAAAGATATAGAAATGTCTACTTATGACCCACATAATTATTATATGGTAAAACGAAAAAGATTGGAATTGTCAAAATTATTTCACCTGGGCTCATGAATTGAAGTGCATAAATGAATTGAGAGGTATTTCTCAACATTAAAAAAATTACCTCCTCCTATGAAGACTTTCGAGACATACTGTTCTTAATCTCTCCTCTCTTTCCATGAAATTTTAATTTAAATAGATTTACTGTATACCTGTTTATATATGGTGGCCCTTTGCAGGGCCACAAACCATTATAATATCTAAGCTGCCGCCACCCTAAGGAACAAGTTTCACACCCTTGGAGATAGTATCACCCCCACTGAAAATACATAACATACAGTGACAGCACTAGAGATAAGCCCAGCTGGCTGTTATTCAAAACTCTACATTTTACTGATGAAACCTGGGACACAGAGAAGGAAATTGATTTGTCTAAAATGTTACATACTTATTAGGTGTTATAGATAAAATAAAAGAAATATAGGTATATCATTTTGTCAATTTGCTTTTATATACAACTAATATTGATAAAAACAAGCAGCCACATGAAAAGGGATAAAACCCATAGTACAGACATGGTGACTACATGAGTATATAACTGTCAGAACACTCAAAATATTCTTTCTTAGTATGATATTTTTTGAAAGATCTGAGATGATGGTAGATTAGATAGAAGCTACATTGATCAGGACCAAATTTGAATTACAACTAAATTATAGAAAAACTAGAGGCCCAGTGCATGATTGAATCATGCACGTGTAGGGTCCCCTACACGCTTTCGCTTTTCGTGGTGGAGCTGGGTGCCTGTCCGCTGGTGCACCAGGCCTTTCAGAAGCCTCCGGCTCAGTGGAGGCTTCTGAAAGGCCTGGTGCCGGAGCAGTTAGGCACCCAGCTCCCACACTTTTGATGGTCTGCGGCCACTGAGGGGGGCTACCCTGCTGTTGAGAGGCGCAGGGGGTGGGACTCCTGCCCCCTGCGCCTCTCAACGGCCGCTGAGGGGGGCTGCCGCGGACACTTGGCTACCCTGCCATTGAGAGGCACAGCTGGGTGTCCGCAGCAGGCCCCCTCAGCGGCCGCAGATCTGGCCGTTGAGGCACAGGGGGCGGGAGTCCCACCCCCTGCGCCTCTCAACAGCAGGGTAGCCCCCCTCAGTGGCAGTGGATCCGTGCCTCTCAATGGTCGGATAGGCCACCCCGAGTCCTGCCCCCCAGCCTTCCACCGCCCAATCGTGGGTATAGCGGAGTGATGGTAATTTACATGTTACTCTATTATTAGATAGGATCATCCTGAATTACCAACTACAGACTAGTTGGAGAGAAGCCTTATAAGCAAGGACTTACAGACAAGCCACATTACTAGTAATCCTGGTAGGAAGTAGGGAGGTGAGAGAGGGCTGTCCAGGATCCCATGTTGCAGCTGAAGTTCTCGAAGTATATCTCAGCTGTAGGGGTTACCACTGAGAAGTGTGTGGTCTGAACACCAAACTGAGCTCCCCAGCCTAGAGCACAAGAACTGGGAAAGGCACTGACATAATAGCTGTCTGTGTAAAGCAGTTGGGTTTCTGTCTGCCAGGGAGAGACAGCTGGAGACACACACACCCTCTTAAAGGACCAATACACAAAATTTTATTTGCAGTCACTCACCCTGAGCTCTGGTGAAGGAGATTAGACTGGAGCCCCGTGAGGAGAGTCTGAGGTTCATGGCTGTGGGGAGAGAGCTGAATAATCAACCACCAGGATCCCTATGCTGAGTCATTCCCCTATACTGCAAAAGCCATCTTTCTTGAGCTGAACACTCCACTCCATGTGGCTTCAGCCAGCCTTGGAGATGGCAATAGCCCCACCCACTGGAATGCCTCTCAACCCACACTGCAAAGCCCAAGCCCTGCTGAAGAGTTCAGTGGCTCTTTCAGTGATTAAACTTAGTAGGAGCTTGTAGGTGAAGGCAGATCTCTGGGTGCTTTGGGACATTTTCTGACTTGCCCCCAGGCCTGGTGCTGGTAAGACCTGCCCTTGTAATGCTGCTTGTCCTTTTCACAAGCACCCAGGCCCAGGAAAGGGAGTTACAAGTTGTGGATCACTGATAATTCCAAGCAGGTTGACCAGGGCCAGTCACAGGCAATGTCTGACATAGGCCTGCACCAGAGTCCCTCCAAAAAACAAACAAACAAACAAACAAACAAAACAGAATCAATACACCCATTGGCCAGCTTCAGAAAACAACAGAGCAGAATTGAATAAGTTTCATAAGCAGCATATCCATAGGGAAATCTCAGCAGGCACCAAACCCTGCCAAGATGAATTCCGAGTTATATGATCAACACCTGCACAGCAGTGTGTATGCTGTGTTGGTAATTGAACTTCACAGTCAGCCAGGCTAAGGATCAGCCCCATGCATGCACAGGCAAAAAACAATCAAGACTCAATTACAGCAGGAGGGCCAATATAATGTGCACAAGGGACATTCCGAGAGCAGGCGAACAGGGAGACTGCACCACTGGGTCCCAGAGGCCACCTACTACATAAGGCCAACCTACCAAGACTGGGAGTCATGGCAGATCTATCTAAACAAAAAGAGGCCATCAAAGTGGGGAGACAAAGAAATAGACCACAAACCAAAGAACAAGAGTATTCTTCAGAAAAAGAATTAAATGAAATGGAGGTGAGCAATTTATCAGGTATAGAATTTAGAGCAGGGGTCCTCAAACTTTTTAAACAGGGGGCCAGTTCACTGTCCCTCAGACCATTGGAGGGCCGGACTATAGTTTAAAAAAAACTATGAACAAATTCCTATGCACACTGCACATATCTTATTTTGAAGTAAAAAACAAACAAAAAAACAAAAAAACAGCAAAAATACCCGCATGTGGCCCACGGGCCATAGTTTGAGGACACCTGGTTTAGAGTAATACTTATAATAAGGTGACCAGATGTCCCGCTTTTGGCAGGACAGTCCCAATTTTTAGCAATTTGTCCCGCGTCCCGCGGCATTTTAAAAAAGTCCCGATTTTTGGAAAGAATGCACGACAAGCTAGGGAACGGCGGGAGAACGGGAAGGGAATATACGGTTTTCAGCGGCCATGTGGCTATTTAGCCAGGATATGAGTTTTACATTATTTTTGTTAATTTTATAATGTTAAACTTTAATAATAACAAATAATTGTTGAGAACTGATTATCGAGAACTGCTTATCAAAGTTCGCATTGTTGATCAGTTGTTAGAATTCGACCACCATTGTTTGGACTTAATAAACAATGGCATTTTTTGGGATTGGCAATGACAAAAACATTTTGTAACTGTCTCTCAGATGATACACATCGTACTGCAAGCTAGTAAGCTAGTTAAACAAGTGATGTCATTACAAATAAGCTATTCAGATAATTTAGGTAAGTAATTTATTTATTTATTTCATAAATACATAAATTTTCTTGAACTTAGCAGACAGTACTCGTATTATTTATATTTTATAGTGGCGGCAAAAAGTCTAGCGCCGGCCTTGAAAGTGACACTTATGACTTACGTTACGGCAAATTCAGAGGAAAAATAACACAAGTTAGTATTGTTATTATTTAGAAAGAAATATAGGATTAAAATAATTTTTAAAATATAGTTACTTTACAACAATCAAATTAATTTAATTTATAAACTAACAATAAAATATGTTCATGTAATTATGTACCTACTTACTGTGTTTTTAAGCAATATGTATGTAATAATTTATAATATAATTTTAAATTATTTTTTTTAGATTTAACATAATGAGTAAGAAAAGAGGATGCATATTCAATGATGATCTAAGAAGTGAATTTCCTTTTATTAAAAATACCAAAAGCGATTACACTATAGACCAAATTTTTAATCAAGAACCCGCCCCGCCCCCCCCCCGGGCCAAAACCGGTTTGGCTCAGTGAATAGAGCATGGGCCTGCGGACTCAAGGGTCCCAGGTTCGATTCTGGTCAAGGGCATGTACCTTGGTTGCGGGCACATCCCCAGTAGGGGGTGTGCAAGAGGCAGCTGATTGATGTTTCTCTCTCATTGATGTTTCTTCCTCTCTATTCCTCTCTCTTCCTCTCTGTAAAATATCAATAAAATATATTTAAAAAAAAAAGACCCCCTCCCCCCCGGTCAATGGTGTCCCGCTTTACCAATGTTAAAATCTGGTCACCTTAACTTATAGGGATGTTCAACAGCATAAAAACATACATAGAAACAATAAAAAGGACCAGACAGAAGTGAATAATGCAATATCTGAAATAAAGTATACACTTAGAGGAATAAAGAGTAGGTTGGATGAAGTGAAGGACTGAATCAGCAATATGGAAGATAAGGTAGCAAAAAACAACAACACCAAATCAGAGCAGTGAAAAGAAAAAAGTTTAAAAAGTGAGGATAGTTTAAGGAACCTGTGATACAACATGAAGCTTAACAACATCTCACCATAAAAGTACCAGAAAGATAAGAAAAAGAGCAAGGGATCCAGAACCATTAAAAGAAATAATGACCAAAAACTTTCCTAAATTGGGGAAGGAAAAAGACATACAAACCCAGGAAGTGCAGAGAGTTCCAAGGAAGATGTACTCAGAGACCCACACAAAGACACATCATAATTAAAATAGAAAAGTTTAAAAACAAAGAGAGAATAATAAAAAGCTTTAAGAGAAAGGCAGTTAGTTACCTACAAGGGAGCTTACATAAGACTGCCAGGTGATTTCTCCACAGAAACATATCAGGTCATAAGTGTTTGGCATGAAGTATTCAAAGTGGTGAAAGGCAAGGACATACAACCAAAGCTACTTTACCCAGAAAGGCTATGATTTAAAATTGAAGGAGAAGCCAAAACCGGTTTGGCTCAGTGGATAGAGCGTCGGCCTGCGGACTGAAAGGTCCCGGGTTCGATTCAGGTCAAGGGCATGTACCTTGGTTGCGGGCACATCCCCAGTAGGGGGTGTGCAGGAGGCAGCTGATTGATGTTTCTAACTCTCTATCCCTCTCTCTTCCTATCTGTAAAAAGTCAATAAAATATATTTAAAAAAAACAAAACAAACAAAAAAAAAAATTGAAGGAGAAATAGAAAGCTTCCCAGACAAGAAAATGCTAAAGGAGTTTGTTACCACCAGAAACAATATTATAGTAATTGAAGAATTGTTCAAGGGTCTGCTTTTAAGAAGAAGAAGAAAAACAAAACAAAACAGAAGAACAGTTTAAAAAATAAAATGGCAAGAAATACATACTTATCAATAATCACTTTAAATGTAAATGCCTTAAATGATTCAATCAAAAGACATAAGTAGTTTAATGGATAGGAAAACAAGACCCATGTATATGCTGTGTTCAAGATTCCTAGCTCAGAATGAAAGTTACACACAGACTAAAAGTAAAGGGATGTAAAAATATATTTAATTTGAGAGAAACCAAGATGGCGGCATAGGTAGGCACCTAAACTGCTGCCTCGCACAACAATTTCAAAACTACAACTAAAAGACAGAACGGACATCATCCAGAACCACAGGAAAGCTGGCTGAGTGGAAATTCTACAACTAGAAGGAAAGAGAAAAGCTCACGGAGAATCAGAGGAGCTGCAAAGGGCTGAGGTGTGGAGACACATGCGCAGAGAGGAAGGGTGGCTGAGTGCCTGGCTAGCTTTCTCTGGAGGGAGGGAGAAGGAAGCTCCCAACTGCACTGAACCCCAGTTCTGACTGCACTGAACCCCAGTTCCAGGTGAGCCCCTGGGGACCCAGGCTCTTATGGGGGAAATCTGCACTGTCAGGTGGAAACTCAGGGGAGCTGCTAAAGGCAGAGGTCTGGAGGTGCACGCACAAGTGCATGCCGAAAGGACTGACTGCTGAGTGTGCCACTGGCTTTCTCTAGCTGGGGGGAACCGGAAGCTCCCGACTGCGCTGAACTCCAATTCCAAGTGAGAATCTGGGAATCCAGATATATTGGGGGAGAAACTGGATTGTCTGGCAGCAGGCGAAACTCGAGGGCAGCTTTCTCTCAGAGGTGATTGCAGCGATTACCAAGGGACACTGAGACCTAGGGGCCTCATAGGGCAGGGCTGATGGGAAGCCAAGACTGTCTGCTCAGCCCTGAGACTCCGCCCCATCCAAGCTAAGCACAGAGGCTTTTGCAATTTTGCAAGTCTTGTCTCATAAGTCTGTCTCCAGAACAGAAGTTCTCCCGGCGTAGACACAGCTGATCTTCACAGCCAACTGGCCTGGAGGTCAGTTCCTCCTAGTGATACCAACAACAATCAAGACTTAACTACAACAAGGCTTTATACACAGTCCACAAAGGGGTGCACCAAGAGCGTCCATCTCAGGTAACTGGGGAGGCAGACCCACTGGGCCATATAGGACACCTAGCACACAAAGCTACCCTACCAACTCAGGAAAGCAGCGAAAATGTGGAGACAAAGAAACAGATCACAAACAAAAGAAATGGAAGAAAACAAATGACTGGATATAGAGTTCAAAACCATGGTTATAAGGTTTTGCAAGAATTTCCTAGAAAAGGCTGATAAATTTAGCAAGACCCTCGAGGATATGAAAAAGGACCAACTAGAAATTAAACATACACTGACTGAAATAAAAATATTGTACAGAGACCCAACAGCAGACTAGAGAAACGCAAGAATCAAGTCAAAGATTTGAAATACAAAGAAGCAAAAATCACTCAACTGGAAAAGCAAAAAGCAAAAAGAATCCAAAGATTTGAAGACAGTGTAAGAAGCCTCTGGGACAACTTCAAGCATACCAACATCTGAATTATGGGGGTGCCAGAAGAAGAGAGACAGCAAGATACTGAAAACCTATTTGAAGAAATAATGACTGAAAACTTCTCCCACCTGGTGAAAGAAATAGACTTATAAGTCCAGGAAGCGCACAGAACTCCAAACAAAAGGAATATAAAGAGGACCACACCAAGACACATCATAATTAAAATGCCAAGAGCAAAAGACAGAGAGAATATTAAAAGACAAAGAGAGAATATTAAAAGCAAGAGAAAAACAGTTAATTACCTACAAGGGAGCACCCATACAATTGTCAGCTGATTTTTCAAGATAAACTATGCAGGCCAGATGGGAGTGGCAAGAAATATTCAAAGTGATGAATAGCAAGAACCTACAACCAAGATTACTCTACCCAGCAAAGCTATCATTCAGACTTGAAGGTCAGATAAAGAGCTTCACAGATAAGAAAAAGCTAAAGGAGTTCATCACCAACAAACCAGTATTATATGAAATGCTGAAAGATATTCTGTAAGAAGAGGAAGAAGAAGAAAAAAGTAAAGATAAAAATTATGAACAACAAATACATATCTATCAACAAATGAATCTAAAAATCAAGTGAATAAAAAATCTGATGAACAGAATAAACTGGTGAATATAATAGAATCAGGGGAATAGAAAGGGAGTGGACTGATAATTCTTTTTTTTTTTTAAATGAATCTTTATTGTTCAGATTACAATTGTTTCTCCTTTTTCCCCACATATCTCCCCACCACCCAGTTCCCACCCCCCCTCTGCCCTTACCTCCCCCCCCCCCGCTGTCCTTATCCATAGGTGTATGATTTTTGTCCAGTCTCTTCCCATACTCCCCACACAGACACCCCTTTCCCCCTGAGAATTATCAATCCACTCCCATTCTATGCCTCTGATTCTAATAAGTTTATCAGTTTATCTTTCTTTTTCTTTTTCCTCTTTTTAAAGAATACCTTTCAGCATTTCATATAATGCTGGTTTGGTGGTGATGAACTCCTTTAGCTTTTTCTTATCTGTGAAGCTCTTTATCTGCCCTTCAATTCTGAATGATAACTTTGCTGGGTAGAGTAGTCTTGGTTGTAGGTTCCTGCTATTCATCACTTTGAATATTTCTTGCCACTCCCGTCTGGCCTGCATGGTTTCTGTTGAGAAATTAGCTGATAATCATATGGGAGCTCCCTTGTAGGTAACTAACTGTTTTTCTCTTGCTGCTTGTAAGATTCTCTCTTTGTCTTTTGCTCTTGGCATTTTAATTATGATGTGTCTTGGTGTAGTCCTCTTTGGATTCCTTTTGTTTGGGGTTCTGTGCGCTTCCTGGACTTGTAAGTCTATTTCTTTCATCAGGTGGGGGAAGTTTTCGTTCATTATTTCTTCAAATAGGTTTTCAGCATCTGCTCTCTCTCTTCTTCTGGTACCCCCATAATTCTGATGTTGGTTCGCTTGAAGTTGTCCCAGAGGCTTCTTACACTATCTTCAACTTTCTGAATTCTCTTCTCTTCATGCTTCTCTGGAGGAGTGTCCTTGGCCTCTTTGTATTCCAAATCTTTGAGTTGATTCTTGCAATCCTCTAGTCTGCTTTTGGGTCTCTGTATAATATTTTTTATCTCAGTCAGTGTATGTTTAATTTCTAGTTGGACCTCATGGAATTTATCGGCCTTTTCCATGAAATTCTTGAAAAACCTTATAACCGTGGTTTTGAACTCTAGGAACCAAGATGGCGGCATAGTTAAACAACTAATCTGCTGCCTCACACAACAATTTCAAAAACACAACTAAAAGACAAAAACGTCTACCACCCAGAACCACAGGAAAGCTGGCTGAGTGGAAGACTGACAACTAAGAACAGAAAGGAGCACAATCGCTGAAAAACTGAGGTACGGAGGCACGCGAATCGGGCCAGCGGCGGGCGGCTGGATGCGCGGCTTTTCTTCAACCCGCAGGGAGACAAGCTCCCGATCACTCTGAAATCCAGTTTCTGGGGACACTCGGGGGACCCAGACACCTACGGGGAGAAGCTGGACTCTCGGCCATCGGGTCGGAAAGTGAGAGTGACTTTTTTGCGGTGGTGCACCCAGCAATCATTGTTTACTGCGCTGGAGCGCGGGGCGCAGGGACTTGGAAACGGGAAAGGCAGAGACGGCTGACGGCAGCCATCGCTGTTGGCCACGCCCCAGCCTAGTGATGCCCTGAGACCCCGCCCAGCCCTGAGGCCCCGCCCTGAGGCCCTGCCCCGCACATTCTACAAACCCGCCCAGGCTCCACACAGCGGCTTTTACATATAAATGGCCTGTTCTGTGGCAGCTTAACCAACTGCAGCTCCAGTCAGACTGCTCCAAAACCGCCCAAGCAAAGGAGGAGAAAACTAGCCCTTGCTGTAGCTCCTGCTGGGGAACACACAGTACACAAGGGTACACCAAGAGTGTCCACCTCAAGTAACTGGGAGGCTGACCCGTTGAACCAATAGGACACCTAGTACACAAAACTACCCTACCAACTCAGGGAAGCAGAGAATATGAGAAGGCAAGGAAACAGATCACAAACCAAAGAAAGGGAGTGGACTGATAATTCTCTGATGGAAAGGGGTGTGGTGGGTGTGGGAAGAGACTGGACAAAAATCATATACCTATGGATGAGCACAGTGGGGAGGAGGTAAGGGCAGAGGGTGGGGTGGGAACTGGGTGGAGGGGAGCTATGGGGTGAAAAAGGAGAAACAATTGTAATAATCTGAATGATAAAGATTTATTAAATTTAAAAAAAGATACTTAATTCAAATGGAAAGAAAAAAAAACAGCTGGTTTAGCAATCCTATCTAATAAAAGAGTAATATGCAGATTGACCATCACTCCAACACACAATATGTCCTCCCCCCATGTGGTCAAAGATCCTGCCCCCATGTGGACACAAGATGGCCACTACAAGATGGCCAGCAGGAGAGGGCAGTTGAGAGGCACCCAGCCTGCAAGGGAGGGCAGTTAAGAGGGACCAGGCCTGTAAGGGAGGGCAGTTGAGAGGGACCAGGCTTGCAAGGGAGAGCAGTTGGAGGTGATCAACCCTGCAGGAGAGGGCAGTTAGGGGTGACCAGGCCAGCAGAGGAGGGAAGTTGGGAGCAAACAGGCTGGCAGGGGAGCTGTTAAGCATCAACCAGGCTGGCAGCGGAGTGGTTAGGGGGTGATCAGGCTGGCAGGCAGAAGTGGTTAGGGGCAATCAGGAAGGCAGGCAGGCAAGCAGTTGGGAGCCAGCGGTCCTGTATTGTCAGAGGGATGTCCGACTGCCCGTTTAGGCCCGATCCCAGTGGTGGGATTGGGCCTAAATTGGTAGTTGGACATCCCTCCAGGGGTCCCAGATTGGAGAGGGTACAGGCTGGGCTGAGGGACAACCCCCCTCCGTGCACAAATTTTGTGCACCGGGCTTCTAGTACTTATATATAACAAAATAGACTTTCATACCAAAGCTATAGTAAGAGACAAAGAAGGACACTACATAATGATAAAGGGAGCAATCCAACAGGATTATATAACCCTTATAAACATTTATGCACCCAACACAGAAATACTAAATATAAAAAGCTAATTTTGATGGGCATCAAGGGAGAGATTGACAGTAATACAGTTATAGTAGGGGACTTTAACATTCCACTGACATCAATGGATAGATCTTCCAGTCATAAAATCAACAAAAGGATGACAACTTTAAATAACACACTTGACCAAATGGATTTAATTGATATTTTCAGAGAAATTCACCCAAAAGCAGCAAATTATATATTCTTTCAAGTGAATATGGAACATTTTTAAAAATGGAACACATATTATGACACAAAATAAGTCTCAATTAATTTAAGAAGATCAAAGTCATATCAAGCATCTTCTCTGACCATAACACTATGAAAATAGAAATTAATCACAAGACAAAAAGTGAAAACACACAAAGACACAGAGGCTAAATAATGTGTTACAAAACAATGAATGGCTTAACAATGAAATCAAGGAAGAAACCAAGAGATATATTTTTTTGGTATTATTATTTATTAATTATTGTAGTTCCCATACAGAGAACTGTAAGCCTACTTTTTAAAATCTTTATTGTTGAGATTATTACAGATGTCTCTCTTTTTTTCCCCCCAAAGCTCCCCTCCACTCGATTCCCACCCCACCCCAGGCCCTCGCCATCCTATTGTCTGTGTCCACAAGTTATGCATACATGCATATAAGATCTTTGTCTAATCTCTTCCCACACCCCCTACATTCCCTTCCCTCTGAGTATCATCAGTCTGTTCCATTTCCATGCCCCTGATTCTATTCCATTCAAGTAGTTTATTCTGTTCATCATATTTTTTTATTCATTTGATTTTTAGATTCACTTGTTGATAAATATTTATTTGTTGTCACTTTGTTCATAATTTTTTTATCTTTACCTTTTTCTTCTTCTTCCTCTTCTTAAAGAATACCCTTTAGCATTTCATATAATACTGGTTTGGTGGTGATGAATTCCTTTAGCTTTTCCTTGTCTGTGAAGCTCTTTATCTGACCTTCAATTCTAAATGATAGCTTTGCTGGGTAGAGTAATCTTGGTTGTAGGTTCTTGCTATTCATCACTTTGAATATTTCTTGCCACTCCCATCTAGCCTGCATAGTTTCTGTTGAGAAATCAGCTGACAGTCATATGGCCACTCCCTTATAGTTAAGTAACTGTTTTTCTCTTGCTGTTTTTAAGATTCTCTCATTGTCTTTTGCCCTTGGCATTTTAATTATGATGTGTCTTGGTGTGGTCCTCTTTGGATTCCTCTTCTTTGAGGTTCTCTGCGCTTCCTGGACTTGTAAGTCTATTTCTTTCACCAGGTAGGGGAAGTTTTCAGTCATTATTTCTTCAAGTATGTTTTCAATATCTTGCTCTCTTTCTTCTTCTGGCACCCCCATAATTCGGATGTTGGTACACTTGAAGTTGTCCCAGAGGCTCCTACACTGTCATCCTATTTTTGGATTTTTTTTTTCTTTTTGCTTTTCTGGTTTGGTGTTTCTTGCTTCCTCATATTTCAAATCATTGACTTGATTCTTGGGTCCTCTAGTTTACTGTTGAATCCCTGTATATTATTCTTTATTTCAGTCAGTGTTTGCTTAATTTCTGAATGGGTCTTTTCCATTTTCTTGGCATTCTCACTAAGATCCTTGAAGGTCTCGCTAAGTTCCTCAGAGGTTTCTAGAAGATTCTTGAGTAACCTTATAACTGTGGTTTTGAACTCTATATCCAGTAGTTTCCTTTATTCCATTTCTTTCATTTGTGACATGTTTCTTTGTCTCCACATTTTGTTGCTTCCCTTTGTTTCCATGTATTGGGTAGCTGCTAAGTCTCCTTGAGTTGATAGAGTGGCCTTGTGTAGTAGGTGTCCTATAGGGCCCAGTGGCTCAGTCTCCCCAATCACCTAAGGTGGACACTCTTGGTGCACCCATTTGTGGGCTGTGCACATAGTTTTGTTTTAGTTGAGTCTTGATTGCTGTTGGTGTCACTGGGAGGAATTGACCTCCACGGCCAATTGTCTGTGGGGACCAGCTGCAACTATAGTGGGAGAGCTGTTGTGCAGGAGACACCCTTATGGAGCAGGACTTGCTTCAGTAGGGTTTTGGTGCTCACCGAGTCTGCCCCTTGAGTGTGTCACTTATGGATGTGAAGAGTTGTAATCTGGATGGTCTCACACTGACCCCTGGATACACTGGCTCTTGGGTCTCCAGGGAGATGCAAAGTCAGCCACTGCCTGGGGTCATCCAGCAGGAGCTACAGAGAGAGCTGCAGATTCCTGCTCTTTCTATTGGGTTTAGAAGTGCCCAGATGAGTCCCAGCTGTGAAGCAAGGCAGGCTGGTGCTGGTGCCAGTTTTGGGGCCTTTTATTGATAGCTTTGGGGCCCCCTGACCCAGTTGCAGCTTGTTTGACAGGTTTTAGGCTCAGAAAGGACAGACCATTCATATGCAAAAGCCAGTGTGCACAGCTTAGGTGGGATTGTAAATTGGATGGGGTGGGGTCTTGGAATCACCAGGGCGGAACAAACAGAAATGGCTGCCAGTCAGCCCTGCACTGGGGAGGTCCCAGAATGGGAACAGTGACAACTGCGAGCACTTCCATCTGGAAGAAAGCTGCCCCCGAGTTCCTGCCCCAATGTCAGACAGTCCAGTTTCTCCCTGTATGTGTCTGGGTCCCCCAAAATCTTGCCTGGCACTGGAGCTCAGAGGAAGTGGGAGCTTATAAATTCAGTTCATGGTGTCGGCCTTTTAAGAGGAGCAGCTGGGTCTCCAGCATCCTGCGTGTCACTCATCCTTAATCTGCACAGGTTTTTACAGCCCATAGTTCTTACTGCCCATAGTGACTTCTTTCCCCAGCTCTGGGACCCTGGGCTGGGGGTCTGGTGTGGGGCTGGGACTCCTTTCTCCTCCAGGCAGCCTCAGCAGAGACAATCTCCCTCCTGATTTAAAAAGCGGCACACTCGGGTGCCGGATCAGCCAGTTCTGCACCTCCGCACCCCCTACCAGTCTCAGTGTGCTTTCTTCTTTACCTCTCTAGTTATAGTACTTCCACTCTGCTAACTTTCCTGCGGTTCTGAATGATAGTTGTTCTGTATTTCAGTTGTAATTTTGATGTGATTGTTGGAGGCAGTAAGTACAGATGTTTAACTAGGCTGTCATCTTGGTTCTCTCCCAAGCGATATTTTGAAACAAATAAAAATGAGAACACAACATCTTCAAACCTGTGGGACACTGGAAAAGCAGTCCTACCAGGGAAATTCATACCATTATAGTACTATCTCAAGAAGCAATAAAAAAAAAAAAAATAAAAGAGCTAATTTTACACTTCAAGAAACTTGAAAAAGAACAAAAAAAAAAAGAGGGGGGGGGCAAAGTGATTAGAGGGAAGGAAATAATAAAAATCAGAACATAAATAAATAAAAGAGTCTAAAAAATATACAAAAGATCAATACAACCAAGAGGTGGTTCTTTGAAAGAATAAACAAGTTTGACAAACCATTAACCAGACTCATCAAGAAGAAAAGAGAGAGGATCCAAATAAATAAAATCAGAAAGAGGTGAAGGGACAACTTACACTGAAGAAATACAAAGAATTGTAAGAAAATATTATGAACAACTATATGCCAATATATTGGACAATCTGAACAAAATGGATAAATTCCTAGAAATATACAATCTTCCAAAACTGAATTAGGAAGAATCAGAGAATCTGAATAGATAGATCCCAAATAGTGAAATTGAAATATTAATCAAATAATTCCAAACAAGCAAAACCCAGAACTGATGGATTCACAGGTGAATTTTACCAAGCATCCAACTAACGCCCATCCTTCTCAAACTCTTCTAAGAAATTCAAGAGGGAAGAAGATTCCCAAGCTCATTTTATGAGGCCAGCATTATCCTAATGCTCGATAAATACATGACAAAGAAAGAAAGTTATAGGCCAGTATCCCTGATGAACATAGATGCTAAAATCCTCAACAAAATATCAGCAAAACAAATCCAGCAATACATTAAAAAATCATACACCATGATTAAGAGTGATTGATTCTAGGATGCAAAGTTGGTACAATATCCATGAATCAATAAACATGATACACCACATAAACAAAATGAAGAACAAAATACATAATCATACAAATAGATGCAGAAAAGGCATTTGATAAAATCTAGCACCGATTTATGATAAAAAAAGAAACACTCAGCAAAGTGGGAATAGAGGGAAAATACCTCAATGTAATAAAGTCCATATATGACAAACCCACAGCCAACATCATACTCAATGAGCAAAAACTACAAGCTCTCCCCTTAAGATCAGTAGCAAGACAGGGATGTCCACTTTCATCATTCTTATTCAACATAGTATTAGAATTCCATGCCACAGCAATCAGACAGGAAAAAGAAATAAAAGGCTTCCAAGTCAGAAAGGAAGAAGTAAAATTGTCATTATTTACAGATGACATGATACTGTATATAAGAACCATGAATTCCACCCCAAAATTACTAGAACTAAATAATGAATTCAGTAAGGTAGCAGGATATAATAAATATCCAGAAATCAGTTTCATTTTTATATACCAATAATGAGCTAT
Source organism: Eptesicus fuscus (assembly GCF_027574615.1). Taxonomy (NCBI): domain Eukaryota; kingdom Metazoa; phylum Chordata; class Mammalia; order Chiroptera; family Vespertilionidae; genus Eptesicus; species Eptesicus fuscus. The sequence continues at coordinate 5,567,559 of NC_072474.1, read as the reverse complement.
CAGAAAGGGAAATTAAGAAAACAATCCCATTCACAGTGTCTTCAAAAATAATAAAATACCTAAGAATAAATTCAACCAAGGAAAGACCTGTACTCGTAAAATTACAAGACACTGAAGAAAGAAATGGAAGAAGATACAAATAAGTTGAAGCACATACCATGTTCATTAATAGAAAGAATTAATATCATTAAAATGTCCATACTACCCAAAGAAATCTACATATTCAATGAAATTACTATCAATATACCATTTGCATATTTCACAGAACTAGAAAAATATTCCAAAAATTTATATGGAACCAAAAAGACCAGCAATCTTGAGAAAGAACGAAGTTGTAGTAATCATGCTACCTAATATCAAACTATACTGCAAGGGTATAGTAATCAAAATAGCATGGTATTGGCATAAAAAAAACAGACTTACAGAACAATGGAATAGAATAGAGATCCCAGAAATAAACCCATGTCTTTATAGTCAATTAATATTTAACAAAGTTAGCAAAAACATGAAATCGCTAAAGAAAGTCTATTCAATAAAGTGTGTTGGGAAAATTGGACAGATCCATGCCAGAAAATGAAACTAGAACACCTTCTTTTACCACACACAAAAATAAATTCAAAATGGATTAAAGACTTAAATGTTAGACTTGAAACCATAAAAATCCTAGAAAAAAACAGGCAGTAAAATCTTGGCCATTTCTCATAGCAATATATTTTTTTTTTCTGATATATCTCTTCAGGGAAGGGAAACAAGAGAAAAAAAGACAATAACAAATGGTACTACATCAAACTAAAAACTGTTTTCCAATCAAAGGAAACTATCAGCAAATGAAAAGACAAGCCACAATAAATTGACCAACACATTTGTCTATACATCTGATAAGGGGTTAAGATCCAAAATTTATAAAGAACTTATACAACTCAACACTAAAAATTCCCAAACATTCCAACTTAAAAATTGGCAAAGGACCTAAATAGACATGTCTCCAAAGCAGACATACTGATGGTCAATAGATACATGAAAAGATGCTTGATGTTACTAGTCATCAGAGAAATGCAAATTAAAACCACAATGAGATATCACCTCACACACATCATCAATAAATCAATGAGCAACAAATCATTGGTGCAACCAATGTGGAAGGTAGTATGGAGGTACTTCAAAAAACTAAAAATGGAACTGCCTTATGATCCAGTGATTCTACTTCTGGCAATTTATTTGAAGAAAAACAAAATAATAATTTGAAAGAACATAACGACCCGTATGGTCATTGTAGCATTATTTACAATAGCCAAGATTTGGAAGCAGCCCAAATGTCCATCAGTAGATGTGTTGATGAAACAGACAAGTCATCATTTCAGGGGTGGGGATGATAGGGGAGTAGGTGGAGCAAGGGGGATAAATGGTGATGAAACAAATCCTATATAATAAAAGCCTAATATGCTAAGTGTCCAGTCAACAAGTCGGCTGTTCAACCAAAGTGTAATATGGTAGCCTAAGCAAATCATTAGCATATTACGTTCAACCGTTCACTATGATGTGCACTGACCACCAGGGGGCAGATGCTCCGACTGGTAGGTTAGCTTGCTGCTGGGGTCTGACTGATCAGGACTGAGCGAGATGGGCTGGACATACCCTGGAGCCCTCCTGTAGTCCCTCCCCAGGTGGCCAACCTCCTATATCCCTCCCTGGCCCCTATTGGGCAACTGTGGGGTCCCTTGGCCTGGCCTGCACCCTCTCGCAATCTGGGACCCCTCAGGGAATTTCAGAGAGCCAGTTTCAGCCTGATTCCTACAGGGGGAGTGAAGCTCAGCCAGAAGCCGGGCTTACAGCTGGCAAGCACAGTGGCAATAGCAGAAGCCTCTCTTGCCCCCATGGGAGCACTAAGGATGTCTGACTGATGGCTTAGGCCAGCTTCCCTTGGGGAGCTGGCCTAAGACATCAGTTGGACATCCCCTGAGGGCTTCCAGACTGTGAGAGTGCACTGGCTGGGCTGAGGGACCCCCCAAGTGCACAAATTTTGTGCACCAGGCCTCTAGTATATAAAATAAAGATAAAAGCAAAAAGAAAATATGTCTTTTTTTTTTTAGAAGCTCAGCCACAGAGACTTAAAAATTTCAATAAAAAGCAAGGCTTGTTTAAAGGTCAATCACTCATGATATTTTCCCTGAGTTAGAGCTTATTCAACAAAGTAAGGAGTTCACAACTGTCTGATACTTATAAAACTGATATGAAGCCAAATTTTCACATGGGCACACACACACACACACACACACACACACACACACACACACACACACACACACACACACACAAACCATAAAATACATTTCTAGCCTATCTTAAACTTATCACTGAGTCTCCCACTTCCAACCTACCAACATGGCCACTTCAGGAATGCATGTTTGTAGTAAGTAATACGATAGATCTGTGACTTAGAAATAATATATGATACATAAATTTCCCTTTTATTACTGTGTTCCAGAATCTATTATCAATTACTTTCAGATTGTAAAAACAGGTGCCAAAATCCAAATAATTCAACATAGGTAATAAGAAAAGTCATACAGCCCTAACCGGTTTGGCTCAGTGGATAGAGCGTCAACCTGCGGACTTAAGGGTCCAAGGTTCGATTCCGGTCAAGGGCATGTACCTTGGTTGCAGGCACATACTCAGTAAGGAGTGTGCAGGAGGCAGCTGATGGATTTTTCTCTCTCATCGATGTTTCTAACTCTCTATCCCTCTCCCTTCCTCTCTGTAAGGAAATCAATAAAATATATTTTAGCCGAGACCGGTTTGGCTCAGTGGATAGAGCATCGGCCTGCGGACTCAAGGGTCCCAGGTTCGATTCCGGTTAAGGGCATGTACCTTGGTTGCGGGCACATCCCCAGTAGGGGGTGTGCAAGAGGCAGCTGATCGATGTTTCTCTCTCATCGATGTTTCTAACTTTCTATCCCTCTCTTCCTTTCTGTAAAAAATAAAAAAATAAAATAAATAAAAAATAAAATATATTTTAAAAAAAGAAAAGAAAAGTCATACAATGTGTGAGAATAATTTGCTTTTGAACAAAGCTTTCATAGAAAATAAATTATTTCCTTTACCAGAAATAGTATTCTGTTTTATGTGAAAAAGAGTTTAAAAACTAAAGGATGAGGATAAAGGTAAACAAATTATGCAATGTATCTTTTGGTTTTTATACTTGTTGAATATTTTTAAACTTTCTTATAGGTGCTTTTTAAAAACATATTTTTATATCTTTTCTTTGAATTATATAGAATGCTAATTCCATATATCTTTTTCATTTTCAAAATATAAAGATAACCAAATTTCTATTAAAGTCTCCAGAAGTATATGGGATGACTACAGCAGGGCAGCAAATTAGACTTTTTGAGCATAATATATTAATTTCTTATTTATAACTAATTTAAAAACAATAATTTCAATAAAATTTTACAAATGAGCAAAATAATAAAAGTTTTTGTGATAGTAGTTCTGTTTTCTTCTGAATCATTTTGGACAATTTTTAAAAGTTTATTCATGTAGATTTTTAATAAATTTCATATTTATTGAGATTAAATTATACTAATTCATTTTTGCCACTTAGACAAACATTTCTTGTCAATTCTATCAAAAAGAACCAAACTGGAATAGCTTGAAGAATAAAATCATAAAATCTTTTTAAAAGAATGTCCGTTAAAAAACTGAAAATTAGAAGTGTAAAGCACTTCAATAAAAACAAAGCTCTACTAGTAAATATATATCATTGCATGAAATATTGATTAAATGGCAATGACTTTATTAGCAACTATGTATGTTTTAGTAAATAGAGATTTGCAATCCAAATGCCTCATATTAACTAGACATTAACAACAGGGGCACTGCTAGCATCTTAATAAAGAACAACTACCAAATAATTTTTTATCTTTATTTCTGATTCTTTCTATGATTGGTTATTATAGTAACTGTAATATTATTCAGCTTTACAATATCTATTCCTTAAGTATCTTTCTTATGGAAGTTATTTTCATTTTAAGGAAATAACACACAATTAGGCTCTAGTTGGGTAAACAAACTGTGTTATAATATACCCATATCAAAGCCCATATTCATTTTTTCTTACCAGGTCTTTATATTCTATGTTAGGAAATATATCTCTGCACTTTGTTTAACATGATTAATGAAGCAGTTTAATATTAACTAGAATTTGGAGGATGCACAGAAAATCTTATTTTAAATATTTGAAAAGACAAGTTGGATAATCAGTACTCATTGAAGACACTAATTTTCACAGTACTATTAAAGCACGTGTAAACCCTTTTGATTATGTTTTATATATGGGCTCATTTAAATAATTTGTAATTACAAAATAACATGGAAAAATTACTCTAGTTATCTTTTTTTCTCTCTTCAGTGGCTTGGTTGATTAAATTCCCTCACAACTAAAAACTATAATAAATATTAGTACAATTTTTATTCTAAATTTTATTTGATCATTTTATTGTCTTATTTTTATGAAGAATTTATTTAGACACATAGGTATTTGTATGAAGAAAATTTTTATTAAAAGTGACTCTGCCACGTGCCCCTGGGTCTGGGAGAGGCCAAGCGTCCCTGGATCCGGGTGAGACCATGTGTCCCTGGATCTGGGTGAGGCCTTGTGCACCTAGGCCCGGGTGAGGCCACGTGCCCCTGGGTCTAGGAGAGGCCAAGCATCCCTGGGTCCGGGTGAGACCATGTGTCCCTGGATCCGGGTGAGGCCTAGTGCACCTAGGCCCGGGTGAGGCCACATGCCCCTGGGTCTGGGAGAGGCCAAGCGCCCCTGGATCCGGGTGAGACCATGTGTCCCTGGATCCGGGTGAGGCCTCGCGCACCTAGGCCCGGGTGAGGCCACGTGCCCCTGGGTCTGGGAGAGGCCAAGCGTCCCTGGGTCCGGGTGAGACCATGTGTCCCTGGATCCGGGTGAGGCCTCGCGCACCTAGGCCCGGGTGAGGCCACGTGCCCCTGGGTCTGGGAGAGGCCAAGCGTCCCTGGGTCCGGGTGAGACCATGTGTCCCTGGATCCGGGTGAGGCCTTGTGCACCTAGGCCCGGGTGAGGCCACGTGCCCCTGGGTCTGGGAGAGGCCAAACGTCCCTGGGTACGGGTGAAGCCGGATCCTGGGTCCGGGTGAGGCCGTGTGCCCCTGGATCCATCCGGGTGAGGCTGGGTCTCAGGCCCGGGTGAGGCCACGCGCCCCTTGGTTATGGGTGTGGCCACGTGCCCCTTAATCCGGGTGACGCCGTGCCCCTGGGTCCGGCCGAGACCAAACCAGAGGGAGTCGGACCTCCGTTACCACCATTTGTCCACCATCCAGAGCTGAGGGGTCAGTGCTGACATGTACACATAAGGAACTGCTGGACATTGAAATTGGGTCCCAAAGGCCGATGCTCTATCCACTGAGCCAAACCGGTTTCGGCAATGTACTACTGAAATATCTTATGTCCATGTTTAATGCCATCATTTTGACAGTTTGAATGTGGTGAAATTGTTAACTACTGCTAACCTAGACTTCACTTAATGTATTACTAAATGCTTAGACTTAAAGAACACTGGTGGAGGATGTTAATGCAGATGAAACTTTTAAGTGTATGGTACAAGTGGCCTATAAATAGTACATAGGGTAAAATTTGAGAAAAAGTATATATTTTTTAGAATTCAAAAGCAAGAATTCCATATGGCAAAGAAGTCACTAGAGTCATTGAGGAATGAGTGAAATTCTAACATATGTCTTAGAGCAGGAGTCCTCAAAGTTTTCAAACAGGGGGCCAGTTCATTGTCCCTCAGACCATTGGAGGGCTGCACTATACTTTAAATAACAAATTTCTATGCACACTGCAAAAAAAAAAAAAAAAAGTGACTCTGGGTGGTGGGCACATGGTGTAATATACAGACTTTGTAACTTACACATCCACACATAAAACCTATATGTTCATGTTGACCAATGTCCCCCCCAATTCAATTTAATTAAAAAAAAGTGACTACCAATGAAAACTTAATTGTTTGTAATTTAGCTTGGTATTTATGTGAGGGCCTACATAAAGCTATAGATAGTACCTTCATAAATACCTTCATAACTTAAACAATACACATTTAGATCAAACTGTTTTTACTGAAAGTGGAGAATATGGAAGGAAATCTAATAGATGTCTATCTCTCAAAGCAAAAAGACTTAATGAGACAAATTTCCATTTTGCAGAGACTAAAAGGGAAGAGTAGGACCCATAGCATCAACTGAGGAATCCTAATATATAAAAGCCTGGGTCTGTCACATCCACAATGACCGAAGGCTCAACCTAATGCCCAGGCTGCGCGCACAGCAGGCTCTGGTGGGTGGAGACTTATGGCAGCGGTGATGGAGATGGTGGATGTGGGGCCGGCACTCACACTCACTCACAACCGCACACAGGCACAGACAGCACCCACCAGCTCACAGCCTTTTCTTCCTTTCTTTCCCTCACTCCCAGCTTGCTCTTGGAGACTCTATCAGAATGAGGAAACAAAACAGATGGGGCCTGAAGAGGCCTGGATGGAAGGGAGGGCAGGCAGAGGGTGGAGCAGCCCCCACTGGGCCCACCCCCTCCCAGCCGGGAAAGAGGAAGAGGGAGGCAGGGAGGCAGGGAGACCTGGAGGACTGCTGAGAAAAACAAAGAGAGACAGAGACTGGGTGAGATCAGGCCTTCAGGGGAGGGCAGTTGGGGGTGAGATCAGGCCGGCAGAGGAGGGCAGTTAGGGGTGATCAGGGAGGCAGAGGCAGTTGGGGGCAAGATCAGGCCGACAGGGGAGGGCAGTTAGGGGCAATCAGGCAGGCAGGCAGGCAGGCAGTGAGCAGTTAGGAGCCAGTGGTCCCAGATTGTGAGAGGGATGTCTGACTGCCAGTTTACACCTGATCCTTGTAGGATCGGGCCTAAACTGGCAGTCGGACATCCCCCAAGGGGTCCCCGATTGGAAAAGGTGCAAACTGGGCTGAGGGAACACCGCCCCCCCCCCGCCCCCCCCGTGCACGAATTTCGTGCACTGGGCCACTAGTGTATGAGTGTATGATAAGCCATCTGGCTTAATGTTGTAAACAGATGGTAAGTCCTATATGCAGTTCTCAATATTGGTACTAATGTAACTGGACAACCAAAGGGTTAGTGCTGCCTGTGCCACCTTGAGACAATTAAGCATAGACAGGGTTGAATCATATGTGAGCATTTATTCTAATACTGCTGGCAACATGGGAGAGCAGCAAGTCATCCACAGGAATCTTCTCTGACTTCCCTCACCAGTTGGCTGATTAAATAATGACCGAAGGCTCAACCTAATGCCCAGGCTGCGCGCACAGCAGGCTCTGGTGGGTGGAGACTTATGGCAGCGGTGATGGGGATGGGGGGTGTGGGGCCGGCACTCAAAGAAGATAGCCATGTGCAGCTGGGAGCTGCAAGTGTAACATGGAAAGGGGAGGGTAGAGTCTGCAGTCCAGCCTTCAGGAGCTCAAAGTCCAATAACAATAATCTTCTATGATGTTACAAATAGCTCAGCCTGCTGTTGGGACTGGAGAATGGACAGCATTCCTGAGAAAAACTCCCGGAGGGGGTCAGGGTCTGGACACAGAAACTAAATCAAAGAGTGTGCTGTCCTTGATCTGTTCTCAAAATGTATTTCTTTTCTGAGTAATGGACCCTTCGAGGCATCTTATCTTTTTACAGCCCTGTTTCATCCTCCAGTTTCCCAGGGTCTGTAAGAAAACTTCTTATCAATAGTAAGGTGAATAATTATTAGACAACTGTGGCTCTATTCTCATTACATACCCTTTCCCACTATCACTAATATGAGTATAAAATGAACTTTACCCACTTAAACATCTGTCCTGTCTCTCATGCAGCTAAAGCAGATTTACCTAGCTGAAACTTGATTAATATTGTTTCCCTGTGCATCCTCTACATACATGGAAACTATCAAGGAAATCTGATAAACTGGACCATACTCTGATCAAAACACCTAGTAGGCAAAATGTAACTGATGGGGTGGGTTTCTAGGAGTAAGTGACAATGACACTGAAAAAGGCAAAAAACTCTGCAGAAGGAAATCTACCCAGGTTACAGAAAAATGTTTGCACATAATTCAAAGAGATAGTGTGCCATGTTCATGTATAAATATCTAAAAGAGAAACTGGAATAAAAGAATCTCAAAGACCACAAATATATAATTCTGACTTATCAATCATATACTTTTCAAAATTATTAATTTATTTAACAAATAATATTTATTTACTTCCAGGTTTTAGGTACCATGTTTTCTGTGGAGAAAGTAAAAAGAAAAAAAGAATTTAGTTTAGAATGTCAAAAGAAATCAGTATTTTTACAGAAAATTCTTTGATCAGTTCAGATTTTTATTTAATATGTACAAACAGTAGGAGGGGGGAAGGTTGTTACTCTGAGAAAATGTATGGAGTCACAAGTAAACTATTAGAAAGGAAAATGGTCATTTCTATTTAACCTAATAAAAAATGATGTTAGAGAAGAATTTGGTATATTGTCTTTCTATAACTGCAGTTACCCAATTTGATGAGCTCAACAGTGTACAATTAAGATTTTGTTCATTCTGAGATAAGAAAATATTTGTAACTATAACCATAATGACTGGTTATCTGATGATATTGTCAATATTAACAAATAACAAAATGGTGTTTCATATGACTATAATTAATAATTTTGCTATTTCTTATAGGCAAAAAAAATCTTGCATAATCAGCATTTCCATTGGCTTTACATGTAGCTACTTACTAGATATGTGAACTACATAGTATTAATGCATCGTAGAAACTTTGTTTTCATTTATACATTCATTCATTCAACAAATATTATCAAACACCTCTTTCCACAACAGTTGACACTGTGAAATGTCAGAGAATAAACCAGAATCATTGGCTTGTGAATATATTTTGAAGAAAGAGCCATCAAAATTCTTTGACAGATTGAATGTAGGTTGTGAGAGAAAAAGATGAAGTTAAGAATAACTCTAACATATTTTTTCTCATCAAAATTATGAATTTATAAGTACAAATTTAGAAAAAAATTGATTTTATACATACAGAACCATTTCCATAGGACCTAAGAATGAAAACTTTGGAACTACTTCAGATATTTCTCCTAGAAAAAAAGTAAATAAAAATGAAGAACAAAATTTATATTTAAAATCCATAAAAATTAAGAGGAAGTTGATAGTAGCAATAGAGTACCAATTAAGCTAAGAGGAAATCCCACGAGGTGGGAAAGAGAAGGTAGGATAAAATAATTCCTCCAGTCAATGAAAGGAAGGAGTTACAGTGCAACCTTAGATATATAATAGCTCACGTGCATTAATGATGTCAGATTTGAAGCAAAAAGTATTCTAAAATCAGGTGGTTTAGTTGTATGCACAGCAAAAGGAATAGAATCAGTGAGAAAGATAGAGGAGTCCAAATCAGAAGCTGAGCCTTGGGGATGAAGAATCACTAAAATTGAAGAAAAGTACAGAGAGAAGAGACAGATTTTGTATATGTATGATAATAGGCATAAACTAATGCACAGTAATATCTTGAGATAATATGATATGTGCACTATTGGGAGAATTTTAGTAATGAGGGAAATCATTTTGATTTGGTACTTCTGTCCAAAATAATTTAAAGACCCTTTATTTTTCCATTAATACAGAAGATTGGACTTGTGAGGATAACAGATACATGTGACAGGGTAATAGTTCTGAAATACTAGTTGATATTTTATACCTGAATTTTCCTCCTTTTATCTCCCTCATTCAATTGTTTCATTCAATTAAGCAGATTTGGAGTTATTATCTCAGGGTAATCTTTGTCTCAGATTTAGATGGAAAATAGAATACTCGTAAGTCTTTACTAATTTTCATTTCCAAAATACTGATGAGCTTTAAAAAAGTCAGAGACCTTCTGGCATATTTAAATATTTCAAAGGGTGAGGTGGAAACTTTTTGAATGCCACAATGAAGTTGGGGGGTGCTACTGGCATCTAGTAGGTAGAAACCATGAGTACTATTAAATATCACACAATGCGTGAACTGGGCCTTCCCTGGAGAAGAAACCTGAGTTCCCCGAGATATGTGATCAGTGCTGGAGTCCCGCCAGCAGGCGAGAGGATCCCAAGGCAGGTGCTGGGCGTGGAGGCCACGGGGGCATAGGATACCAAGGGGACAGAACTAAACCTCACATCACCCTGCTTGGCCCTGGAGGATGACTGGTTAGCCAGAGATGGGTAAGATTCCTCAGGGGAGGAACAACCTAAGACAGGCACAGTCGCAGAGGGGCCATCAGGAGAGAACTTGGGGGTGAACAAAGGTGGGGCACAGACCCTCACCCCCCTCAACCTTGCAGGGGCCTGAACCCTCACCCCTTCTGAGGGAGGTCTCCTGCCCCCATAGCTGCTTTGCTTCCCATGCCCAGCTCAGATTGGGACACAGGTGACAGATAGAGACTTGGCCAACAGCAGCTGCCCTATATCTAAATCCAGCCTAGCACCAGGAATGCTCAGGGCCTACTCAAGAATGCAAATAATCCTTTTCACTAATATTTACAGGGTAAACTAAGATTGTTGGTAGAGTATTAAATTTGACAGTAAAATAGTAATCAAGTTTTCAGATTAATTTAAATAGGCTAATTGAAATAAGTGAATATTCAAGAAAATTTAATTTTACTGGACAAAAAGCTGTTCCTAAAGTAGTAACTAAAATTTCTATTGGTAGTTCATCTCATGGTAAAATTCCTGAACATGCAATGAACGTAAAGCAGTCATATTTTTGTGCAAAAAATTAAAATTTAAAGTTATCAAGACTGGATTATAAAATTTACAAAAGCCTCCATTAATCAAAAAAAGGGCGGATAGTAGGGTAATATCATGTAAGGAAAAATATCCTATAAGTAAATTACATCTAGAAAATTTTTACTTTACAAAATTAATTTTCATTTGTAATGCTAACAGCAAGACACCCATGAAAAACACACATGGTGTCTAAATAAGACAAAGGAAAATCGTTTGGGCAAAAATAAAAAGGATCCCAAATCAATTATATAGAAAAGGTTCCTTTATTAACTTTTGGTCGAGAATATGTTTGTATATTTTCAGAAAACAACTCCAAGACCATGTGGATTTCTGCAACAGAGAGGAATTGACAGATCTGCTCCAACCACGAAGACAAGAAGAGAAACATTCCAGAGATGGAAGATGCTGACGATGCCTTGCCACGCTAGCAGTCAGCAGCTGTGTGTCACTGCAGGTTGCCTAGGACCAAACCAGAGAGGGTCGGACCTGCATTGCCACCGTGCCCACCATCCAGATATCATGGCTGACATGTACACATAGGGATCTATTTGACATTGAAACGGGGACTCAGAACTGTTGGACATTGAAATTGGGGCTCAAACATTTTTTGTTATTATATGTTTATTTCTAGTCTGCAGAGGCAAGATTTTTTAAAGGAAAGAAATGGGGAAAAATAGATACAGAGGCAAAGAAGCATTGAACAGACTGTTAAACTACAGCGGGAAGGCAGGGGAGGTTGGGAGGGGCTGTAAGAGGTCAACTGAAGGACTTGTACAAAGGCATATAAGCATAACCAATGGATACAAGACACTGGATGGGGAGCAGGTGAGGGCATGTACTGGGGGGTAGGGGAGGCCAGGGGGAGGTCAATGGGGGGAAAAAAGGAGACATATATGCGACTATTTGTAATACTTCAAACAATAAAAAAATAAATAAATAAAAATAAAAAAATATATATCACACAATGCACAAGACAGCCCTTTAATTCCAAACAAAATATTAGCTAGCCCAAAATGTCAAGAGTGCCAAGGTTGAGAACTATTATTTTAGTTTTGTAGGAAGACAAGAGAATATGGGTGGGTAAAGTGCATAGAGGCAGTGCCAGATTATGAAGGAAGGAATCCATTTCCCTGGTAGAGCCCTGGATGTTGTGCAAACATCTTGTATCACAAGCTGACACCTAGAGGCATGGTAAGGTCACAATAAAGGACTGTGCATTATGCTCATGAAGATCTTATCTGAGCCTGGCATAATGATAGTGCTCTGTAAGTCATGAAAGCTATAGAATGATCTCGCGTATCAGAGCACAAAAATAGTGAATATAGATGACAAGAGCTGAAAATACTATGCATAGGACAAAGAGGCATCTCAGTGCAGAGCCTGATGAAGAATCTTGAGACAGAGGTCAAAGAATTCCCTTTAGTGTGCCACTTATGCAACATAGTTGTGGCATGAGGTAAATACAGAAAGCTAAACCATAAAGGGCAACTCTTTGTTAAGTTTAAAAAGATCTCTATCCAGCAACAGAGGAACATGTTTCCCAAGAAGACAGTTAAGTTTATGAAAGCATTTTGCATGAGGAAAACGTGCATGGAAATAAGCTTAAAAATAATTGAATTTCAGATGACTGCATTTGAGCAAGGGACTTCACTGTGCATGCCAAATGTTACCATTACTCAAGCTAGACTTAAATACATCAGCTTAGCCTAGCCTGTGTTGCTCAGTGGTTGAGAATCAACATATGAACCAGGGGCTCACAGTTCGATTCCTGGTCAGAGCATATGCCTGTGTTGTGAACTTGATCCCCAGTAGGGGGTGTGCAGGAGGCAGCCAATAGATGATTCACATCATTGATATTTCTATCTCTCTCCCTCTCCATTCCTCTCTGAAATCAATAATAATAATAATAATAATAATAATAATAAAAACAAATACCCACACATATATTTTAAAAATACAATAAAAAACCTTATATTAAAACACACACACACACACACACACACACACACACACACACACACTCACACACATCAGAGTAGGGAATAAATCATTCACTTTACCCAAGTACAGGGTTTTTAATGGATGGAATAAAAGTTTGGCTCTATTTGTTGATGTTTTTTGCTTTGTCTTGTTTAGTTTCATTTTTTTTTTTAAACTTAAATATTCTAACTTAAATGGATTGTATTGAAAACATTGAAGGAATGCCATTTTGCAAATTTCTGGCAGAGTTTGCAGGGATAACAGTATAATAAAAGTTTTTGTTTGAATAACATGCCCTCTTTATATTCTGGCTCTGTAAGGAAATCAATGTCCTAACTCTTTCAAATCCACTATTTAAACATTGTTTAAAATATCAAATTCATCAAAAGTGAAAAGTCATGCCTTCACAGAATAATAAATTTATTAAGCATTAAGTATATTCCAGCCATTTTACTAGGACTTTGCATGTGTTATCCTATTTAATACTTGCAACAACACTATGAGAAAGCTCATGCTAATATTTCCATTTGACACACGAAGGAGCTGATATGTAGAAATTTTAAGTAATAAAAAAAATGTAGCAAAGTTAAGAATGGAGATCACTATTCAAACCTAAGCAATCTGGTTTCAGAATGTATTATAGTTGCTTGAAGGCATCCTCTAGGTCATGATGGAAGATTTTAGAAGCTGCCAAATAACACTTCCATCTTATATCATTGACTAGGACTTAATACTAGCTACAAGAAAAATGGAAATGAAATCTTTATTGTGGAAATTCATACACCCATCTAAATATCTAATACTGTATAAGAAGAGAAATCAGATTTAGAGACAAATAGAAGCCTGCCCCTGGCTAATTAGAATAAACGTTTATTGTATTTCTTGCATATAACATTATCTTTATCTTGCCTTCTAGGGCAAGGATCGATATTTATAACTTGTCTAGATGATCTACACCTGAATCCTATAGATGATTCTGTATATGCTACTTGGTTAATATTAAAATAAGTTGTTTATTAAGATAATTTTAAAATCAAAAAGTAAAATTAAGTTTTATTACCAAAAAGTTTCCTATATCTATTTTTATCATTTAAAAAATTGAACTATAATTGATATACAATATTATATTAATTTCAGAGTGTACAACTGAGTGATTAGATATTATATAACTTACTAAGTGTAATCCTATAAGTCCCACACCCTTCTGATACCATACATAGTTATTAAAACATTATTGACTATATTTCCTATGCTATACTTTACATTCCCATTACTATTCTGTAACAGCCAATTTGTACTTCTTAATCCCTTCACCTTTCTCACACATCCCCCAAACCCATCCCATCTCTTCAAAATGTTCTCTGTATCTATGAGGCTATTTCTGTTCTGCTTGTTTATTTTTTTTAGATTCAATTGTTGATAGATATGTATTTATTGCCATCTTATTGTTCATATTTTAAATGTTTTTTTTTCCCTTCATCTTCTTAAAGAAGACCCTTTAACATTTCATGTAATACTGATTTGGTGGTGATGAATTCCTTTAGCTTTTTCTTTTCTGGAAAGCTCTTTATATGTCCTTGATTTCTCAGTGATAGCTTTGCTGGGTAGAGGAATCTTGATTGTAGCTCTTTGCTTTTTATCACTTTGAATATTTCTTGCCAATCTCTTCAGGCCTGCTGATTTGATTCTTGATTCTGTTGATTCCCTATAAATTTTTCTTTACTTCAGTCAGTGTATCCTTCATTTCTGGCTGGTTCATTTTTATGGTGTAAATTTTTTATATTGCAGAAGTTCTCCTTAAGTTTATCTACTCTTCTGCTAAGTTCATTTAGCATTCCATAACCAGTATTTTGAACTCTTTGTCTAGTAGATTGATTGTCTTTATTTTGTTTAGCTTTTTCTTTTCTGGAGTTTTGTTCAGCTTTTTTTTTTTTTTTCTGGAGTTTTGTTCTGTTCCTTCATTTGGGACCTGTATCTATGTACATAGTATGTAGTGCTTCTGTGACAACTATGGAGGATCAGCTGTTCAGCCCCTCCCCCTATGGAGCAGGACTTACTTCAGTGGTGCTCTGGTACTACCTGAGTCCACCCCTTGAGAGTGTTGCTTGAGGAGGTGGTTGGGTTATGCTTCATTGTGGTCTGAAGTTGTTCACAGGATGAGCTGGCTCTGAGGCAGGGCAAGGTCTCCCTGGGCTACCCAGCATGATCTACAAAGCAACCTGCAGATTGCTACTTCTGCTGGGCTTGGAAGTGACTGGAGAGGCCAAGCTGTGAACCAAGTTTGGCTGCCCCTAGTGCCAGGTCTGGGGTCACTTAGTGAGAGTTGTGGTACACACTGAGGCCAGATACTGCTTGTTTGAGAGATTTTAGGAAAGTCTGAAGCATGAGCCAGGACAGGCCATTCATATGGAAAAAACACTGGAAACAGCTTGAGTGGGTCCAAAATTTGGTGGGGTGGAAGTCACAGGAAACCCCCAGTATGGTAAGCAATATTAGCCAGGTTTATGAAGACTCACATGGTTCCTAACTGCCTGCTCTGGGGGTGGGCAGGGAGGTGCGGGGGGGGAGTGCTTAGAAAAAGAATGATGGCCTTTGCCAGCACTTCTGTCTGGAAGAAAGCTGCCCCTCCAGCTGTTGTCTTAAAGCCAGACATTTCAGTGTCTCCTGTGTGCCCCTAGTGCCGTTCAAGCTGCTACTCCTGTGCTAGTGTTCAGATGAAGTGAGTCCAAGTAAGTCCATACAGGCCCTTTAAGATGAATGTCTGAGACTCTAGTAGTCCTCTGTCTCACTCAGTCACAATCTAACCTGGTTTTTACAACCAGAATTTATGGGGACTTCTCTTCCTGGCTCTGGAACCCTGGGCTTTTGGGGGGGGGGGGGACACACACGCTGATTTGGGACTGGGACCTCTTGCTCCTCAGGAAGGAACTTCACAGCCAATATATTCCTCCCAATTATTATCTGACACATGTGGATGTGGACCAGCCCATTCCACATCTCTGCCCCTCTTACCAGTCACAATGTGGCTTCTTCTTTTTCATTATTGATTTTAGAGAGAGATGAAGGAAGAGAGAGAGAGAGAAAGAGAGAGACATTGAGGTGAGACAAATACATCAATTGGTTGCCACCTTTACGCACACTGACCATGGATCAAACCCCAATCTAGATGTGTGACCTGACCAGGAATTGAACCCACAACCTTCTGGTTTATGGGACAATTCTCCAACCAACTGAGCCACACCATCCAGAGCTGGATTCATCTTTATATTCTTTGTTGTAGGACTTCTGTTCAGTTAGATTTTAGACAGTTCTGAAAGATGGTTGCTCTGTACTTCAGTTATGATTTTGAGGTGGTTGTGAGAGGATGAGAACACCACATTTACTTATGACACTATCTTGACTGGAAGCCCTATAGCTATTATTAAGAGACTAGAGGTCTAGTGCATGAAAATTCATGCACCGGAGGGGGGGTCCCTCAGCCTGGCCTGCCCTCTCTCACAGTCTGGGAGCCCTCAGGGGCGGGAGGTGACCTGGCGATCAGGGGAAGGCGACACCCCATCACACCTCTGCTGCTGCCACTGCCAGCAGTGCAAGCCTCGGCCAGCCCTGATTACCTGAGCCTCAGGCGGCCCTGAGCAGCTGAGGGGCTGAGGGCAGGTCCGGCCACACCACACACCTGCCACCCCACCCCCTGGCAAGGCTGAAAGGACTGGGGGACTCTGGCGGGGCTGAGGGGACTGGGTGCCTCAATCTTGTGGCTATGGGCACCACCATCTTTGTGACAGTGTGACAGTCAATTTGCATATTCCCTCTTTATTAGACAAGATTTTGGCATGTAAGTGCCTGTCAGATTTTACTCTTTTACAACTACACCTATGGTGTTAACCATAAGTTCTCTTAGATTCCATCTTAAGATCAATAAAAAGTTACCATTCATCCTAGGTTCATAAAATGATTATATGTCCTTCATGTGAACTTTTCCAGTAATTGTATTTGCTCCAAATTGACACTAACTCCAAACAGTTGTTGAACTTATTCTCCATTTATTCTAAAAATTAGACTAAGCTAATTCCATTGTAAGTCCTTGCTTCAAAAATACTTTTTAGGAAAATATACAAATGTCAAACAAACATATGAAAAGATTATCAACATCCTATATTATCAGGAAGTTTCAATTTAAAGTAACAAGACACCACTAAATACCTATTAGATTGGCTGAAATCTAAAACAGACAAAACTGGTGAGGATGTGGAACAATGGGAACTTTCACTTATTGTTGGCAGGAATGCAAGATGGTACAGGCACTTTGGAAAAATAGTGTGGCAGTTTCTACCAAACTAAACAAATTCCTATTATACAATTCAGCAATCTTGGTCCTTATCATTTAATACAAAAGGTTGAAAATTTATGACCACACAAAAACATGCACATGGATGTTTATGGCAGCTTTATTCATAATTTCCAAAATATGGAAGCAACAAAGTTTTTCTTCACTAGGTGAATAAATAAATTGTTGTACCTCCATGCAATGAAATACTTTCCATCACTAAAGAGAAATGAGCTATTATGTCATAAGAAGACATGGAGAAAACTTAAATACATATTAACAAGTTAAAGAAGCCAATCTGAAAAGGCTATATACTGTAGGATTCTAACTATATGACATTCTGGAAAAGGCAAAGCTATGGAGACAGTAAAATGATCAGTGTGAGGAAGCAGATGCAGGAGCACCTGAGGTTCAAGGGACTGACCTTAAAGCTGATACCCAAGAACTGGTGAAATCAATGACTGGGGCTGATGGTGGAGATGATCCTGAAGTCATCTGGCATACTTGTGCAAATCCAGAGCCCATTGAAATGCCAGAAACAGGGGAAGGAAAACCACCCGTTTAAAGGAAGATGATCTGAAGACACACAGATTATTCTTATGTTGGATACTTCACTGTTAAAATTCTCTCAATAAAGTTTTGCAGCATTATCCAAGGAAAAAATAAATAAATAAATAAAATGATCAATGCTTGCCAAGAATTTAGCAGAGAAAGGAATAAATAGGTGAAGTACAGAGAATTTTTAAGGTAGTGAAGCTATTCAGTATGAAACTGTAATGGTGGATACATGTTATTACACACTTGTTGAGTTAAATAATATAACACCAAGATTGAATTGGACTGTAAAATATATATTTTAATTACTGTATCAATATTGGTTCATTGGTTCATCAATTATATTTAATGTACCACACTAATGCAAGATATGCATAATCAGAGAAGCATATCTGTGAGAGAGAGAGAGAGAGAGAGAGTAAGGCTGGTGGTAGTAGGGGGATATATTATAACTAGAGGCCCGGTGCATGAAATTCATGCGGGGGGGGGGGGGTGTATGTGTCCCTCAGCCCAGTCTGCACCCTCTCCAATCTGGGACATCCCTCTAACAATCCAGGACTACTGGCTCCCAACCACTCATCTGTCTGCATGCCTGATTGCCCCTAAACGCTTCTGCCTACCAGCCTGATCACCCCCTAACCACTCCCCAGCCAGCCTGATCAACACCTAACTGCTCCCTTTCTGGCCCGATTGCCCCTAACTGCCCTCCCCTGCAGGCCTGGTCGCCCCCAACTTCCCTCCCCTGCTGGCCCAGTAACCCCTAACTTCCCTCCCCTGCATGCCTGGTTCCCCCCAACTGGCCTCCCCTGCTGACCTGATCGCCCACAACTTCCCTCCCCTGCTGGCCATCTTGTGGTGGCCATCTTGTGTCCACATGAGGGTGGCCATCTTTGACCACATGGGGGCGACCATCTTGTGTGTTGGAGTGGTGGTCAATTTGCATATTACTCTTTTATTAGATAGGACTAGAGGCCCATGCACGAAATTCGTGCATGGGGGGGTGGGGGAGGGAGAGGGGCGGGAGGGGGGCAGGGTCCCTCAGCCCAGCCTGCACCCTCTCCAATCTGGGACCCGTCAGGGATGTCCACTGGGATTGGGCCTAAACGGGCTGTCGGACATCCCTCTCACAATCCAGGATTGCTGGTTCCCAACCACGCGCCTGTCTGCCTGCCTGATGGCCCCTAACCACTCCCTTGCCAGCCTGATCGATGCCTAACTGCTCCCCTGCTGGCCTGATCACCCCTAACTTACCTCCCCTGCTGGCCTGGTTGCCCCCAACTGCCCTCCCTTTAGGCCTGGTCCCCCCAACTGCCCTACCCTGCTGGCCTGGTCACCCCTAATTGCTCTCCTCTGCAGGCCTGGTCGACCCCAAATGCCTTCCCCTGTAGGCCTGGGTCCACCCCAAATGCCCTCCCCTGTCTGCCCGGTCACCCCCAACTGCCCTCTCTTTCAGGCCTGGTCCCTCCCAACGTCTCTCCCCTGCTGGCCTGATTGCCCACAAATGCCCTCCCCTGTCGACCATCTTGTGGCAGCCATCTTGTGTCCATATGGGGGCAGCCATCTTGGGTGTTGGCATGATGGTCAATTTGCATATTACCTGTTTATTAGATTGAATTGTACTTTCCATTTAATTTATATGTAAATCTAAAAGTTCTTAGAATAATAAAGCCTATTAGTTTTTTTAAATTGTTGAATAAAAAATGTTTTTAAAACCCTAATTATATCTTCAATCATCCCAAAGCATTTAAAATTCAAGGTTTGGTTAAATTAAATTTAACATTTAATACTTTCACCTAGAATATCCAGTTGGAAATTCTGATTGCTTGAGAGTGCCCAGCTTTTGGCTTGATTGAAGAATAAACATTCTCCAAACTGTTGAATACAGGGATTATGATCTTTTCACCCTAATACACAGTCTCTTTGGGGTTCATAGGCAACATGGGGAATTTTTCTGATGTCAGGACAATATAGTGAGTAGTACCCCAGTGTGCTAGAGCTGATTCAAACTGATTATGATAGTCAATTTGTTGCTTTAATTTTTTTTTTTTCTAATTCAGTGATGCCTGTTGTTTGCTTAATTTTGATCATGGTGGAGTATTTACATCATGAACATCAGCAAATACTACACATACCTTAATTCTTTTGGTTTATTAGAGAGCTGATTTACCAACACACCATTGGCTTATATCTATAGGAAATATTTTGCCCAAGTTTAAATAGATTATAGAAAAACTTTTTCCTAGAAAAAACAAAAAGGATGATGATATTGCTTTCACCATTTTCTGGGAAAGTATTTTTTTTTTCTTTATTGATTAAGTTATTACAGATGTGTCCTTATCCTCCCATTGCCACCCCCTCACCACACTTATGCCCTCACCCCCCTGGTGTCTGTGTCCATTGGTTAGGCTTATATGCATGTATACAAGTCCTTTGGTTGATCTCTCCCCCATATCTCCACCCTCCCCTACCTTCCCTCTGAGATTTGACTGTCTGATCGATGCTTCTCTGTCTCTGGATCTGTTTATGTTGTTCATTATATTCCACAAATGAGTGAGATCATGTGCAGTATAAAAGAAGGAATTCTTACCATTTTCAACAGCATGGATGGAACTGGAGAGTATCATGCTAAGCGAAATAAGCCAGTCACAGGAAGAAAATATACTTTCTTACATATTTTATCCATTTGATTTTCTACAACCATGCAAATAATTTACTTTTGAAGTTCCTAAATTGCATTGCTATAAGAAAAATTAATCCCTGAGATTAATTTATGCCTACAGGTATTAACAACTATGAATGCCTGTGAATGATTAATTGGAATAATAGACGGAATTAAAGGAGAGTGTGTATGCAAATAACTGAGGCACTCAAACACTTCTGCCTTAAAGATAATTGTCAAAATCTAATGATGAAAAAGGTGATGGGGGAGAATACTGTGTTGTTTTTTTCTTTGAATGCCTAGTGCCCTCCATGTTCTTTATACTAAACCTATATAATATTAATGAATTTTGAAAAGATTATAGCACCAGGTTGTAGAATTCCAAGTAGTAAGGTGAGGGTTAATGAAAGCAAATTGAGAGAAAAAAAAGTGTAATAGAGATTAAATGCAAAATGAATAGCAAATATGTAACTTCTTTTAAAATTTAAATTCTTTATTGTTTAAAGTATTACATGAGTCTCCTTTTTCCCCCCATTGACCTCTCTCTGGCTGCTCCCACCCCCCAGCACCTGCCTTCACCCCCCTACTGTCTGTGTCCATTGGTTATACTTATATGCATGCAAACAAGTCCTTTGGTTGATCTCTTACTCCCACCCCCACGCTCCTCTGCAATCCCTCTGAGGTTTGACGGTCTGTTCGATAATGTAACTTTAATTATCAAATGCAATTCATTCATTAATTTAAAAGAAACAAAAATAATTGTGCCAGACATTACAGTTGGTATAAGATATATAACATTGTGTCCTGGCAAAATTAACTCAGAGCTGGCAAGAGTTTTTAACTGATGTAATCTATAATAATAAAAGCGTAATATGCTAATTAGACCGGACATCCTTCCAGGACTGTTGCTATAAGGGCCAGGGCGGCAGTGGGGGCTGCTGCCTTGGCCCTCAGAGCCCCTGGAATGAATTTCGTGCACCGGGCCTTTAATATAATAATAAATATACTACAAAGTCCTCTGGGCACAGTAACAATATCTGTCTTTGACAGTTTCTCACTCTGTTTTACAAGAGCTTGATATTTTGAAGAATATTTGCCAAGTATTTTGTAGAATGTCCTTTAACTTGGGTTTCAGTTATGTTTTTTCATTACTGGATTGTGGTAAACATTTTGAAGAATACCACAGAGGAAAGTTTGTCTTCTTATCACAATACATACTATCAACATGACTGCTGGTGATGATAACCTTGATCACTTGGTTAAGGTGATGCTGTAAGGCTTTTCCACTGTGAAGTTACTCTTTTTTCCTTTCTATGCTCTATTATCTGGAAATTAATAAGTACACTACAGTGAGAAGTAAATTCTGCACCTGATGAGGGGAGTACCTATATACATTATTTGGTACTAGACCTGGTGCACGAATTCATGCATGGGTGGGGTCTGGCTGGCCTGCCCTGATGGAGGCCGATCGGGCTGGGCTGGCAGTGGGGAGAGGATGCGGGAGGCTGGCTAGCCAGCCCCACCTCTGATAGGGATGAGGGGGCCGATCAGGGGTAGGGCTGGCCTGGGGGAGGGACATTTCCGATGTGGGTGGGAGGGCCGATCAGAGGCAGGGTCAGTTGGGGGAAGGGCTGCGGGAGTATGCAGGAGGTTAGAAAGGGCCAATCAGGGTCCCAATCTGGCTGGTTGGCCACCACAGTGCATGTCATAGTGACCAGTCATTGCAGTCATTCCTTCATTCTGGTCGCTTGGCTTTTATATATATAAATTATTTTTAGAAGAAGACTTAACATTTATCATTTATTTATTAACTCAATTATTTATGTTTACATATATATCATATACATCAGTATGGACTCATTGATATTTAGTTACTATTTTGAGTTATAATCTAATACTATGCTATTTATTTTGTTGCTCAATTATTTCAGTTGTGTCCTTTGGAATATTTTTCACATTGCCTTCTGGGTTCCTTTTCACATCTCTCTTTCTCTTTTTTCCCCCCTTCCTGCCTCAGCACTTATTAACTTCTAACACTATAAAGTGCTTTAGTTTATCATATATTTTCCCTTCTCCAGGCCTACCATCATTAAGTTCTACAAGAATATGTGTTTCCTGCCTGGCCTGCGTGGCTCAGTGATTGAGCATTGACCTATAAACCAGGAGGTGATGGTTCAGTTCCCAGTCAGAGCACTTCCCCTTACATTATAATTAATATTCTTTCTGCCTCTCCCCAGCAGATATTTTTACTGGTACACTGGCTCCTACTTCCTCTTAGAATTGAGATGGTAACCCACCAACATTTGAACCATAACCCACAGAAGAGAACCAGGAAAGACATTTCTAAACAAGCAAGTTAGCTTTACCTACTAAAATAGAAGATTTTCAAAGGGACCGTACTTTTAAAATATAATATTTACAAAGGAACCACAATATGTACAGGTACAGTGAAAAATCACTGGTCATTCTAAGAGTCAGGTATATAAGGCAAGATTTAAGAAGACAAGAACCTGAAGGATATTTCTATTAAAAAGTTTAGTGTGAGAAATTGGCTTACCTTATTGAAAAGTCTGGCTAGATAAGTCTAACATTCACTGGACAGGCTATCAGGAAGAATAGGCTGGAGTTATTAGGCATGGGATAAACCTGCTATCTGTAGGAGAAAAAAAATTATGGAGGGGAGCCTCAACTGTGCTTTGAAAGTATTTCAACTTACTGAATTATCCAACTTAGATTATTTAAAATTAGTTCCCTTACTCAAAGTCAACTAACGGTCAGACTTTAATTACATTTATAAAATATATTCACAGCAACACCTAGATTAGTGTTTGATCAGTAACTTGGGACTATCAAAATATTCATCATACCAAACAAAATCCTAATTTGATTGAGAAAAGATAGTTGATAAACATTAACACTAAGGTGACACAGGTGGTAGAATTCTCTGATAAGGATTTCAAAGCAGCTGTCATTAAATAAATTCTAATAAGCAATTGCACTCTTGAAAAAATGTAAACTATCAAAAATCTCAGCAAAAGAATAGAAGACATAAAGAAAAATAAAATAAATTAATTAAAAAGTAAAATAACCAATTTTTTTTTTTAAATCAGTGGATGTGCAAGAAAGTGGCACATTTTTAAGTGCTGAAAGAAAAGAACTGTCTTCCCAATAGTCTGTATCCAGGGAAAAAATATGTTCACAATGAAGATGAAATAAAATCATTTGCAGAAGAAAGAAAGCCAGAAGAACTTGTCATCAGCACATCTGTTCTAAGGAACATTAAAAGGAAGCTCTTTAAATTCTAAGCTTTTACCAATTATTATTTATAAGAATTAGAATACAAGAGAAAGATTGAAAGCATATATATTTCTAATCCATTTATCTAAATCATGCATTTTTTGATGATTAATCTATACTAATAAAAGAGAAACATGCAAATTGACCGCACCTTCTCTATGCCCATAGCCAATCAGAGCGAACAAGATGGCAGTTAATTTGCATATGTGGGCGCTGAGCAGCCTGGGTCCCGTAAACATCCTCTGGACCCAGGCTGCTCCAAGACTGTAGGCCCGCACTTAGATCCACTTCCAACCCTGGCCCAGGCCGTGGGCCTGTGAGGTGGCCATGCCTTCCAGTGTGATCTGCTCCTAGCAGTGACCCAGATCGTTGGCCTGTCGGCTGGGAGGCACCTGCACCCCTCTCAGCACGTTCCACTCCCAGCCATGGCCAGGGCTGTAGGCCTGTCAGCTGGGAGACGCCCATGCCCCTCTCAGCACGTTCTGCTTTCAGCCGCGCCTCTCCGGTGCGATCCGCTCCCAGCCGTGGCCCGGGCCTTAGGCCTGTTGGCTGGGAGGCGACTGCGCCCCTCTCCGCATGTTCTGCTGTGGGCCTGGGAGGCAGCCGCGCCTCCTGGCGGGATCCATTCCCAGCCGTGTTCAGGGCTGAGGCCTGTAGCCTGGGAGGTGCCTGCACCCCTCTCAGCGTGATCCGTTCCCGCGATCCGCTCCCAGCTGTGGCCCTGGCCATAGGCCTGTCGGCTGGGAGACGCCTGCGCCCCTCTCAGCGTGTTCCGCTT
The DNA here is from genome assembly GCF_027574615.1 of Eptesicus fuscus. Taxonomy (NCBI): domain Eukaryota; kingdom Metazoa; phylum Chordata; class Mammalia; order Chiroptera; family Vespertilionidae; genus Eptesicus; species Eptesicus fuscus. The sequence continues at coordinate 5,543,115 of NC_072474.1, read as the reverse complement.
CCAGCTGTGGCCAGGGCTGTGGGCGTGCCTCTCCTGTGAGATCCGCTCCCAGCCATGACCCCAGCCATTGGCCTGTTGGCTGGGAGGTGTCTACACCCCTCTAGGCACATTCCGCTTTCAGCAGCTGCCAGCTTCTTCCCAACCTGCAAAACTCCAGCTTGATTCCCCTATAAAGGGAAGAGAATAGGACAGGACGTTCCCAGGAAACGGTGACAACAGGTTGCATGTGTGGACTGTGCTGGAGCTGTGTCCACGGCACTGTGGGAACACTGAGGAAGGAGCAAGCAGATCTGGCTGCAAGGATGGGGAGAGGGCCACAGAGACTTGGCCAACCCTCAAAGGGCCCAGTAGAACTTTCATAGGTAGAGAGGATTGAGATTATTAAGAGGAGAAAGGCATCTTGGAAGGAATATTTCTAGCAGAAGGGAAAAAATGGGCCAAAAGTTTGTGGGAAAATGGATAAGTACAGTGTTAGCAGACCTCTATGTGAAAAAGCCTTCCACCTTGACACCTACATTACTTAACAGACTTGGCTCCAATTGACTTTGCCAATTCAAAATAATTTTTGGAGGGAAAGATGGACAGTTGACTACATGTCTATTGTTTATAAAAAAAAAAAAGGAAACTTTTAGAAAATATGAAAAAGTGTGAATTCACCTATAAACTTTCTACTTATTCAAATATAAGCCCAACAACCACATGATATCACCTTTCCAAGGTCTCATGAAATTCCTGTTTAAGGAGTTTATTTTATGACACCTTTAGTTTGGGTTTACATTTTTACTGGTTTGTCAAGACCACAGCAGGTACACTGTCCAATATGTTAAAGAAAAAACCCTATCTAATAAAGAGGGAATATGCAGGGGAGGGCATTTGGGGGTGACCGGGCTGTCAGAGGAGGGCAGTTGGGGATGATCGGGCCAGCAGGGGAACAGTTAGGCATCGATCAGGCTGGCAGGGGAGTGGTTAGGGGCAATCAGGCAGTCAGGCAAGCAGTGGGGAGCCAGCAGTCCCAAATTATGAAAGGGATGTCCGACATCTCCCGAAGGGTCCCAGATTGGAGAGGGTGCAGGTTGGGCTGAGGGACACATCTCCCCCCCCAATGCACGAATTTCGTGCACCAGGCCTCTAGTACTTTAATAAATAAATATCACATTTATAGAACTCTAAATATTAGTTTTGAAAGACTTTAACCTTTTGTACTCGGATGTCGAGTGTGACTCGACATGGTTAGCATCGGTAGCAGCTCTTTTTATACTCTTTTAATATATCAATAATTTGAAATATAAAAAAAATCCAAATAAATAAGTTTGTATGAAAAGAAACTCCAATTTTTTATTCTACTGCCGCGCTTTGTAAAATCTGGGGTATTTAAAAAATTAAATCCCGAGTAGAATAAAGGAATCAAGAAAAAAGAAAGCTAGTGCAAAGGGTTAAAACAAGAGTAGGATTATAGTCTCAGTAACATATCTTCAGATAAAGCAAAGCTTGACTTTATAAATTTATAACTTAAAGATAGTTACTACAGTAGAAAAGGTGGGCAAAGAATATGATAGATGATTCATAGAAAAGTAAGTCCACATTACTAAATATATGAAAACATTCTCAAGTTTCCAAGCAGTCATAAAAATATAAATTAAATGACAAGTAGAAACCTTTTCCTACATATCAGATTAAAATTATAAAAGGAATGATTCCACTGGCTGGTGAAAATGATGATAGGGGATATATACTTATTATTACTGGTGGACATGTGATAGGCTTATATTAAATAACCTTTATATGCTAATGATTGGTAAGCTTTTTGGAAAGTAATAGTCAAATAGTTATTAAAATTCCCATATCTTTTTCCTCAAAATCTACTCCTGGGAATTCATTTCATTGGCATAAAATGCTGGGGCTTACCAGCAGACCCTGAGTGACAGATAAATGATTACTCTGACACAGGATTGCTGTGAAAGAGAGGGCTAAGGGACTGCCTAGTAAAGAAACCAGACAGCCTCATTTGCCTGCCTCTTCAGGCTTTTATTGTAACAGCAGTTTTGGATAAAGTTTATCTTTTAGATATAATCAATAGGGTAAGTGATCTTAGAAGGACAAATGTTCTGCAGTGTCCTTTAAGCGAGTACACCCAAAGAGTAAGCATAAGCATTCCAGTAAACCCCCAAGGGTCTGCAAGTGTACAGACTTGTTTGGAAAGGTCAAGGAACAATTAGGGGCACCGCCTTTGGCCAACTCCCCTAAGTTGGAATTTTGAGAAACAGGGGCAGGCTGCCTTCAGCCAACTTCCCTTTTCAGAATTTCCTCCTTACAAACTTTCCAACCAAGTCTCCTGTGCTTCCCTGCAATAAAAGTACCTACACAAGAAGATGTTTATGAAAGCAGTGTCTGTAGAGATAAATTTTAGAAAGTGGAGGGTTAAATAAATCATAATATACTGATGTCCAAACACAGAACACTATACTGACATTAAAAAATATGATGTTGATGTGTATAACAAATTGACTTTGATTTTTATGACATTAAAATGATAAAGTAAGGTGCAGAAAAGTGTACATAATACAGATCCATTTTAAAAAACAAAAATATATGGGTGTATAACCAAATGTGTGTGTATTTGAATGTATTTTTATGTAGCCATTACCATAGAGTTCACTATGCAAGGGTACACAACAAAGAGTGAACATTTGGTCCAGCCAGCATGGCTCAATGGTTGAGCATTGACCTATGAACCAGGATTTCATGGTTTGATTCTTGGTCAAGGCACAGGTTATGGGTTTGATCCCCATTGTGGGGTGAGGCAGCCTATCAATGATTCTCTTTTATCATTGATGTCTCTCTCTCTCTTCCTCTCCCATTCTTTCTGAGAATATATATATATATATATATATATATAATATATATATATATATTTCAAACTTGTCCTCATACCAAATACCTTAATCAGACTGTATGGTACATTTAACCAGACTAGTTCAAGGTTATTAACAGTTCCTTAAAGATGAACATTTTAAAATTAATATATTTTATATTGTGCATATCAATTTGTATAGAAATATGTGTTGTAAATTATATAATGTTTTCACTTAGGATAATAAATATAAAACCACAAAGAAGCTTATTTTTCTTATGTACTTAACAAGTATATGCCTTTGAGCACAATGAAGTTATAAGTGGTGGAGGGGGAGTGCAGCAAAACTATGTGAAATTTTCCTTTGAAAGCATTTGCTTCACTTCTGAAATTGTCAAACTTCCAAATGTGACAGATTCACAATTAGATTAAACTGTTTCACATGGTTTGCATTCTGGATAGAACAAATAAGCTTTTGAATAAAAATTGTATAGAGAAACCCATGTAATAAAATGTGAATGTATATTAAAGCTAATTTGTCTAAAAAAATGTGTTGAGTGAGGTGGGACCCCAGTCAGTTCTTAGCTGATACAATTACAGTATCTGAAGTGATTTCCCTGCCAAATATAACTGCAATTGAATGATATCTGAGTTAGATATATTCTTGCCAATTGCAAAAAGGAAAGAAGGAAGGAAGGAAGGAAGGAAGGAAGGAAGGAGGGAGGGAGGGAGGGAGGGAGGGAGGGAGGGAGGGAGGGAGGGAGGGAGGAAGGAAAGAAGGAAGGAAAGAAGGAAAGGTTGTCTGCTAAAAATGAAAATTCCTATTCTTAATAGCACAAAATAAAGATGACTGATACTATTAAAAAGGAAATTTAAAAATTCCCATTATCATTCTTGTCCTTCAAATAAATAACAATTAAACCTAGTTTGGGGATAAGTAAAAATATTTATTCAGATTTGAGCAAAAAATGTTTTCTAAAGATTATAAGATGATATACTCTGAATTCTTCCTGTGATGTAATTTTTAAAATTCTTTATTAAAACAAAATTTTCTATACCATAGGTTATAAAATTACTTATCTGCTAAATTTGATTTTTATATCTAAGGCTTTTTTAATAAACATAATATAAATTAATTGGGACATAATGCACTTAACGTACTTTCTCAGTAAAAACAGTTGTGATACTGAATCTACAATATGAAGAATCACATAGACTATTAAGGTCAATACTAATAAACATTATTTATTTGGCAAATATAAATATAGCTTGTTTTTAAAATTTTTTACAACTAGCACCCCAAATTTAACTGAATAAGTTACAGTCTGAAAACATTACTTGCAAATGAAAGTGGAAAATTCTACCTTAGATTTTATGCACACTCAAACTATTTGGATTTATAAACTTAGTTACTTGAGTTCTGTTTGAAAAGTAAGTCATCAAACAAAAAATGTAATGTTTTCCACATTTTTCCACTGATTCATCCTCAGAGACAGAGACCAGATTGATCTACTAGGAGTGTTCTTCTTGGCGAGCTGGCCTTGGCAATGAAAACTCTATCCCCAGAACTGGTCCAACTTGTATACAGAGCTGAAATGATCATGAAACAAAGTAGGGTTAGAAGATTACAAAAACATTGTCCCAAATGGTCATAGTCACAGGATTTTTTTTTTTTTTAAACCTAGGATTTTTTTTTTTTTTAATCCAGAAAGACAGACAACATGATATTGGCAGGCTGAATGAAAATGGGATGTGGGGAAAATGTGATGAGAGGGCTGCTGCCCATAACCTTCTTCCTGGGGCTGACCCTTTTAAGGAACTCTAATGAGTTTCATTAAATAGATTATTTCTTAATTTCAATCAGAGCTAGTATCCAAAACAGACTCTTTTAAAGAAAGGAAAATTTCAAGTCATGTTAAGAGTGAAGAACAGTTATTTCTGTTTTGTACATGAAAGATAGATGGCAGGAGAAAAAAATTACATGGATGGGAGAAGCTAACATGATGAGTTTTTGACATTCAATTATAAAATGATATTTCAAATTTTATTTGTTCATAACAAAATGTTTGCTGAATGTGTATTATGTGGATTGCATACTACTTAGCACTGTGTAAGACCAATTGAATGGCAGTACCTACAAATGATTTTTAAACATCAAGAATGCATTATACCATATTACATGTTATAGTGATTTATCATTAAAAGTTGTCTGAATTTCATATTGAGAGTTGAGCCAATAATTTTCCTGCATTACTATAGTGGCAGGATAATTTTCTATAAGCTCGCCAAAATTTCATATATGATAATTATTTCAAAGTAGATCTTTATATGTATTTCATTTATTTTATTTCCTAGTACCAAATCATGGACTTGGTAAAAAATGTTATAGGCAATTAAAAATCGTGCATTTTTATAACCATCCAACTAAAAAAAGGATGTTTCTTTTCACAAGAATTAATAATACTAGAGGATAGCACAGTTGGTTTGTCTTAGTGGTTGAGTATTGATCTACGAACCAGGAGATCACGGTTAGATTCCTGGTCAGGACACATGCCCTGGTTGCCGGCTCTAACCGCGTGGGGGTGTGCAGGAGGCAACTGATCAATGATTCTCTCTCATCATTTATGTTTCTGTTTCTCTCTTCCTTTCTCTTTCTCTATCTGAAATCAATAAAAATATATTAAAAAATAATACCAAAGGACAAACACTCAATAATAGTTTGATTAGCCTAATTTATACCACATTTATATAAGATAAATAAGATTGGATTTATACACAATATAACATTTGAAAAATACACTATATACAATTAGATTTTAAGATTTAAATATGCATTAATAATATGGCATATATCAGTTCTCTTAAAGATATAAGATGAAGGAAATAATTAATATATAATTGGAAGTAAAATACTTTACTTGAGTGTAATCATACATCTCTAACTCCATTGCTAATATTATTTCAATTATATTTTCTTTTATTTTTGACCTGAGAAAACATTTTTATTTTTTCCAGCTTTTATTGTTATTTATTTTATTTTATTTTATCTTTTTAGATCTTTATTGTTGAAAGAATTACACGTGTCCCCTTTTCTCCCCCACTGACCCCTGCTAGCCTGCACCCACCACCTACCTTAGGCCTTCACCACCCTATTGCCTATGTCCATGGATTATGCATATATGCATACAAGTTCTTTGGTTTATATTTTCATTCTAATTATATTTCCACAAAATATAATATCAAATGAATTCAGATATTTCTCAATGAGCCAAGACAGAGTAACAGGTACCACATTTACCTTTCTTCTTGAAACGTCTAAATATACAAACAATATATATTTTTTTAAAAAGTTTTGAAAACCTGTGGCACAAAACAACAAAGAACAATAATTCTTCAGACAGAAAACTAATGAGGTGAGCCCTATAATATTCCTAACATATTTATTTGAGAGCGATTCTAAGTGACATCATAGAGAGGGTGACCCATTTAGACTCTTATGTGCTCCTTTATTTGAGGAGATGCAATTGAAAATCTGGAAGATGAAGGAAGCTAGAGTTTGCAGTATAGAATACTGGAGAGGATAGACCTATAGAGAGAAAGAGAACTCTGAAGATCTGTAGAGAGTCCAACTGATTGTTGCATATAGATAAGGAAAACACCTGAAGCTGGGGAAAAAGAATAATACTTGAGGAAACAGATCTGGAGACCATCTAGGACCAAGAATAATGTCTGTTCTAACCAGCAAGATTAAAAAATATCATTATACAGTTCCCTGGGTGAAATAATCAGAAATATTTTACCTAAATAGTTGGAAAGAATCATCCTTAAAGTAAATGCTTTTCTGGCCCTATCAAATACATATTAAAAACAAATGTAAAAGGATCAAATTCGTTTCAAGAAACTTGTCCTAAAGCAAAGCGGAAGGAATATAAAGACCTCCAATATTCAAGAGGTAAAATGCAAAATGTATGATATCAAGCATGCAAATAAATACACCTGAAAAGATTAAAATTTCATCAGTCAACCTGACTCATCTTGTATAACAACTGCAAGAATTAGCAGAGCAAAACAATAAATATTGTAAGAGCGATATTGCACATATTAAAAAAGCTAGAGGGAAGATGAATCTGAGAGTGGAGGTAAGGAGACAAATTAATGTTAAAAAATAAAAATTATAATTTGTGAAATAAAATATTTACTTATGGAATTGTCTCATTAAAAACTGCAGAAGAAAACATTAGTGGACATAAAGATAACTCAATAAAAATTACCAAAAACAAAAATTAAGAGAAGGAATTTTTCTAAATAATTAGTGAATTGTTTTTTAAGAATACAAGTAACTTTAGTTCACAAAGGTAAGAGGTTAAAAATACAGAAAATTTAAAGAAATTATGAACATTTACTAAAACTATGAACACACACATACTAAAAGCTCATCAAACCTAAAGTTCTAACACAAACAAACAAAAGATCAATCTCTTAATACACCTCTCAAGGGATGAGTGTTCAATTCCTTGAAGCCAGTGTTAAAGAAAAAGATCATAAAGCAGTCAAAAAATAAATAAAATAAAAAGACAAGACACAATAAAGAAAAAATAAATAAAGCTAAAAAAAAACCTTTTCAAATGAAATACATTCTTTAATTCCAGCTTGGCATTATACATTTACAATGACATACATAGTAAAATATGTGTGGTGATAGTTTGTATGTATTGGAAAGTTGATCATAATTTCAAAGATAATTGACTTGATTTATTATTGACCATGTATAAAAATTCTGAGGTTGACCTAATGGTGTTTGAATGTGTTATATAATTAAGACAAACATAGATGATGAATAATTATATATTTTACTCCATAATCTGTTTTTATATGTTCTGAGTATGAAAATCAGTTATGAATTGAATATAGTGCAGACTACTAAAAATATATAGAATCTGATCCTAAGTAATAGTTCCATGGAACTGCTAGAAATGTTATTTTGCAGAGGTAACAAACAAATGTTCTCTAGACCTGCCTTCTATTCTATATAACCATAGTTAAATGAATTTGTAATTTGGTGCCAAATTTACATGAACTATATTCTTTCATTCATGGGTTAATTCATTACAAAAATCTATAATCTAGTTATCTAATATAATTGACCTCGTAATTTAATTCCTATTTCTTGCATCAAATATTTGGAGATAAGTTATTTAAAAATCAAACTGATTTTTTTAGAAGTAGCTTTGTGAGGTAGCACATGGGTTTGTGTGGTCTTTTTCAGCTTCCACCATTAGACACCGTGCCTCGGGCAAAAAAGTGCAGAAGTTGATGGTGCAGCCCATCAAACTAATCTTCAGATACTTGCAAAATGGATCTCTGATAAATATATCCTAAGACTGACATACATTATAGATATACTAGAGGCTCGGTGCACGAAAATCATGCATGAGGGAGTGTGTCCCTCAGCCCAGCCTGCACCCTCTCCAATATCGGACCCCTCGAGGGATGTCCAACTGCTTGTTTAGGCCCGGTCCAGTAGAATCGGGCCTAAATGGGCAGTTGGACATCGCTCTCACAATCCAGGACTGCTGGCTTCCAACTGCTCGCCTGCCTGCCTTCCTGATTGTCCCTAACCACTTCTGCCTGCCAGCTTGATCACCCCCTAACCACTCCCCTGACAGCCTGATTGATGCCAAAGTGCTCCCCTGCCAGCCTGATTGCCCCTAACTGCCCTCCCCTACAGGACTGGTCACCCCTAAATGCCCTCCCCTGCAGGCCTGGTCACCCCTAACTGCCCTCCCCTGCAGGCCTGGGTCCCTCCCAAATGTCTTCCCTGCAGGCCTGGTCACCCCCAACTTCCCTCCTCTGCTGGCTTGGTCACCCCTAACTGCCCTCCCCTGCTGGCCGGATCGCTCACAACTGCCCTCCCCTGCAGGCCTGGGTCCCTCCCAACTGTCTTCTTTGCAGGCCTGGTCCCCCCAAACTGCCCTCCCCTGCAGGCCTTGCCCCCCAAAAACTTCTCTCCTCTGCAGGCCTGGTCACCTCTAACTGCCCTCCCCTGCTGTCCTGATCACCCACAACTGCCCTCCCTTGCAGGCTTGGTCCCTCCCAACTGCCCTCCCCTGCTGGCCATCTTATGGTGGCCATCTTGTGTCCACATAGGGGCAGGATCTTTGACCACATAGGGGCAGCCATCTTGTGTGTTTGAGTGATGGTCAATTTGCATATTACTCTTTTATTAGATAGGATAGAGGCTTGATGCATGAGTAGGGCCGGCTGGTTTGCCCTGAAGGGTGTCCCGGATCAGGGTGGTGGTTCCCTTGGGGCATGAGGTGGCCTGGGCGAGGGGCCTGTGGTGGATTGCAGGCCAGCCACACCCCCTGGAGACCCAAGCGGAGGCCCTGGGATCTGGGATTTATTTAACTTATATAATTGAAACTTGGTAGCCTTGAGCGGAGCCAAGCCTCCTGCTTACTCCGTGGCCACAACCATTTTTGTTAGGATTTATTTATCCTACCTTATAATAGAGAAACATGCAAATTGACCGCACCTCTGCTATGCCCATGATTGGGCCTGCGAGAGGCTGGGGGCGGGACTCCGGGTGGCCTATCCGGCTGTTGAGAAGACCAAGATGGCGGCGCCCAATCCTCTTAGTTCCGGGGGTCCTGGGGGGGCGATCGCCACCCTGGGGGGCAAGGCCGGGCCCAGCCAGGCGCTCCCCGGGGGATCCGGGGGAAATCGCCACCCTGGGGGCGTCGTGGCAGGACTCGCCCAGCCCCTCCCAGGGTCCCTGGGAACATTGCAGGAATGTGGTTGCTGAGACCCAGACCAGGCCTCTGGCCACAGATTCATAGCTTTGTGGAGACCTAGGGCAGGGATCTGCCTCATCTGCAGAGAGACAGAGGTTCTGCAGTGCCCCCAAGACGTGGGTGGGCCCAGCCAGGGATCAAGGGGCATGGAAGGACTCCTGGCAGAGGGGCAAGGACCCTCACCCCCGAGGCGGGGGTTGAGGGGTGGAGCCACCTCAGTGAAGGGGTGCTGCACTGCAGGGTACTGGACTGACTGACGTGATTCAGAGAAGCTCCCAGTGCTAATGGGCCTCGCTCAGGCGGCCTTCACACTTCAGAGGCAGTGACTACTGCTCCTGCCTTGACCCAAAAGCAAGCTCGCTACACTCTGCCCCATAGCAGAGCATGCCTAGACAGTGAGTGAGAAGCCTTCCACCTGCTTCGGAGAAGGGGGGGCAGTAAAGAATGGGGGGAGAGGAAAGAATGTGGAGCATCTGCAATGAAGAGGTGCTTGAGAAAGAGGCTCGGAAGCCTGACTGGAAGGTTTGTTCTGTTTGCTGGGCCGCTGCCCCTTAGGAAGCGCAAAGAGCATGGCTCTGAGGGCTTCCTGTGTGCTCTGAGGGCTTCCTGAGTCAAGTTCCACAGCCAACTGGAATTGGCCTCAGTTTCCTGGTCTGTAAAATGGATGAAGCGTGTCCCAGTGCCTTCACTGATCTTTGATGGCCAATTGAGATACTATATAAAGAAAATGAGGGAAGAAGTGAGAAAGAAAAGGAAGGACAAAAAACACAAAAGAAAGATTGAAAGGAACCTGTAAACCCATTGTCACTTAAATAGGGAATATAGTCAGTAGTGTTGTAATGATGGTATGATGCCAGGTGGGTACTAGAAATATCAGGGAACACTTTGTAAAGTATATGATTGTCTAACCACTATTCTGTAACTAATATAAAACCTGAAACCAATACAAAATAATGTTGAATGTAAAGAAATGAAAATTGGAGTGAAATTTTTATAAATTTCAAAGTTTAAATAAAAGCTGTAAAGGAAGGAAGGGGAGAATAAAAAGTGTTTTTCATTTTGCCACTTCATTAAAAAGACAGTTGTCTTTATGTGGTGCTTTTATACTTTTCTAAGTCATTATCTCATTTTAATTTCTGGGCAACTTAAAGAAAAGATAAGTATTCCCTCCACTATTCAAAGAAAGGAAATCTTGGTGTCTGGTCCTAATGATTCAATTGTCCAGCCCTTATTGTAAAGCAGGGTTAGTAAAATTTTCTGTGCAGGGTCATATCTATACTAATAAAAGCCTTGGGGTGATCAGGCCAGCAGCGGAGGGTATTTGGGAGCAATCAGGCCCACAGAGGAGCAGTTAGGGGGCAATCAGGCCAGCAAGGAAGCAGTTAGGGGGCAATCAGGCAGGTAGGTGAGCGGTTAGGAGCCAGGAGTCCCGGATTGTGAGAAGGATGTCCAACTGCAGGTTTAGGCCCGATTCCACAGGGATCGGGCCTAAACCTGCAGTTGGACATACCCCGAGGGGTCCCATATTAGAGAGGGTGCAAGCTGGGCTGAGGGACACCCTCCCCAGTGCACGAATTTCGTGCACCGGGCCTCTAGTCTTCTATAATTGAAACTTTGTAATTTTAAGTAGATGCCAAGGCATGCCAGGGCTGTGAGAGCTTGGCTTCCTCCATCACCGGGGACAACTCAAGCCTCCTGCTCTCTCCAGCTCCATGGCTGCCGCCATTTTGTTGGGATTTATTTATCTTCTATAATTGAAACTTTGTAGCCTTAAATGGAGGCATGGGCCCGCCAGGGTGTGCAGAAAGCTTGGCTTCCTCCATTGCCGGAGAAACCCAAGCCTCCTGCTCGCTCCATGGCTGCAGCCATCTTGGTTGGGTTAATTTGCATACTTGTTCCTAATTGGCTGGTGGCCGTGGCTTGTGGGTGTAGGAGAGTAATGGTTAATTTGCATATCACTCTTTTATTAGATAGGATTATTTGCATCCCTCTTATGTTAGACTAGATCCAGGTGTGGCTTTGTGAGCAAGGGAATCTGCAGATAGAGGGCTGTATTAATGGTTTTGATAATATATGAACCTTGTATGAGATGATGCAGAAGAGATTCATTCTAAAATAAAGTCAAGAAAACCAGTAGGTCAGATCATGGTAAAAGGAGATAATATTACTCTGTTCCAACGTGTCTCCAACTAGAAACAACTAATGAAGTGAGAAATTGTTGAGAAACAACACATAGACTAGATTACGATCCTGTTATATTAACTCATTGCATACTGTCATTTTTTCTTAACATTTACTCAAAAATCAATTCTCTATGTAATTTATTGCTTAATATTTACCTTCACCTAGGCTATGATCATCTTATGAACTATGAGCTCTTTTGTTTATTATTGTAATTTCAATACTTAATTCAGAATTCCATGTGATGAATGAATAACAAAATACATGACAATGTAAAACTCTAAATTAACTCATTGTATAATCTACATACACATTTATACTAATAAAAGCCTAAGTGGTCCTTGTGCCCTTGTGTGATGCCCTCATGTTATCACAAGATGGCCACCACATGATGACCACCCTCATGTCTTCACAAAATGGCCACCACAAGATGGCAGCCACAAGATGGCCACCACAAGATCGCCAGCAGGGGAGGGCAGTTGTAGGAGACCAGGCTGGCAGGGCAGGACAGTTGGGGGGGACCAGGCCTGCAGGGGAAGGCAATTGGGTGCAACCAGGCTGGCAGAGGAGGACAGTTGGGGGCAATCAGGGTGGCAGGGGAGTGGTTAGGGGGTGATCAGGTTGGCAGGTAGAAGTAGTTAGGGGCAATCAGGCAGGAAGGCAGGCGAGTGGTTAGAAGCCAGCAGTCCTAGATTGTGAGAAGGATGTCCCAGATTGGAGAGGGTGCAGGTCTGGCTGAGGGACACCCGCCCTCTGTGCATAAATTTCATCCACCAGGCCTCTAGTAATCTATATAACCTAATTATGAATAGTCCATATTAGGCATCATTTTAATATACTACTCATAAATTGCTGAATATCTTATATAATAAAAGGCTAATATGCAAATAGACCCAACAGCAGAACAACCAAACAACCGAACAACCAAACAACTGGTCTCTATGACATGCACTGACCACCAGGGGGCGAATTCAGAACACGGCGGGAGTCGGCTGCAGGGGAATGGTGGAGCAGGTGAGCAGGGGTGCCTGACCTAGGCAGGGGCTGGTTGCTGTCATTGGGGTGAGCCTCTGGTGGTTACTGAAAATTCTTTGCTCCTGCGTGCCATGGTCCTGCCCGGCGTTTGCACCTGTTCCTGGTGCCAGCCCCACTCACACCTGCTGCTGGCACCCAGCACCTCTCAGCACTGTCAGCGGGTGCAAGCAGTGGCTGTTGGCCCCAATTGCCCCTCAAGGCTTCTCCACCTCCCCCTGTTCATGAGAGGCAATTGGTGCAGCCACCTCTCGCACCCGCTGCTGGTGACGGCCCTGCTCGCACCCACAGCCAGCACCAGAGTCACTGCTCACACCTGCTGACAGTGCCCAGCGCCAGTCCCAATCACTCAGCACCATCAGTGGGTGTGAGTGGAGGCTGCTGGCCCCAATCGCCCCTGAGGGCTTCTCCATCTCCCCTGCTCCTGAGGGGCGATTAGGGCAGCAGCCGCTGCTCACACCCACTGATGGTGCCAGCCCCAATCACTCCACACTGTCAGTGGGTGTGAGCAACGCCGGTGCCATCAGCGTGTGGGAGCAGTGGCAGCGGGAGCATGGCCGCTGGCAGACAGGGGACCAGGGGCTGTGGCAGGAGGCGTTGGGCGGGGGCATCTGATAAGGGTTTAATATCCAATATTTATGTGGAACTTATAAAATAAAACACCAAAAATAGCAACAAACAAACAAACACAATGTAAATTAAAAAATGGGTGAAGGACCTGAATAGACACTTCTCCAAAGAGGACATACAGATGGCCAATGGACATATGAAAAGATGCTTAATATCACTAATCATCAGAGAAATTCAAATTAAAACCACAATGAGATATCACCTCACACCTGTCAGAATGGCTATCAATAAAAAAAAAAAAATCAATAAACATTAAGTGTTGACAAAAATGTGTAGAAAGAGAACCCTCATATACTTTTGGTAGAAATGCAGATTGATGCAACCACTCTGGAAAGCAGTATGCCATTACCTTAAAAAAATTAAACAATGGAACTGTCTTAGGACCCAGCAATTCAATTCCAAGAATATATACAAACAAAAAACAGTATGGTGATTGGTAGGGGGAAGGTTAAACAGGGAATAAATGGTGATGGAAAGAGACTTAACCTTTTGCACTCGGATGTTGAGTGTGACTCGACACAGTTAGCATCGGTAGCAGCTCTTTTTATACTCTTTGAATGTATCAATAATTTGAAATATAAAAAAATCCAAATAAATAAGTTTGTATGAAAAGAAACTCCAGTTTTTTATTCTACTGCTGCGCTTTGTAAAATCTGGGGTATTTAAAAAATTAAATCCCGAGTAGAATAAAGGAATCGAGAAAAAAAGCAAGCGAGAGCAAAGGGTTAACTGGGGGTGATAAACAAACAATAAAATATGCAAATTATGTATTATATAATTATACACCTAAAACATATGTAATTTTATTGACCAACTAGAGGCCCAGTGCGTGAAATTCATGCACGGGGGTGTGTGTCCCTCAGCCCAGCCTGCACCCTCTCCAATCTGGGACCCCTCAAGGGATGTCTGACTGCCCATTTAGGCCCGATCCCTGTGGGTGGTCGGACATCCCGCTCACAATCAAGGACTGCTGGCTCCCAATCGCTCGCCTGCCTGCCTGCCTGATTGCCCCTAGCCGCTTCTGCCTGCCAACCTGATCACCCCCTAACCACTCCCCTGCCAGCCTGATTGATGCCTAACTGCTCCCTTGCTGTCCCAATTGCCCCTAACTGCCCTCCCCTGCCTGCCAGGTTGCCCCTAACTGTCCTCCCTTGCAGGCCTGGTCCCCCACAACTGCCCTCCCCTGCTGGCCTGATTGCCCACAACTGCTCTCCCCTGCCGGCTATCTTGTGGAGGCCATCTTGCGTCCACATGGGGGTGGCCATCATTGACCACATGGGGGTGACCATCTTGTGTGTTGGAGTGACAGTCAATTTGCATATTACCTCTTTATTATATAGGATGCCACACCAATAAACTCAATTTAAAAAAAAAGAAACACAAAATACTAATTCAAGGAAACAAAGCCTGTATTTCCTTATTGATTTTCTGTGTTGATGACATATCTACAGCTGTTAACGGGATATTTAGATCCCCTACTATGATTGTGTTTTTATTTCTCCCATTAGTTCTATTAGTAGTTGCTTTATATATTTTAGTGCTCTCTTACTGGGTACATATATATGTCTTCTTGATGGAGTGCCCCATTTATCATTATAAAATATACATCTTTGAATCATGTTACCTTTGTGATCTTAATATCTATTTTTTCAGATACAATTCCAGCTATACCTGCTTTTCTCTGGATGCCATTTGCTTGGAAAATCATTTTCCATGCTTTCACTTTGAGTCTATATTTGTCTTTGCAGCTTAGATATGACACCTAAAGGCAGCATATGGTTGTTTTTTTGTTTTTTGATCCAATCGACTACTTATGCTTTTTTGTTGGTGAATTCAGTCTATTTTAATTTAGGGTAATTATTGGTGTGTGAGGATTTCCTATAGCCATTTTTTCTTTTTTCCTGATAGCACTGTGCCTCCACTTGTTCTTTTCTTTTGTGTTTCTGTCTGTTGTTTTTGTTTGGTATATTCCACTATTTTTCCTTTTCCCTCTTTTTTTTTTTTAAGTATGTGTCTCAGTTTGTGTGTGTGTGTGTGTGTGTGTGTGTGTGTGTGTGTGCATGTGGTTATCATTAGGTTTATGTAAAATAATGTTTGATATATATAGTAGTCATTTTTCTTTTCAATGCATCAAACATCCTTGCCTTTTCATAAATTCAGATCTTTACCCCATCCCCTTTTATGTTTTTGTTGTCACAAATTATCCATATTTATGCTGTAAATTTGTTGGTGATCTTACTAATAATTTTGACTAAATGATATGGAAAAACAAATGTAAATTAAATTATGACATATCAAAACTTCTGGGATGCAGAATAAGAGGAAAGTTTACATTATCACTGGCCTATCTAAAAAAAAAATATATAGAGAAAATAAAAACAAGAAGAATCTTTTTTTTTTTTAAATTTCTTTATTGATTAAGGTGTCACATATTTGTCCTCATCCCCCCATTCCCATCCCACCCCTCTCCCCACGCATGCCCCAATCCCCAGTTGAACTTAACCAATGGATAGGCTTATATGCATGCATACAGGTCCTTTGGTTGAACTCTCCCCCTCCCCCCACCCTCCCCCTACCCTCCCCTATCCTCCCTCTGAGGCCCGATAGTCCGATCGATGCCTCCTTGCTTCTGGTTCTGTTCTTGTTCCTCAGTCTATGTTGTTCATCATTTCCCCTAGATGAGCGAGATCATATGTCACTAGATATATACTAATAAGAACTGAATGTGAGACGAGCAATAATAGTTATGCTGACAGGCAAATGAATCAATCTGTAGCGAGCTTCCCCCTGGACCAACAGTTCTTTTGAGACCCAATTTCAATGTCCAGTAGTTCCTTATGTGTACATGTCAGCACTGACCCCTCAGCTCTGGATGGTGGACAAATGGTGGTAATGGAGGTCCGACTCCCTCTGGTTTGGCCTCGGCCGAACCCAGGGGCACGGCGTCACCCGGACTAAGGGGCACGTGGCCTCACCCATACCCAAGGGGCGCGTGGTCTCACCCGGGCCTGGGACCCAGCCTCACCCGGATGGATCCAGGGGCGCACGGCCTCACCCGGACCCAGGATCTGGCTTCACCCGTACCCAGGGACGCTTGGCCTCTCCCAGACCCAGGGGCACGTGGCCTCACCCGGGCTTAGTTGCACAAGGCCTCACCTGGATCCAGGGACACATGGTCTCTCCCGGACCCAGGGACGCTTGGCCTCTCCCAGACCCAGGGCCACTTGGGCTCACCCGGGCCTAGGTGCACGAGGCCTCATCCGGATCCAGGGACGCATGGTCTCACCCGGACCCAGGGACGCTTAGCCTCTCCCAGACCCAGGGGCACGTGGCCTTACCCGGGCCTAGGTGCACGAGGCCTCATCCGGATCCAGGGACACATGGTCGCACCCGGACCCAGGGACGCTTGGCCTCTCCCAGACCCAGGGCCATTTGGGCTCACCCGGGCCTAGGTGTACGAGGCCTCACCCGGATCCAGGGACACATGGTCTCACCCGGACCCAGGGACGCTTGGCCTCTCCCAGACCCAGGGCCACTTGGGCTCACCCGGGCCTAGGTGCACGAGGCCTCATCCGGATCCAGGGACGCATGGTCTCACCCGGACCCAGGGACGCTTGGCCTCTCTCAGACCCAGGGGCACGTGGCCTCACCCGGGCCTAGGTGCACGAGGCCTCACCCGGATCCAGGGACACATGGTCTCACCCAGACCCAGGGACGCTTGGCCTCTTCCAGACCCAGGGCCACTTGGGCTCACCCGGGCCTAGGTGCACGAGGCCTCACCCGGATCCAGGGACACATGGTCTCACCCGGACCCAGGGACGCTTGGCCTCTCCCAGACCCAGGGGCACGTGGCCTCACCCGGGCCTAGGTGCACGAGGCCTCATCCGGCTCCAGGGACACATGGTCGCACCCGGACCCAGGGACGCTTGGCCTCTCCCAGACCCAGGGCCACTTGGGCTCACCCGGGTCTAGGTGCACGCGGCCTCACCCGGATCCAGGGAAACATGGTCTCACCCGGACCCAGGGACGCTTGGCCTCTCAGACCCCGGGGCACGTGACCTCACCCAGGCCTAGGTGCACGAGGTCTCACCCAGATCCAGGGACACATGGTCTCGCCTGGACCCAGGGGTGTGTGGGCTCTCCCAGACCCAGGGGCGCTTGGCCTCGCCCGGGCACGGGATCCAGCGTCATCCGGGTCCAGGGGCACATGGCCTCACCCGGACCAGGAGTCCGGCCTCACCTGGACCCAGGGGCATGTGGCCTCACCTAGACCCAGGGACGTGAGGCCTCACTTATACCCAGAGGCGTGTGACCACACCCTAGCCCAGAGGCGCGCAACCCCGCCCGCACCCAGGTCTCAGCGGGGCCCCGTCTTCCCGATCCCAATTCCTGCCGGTCAATCCCCCCTCAGCAATTCCCCTGGCCATCCTTCCAGAGCTCCAGTATGGCTGCTGCAGAACTCGTCGGGCGGCAGCTCGGCGAAGCTCCGGTGCGCCCGGTGCATGGCGGTGGGCCGGTCTGGCGTCGCTGCGTCGGCCCTTGGGTCTGCATCGGTGGCCGGTCGCCGAGCATGCGCACCTGGCCGCTTCCGGGGCGTTGAGATTCTTGACGGACTCGGAGGTCAGCAAGCGCGGAGTCTCCCACCCCATGTCTCATAGGGGCTCGTCTGTCCGTGCTTGGCTGCCAGTGGAGCCATCCCCTCAGCCGGAGACCGCCGGGGGAACTGCGCCGAGCACGTTCCAGGCCGCTGTTGTATCGCCTGAGACATAGTTCTTTTGTGTCGCCTGAGCCGTAGTTCTTAAAGTGTGGTCTTTGGGTCACCGGCATCAGCATCATCCCACATACCCCTCTTTTATTCTAGTTGTAGAGCATCTACTCAGCCAGCCCTATGGTGGTCTTGGATGGTGTCTGCTCTGCTCTCTTGTCGTAGTCTCAAAGTTGTTGTGGTAGGCAACAATCAGGCTTCCGCCCTATGCCTCCATCTTGGTCCTCCTTTGTATAGTTAAGTCTTGATTGTTGTTGGTGTCACTGGGGGGGCTCTCTTTGTCTATAAAGGAAGAGTTGCTGTGCAGGAGACACGTTTATGGGCCGGGTCTTGGTGCAGCAAAGCTTTGGCGCTCACTGAATATTCCTGTTGAATGTGTCCCTTATGCACGTGGTTGAAATCTGGTGTCATCTCCCACAGACCACTAGATGCCCTCGTTTCTGGGTCTCCAATGGGGTGTAGATCAGCTACTGCCTTAGGCACTCAGCAAGGATTACAAAAACTGTAGTTTCTTCCTCCTGTCTGAGTGGCCCTGGAGCAGTCCGACTAGAACAGCAGTTCATCTGGTCCGCTGCCAGAGGGCAGGCCACCCACATGCATAAGCCGTTGCTTGGGGCGCAGGTGTGCCTGCAAGACTTGCGGGGCAGGTCTTCAATACGTGCGGGGCGGGTCCCAGGGCGGGGCGGGGTCTCAGGGCGCCAACAGGCCATGGTGCGGCGAGCCGCGATGGCTGTGAGTCTGGTCCTTCTGCCTTCCACGTATCTAAGTCCCCTCGTTCCGCACTCCAGCGCAGCAAACACTGAATGCTGGGCGCACCTCCGCAAGAGTCCTGCCTCTCCCCGCAGGCATCTGGGTCTCCCGCGGTTCGCCAGAAGATGGATTTCAGGGTGATGGAGAGCTAATCTCCCCTAGGTTTAGAACAAAAGCCCCTTTCCCCCGCCACCAGCCAGACCCACGCGCCTCCACACCTCATCCCCTCCGATTTCGCTGGGTGCGAGGCAACAGAACAGCCTTTAACCTCCGCCGCCATCTTTTTCAAACTTCCCAATTTGTACTTCTTAATCCCTTCATTTCAGTCAACTCTACTGAAGTCTAGCGCCGCCGGGAGGTGCACGGAAAGGGCGCCCGGGCCTCCGTCCGGTGCGCGGTGCGCGCGTCCCGCGGAACCAGGCGCGCGAGGGCCGCGCGGCGGGGACGGGCGCTGGGCGGCCGCCGAGCTCCAGGCGCCGCCATCGCCGCGTTCCGGACGTCGCCGCCGCGGCGTCCCCCCAATTTGTACTTTTTAATCCCTTGAATTCAGTCAACTCTACTGAAGTCTAGCGCCGCCGGGAGGTGCACGGAGAGGGTGCCCGGGCCTCCGTCCGGTGTGCGGGGCGCGCGGCCCGCGGCACCAGGCGCGCGGGGGCTGCGCGGCGGGGACGGGTGCTGGGAGGCCGCCGGGCTCCGGGCGCCGCCGCTCCGGCGGCGTCCCCAGTGTCCCGGGCCGGGCGGCCTGCGGGGGCGGCGGAGTTGCGAAAGTGAGTGAGTTTCCCAGGGTTTCGCCTGGAATGGGGTTCAGTGCAATCGGAGCCGGCGCTCAGCGCACTCCGGAGCCTTTATCTCCTTCCTGCCAGTGAACGCCGGCCAGGTCATCAGCCGCCCCTTCCTCTCCGGTTCCATCCTCCCCACAGGCGCGTGTGCTCGTGTCTCCGCCCGTTTCTCCATACCTTAGGCTTTTACGGCTTCCCCGACTGTCCCCGTGGCCTTCTCCTTCCCCCCAGCTGTGGGCATTTCAGTCCACCAACTTTCCTGTGGTTCTGGACGATGTCCATTCTGACCTCTAGTTGTATTTTTGAAATTGTTGTGCCCGGCTGCAGATTAGGTGTTTAACCTATGGCGCCATCTTGGTTCCTCAACAAGAAGAATCTTATGTAAAACACCTAACATTACATTTTAAAGAACTAGAAAAAGAACAAAAGCAACCCAAAATCAGAAGAAGAAAGAACATTTTTTTAAAAATTAGAGCAGAATTGAATTAAATAGAGAACAAAAAGACTATACAAAATTAATATAACAATGACTACACTGGCTAGACTCACTAAGGATAAAATAGAAAAGGTTCAAATAAACAAACTTAGAAATGAAAGAGGAGAAGTTACCTTAGACATCACTGATATACAAATAATCAAACTAGAGTACTATGAAAGACTATATGCCACAACATTCAATAAGCTAGAAGAAATTATTAAGTTCCTATAAATATCTAATCTACCTAGACTGAATCATCAATAATTTAAAAATCTAAATGGAGCAATCAAGAGTGAGGAAATTAAAAGAGCCATCAAAAACCTCCCCAAATGTAAAAGTCCAGGACTAGATGACTCCACAAGTGAATTCTACCAAACAATCAAAGAAGATTTGATACCAATCCTTCTCAAACTCTTCCAAAAAATGCAAGAAGAGGTAATACTTCCTAACACAATTTATATGGCCAATATAACCCTGATACCAAAACCTGGCAAGAAAATTGAAAAAAAAAAGAAAGGAAAAAAGTGCAGACTAATATCACTGATGTATACATGTTAAAAAATGCTAAACAAACACTAAAATATCAAATATCAAATACAATGATACATTAAAAAAATAATACATCACAATCAAGTAGAGTTCATTCCAAGGACATAAAGATGGTTCAATGTATGCAATTCTATCAATGTAATACACCACATTAACAAAATAAAGGAAACAAAATATGATTTTGTCAATAGATGCAGAAAAGGAATTTGATAAGATAAAATATGCATGAGTTTATGATTAAAACACTCAATAAAATGGGTATAGTAATATCTTAATATAATAGAAGCCAGATATAACAAAACCTCAGTTAACATTATATTCAGTGGTGAAAAACTGAAAGATTTTCCTTAAGATCAGGAATAAGACAAGAAAGTCTATTCTCACCACTCTTATTCAACATAGTGCTGGAAGTCTTAGCCAGATCAATAAGACAAGAGAAAGAAATAAAAGACATCCAAATTGTAATAAAAAAAGTAGAAGTTTCACTTTTTGCAGTTGCCATGATTATTTATATAGAAAACCCTAAAGACTCCACCAAAAAAATTATCTTACCTAATAATAGAGAAGCATGTAAATTGACCGTACCTCTGCTACACCCACAGCCAATCAGATTGAGCATGCAAATTAACCCAACAAAGATGGAGGTTAATTTGCATATGCAGGCGGGGTGGGCAGACCATGGCTTGCTCCTGGGGGTCCGGGTCCATCGGGGGTGGGGGAGGCCAGGCAGGCAATGCTAGACACCGCCCACAAGGTACCAGACAATGGGCCAGGGAGG
Organism: Eptesicus fuscus; assembly: GCF_027574615.1. Taxonomy (NCBI): domain Eukaryota; kingdom Metazoa; phylum Chordata; class Mammalia; order Chiroptera; family Vespertilionidae; genus Eptesicus; species Eptesicus fuscus. Next base: position 5,521,528 of record NC_072474.1, on the reverse strand, counting down.
TGGGGTGGGCAGCACCAGACCCCACCTGAGGGTTCCAGGTCCATCTCAGGCCCCAGGAGGGGCAGAAGCCCACCTAGCCACTCCTGTGGCGCTCTGGAACATCACCACCCAAGGAAGGCGTGGCCAGCCGCCTAGCCACTCTTTGGGGCCCTGGGAACATCGCTGCCCCGGGGAGGGGAGGCCAGCCCGCCTAGCCACTCCCGTGGGGCTCGGGAACATCGCCGCCCCAGGGAGGGGAGGCCAGCCTGCCTAGCCACTCCCGTGGGGCTCCGGGAACATCGCTGCCCCAGGAGGGGAGGCCAGCCTGCCTAGCCACTCCTGTGGGGCCCCGGAAACATCGCTGCCCCAGGGAGGGGAGGCCAGCCCGCCTAGCCACTCCTGTGGGGTCCGGGAACATCGCTGCCCCAGGAGGGGAGGCCAGCCTGCCTAGCCACTCCCATGGGGCCCGGGAATATTGCAGCCCTGGGGAGGAGTGGCTGGGCCTGCTTAGCCACCCCAGTGGGGCCCCAGGAACACCGTTGCCCCAGGGAGGCATGGCCGGCCGCCTAGCCATTCCCATGGGGCCCCGGGAACATCGCTGCCCAGGAAGGCGTGGCCGGTCCCTGGGAACATCCCAGGCATGGGGTTGCTGAGACCCAGACCGGGCTTCTGGATACAGATTCATAGCTTCGCGGAGACCTAGGGCAGGGATGTGCCTCACCTGCAGAAAGAGAGAGGTTCTGCAGTGGCCCCAAGACACGGGTGGGCCAGGCCAGGGACCAAGGGGCATGGAAGGACACCCGGACGGAAGGGCAAGGACCCGTAGCCCTGAGGCGGGGGTTGAGGGGCGGTGCCACCTCAGTGGCGGGGTGCTGCACTGCAGGGTACTGGACTGACTGACGTGATTTAGAGAAGCTCCCAGTGCTAACCCACCTCGCCCAGGCGGCCTTCGCACTTCAGAGGCAGTGACTCCTGCTCCTGCCTTGACCCAAAAGCAAGCTCGCTACACCCTGCCCCATGGCAGAGCATGCCTAGGCAGTGAGTGCGATGCCTTCCACCTGCTTCGGAGAAGGGGGAGCAGTAAAGAATGGGGCAGAGGACTGGGGAGAGGAAAGAATGTGGAGCATCCACAATGAAGAGGTGCTTGAGAAAGAGGCTCGGAAGCCTGATGAGAAGGTTTGTTCTGTTTGCCCGGCGGCTGCCCCTTAGGAAGGGCAGAGAGCATGGCTCTGAGGGCTCCCTGTGTGCTGAGTCAAGTTCCACAGCCAACTGGAATTGGCCTCAGTTTCCTGGTCTGTAAAATGGATGAAGCGTGTCCCAGTGCCTTCACTGAGCTTTGAGGGCCAATTGAGATACTATATAAGGAAAATGAGGGAAGAAGTGAGAAAGAAAAGGAAGGACAAGCAACACAAAAGAAAGACTGAAAGGAACCTGTAAACCCATTGTCACTTAAATAGGGAATATAGTCAGTAGTGTTGTAATGATGGTATGATGCCAGGTGGGTACTAGAAATATCAGGGAACACTTTGTACAGTATATGATTGTCTAACCACTATTCTGTAACTAATATAAAACCTGAAACCAATACAAAATAATGTTGAATGTAAAGAAATGAAAATTGGAGTGAAATTTTTATAAATTTCAAAGTTTAAATAAAGGCTGTAAAGGAAGGAAGGGGGAGATTAAAAATAGTGTTTTTCATTTTATCACTTCATAGTCTTTTCAGTACAGGAAAAAGACAGTTGTCTTTATATGGTGCTTTTATACTTTTCTAAGTGATTATCTCATTTTAATTTCAAGGCAACTTAAAGACAAGATAATTATTCCCTCCACTATTCAAAGAAAGGAAATCTTGGTGTCTTGTCCCAATGATTCAATCATCAAACCCTTATTATAAAGCAGGGTTAGTAAAATTTTCTGTGAAGGGTCATATCTATACTAATAAAAGCCTTGGGGGTGATCAGGCCACCAGGGGAGAGTAGTTGGGGGCAATCAGGCCGGCAGAGGAGCAGTTAGGTGTCAATCAGGCCAGCAAGGGAGCAGTTAGCGGGCAATCAGGCACTCAGGTGAGCAGTTAGGAGCCAGTGGTCCCAGATTGTGAGAGGACATCCCCCGAGGGGTCCCAGATTGGAGAGGGTGCAGGATGGGCTGAGGGACACCCTCCCCAGTGCACAAATTTTGTGCCAGGCCTCTAGTCCATATATATAAAAGCCAAGGTGACCGAATGACCAGTCGACTGGGCCCTACATGCACTGACCACCAGGGGACAAATGCTCAATGCACAGGATCTGGCTCCCTCCTGTCTGGTTTGGGCCTGTGGGGGTCGGGTTGAAATCAGCTATCCAACATCCCTCAAGGGGTCCCGGATTGCCAGAGAGTGCAGGCCAGGCCAAGGGATCCCACTGGTGCATGAATCCATGCACCAGGACTCTAGTTAGACAAAATAAACAAATAAAGTAAACTTACAGAATACAAAATCAATGTACAAAAATCAATCACATTCCTATATACTATAAATAAAATTTCAGAAAAAATATCTGAAAAAATTTTATTGCAATTACAATAACAAAAATATTAAAAATATAGAATAAACTTAATAAAGTATGTAAAGGACCTATATACTGAAAAATACAAAGCCTTATTAAAAGATATGGGAAAAGATACAATAAAGTGGAAAGATATTCTGTGTTAATGGATTGGCAGAATCAATATAGTTAAAATATTAATATCAAAGCAATATAAAGATATAATGGAACTACAAAAGACCCTGAATAGCCAAAGCAATCCTGAGGAAAAAGAACAGAGCCAGAGGTATCATATTCCCTAACTTCAAATTATACTACAAAACAATAATCAAAGCACTGTGGTATTGGCAGAAAAACACACACACCAGACCAGTAGAACAGAATTGAGTGTCCAGAAATAACCTACATGTTTGTGGGAAAATAATATTTGACAAAGAAACCAAAAACATACAATGGAGGAAAAAGCTTCTTTAATAAAGGATGCTAGAAAAATTGGAAAGCCACCTGTAAAAAAAAAAAAATTGAAATTAGACTACCCTTTGTTCCCACATATAAAAATTAACTCAAACTGGAACAAAGACCTAAATAAATTGCATAGAAGAAAACAAAGGTATGTACTAAACTTATGGACCTTGTTCTTAGAGAGGATTTTGTGAATTTGATCCTAAATGCAAAGTTAGCAAAAGCAATAAAAAAATTTAATGGACTGTATCGAACTAAAATGTTCTGCATAGCAAAAGAAACCACCAACATAACAAAAAGGCAACCAACTGAATGGGAGATGATATTTGCAAACAACAACTCCGGCAAGGAGTTAATATCCAAAATATATAAAGAACTCCTACAACTCAGCACCAAACAATCCAATTAAGAAATGGGCAGAGAACCTGAGAAGACACTTCTCTGAGAGGACATACAAATGGCCAACAGATATATAAAAAGATGCTCAACTTCACTAGCTAGTAGGGAAATGGAAATCAAAACTGCAATGAGATACAACCACACACCTGTTGGAATGGCAATTATAAACAATACAGGTAATAACAAGTGTTGGAGAGGTTGTGGAGAACAAGGAACCCTCCTTCACTGCTGGTGGGAATGTAAACTGTTATAGCCAATATGAAAGACAGCATAGAGGTTTTTCAAAAGAGTAAGAATAGAGCACCCTTCCTCTGGGTATCTACCCAAACAATTTAAAGGTATTTTTTGGCCAAGATATATGCTCCCCTATATTCATTGCTATATTATTCACAGTGGCCAAGACATGGGAATAGGTGGCGTTCTTCAATGGAGAATTGGATAAAGAAGATGTGGAAATATATACTATGGTACTACTCAGTCATAAGAAAAGATGAAATGTTGCCTTTTGTGACAACATGGATGGACCTTGAGAATATTATCCTAAGCAAAAGAGTCAGACAAAAAAGTTAAGAAACACATGGTTTCACTCATATCTATAATAATAAAAACATAATATGCTAATTACACTGGATGTCCTTCTTGACAATCTTCTGGACAAAGCCGGAGCTGCGAGGGAAGCCCGGGTCCTGGGTGCCTGACAGTGGCCAGAGGGAAGCCTCGGTCCTGGGTACCAGAGGGAAACCCAGGTCTCAGGTGGCCAGAGGGAAGCCTAGATCCCAGGTGCCAGAGGGAAGCCCAGGTCCTGGGTGCCAGAGGGAAGCCCAGGTCCTGGGTGCCAGAGGGAAGCCAGTGCTGGCAGCCAGGGGAAGGAAGGCCTACTCTTGCATGCATTTCGTGCATCAGGCCTCAAGTGTGAATATAAAACTGAAAGCAACAAATGAACAAGCAAAACAAACAAACAAAAACTCATAGACACAGACAACAGTATGGTGGTTACCAGAGGGAAAGGGTTTGGAGGTGGGGGGATATGTATTAAAAAGTAAAGGGATCGAATATATGATGACAGAAGATTATTTGACTTTGGGTGGTGGGAACACAATGACATGTACAGATGATGTATCCATAGAAATATATACTTGAAACCATTATAATCCTATTAGCCAATGTTACCCCAATAAATTTAATAAATGAAAAAACAAGCTATTCTCTCTCAGCTCAGAAATGCGTTGCTTTTGCATATCTCCAAAAATTATGAGTAATTGGTATTCCATTCTGTACATGTTTTAGATTTTTAAAAATTAAAAAAAAAAACAAAACAAGCCCCTAGCCAGGTGCCTCAGGTGGTTGAAGTGTCATCCTGTACAGCAAAATGTGGGTTTGAGTCCTGGTCAGGGCACATACCTGGGTTGTGGATATGAGTGGCACCTGATTGCTGTTTCTCTGTCACATCTCTCTATCTCTCTCTGTCTTTCTCCGGTCCTCTTTCTCAAAAACAAAACAAAACAAACAAACAAACAAACAAAAAAGTAATGTTGCTTTTTCAAACACGTTCAGACTTCTTCAAATTCAATTTTTTATAAAAAAATATATAAAAAGTAATATAAATGTCCTGTAGCAAAGCCCATGAAAACTCTATTATTATTAATTATTTAATACATCAAATATTTTGATAACATGGTAGTTGGCAGTTACTGCAGATTAAAATTCCATATACTCCAAAAACTACATTTTATTGAACTATATAAACAGTAAAGAAAATATATGGGTAAAAATATATTATTTTGTGGAAAATTTCTAGGGAGAAAAGTAAAGTAGAGAGGTGGAATAGACAGTTGGTGAGGGACATGTGCAATATTAATGATAAAGCTTCCCTATGAAGTTGGCATTTGAGCAGAAATTTGAGAGAAGGAATCTTGTAGGATTTGGGAGAAAAGCATTTCAGCTAAGGATATAACAAGTGCAGACTCCCTGAAACAGGAGCAGGCCTTTTTTCTCTGGGTAACATTTAAGAGGTTAATATGATTTGAAGTAAAGTGAGATAAGGGGAGAGTAATTAAGAAAAAGGATTGGGTAGACTGAGTCAGTCATATTCCATGGAATTGTCTTGTTATCATTAGATGTTATTTTTTTACTTTATTTTTATTGTTGACACTATTACAGATGTATCCATTTTCCACCTTTGCTCACCTCCACGCAGTCTCTGCCCCCTCTTCCCTCAGGCCATCACCACACTGTGTCTATGGGTTATGAATATATACTCTTTGGTTATCTCTTCACCTTATTTCATAAAGTCCTCCCCACTCCTTCCCCTCTGACAACTGTCAGTCTGTTCTATGTGTTTGTTTTGTTTGTGTTTGTTTGTTTGTTTGTTTGTTTGTTTTTTACTAGAGGCCTGGTGCACAAAATTTGTGCATGGTGGAAGGTCCCTCATCCCGACCTGCACCCTCTCCAATCCAGAAGCCCACAGGGGATGTCCTATTGACGGCTTAGGCCCCCATCTGGCCTCCCTCTGCAGGAGGCAACCGGGCTGATCAAGGGAAGGCATCGCCCCCATCACCCTGCTGCTGCTGCCACTGCCAGATGCCGCAGTCGCCAAGGTGTTTTCATCAACACAGACTTCAGTCTCTTCACCATGAAAAAATGACAACTTTCTTTAGGCATTTTCAAGATGTCTCTTTCATAGGATGTGACATTTCTTTCTTTTTTTTCCCTCACCTGAGGTTATTTTTCCATTGATTTTTAGAGAGCATGGAAGAGAGAGGGAAAGACAGAGAGAAACATCAATGTGAGAGGGACACTTTGATTGGTTGCCTCCTGCATGAGCCCTGATCTGGGCCCTGGCCAGGGAGGAGCCTGAAACCTAGGTACATGCCCTTGACCAGAATTGAACCCGGACCCTGCGGTTGGCAGGCTGAGGCTCTATCCACTTAAACAAACTGGCTAGGGCAGGATATGACATTTCTTAGCCCCTCCAGCAGCGGACCTTTGTTTTTTTCCTCCAGGAGTGAGGTGGAAAAACTCTAGATCACCTTCTTGGATTCTTATTATGCAAGTTACCAAGAACACTGAGAGTGGCGTACTGGGAGCTTAGCTAATGAGCGGTCAGAAAAGGTGTTTCCTCTGCAGCTCACATGCAGAGGCAGGACTGCTGGTGGTCCCTGAATTTTGCTTAATATAGAGGTGAAAATAGATAATGATGGCGGAGAATACATCCTCTTTTAATCCTATAATTATTTTCTTTGGCAGATCAATTTGGAACCTGGCTTCCTTTATGAAAGTATTTTAAAATAATAATAAAAAAAACTAGAAAATTAACATTCTATGGTAAATGAAATGAAATGAAGGAATGAAATAAGAATTGTACCAAAGCACCATATACATTTTTGGACTGAAGGCAAGGGGTAGAATCAGAGGGACGAGGAAGTGATTTATAGAACTACATTCAAAAGTAATTCTCCAAAAAATAAATTCAAAAATGAAAATGTAAATTGTTCTTTCCACTTATCATTCTTATTGAAATGATTATTGTTCTAGTAGCCTAATCACTACACTGAGGCTCTTGAGTGGTGAAGTTTGTTTAAAAGCCTTTCTTGCAGAAATCAGTCCAGTTCTGATTCCAAGCCTATCTCTGCAGCTTTATAGCCTTGTTCTTTTCAAACATAAAGCATATGAAGGACAGGTTATTTTTTAATTGCTATATTTCTTCTGCCCCTGATTTTTACTATGTTGGTTCATTCTTCCCTTCATCCATTTTGCTTCTTAACTCACTGTTAAAATATCTCAGTTTTCCCCACTGGTGTGGCTCAGTGGTTGAGAGTTGACCTATGAACCAGGAGATCATGTTTCAATTCCCAGTCAGGGCATGTGCCCGGATTGCAGGCTTGATCCCTAGTAGGTTGCTAGCAGAAGGTAGCCACTCAATGGTTTTCTCTCATCATTGATGTTTTTCTCTCTCCATTCATCTCTGAAATCAATAAAGATCTTTTAAAAAAAAAAATCTGTCAGTTTAAAGCTACTGGTGTATTTAAAAAGTGTATAATTTCTTTGTTTATGCCAAAACGCTATTTTTTCCTGAAAATAGCAAATGCAGATCATACTAACTTTATTAAAAATGACAAGACTGATAGCATTATCAAGAACATCATGCTTTTAGGGGTAAGTGGGCCTTTTGAAATAAATGCTACTGATTGTGAAATCTTTGCAAATATACTGTAGATTTACTCCAAATTGTAGTAGATACTTATTAATCCAATAGAGCTGAGGCAGGAAGGCCAAAGATCTGAGAAGCAATCATTTCTTATGCTAAAAATGAGTTAGATTATCATAAGAACATTATTTTCTGAACTACTGGTAGAAGACTTTTTTGTTGAGATTCAAAGTCTCTAATTTCTAAAGTAAACTCTTAATGATCCATATCCTCTATTAGGTATCTCAGAATCAGTTAAATCTGTCTTTACAAGATTCCTTTCAGCTTAATCAAGTGATCAAAGTAATGTTCAAAGTTATTTCAGTTTCTTTCCTCCTTAAGAAGCAATAGTTTATATAGCCTGGTTCCCTCTTTCTCATAACCACTCCCAGCTGGATTTCAAAAGATCAGCTATGGGCAGCTGGCATTTCTTAACAGATTATTCATTTTCTAAAACTGTCACTGGGCTCTATGCTAGGAGATGGATATGCAACAAAGATTAAACTCTCTCTCTCTCTCTCTCTCTCTCTCTCTCTCTCTCTCTCTCTCTGCAGTTGTTAGGTATGTACACTATGCTGTTCTTAATCTCTGATGATTTGCCTAAAGTTATCTCTAATTCTTACAACAATGCTTTAGTATAGTTAGTGTAGGAAATATCACTCCCAGCTTATAGGTGAGGAAAGAAGCAAATGTGCTTATATAGTTAGTAAATAGCGCTTGGGTATAAAGGGTTCTTTTTCCTAGACAACACCAGCATTCCATTTTCTCAGAGTTCTTAGGCTTTGGTATCCTATATAATAAAGAGGTAATATGCAAATTGACCATCACTCCAACACATAAGATGGCTGCCCCCATGTGGACACAAGATGGCCACCACAAGATGGCCGGCAGGGGAGGGAAGTTAGGGGTGACCAGGCTGGCAGAGGAGGGCAGTTGGGAGTAACCAGGCCTCCAGGGGAGGACAGTTGGGGGGGACCAGGCCTCCAGGGGAGGACAGTTGGGTGGGACCAGGACTGCAAGGGAAGGCAGTTTGGGGGTACTAGACCTGCAAGGGAGGGCAGTTGGGGGTGACCAGGCCAGCAGAGGAGGGACTTGGGGGAGACCGGGCTTGAGGGAAGGGCAGTTGGGGGCAACCAGGCCTGCAGGGGAGAGCAGTTAGGGACAACCAGGCCAGCAGGGGAGGGCAGTTGGGAGTGACTAGGTCTGCAGGGGAGGGAAGTTGGGGGGACCAGGCCTGCAGGGGAGGGCAGTTAGGGGCAATCAGGCTGGCAGGGGAGCAGTTAGGCATTGATCAGGCAGGCAGGGGAGTGATTGGGGGGTGATCAGGCTGGCAGGTTAAGGGCAATCAGGTAGGCAGGCAAGTGAGCGGTGAGGAGCCAGATGTCCGACTGCCTGTTTAGGCTTGATCCCGGTATGTCCGACTGCTCATTTAAGCCCGATCCCACCGAGGGGTCCCAGATTGGAGAGGGATCAGGCTGGGCTGAGGGATCCCCTCCCTTTGCCCCCCCCCCCCCCGTGCATCAATTTCATGCACTGGGCCTCTAGTCTTTATATAAAAATTTGAGCAATATAATGATTTAATGTCTTATGTTTCTAGGATCTGAAATATAAAAATATTTTTATCTAAACTATTGATTATATTCTGAGTTCTACCAGGGGAAGCTAAAACTCCAATGTCTGTTCCTTATAAAAATTGTTTACAATGTCACTTTTTGCCTATGGGTAACTAAGATAATCTGCTCCTGTTACTTCTAAGTTTATATCTTTCCTTTACATGTTTAGGTGTTTAATCTATATGAAATCAATATTTCTAAATGGTGCTAGGTAGAGAATCAGATTTATTTTATCCACATAGTAATCCAATTTTCCTATACATTATTTTGCTATAGGAATAGTTTTCTCTGTAATCTTTTATTTCTGGACTTTCCCCCCTAGATCCATTTTTAGTTTTGTTTCCTTTCACATTTTATACTTGTTTATTTAGAGTAATAGATGAATATTGAGTTTTGTAGGTGAATTTCTGTAGATAACAAAAAGTGGACACTCAAATCTTACCAGAGTTCAGTAACTACATTCTGAGTAAACACGAGCTTTGAGGCTCATTAGCTGGCCAGGACTACCACATTATTTTATTTTCATCCTCTCAGGATGTCTTAACTGTCTGCTTAGGCATACAGCTGGGAGAATATTTCTATACTTTATTGCCTGATTTTCAGTTATTTTCAGTAATGCTTTTCAGGATGCTTAATCATCAAACTGCCTGAAATGAAAGTCCTAAAAGTGCCTCATTATGTTTTGTTAAATTCTTTTTCTTTCTATTTCACAAGTTTCTTTTTAATTATTATTTCCTTCTTTTTACTTTTCTTTCATCCTATATTTTTGAATTAAATATTAACATACTTATTTCTAGGCTTTCTTTTTCTTAAATAAATGGACAAATACCTGAATTTTTTCTAATTATCGGTTTACCATGACTCTCAAATTCAATGTATAGCATTTTATCTGTAATTTTAATTTAATTTAATTTCAAGTATACAGCATAGTTCTTAGACCACCATATACTTTATAAGCGTTTTTCCCAATATTTCTAGTAACCATCTGGTACCATACATAGTTATTACAATATTATTCACTACTGGAGGCCCGGTGCATGGATTCGTGCACAGGTGGGGGTCTGGCTGGCCCACCCCCAATCAGGGGGCAATCAGGGGAAGGACTGGCCAGTGGGAGGGGAGCAATTGGGGATGGGGCTGGCCCTGCACCCTGGTCAAACTCCCAGTCGAAATTCCGGTTGAAGGGACAATTTGCATATTAGGCTTTTATTATATACTAGAGGCCCAGTGCACGAAGTTCATGCATGGGGGGAGGGTGTCCCTCAGCCCAGCCTGCACCCTCTCAATCTGGGACCCCTCAAGTGATGTCCGACTGCCCATTTAGGCCCGATCCTAAATGGGCAGTCGGACATCCCTCTCACAATCCAGGACTGCTGGCTCCCAACTGCTTGCCTGTTTGCCTGCCTGATTGCCCTTAACCACTTCTGCCTGCCAGCCTGATCACCCTCTAACCACTCCCCTGCTAGCCTGATCGATGCCTAACTGCTCCCCTGTTGGCCCAAATGCCCCTAACTGCCCTCTCCTGCAGGCCTGGTCACCTGTAACTGCCCTCCCTACAGTCCTGGTCCCCCCAATTGCTCTCCCCTGCAGGCCTGGGTCCCCCCCAACTGCCTTTCCCTGCAGGCCTGATCACCCCTAACTGCTCTCCCCTGCAGGCTTGATCACCCCCAACTGCCCTCCCTTGCTGGCCATCTTTTGGTGGCCATCTTGTGTCCACATGGTGGCAGTCATCTTTGACCACGTGGGGGCAGCCATCTTGTGTGTTGGAGTTATGGTCAATTTGCATATTCTTCTTTTATTAGATAGGATTAGATATGATAGTGGCCTGGTGCACAGGTGGGGGCTGGCTGGTTTGTCCTGAAGGGTGTCCCGGATCAGGGTGGGGGTTCCCTTGGGGCGTGGGGCGGCCTGGATGAGGGGCCTGTGGTGGTTTGCAGGCTGGCCACACCCCCTGGTGACCCAAGCAGAGGCCCTGGTATCTGAGATTTATTTATCTTCTATAACTGAAACGTTGTAGCCTTGAGTGGAGGCAAGCTTCCTGCTTGCTCCGTGGCCTCAGCCATTTTTGTTGGGATTTATTTATCTTCTATAATTGAAATTTTGTAACCTTAATTGGAGGCCTGGGCCTTCCAGTGTGTGTGGAAAAGTTGGCTTCCTCCATTACCAGGGAAACCCAAGCCTCCTGCTCTCTCCGTAGCTGCAGCCATCTTGGTTGGGTTAATTTGCATACTTGTTCCTGATTGGCTGGTGGGTGTGACTTGTGGGTGTAGTGGAGGTACAGTCAATTTGCATATTACTATTTTATTAGATAGGATATAAAAGCCTAAGCGACCATTGCAACCGTAACAATTGAACTGACGACCGAACAGGCTGCATGGGATGACCAGGCTGGCAGGGGGGTTGGTGAGGGCTGACCAAACAACTGAGCAGCAGGCTTCATGGGGCAACCATGCTGGCAGGGATTTAGTGAGGGACGACCAAATGACTGAAAAGCAGGCTTTGTGGGGTGACCAGGCTGGCAGGGTGGGCAGTGAGGGGTAACCAAATGATCGAACAGCAGGCTGCATGGGGCGACCAGGTTGGCAGGGGGTGCAGTTAGGGGTGACCAGGCCAGTAGGGGGCACAGTGAGGGGTGATCAGGCAGGCAGGCAGGTGAGCAGTTATGGGCCAGTGGTCCCGGATTATGAAAGAGATGTCTCATAATCCTGTGGATCGGGCCTAAACCAGCAGTCCAACATCCCTGAGGGGTCCAGGATTGGAGAGGGTGCAGGCTGGGCTGAGGGGACCCTCCTGTGCATGAATTTCGTGCACCTGGCATCTAGTATAGCATAATCCCTATGCTGTACTTTATATCCCCATTTCTATTTTGTAACTACTAATCTGTACTTCTTAAACCCTTTTCCTTGCCGAAACCGGTTTGGCTCAGTGGATAGAGCGTCAGCCTGCGGACTCAAGGGTCCCAGGTTCGATTCCGATCAAGGGCATGTACCTTGGTTGTGGGCACATCCCCAGTAGGAGGTGTGCAAGAGGCAGCTGATCAATGTTTCTCTCTCATCGATGTTTCTAACTCTCTATCCCTCTCTCTTCCTCTCTGTAAAAAATCAATAAAATATATTTTAAAAAAACAACAAAAAAAAACCCTTTTCCTTATTCACATAGCGCCCCAACATCTCTCCTCTGGCAACCATCAGTTTGTTCGCTATGAGTTTTTTCATTTGGGTTTATTTATTTTGTTTAGATTCCACATACAAGTGAAATAATTAGTATTTGGCTTTCTCTGTCTAACTTATTTCACTTAGCATAATACTCTCTAGGTACATCCACATTATTTCAATGGTAAGATTTCATTCTTTATTATGGCCAAGTAATATTCCATTGTATATAGGTACCACTGCTTTTTTATACACTTATTTATTGTACCAACCGTGCATCCCTGGAATAAATCCCACTTGGTCATGATGTATGATCTTCCTAATGTAATGCTGGATCTAATTTGCTAGAATTTTGTTGAAGATTTTAGCATCTATGTTTATCATGGATATTGGCCTGTAGTTCTCATTTTTTGAGAGCTTGTTTGGAGGTTCTAGCAGGGGAGCGCAGCTACTCGTATACCCTTGACCGAAGACCGGTCCTCTCCTCTGGGGGGAAGGTCGTCCTCTTCGACCGAGCGCGCAGCTTCGGGAGGGACGCACATGGATCGGTGAGGGAGGAGGGGGACACCCGCCTAGCCAGCCAGATCAGCCGAATCAACCCTGGCGATCAATGGGGTGACAGATGTCGCAGCCAGATCGCCCTCACATCCAGTTCTCATTTTTTGTAGTGTCTTTATCTGGTTTTGGGATTAGGGTAATTCTGGCTTCATAAAAAGAACTTGGAAGTGTGCCTTCCTCTTGAATTTCTTGGAATAGTCTGAAGAGTATGGGTTTTAGTTCTTATTTGAATGTTTGGTAAGCCTCCCCTGTGAAGCTGTCTGCAGCAGGGGTTTTGTTTCCTGGAAGTTTTTGGATGACTGCTTCAATTTCTTCAGTAATTATTGATTGGCCTATTCAGGTTTTTTTATTTTTCCTGATTGAGTTTTGGAAGATTGTATTTTTCTAGGAATATGCCCATTTCATCTAGGTTGTCCAGTTTTTTGGAGTAGAGTTGTTCATAGTTTTTTTTTTTGTTTGTTTTTTTTTTTTTTTTACAATCTTTTGTATGTCTGTTCGAGTTGGGAGGCACAAGACAGGAGGTGGCTGAAGGTGGCCATCCCTGCATTGACTTTTCCAAGCAAGTCTGAGCCCCCGGTGTTTCACTAGAATCTTTGTTTAGTCTTTAGAGGTCCCTTCTTAAAGGACACTGCAGATGCATGTGTTTTCTCAAGAATACTTACACTACTGATAGTATCTAGAAGTTAATTTTAATTCAAACTGTTACTACAATAAAAGCCTGAGGAGTCAGGTGAATGGGGCTGTTTCGTTTCTTAAGCCAAGAAGTCCCTTAGCCCTCTCTTTCACAGAAACATGTGTCAGAGTAGTCATTCATTCATCGCTCAAAGTCTGCTGGTAAGCCGCGGCATGTGGGGTTGGTTACTTCAACCCTTTCATTTATGATTTTGTTTATTTGGGTCCTCTCTCTTTGTTTCTTGATGAGCCTGGCTAGAGGTTCTTTAATCTTGTTTATCTTTTCAAAAAATCAGCTCTTGGTTTTACTGAACTTTTATATTGTTTCTTCTTGGTCTCTATGTCATTTATTTCCACTCTGGTCTTTATTATTTCCTTCCTTATGCTTACTATATTTTTTTCTTTTGTTGTTGTTCCTAGCTTTCTAATTCTTTAAGTTGTAGGCTCAGATAATTTATTACTAGTCTTTCTTTCCTTTTTTTTTTTCTTTTTTGGTAGGCATATAGTGCTATGAACTTCCCTCTTAGGACTGCTTTCACTGTGTCACATAGATTTTGGATTGTTGTGTTTTCATTGTCATTTGTTTACAGGATTTTGAATTTCTTTTTTGTTCTCTTTGGTAACCCAGTCATTGTTTAATAGCATGCTATTTAGCCTCCATGTTTTTTATGGGTTTTATTGTAGTTGCTTTCTAATTTTATGCCATTGTGATCTGAGAAGATGCTTGATATGATTTCTATCATCTTAAATTTGAAGAGACTTTGCCTGTGTCCCAATATGTGGTCTATCTCTGAAAATGACCCATGTGCACTTGAGAAGAAAGTATATTCTGTGGCTTTGGGGTGAAATGTTCTGAAGATATTAATTAGTTCCATCTCATCTAGTGAGTCATTTAGGATTGCTATTTCTCTGTTGATTTTTTGTCTACAAGATTTATCCAGTGATGTCAATGGGGTATTAAAGTTCACTACTATGATTGTTTTGTTGTTGATTTCTCCCTTGATATCTTCCAGAAGTTTTTGTTTGTTTGTTTGTTTGTTTGTTTTTTAATGTATTTGGATGCTCCTGTATTGGGTGCATATATGTTTACCAGAGTTATATCCTCTTGTTGTACCAATACCTTTAGTATTATGAAGTGGCCTTCACTTTGAGGTTTATTTTGTCAGATACAAGTATTGCTATCCCTGCTTTTTTTATTTCTGTTTTCCTGAAATTTTTTTTTCCATCCCTCCACTTTCAGTCTCTGTGAGTCCTTTGTTCTGAGGTGGGTCTCTTGTAGATAGCATATATATGGTTCATGTTCTCTTATCCATTCAGCCACCCTATGTCTTTTGATTGGAGCATTTAATCCATTTACTTTTAAGGATATTATTGATAGGTCCTTGTTTGTAGCCATTTTTATTCTTTATGCCCGTGTTCCTTCTTCTCTTTCTATTTCTTCTTTTTACAACAGTCCCTTTAGCATTTCTTGCATTGCTGGCCTGGTGGTAATAAACTCTTTCAGCCTTTTTTTTTTTTTTGTCTGCGAAGCTCCTGATTTCACCTTCAATTTTGATTGATAGCCTTACTGGTTAGAGTATTCTTGGATTCGGTCCCTTGCTTTGCATCACTTTGTACAATTCATTCCATTCCCTTCTGTCCTGATGTGTTTCTGTTGAGAGATTATTTGATAGCCTAATGGGAGATCCCTTATAACTCTCTGTCTCTCTCTTGAAGCCCTTAAGATTCTTTCTTTGTCATTAATATTTGCCATTGTAATTATGAGTTATCTTGTTTTGGGTCTTTTTGGGTCATCTTGTTTGGGACTCTCTGTGTGTGTGCTTTTTCTTCCCCAAGTCAGAGAAGTTTTCTGTCATAATTTCTTCAAATTAGTTTTCTAACCCTTGCTTTTCTTCTTGAACTTCTGGTACCCTTATTATGCAGATTTGCTTCTTTTCTTGTTTTCCCAAAGTTCCCTTAAACTCTCCTCCTGCTTTTTAATTTTTTTACCAATGCTGTTAAGTTGGGTGTTTTCTTTTTAAAAAAAATTGATTTCAGAGAGGAAGGAAGAGTAAGAGAGAGAGATAGAAACATCAATGATGAGAGAGAATCATTCATCAGCTGCCTCCTGCACACCCCAAACTGGGGATTGAGCCCGCAACTCAGGCATGTGCTCCACCTAGAATCGAACTATGACCTCCTGGCAATGCTCAACCACTAAGCGACACTGGCCAGGCCAGGATTGGCTATTTTTCTACCTGATCTTCTAACTTGCTGATTCAGTCCTCTGCTTCTTCTAGTTTATCGTTGATACTTCCATTGTGTATTTTATTGCAGCTATAGCATTCTTCATTTCCTCTTGATTCTTACATATGTTGTTGATTTTCTCATCCAGCCAATTTAGGAACATTATGTCTATTACTCTGATTTTTTTCTCTGACATACTGCTTACCTCCATTTCATTTAGTTCCTTTTCTGGTGATTCCTCCTTTTCTTTCCTTTGGGCATTGCTTTTTGTCTCCCCATTTTTGCTGTCTCTTTTTGGCACTGGGGGTTTGAAAGTTTGAAGATCCTATGAGGTCAATGCTCCAGAAATTGTTACCCCAGAGGCTTGTCTGCCTTAGGTTTCATGCCTTTATTGTCTCTGCTCTGAGTTATCCCCTTCTCCCACATATCAGGTCCCTTAGTTGTCCACTTCAGATTTTTGGGGTGGTGGGTGTGCATGCACAGTTCCTCTGGTGTGCGACTCCCTGTGAGGACCCTGAGCCCCCTGGCATGCAGTTCACTATGCAGCCCAAGCACCTGTGGCAGGGTAGCACCCTAGGTCCCTCTGGCAGCACTCTTGCAGTGCAGTCCTGTAGCTTCTGGCTGGTCACACAGGCTTGCTTAGGGTTGCCCTAGCAGCACTCTCCTGTGGCTTGGAGTGGGATGCATGCGGAGTTACTCTGTGTAGCCCCTGTAGGATTGTCCTAGCAACCAGGGTAGAGTGGGTGTGGGTTTATTTGAGTTGTAAAGTCAGAACACTCCTGTGGCCCAGACTAGGGATTTTCTGTGTTACTCCAGGTTGCCCTGGTAGCAAGTCCCTGGGCTCAGGGTGGAGCTGTCCCAGGTTTCTCTGAATCACACATTTTTTGCTTTCCTGTGGCCCAGAGTGAGAGTGAAGCATGTGCTGGGCTGCTCCAGTTCACCCCTCCCCAGTGTGTAGCAGGAGTGGATTGTTCTGGGTTGTATAGTCTGCTCTCTTCTGTGGCTAAGAGTGAAATGCACACTGGGTTGCTCTGGGTCACCCCTCCTGGGACTCTGGGTGAAGCAGGCACAGGTTTCTCTGTGTCTGACAGTCCACCATCTTCTGAGGCCTGGAGTGGGGCACACACTGGGTTGTTCCAGGTCACCCCAGCTAGACTGTCCTGTGTGCCAGGGTGGAGTGGGCATAGGTTGCTCTAGGTCACACAGTCTCTGCTTTCCTTTGGCCTGGAGTTCAGTGTACAATGGGTTGCTCTGGGATGCCATGGCAGCAGGTCCCAGGGTTCAGAGTGGAGTGGGCACAAGGTGGCTTTGGATCAGACTTGCAGCATGGTTCTGGGGCCTGGGGCAGGGGAGGAACACAGCCATCACCCTGGCTTGCACTCACTGAGGTGTCCTGGAGCCAGATCCTGGGTCACCATGGGCTGGTGAGAAGGCCTAGTATAGGAGGTCACTCTTGCAAGCGCTCACTCTACATTTATTTATTGATGTGCACTGAATTGCTTCTATATCTGGCTATTGTAAATACTGCCATAATGAACACAAGGTGTATATATTCTTTCTATTTAGTGTTTGGGTTTCTTCATATATATACCCAGAGGTAGAATTGCTGAGTCATAAAGCAGTTCTATTTTTAATTTTTGAGGACCCTCCATACTGTTTGCCATAGTGGCTGCACCAATCTGCATTCTCACTAACAATGCATGAGCATCCCATTTTCTTCACACCCTCACTAACACTTGTTTGTTGATTTGTTGAAGATTGACATTCATAAATATTTAAACACTAGTGGCTTGATGCATGAAATTTGTGCAAGAGTAGGCCTTTGCAACTGTGGCGGCTGCCTGGATCCCTCCCTCACAGCCACGGCAGTTGCCTCGATCCCATTGCTGCAGCCCCAGCTTCGTCCAGAAGGTTGTCCAGAAGGACGTCTGGTCTAATTAGCATATTACTCTTTTATTATTATAGATATTCAAAATACTTGTTCACTCATAATTCAAAATTGTTTACTTTCCAATATAAGTACATTGGATCTAGAGAGTATATTCTGTATTATATTAGTTATTTATATTTTAAGAATTAATTTGTGTTAATGAGCAATTAATTAGTGAAAATGATCATTTATGATACTTTTAGGGGATAGTTATCCTGTTTTAATTGTATACTATGTACAGATCACTGTTTCAGCATAGGAACACAGTTTTAAGTAAGATTCAAGGAAGAATATTTTGTTAAATTAGAAAGATGTCCCATTTAAAAAATTTTGACAAATAGTTTTTCATTTTTTTTCAGTTTTAAAATTATAATTTTGCATTAATTTATTCAAGGCTATTAATTTGCTAGGTTCATATGTGTTTATATGTTTTTATGGTGGATTGACCTGTTTAATATTATGTGATCCTTGCAAATGATTCTTTGCAACAATATTTTTGTATGAATATTTATTTTGTTAAGTATTTTCTCAATATGACATTTTTATTCTTTTTCTTCAGTGTTTACTTTATTTGATTTTATGATTAGCATACATCTGATTATATTTTGAAATTTAACTGGATAAACTTTACCTTTTTTAATTCTATATTTATTGGGCCAGTTAATGCTGAAATATTATTTTGAAATGTATAATTATAATGCGCTCCTTGAATGTTTATTTTCTCCCCATTTTAAAATTCCCTTAGATTGATAGTTTTCTTTGTTTATTCTGTCCCCCTCTTCCTGCAATTGTGATTAAAATAATATCCTATATAATAAAAGCCCAGTGACCATAATGGCAGAATGACCAGAATAACTGTTCGACCAGACACTATGAAGTGCACTGACCATCTCTCAGTCCCTTTCCCCAGCTGGCAGGCTCCCATCACCCGATGGCGAATGGGGACCTGGGGATGGGTGGTTGGGGATGCGGGTGGTGCCATATCAAGGCCCCTGCCCTGCCAGTCGTCCCCCACACAGAGGGTAACCCACGGCATGGGTGGGGCTGGTGAGCAGGCAGGAACAGCCAACCTCTTTGTCCCTCCCCTGGACATCAGGCTCTGATCACCTGATAGTGAACAGGGAACCAGGGTGAATGGTGGTGGGTGGTGGGGCCGGCGAGTGGGTGGAATGGCTTACCTCTTGGCCCCTCCCCCCTGCCAGCAGGCTCCGATGGAAAATGATGACCTGGGGGTGGGTGAAGGGAGATACGGGTGGTGCCAGGCAAAGGCCCCCACCCTGCCAGTCACCCCACACATAGATGGCAACCCACAGCAGGGGCGGGGCCATGAGCAGGTGGGATCGGCTGACCTCTTGGTCCCTCCCCACCCCAGCTGTCAGGCTCCGATCGTCCGATGGCAAACTGGGAACCTGGATGGGTGGTGGTGGGGGGCGTTGCTGGCTATCAGCAGCCAGGGAAGATGGCCCTGATCGTAGGCTCGGCCCAGGGACCATACCCATGCACAAATTTTGTGCACCGGGCCTCTAGTATATTTTATATTTTTTAACAGTTGACCTTACACTTATAATACATTTTAGTAAATTATAAATTCAATTAATTTCTTTATTTTTATAAATAGGGATGTTTATAAATCACCTACCTCAACTTAATTTTTACACATCCTCAAATTTGGATTTATGAAAATGGTAATCAATTTACCAAAACATGTTTCTGTTGATTTGCTCACTGTGGTTTTTTTCTAGTACGGCTTTCTATATTCAATTTTTTTCTACTAAAGTTTATATTTCTGTGTTTCTTTCAGAGAGTATTTATGAATACTAAACTTATGAGCTTTTAATGTCTTCAAATATTGTTTTTGGCCCTGAATTTTGGAAAATGGCTTACTTTGATCTGGAATTCTTTAGTAATAGTTATTTCCCATCAGAAGTTTGAAGATGTAAGTCCAAATTTGCCATGTTTTTTGCTATTCAGAAATTTGCTGTGGAAAATGGCAAAATAGCATGGGTTGGGTTCTTTCCTCAGTCCTAAAAATTAATAATCTTTTGAGCAAAAAGATGGTTGTTGGCTCTGTGTAGGTTTGTATGGCTGCGTGTGGGGACAGCAGTGGATTTCTCAGGAAAAGTAAAAAACCACAATGCATCAAGAATGTGGGATAGACTGTGGCTGGTTGTCCACATTTTCCTCAGCAAATGATTTCTTGCTTCACTTTATGCTCGACAGAAGACAGCTTAGCATGAGCTAGAAGCAATAGTGGTGGTGATGATAGGGGTAAGGAAAGGGCTTCAAGGTAATACCTAGCATAGCTGGCAAGCCAACCATTGCTTTCCAGCCATGCCCAGTCATAGGAGTTAGGCAACCCCTGGAAGAATGCACTGCTCTAATTGGTGGCATGGAAATACTCACTGAGAGGCAGGCACTGAGAAAAGAAGGAAGTTGTTAGCCCCCAGACTGCCACACTAGAATTTTTTTTTTTTTACCTTGAGATATGATCCTCTGTTCCATAAACTCATTTTGATAAGCACAAACTGCATTTTCCTTTGCTTTCCTGTATTCCCTCAGGTACACATTGAAAGACAAGTTGGCAGATAATTTTATGTGAAAGTTCATTTTTAAATTCATATAAAATATTTAGTGGAGACACTCTTCTCAGATGTATGGAACACATTAGTGAATAAAACATCAAAGGTATAAAACATAAGCTTCAATATTAAAATGGAGAAATAAAGTAAGCATTAGATACAATGATGCAGTAAACTATATAGGATGCTAGAAAATGAAAGAATTAAAAAAAAAAAAAGGAACAGAGTGGGAGGATAGAAAATCTGGGTTTTAAGGATAGGACAAAAAACCCAGGAAAGTTGGCATTATTAGCATCTCAGGCAGAAGACAGTGAAATAATGTTGCAAAGTCTATTAAAATGTAGACTTGTTCATCAAGTTAAAACTTCATATAAATATATGGATAAAATAAAATTTTCACATGAACAAATTTTATTGAAAAATATCTTGGGAAAAGTCCTTTAGCAAGAAGGAAAATTGTTATGAACTGAATCATGTCCTCCTCCCCAGTATTCAGGTGGTGAAGCCCAAATCCTCAACATGACTTATTTGGAAACCAGGCCTTTAGAGATACAATTAACGTTAAATAAGGTCATAAGGATTGGTCCCTAATTTAAGAAGGCTTGTGTCCTTATATGAAGAGGAACAAGCACCAGAAGTTTGTGCACTCACACAGAAAAGAGGTTATGTGAGCACAGAGCAAGTAGGCAGTCATCCACTGGCCTGGGAGAGAAGCCACACCAGAAATCAACGCTGACAGCACCTACATCTTGTACTTCTAGCCTTCATAACTGTGTGAAAATAAAATTTCTGGTATTTAAGTTACCCCATCTGTGGTATTTTATTATGGCAGCTCTAGCAGACTAAGACAGAAATGAACCCAGGAGGAAGTACATAAAGGAGGTAACTGTAAACTAATATTCTTATTAAATTCATTGTTTTTTTAAAAATACACAGTGATCAAACCATTTAAAATATATCAACTAACAAGAAAAGCTAAAATGAAACATATGGAATCTATCAAAGGTAGGCAAGAATTTGGCATAAGTGAAATTCCCATAGATGGTTGTAACACATTGGAAAAACTAGTATCTACAGAAGCTGAATGTATATACATGTTCAGATCCACCAATTTTTACCTAGTTGTATTCCCAGAGAAGTGAAAGTCTATTCACTGAAAACATGTATAAGAATGCCCATATAACTTTTATTCATAATAGCTACAGACTAGGAAAAAATAAACCAAGTGTCCATTCATATTAGAATGGCTAAATAACCATCTATACATGCATCAATGACAATGAGGTGTCAACAACTACTCTGGTAAAATGGATTAATCTCACAATTTTGAACTAAAGATGTCAGACTCAGAAGAGCATATGCTCTATTATCACATTCAACAAAAACAGGCAAAACTAATATAAAATTTTAGAAACTGGGAGGGAAATGCAGAGAATTGCAGTTACTGGATGGGAAACTGAGATGTGGCTTTTGAGAACTGCTAATTCTGTTTCTTGATGAGAATTTGTACAAGTGTACTGTGAACATTCATCAACCAGTTATGATATACTGTAAACCCTTCTGATTATACCATAGTGAAACTATTAAAAATATCATTCTAATAAAAAAAATCCCAAAAATCTACATAGTCAGAGGCTATAAAGATCAGGTGAGAACAAATGAAGGTGCTTGTCTTGTTATATGTTTACTTTGTGTCCCCCAATCTTGTCAAATTCACATACTCAATGTTACAGGTTTTCAAAAAGAATTTGAGGTGATTCCTTATGATTTTTTTAGAGAGATAAATGTTTCAACTTCAAGTAAACATGGAGAAACAGTCTTTTTATATTCATCATTTTTATTTTATTTGTGATCTTAGATCTCTAGAACAATGTAGTAAAGTGTACATATTTTCATGTCCTCAGTCTTAGGGGGAAAGCATTTACTCATTAACTATATGTTTTGTTATAGATATTCTTTATTATTTTAGGAAACATCCTTTCATTCCTAAATTGCTGAGGTATTTTAATTTTTTTTATCATGAATATTTTATTCTGATACTATGTTGACTTACACTAATTTTCAAATCCTAAACTAAACTTACATTTACAGGATAAACCCCATGGTCAAGATGTATTAGTATTTTTATATTAACAGATTGGTTTTATTGTTCCTGATAAGAAATCAGCAGTTATTTAAATTTTGTCCCCTTGTTTTTATTCCCTGAATTTGTTTCAAGCATTCTTTTACAAATTTTGTTTTTTGCTGTTTATTCATGCCATGACAAATCCTTTCTTTTCTTTGCCATATTCTGCTTTGAGTGTATTGAGCTTCTAGAAACTCTAAATTGCTTTTCATTAAACTTGGGAAAATTTCAACCATTATCTTTATACTAGAGGCCCGGTGCACGAAATTCATGCACGGGGGCGGGGAGGGGTGTCCCTCAGCCCAGCTTGCACCCTCTCCAATCTGGGACCCCTCGAGGGATGTCCGACTGACCGTTTAGGCCCGATCCCACCAGACATCCCTCTGACAATCCAGGACTGCTGGCTCCCAACTGCTCGCTTGCCTGCCTTCCTGATTTCCCCTAACCGCTTCTGCCTGCCAGCCTGATCAGCCCCTAACCACTCCCATGCCAGCCTATGCCAGCCTGATTGATGTCTAACTGCTCCCCTGCCAGTCTGTTTGCCCCCAAATTCCCTCATCTGCTGGCCTGGTCACCCCTATCTGCCCTCCTCTGCAGCGTTGTTCGCCTGCAACTGCCTTCCCTTGCAGGTCTGGTCCCTCTCAACTGCCTTCCCTTGCAGGCCTGGTCCCTCCCACCTGCCCTCCCCTGCTGGCCATCTTGTGGTGGCCATCTTGTGTCCACATGGGGGCAGGATCTTTGACCACATAGGGGCAGCTATCTTGATCTTGTGTGTTGGAGTGATGGTCAATCTGCATATTACTCTTTTATTAGATAGGATAGAGGCCTGGTGCATGGGTGGGGACCAGCTGAATTTCCCTGAAGGGTGTCCTGGGTCAGGGTGGGGTTCCCTTGAGGCGTGGAGAGGCCTGGGTGAGGGGCCTGTGGTGGTTTGCAGGCCAGCCACGCCCCTGGTGACCCAAGCAGAGGCCCTGGTATCTGAATTTATTTACCTTCTACAATTGAAACTTTATAGCCTGGAGTGGAGCCAAGCTTCCTGCTCGCTCCGTGGCCGGCAGCCATTTCTCTTGGGATTGATGTATCTTCTATAATTGAAACTTTGTATCCTTGAGTGGAGTCCTGGGCCCACCAGAGTGTGTGGATAGCTTGGCTTCCTCTGTTGCTGGGGAAACCCAAGCCTCCCTTCTGGTAGCCATCTTGGTTGGGTTTAATTTGCATACTCACCCTGATTGGCTGGCGGGCGTGGCTTATGTAGTGGAGTGATGGTTAATTTGCATATTACTCTTTTATTAGAGAGGCTATTTTCTGCTCTCTCCCCTCTTCTTCTAGATCTGAAACTTTATTAATGCTAGACTATTGAGTATTGTTCTACAGGCTCTTAAGGTTATGTTCATTTTTTTTTCAATCTGTGTTCCTTCTATTCTTCACATTAGAAACTTTCTATTGACTTCTCCTCAGGTTTATTGTCTTTATGCTGCTATCTGCAATTGGAGGAGAGAGCTATCCATTATTTTTAAAAATTTAATTATTGTAGATTTTAGTTCTAAAAAGTCCATTTTTATAATTTTAATTTTTCTGGTAAAGGTCCCTATTCATTCACTCATCACACATTTCTTTTAATTATTGAAAAACATTTCTTTTAATTCTTTATCATCTATATATATAAAGAGCCAGGGTCCATAATGTCCAAAATGACCGAAGGCTCGACTGAATGCCAGGCTGCACACGCAGCAGGCTCAGATGGGTGTGGACTGGCAAGCGGGCTGAACTGCTGACCTCTAGGAGAGAGAGAGAGATAGGCAGGGCTGATCACCAGCTACCACAGCTGCTGGCCAGGCCCGGAGAGAGAAGCAGGGTCTGATCCACAGCCCCCATGGTAGTCAGTGCTGGGTTGGCGCTGTGGAAGTTAATCCTGCAGTCAGTGCTAGGTTGCAGTGGAGACCCAGCACCGACTGCCACGCTGAGAGCACCATGGCGAGGGGTCTGGAGGTCAGGCCTGGAGAGAGGCCTGGAATGAGAAGCAGGGTCTGATCCACAGCCTCCATGGCAGCTGTGGATCAGCCCTTGCCTCTCTTCCTCTCTGGGACTTTCCAGCAGCTGTGGGGGCTGCTGATCAGCCCCACCACTCTGATCAGGCCCAGAGATAGATCCAGAGATGCTGACTGGCATAGAAACTGACCAATCAGAACCAAATATGGTGAACTGCCAGGAGCCAATGGCTGCCTAGGAGGCAGAGCTTTTGACACTGACTGGCATAGAAACTGACCAATCAGAAACTAATATGGATGAATTGTGAAGGCAGAACCTAAGGTGGGGGCTGAGGAGGGGTTTTAAGGGCAATAGCTGTTTGGTGTAAGGTGTAAGAAAGTGGTTCAATTTTTTAATGACTGGTTTGGCAGTATAGTGTATATGGCTGGCTATCAGTCAGATATAGGGATTATGTATTTTTGCCTGCCAAGAGCATCTCCTCCTGCTGAAAAAGGCTCCCCTCCCCCCATTTAAGCAATCCTATCCTATATTATCTATTTTTACTATTAAAAGGGTAATATGCTAATTAGACCGGGTCGACCGACCATCTTCCAGATGTCCGACTTCCTTCTGGACAAAGCTATGGTGGTGGGGGCTGAGGCAGAGACAGTTAGGAGTGATCAGGCCAGCAGGGGAGGGCACTTGGGGGTGAGATCAGGCCGGCAGGAGAGGGCAGTTGGGGGTGAGATCAGATCAGCAGGGGAGGGCAGTTAAGGGCAATCAGGCAGGCAGAGGCAGTTAGGGGTGATTAGGCTGGCAGAGGAGAACAGTTAGGAGCGAGATCAGGCCGGCAGGGGAGGGCAGTTGGGGGCAAGATCAGGTGGGCAGGGGAGGGTCGTTGGGGGTGATAAGGTGTGCAGAGGAGGGCAGTTGGGGGTGATCAGCCTGGCAGGGGAGGGCAGTTGGTGGCAATCAGGCCAGTAGGGGAGGGCAGTTGGGGGCAACCAGGATGTCAGGAGAGGGCAGTTGGGGGTGAGATCAGGCCGGCAGGGGAAGGCAGTTGGGGGTGAGATCAGGCCGGCAGGGGAAGGCAGTTGGGGGTGAGATCAGGTCAGCAGGGGAGGGCAGTTAGGGGCACTCAGGCAGGCAGGCAGAGGCAATCAGGCAGGCAGGTATGTGAGCGGTTAGGAGCCAGCACTCTCAGATTGTGAGAGGGATGTCCAACTGCCAGTTTAGGCCCGATCCCATGGGTTTGGGCCTAAACCGGCAGTCGGACATCCCCCGAGGGGGTCCAGTTTGGAGAGGGTGTAGGCTGGACTGAGGGAACCCCCCGCCCTATGCACAAATTTCGTGCACCAGGCCACTAGTGTTTATAATAATGCCTATGTCTACAAAATTCAATGCCTGAACTATGTCAGGGTGATATCTATTAACTGAATTTTCTCTTGACTATTCTTTACTCCTTTTTTAAAGTTAAAAAAAAATGTATTGAGTTTAGTGTGGTGACATTGGTAAAAAAATTATGTAGGTTGTTTTTAGCACGTCTGACATTTTGAAATATGTTGTGTTCTGAGCTCCTTTGACAGTATCTGATAAATAGCAGCTCCTCAGTAAATATTTGATTAAAGGAATAAATGAATAAATGTGTGTATATGTTTGAACATATGTGTTGTGGATCTTTTTCAGTGTAAGGTGGAATCTAGTCCTGTTCAGTACCTCAAAGTGTTTAGAAGGAAAGGACCTGTAGAAATCAGGTCTCATCACAATCAGACAAATCGGAGAAATAAATCCATGATTTAGAGGTAGATGTCTGACCACTCTACTGATTATTGCTCATAGCTTACTCCAATTTTTATCAAAAAAAATCAGAGAAAGGCAAAGAATTATCATGTGTTCCTCTTTACTTGAATAAAGCACTAGATTGTGCTTGATGTTTATCTTATGTGTGTGCATGCAATATATTAAAAATACGAAATAAAGCCAATAATTTAAATTTAATTTTAAATATAAAAACTTTATTGAATCACATCTCACTCTGACAGCCAAACAAATGGCCATGGCAACCTAAGGAGTATGAAGTTCCAGCTTGTTGTTTGTCATTTTGCACTCATCCTAGATAATTATTTTTCTTCCTAAGAACAACCAAACTATTCTTTTCTTGCTTATTCTTATGGTTTCATGACTTATATTTAATGACATGTTGAAAATCTACATAGTTGGAGTTTGTGCCAGAACCAGTTTCAAATTTCAATTCTTTCAAGCAATCATTTGTTCAATTCAGGTTGGTTATAACATTTTGTGGGAATAACACTGTAAAAGTTGTTGGTTGGCTTCTGATATTGACTCTGTTGCTGTCCAAAAATATCACTCCATTTTTATTGTTTCCCCCCCCCCCATAAATAGGATTAAGTAAATTTTGGAAATTCTTTCAGTGTGGGACTACTGACTATATTTCTAATGTTAAGTGTTATAAAAAATATATATAATTTATAATATTAATAATCTAGCTTCCTACAACATAAAAATGTGGCTAAGGAAACACCTGTTACATTTTATAAGCAAAATTGGAAATAACATAAGAAACCTTGACTTATAGTAAGTTTAATAATCTCAACTAAAAGTAGCATGATAAAATACAGAAAAATGGTCAATTTTTTCACTGCTAATTCATTAAAATTAACTGATTTGAGAGAAATTATTTTAGAAACATTTACAAATATATGTAAATAAATTATGTATTTATGGTAAAAATATGTAATTATTAAGACGTTTCATCAATAGATTCATTAATTAGAGTGTCATATATTTGCCTGAAATAATTTGTGATAACTGAGGATTTATTTCCCAAAATAGTATAAAATTAGACATAATCGCAAACTGAGTATATTTTACTGAATGGACATTTTAGCATTCTTTAGTTAATATCTTCATTGTTTTGTGTCTTTATAATAAATTGAAAAGAATGCATTCTAATTTATATGGCTATACAAATACCTTTAAAATGCTAACTTTGAAAAAATTATGCAACATGAAAATTTATTCATTTTTTTGAAGAAAACATTACATAAAACAAAAGCAAATTTGCATATTTTGCTCTTTTAAAAATTTATCTTTATAGTTGAATGAAATACAGATGTACCCCTTTTTCCCCCCATTGACCCCTTCTAGCCCACCCCCACTCCCCATCCCAGGCATGTTTTGCTCTTTAAATCCATTCATGAACTAATAAAAAATAATTCAATATATAACTTATAATAAGTAGATATAGGAAAACCATGATAAAAATAAAGCATTCTCTTGAAGGCTTTATCCTAGAATAATTTATTAAATATATTATAGAAAATGTTTATAATTGCATGACTTGGTAGAACTTAATTTGATGTTTTTTTTATATAGTATTAATTTTAAGATTTATTTTTAAAATTCTAGGAAAATTATGCCATTTCTAAGAGACTATGCTGTGCAACAGACATATTCATATTTTATTTCTATTCTATCCATGCTTATTATTTTCATCTTTTTAAATTATTACTATGGGCTTTGTCTGACTCAATTTCATGTGAGAGAGCTAATTTAATGGCTTACTTTGAGCTCAGAGTCCAGTCTCCAAGTAAGCACTTCATTAGTAGCTACATGGAAAACTTCAGAAGTTATGTCATGATGTCATAAGTTATTTTTCTTCATCTTGGAATAAAAATATTTTCCTTTTATTTGTTTTGTGTTTTTTTGTTCTTGGGACTTGTCAATGAATATACAATGTATGACCCCTTGTTATTCATAGTATTAAAGTAATAATTGCAATATTAATACAAAAGTTCTGAAGACTTTGCAAATACACTTATATCTATGGTTCTGGAAGGTGGAAATATAATGAAAATATATGAATAGATTACCTGATCACATGACTGGTAGAAAAACATTACATTAACCCCCAGGAATAAAATCATTGATAGAGAAACAAATCCTTAATGGTGCTTATGGAATTGGACTTAATGGTAGTAACAGAGGAAATTTACTTTTTTCTACATTGGAAATGCATTGTAAACATAGTATGTATTATCAGGAAAAATATACAGAAAAATGTGTGTGTGTATCTCAACTACAAATATTCATCATCAACTCTTTTTTTTTAATTTAAATTCTTTATTGTTTAAGTATTACATAAGTCTCCTTTGTCCCCCATTGACCTCTCCACAGCTGCTCCCACTCCCCAGTACATGCCCTCACCCCCCTACTGTCTGTGTCCATTGGTTATGCTTATATGCATGCATACAAGACCTTTGGCTGATCTCTTACCCCTTCCCCCTACCTTCCCTCTTAGGTTGGACGGTCTGTTCAATGCTTCTATGACTCTGGCTCTATTTTTGTTTATCAGTTTATGTTGTTCATTATATTCCACAAATGAGTGAGATCATGTGATATTTATCTTTCTCCAACTGGCTTAGTTTGTTTAGCATAATGCTCCCCAGGCCCTACAATGCTATTGGGAATGCAAGAGTTCCTTCCTTTTTATAGCAGTATAGTATTCCATTGTGTAGATGTACCACTGTTTTTTAATCCATTCATCTGATGATGGGCACTTAGGCTATTTCCAAATCTTAGCTACTGTAAATTGTGCTGTTATGAACATAATGTCTTTCTGATTGGTGTTTCTGATTTCTTGGGATATAGTCCTAGAAGTGAGATCATTGAGTCAAATGGGAGTTCCATTTTTAAATTTTTGAGAAAACTTCATACTGTTCTCCACAGTGGCTGTACCAGTCTGCATACTCACCAGCAGTGCACAAGGGTTCCTTTTTCTCCATATCCTCACCAGCACTTGTCATTTGTTGATTTCTTGATGATAGCCATTCTGACAGATGTGAGAGGATACCGCATTGTCATTTTGTTTTGCATCTCTCTGATGATTAGTGACTTGGAGCATGTTTTCATATGTCTCTTGGCCTTCTGTGCATCCTCTTTCGAAAAGTGTCTATTTAGGTCCTCTGCCCATTTTTTTATTGGATTGTTTATCTTCCTTTTGTTAAGTTGTATGAGTTCCCTGTAAATTTTGAGATTAAACCCTTATCAGAGATAACATCGGTAATTATGTTCTCTGATGCAGTGGGCTTCCTTGTTGTTTTGTTGATGTTTCTTTTGCTGTGCTACAGCTAACATCATACTCAATGGGCAAAATTGAAAACCATTTCCCCTAAGAATAGGAATAAGACAGGACTGCCCACTTTCATCACTCCCATTCAACATAGTACTGAAAGTGCTAGCCATAGTGATCAGACAAGAAGAATAAATAAAAGGCATCCAAATTGGTAAAGAATAAGTAAAACTGTCATTATTCGAAGATAACATGATATTGTACATAGATAACCCTAAAGACTCCATCAGAAAACTACTAGACTTAATAAATGAATTCAGCAATGTAGCAGGATACAAAACTAACACCCAGAAATCTATGGATTTTTTTATACACCAATAATGAATGCACAGAAAGAGAAACTAAAGAAACAATCCCTTTTACCATTGCAACAAAAAAATCAAGAAACCTAGGAATAAACTTAACTAAGGAGGTAAAAGACCTCTACTCAGTAAACTACAGCATGTTGAAAAAAGAGATGGAGGAAGACATAAACAAATGGAAGAATAAACCGTGCTCATGGGTTGGTAGAATCAACATCATTAAAATGTCCATGCTACCCAAAGCAATTTATAGATTCCATGCAATCCCCATTTAAATACCAATGGCATATTTCACAGTTCTAGAACAAACTCTCCAAAGATTCATATGAAATAAAAGAAGGTCCCAAATAAGCACACTAATCCCAAGAAAGAATAAAGTTGGAGGGATTACAATACCAGATATTCAGCTGTATTACAAAGCCACAGTTCTCAAAACAGCCCAGTACTAGCACAAGAACAAACATATAGATCAATGGACCTGAACAGAGAATCCAGAAATTGAGCCAAGACATTATGCTCAATTAATATTTTACAAAGGAGGCAAGAGCATATAATGGAGTCAAGACAGTCTCTTCAATAAATGGTGTTGGGAAAATTGGACAGATACATGCAAAAAATGAAACTAGACCACCAACTTACACCATACACAAAACTAAACTCAAAATGGATAAAGGACTTAAATATAAGATGGGAAACCATAAAAATCTTAGAAGAATCCATAGGCAGCAAAATATCAGACTTATGTTGTAGCAATATCTTTACTGATACAGCTCCTAGGACAATGGAAACCAAGAAGGAAATAAACAAATGGGACTACATCAAAATAAAAAGCTTCAGCATCAACTTTTACCTCATGTGTATGTAAGATGTAGCTACCTATATGTGGATTTTTGCCCTTGTCATGCCCTGTAAGCCATCTTGACCCAGGAGAGTGAGGTAATATCTGGACAATGTATGCTACTAAGTTATGGCATATGCAGTTATTCTAGTTATACATATAAAAGGATGAAACTGCTACAGTTATTCAGAGCAGCTGATATATGTAAGCCCAAGAGTCTAAAATTGAACTACTTTACCCACTCTGCCATAAAGTAGGCATAGTAATTTCTTATTTCTATAGTAACATATTACCACAAACTTAGTGGCTTATTTATTTTATAGTTCTGGAGGTCTGAAATGTAAAATGGGGCTAAAATTCAGGCGTGAAGAGGGATGTATATCCTGTAGAGGATATCTGTTTCCTTGTCTTTCTAGCTTCCAGAGGCCTCCCACTTTCCTTAGCTTGTAGTTCATTCCTCCATCTTCAAAGCAAGCAATAGAGCATCTTTAAATCTGTCTCTGGATCTATCCTCCTGCCTCTCCTTTCCACATTTAAAGGACATTTGTGATAGCATGGGGATTACCAGTATAAACCAGAATAATCTCCACATCTTAAAGTCAGCTGAATAGCAACACTAACCCAATCTGCAACCTTAATTTTCCTTGCAGTGTAAGAGAACATGTTCATAGGTTTTAGGGATTAGATCATGGCCAGCACTGGAGGGAATCCAATATTCTACCTACCACAACACATTATAATGCCTTGTCATGTTATTGCATCCTATATAATAAAGAGGCAATATGCAAATTGACCCTCATGCCCTCACACAAGATGGCCACCCCCATGTGGTCAAAGATGGCCACCACAAGATGGCCAGCAGGGGAGAGCATTTGGGGGCAAAGAGACTGGCAAGAGAGGGCAGTTGGGGGGGACCAAGCCTGCAGGGGAGGGCAGTTGGGGGCAATCGGGCCAGCAGGGGAGCAGTTAGGTGTCGATCAGGCTGGCAGAGGAGTGGTTAGGGAGTGATCAGGCTGGCAGGCAGGCGAGTGGTTGGGAGCCAGCAGTCCCAGATTGTGAGAGGGATGTCTGATTGCCGGCAGTAGGACATCCCCCAAGGGGTCCCAGATTGGAGAAGGTGTAGCCTGGGCTGAGAACACCCCCCTCCCAGTGCACAAATTTCTGTGCACCGGGCCTCTAGTTATTAATAACTTTAGAGTCAACCAAAAAAGAATTGAGAATTGAGTCCACCTGTTATAAGATATTCAAATATATGAGAAGAAACACTGGGCTGAAAGTCAGAAGGTGTAAATGCTAGTTCTGATTTGCCCCTGAAGATACACATTGCTTCCACAAAGTCACATTGATACCTGTGGGCCTAGATTTTCAAATATAGATGAAGTAATGTCTAAATCCTCAATACAGCCTGAAAAGAATTAATACTTTTGGGAAAGAGAATAGGTCAAGTCAAGGAAGAGACTTGTAAAATCAGAAGACTTAGCTAGACTTACTGGATATAAGACTACAAAGTTGAACACAGCTGACTTTTTTGAAATTCATAATCAAAGAAAGAAAACAATCCCAAACTATTAATTTATTGTCATTTTTTGAGCCATGCACTGAAAGTTTGATAAGCAACCCTCAGTGACTACATGGTCAATAGTTTCTGGAGGAAGCAATGTCAGCAGGTTATATACCTACTCCGAGGAGATTTTGTTATTAATACCAGAGAAGACCTTGGAGATTAAGTGTGTTTTCTAACCCCTCGAAAGGTAATGCACATTATGTGAAAGGAAGAAGTGAAAAACCAACCTTTATGGCAATGTTTCTATTTTAGGTACAGAGAGAAAAAACACACATTCAGACAAGTCCTGGGGTATTTGAGAAATTTGGTGTCTACACTACAGAACCAAACTGACACATCTCAAGAATTATTAGATAGGTGAAGTGATTGAGCCTCAAAGGTAGAGGGGGGCTTTGGGATTTTCAAGAAAATTGTATCTAGACCATTAAATTTCTCGTTATAACTTAATCTAAAATTAATCTCAATATAAGATTCTTATACTGTGTTTTAGATATTTCTGAAACCACTTTGATTAAGGAATGAACCACTGCAAATATATAAACTGGCTACCCTTAGAAATTGATAAAAAATAGTATACATGAGCACACAAAAGAGAGTCTGTGTATATGTGTGTTTAAACATTAAAGTAACATTTATCATATTTAGTCTACATGATCAGCACATGATTGAAACTGAAGATGTATTAGACTTTTAATATAAAACGTAACTAAATTTATTCTGAGAAAATTATGAACTTATGTACTTAAAGAATTCATGAAAGGGACATCTTAAAAATAAGGATGTTTGTTGAATTAGTGATAATAGGGTCTTGCTAATGCCTATCTGCTAATCTTTGTCCTTTTAGCAAGATACAAAAAGATGCATTCAGAGTAAAGAGTTATTTGAAAAGCAGTGGAGGTAGAGTTAGAGAGTTTAGGAACAAATCAGGGTATTCCTTGGAATCATGTGCACACTGGAATTGCTTTATGTTTATAACCGAGCATTGAAACCAGAGGTTCAGGCTGCTGCTCAAGGGTTATTTCTGAAATCTATATACAAGGTCAGGATCTGAGACATACTCTGTACACAAAACTATGCTGCAATGAGTAAAGCTGTAAAAACATTCTACTATATTTTCTAGTGTCCAGAGGGTATAATAATGCTGGCAAAAAATAAGGAAGATTTATATTTATTTCTTTTACCCTTCAAAAGTAGTTTATAAATAAATTAAATTATTTTTCAGTATTTCCTCTATCAAATTGCATCATACATCCTAAAGGAAATGCATAGAGCATAAAAGACAAAATAACACTTTTAGGCATCAGAGCAGACTAATAAAGCACCATCCTGAATTTCTTGACAAGGAAAAGACCTAAGGCTAGAAATAGTTCAGTATGATAGAAAAATGAAAAACTGAGGAGACTCGGATGATTCCCTTATCGGGCTATTTTATGGCATGATTTATGGCCTGAGGACTGAGTAAGCCCTACTGAGTGTATACACAATTACAGCAACAAGTCACACAAATACCCTCACTGATGATCATTCAAGACTATGCACCTATTTTAAAATAAAAGTCATATGTATTTAAGCCAGCAATTTTCTAATGGGCCATTTTAATAATCCTGTTATGCTTAGAATTTATTTATTGTGTGCCTTGTGAACTGCAGAGCCATTTATCTGCTAACTTAAGTTTCCAATGGTTCTGACATTAATACATAAGATTTAATTAGCAAGGCTTGTACATAGAGGGTTTAGTATTTAACACTTAAGCCAACTTCCTATTTAATATATGTTTAGCCAAGTCTTCTAGATAGTAGTTTAAAACAGGATGCTAAAGAATAACAATCATTTTGCATACTACTGAAGTTTTTGCTCAGCATGCCTTTAACTTAGTTTTCTAAAATTTGTATTCATAAGACATTATTGATGGCTCATCATAAACAAGTGTCACTATCAATTTTGACAAAAATTCACCCATCATATCATTTTTTATAAGTGAAAAAAGCATTTTAATATTTGTTCTACCATAAATGGAGATTACTAAAAGGAAAACAATAGAAAAATTGTCAGTAAGCTGAAAATTAAGTCAAAAGTACTATGTGACGCAATTCCAAGTGTTTATAGATTCTGGTATTTTCCTTCCACTAAAATTAAAAAAAGAAACTCCTATCTTTAATATAAACCTTTACACTTTAAATTTGTAACAAAAACACAACACTATTTAATTCTAATTACATGCATATTGGACTTTTTCTTTGGCACAGTTTCAAAAATATACTCACTGACACCATCAGAGTTGCTAATGGAATACAAAATAAAAATTTGTAGATACATTTAGTATTTATAATAATAATGGGTCATTTTCATTAATTGATATTAAAGCTATGCTATGTCTTCTGAACATAAAAAGGATTACTTCTGCTGTATGACTTACATAGAAACAAGTGGTAAGGCTACATAGAAAGAGAAGGAAAGCCAAAATGCCAACATCTGCTTCTATTCTAAAATGAAGAGATAAGATATAATGAGAAAGAAGTTTGCTGATAAAGAATAAGAAAGAAAAGAATAGTTGCCTGGTTGTTCTTAGGAGGAAAAATAATTATCTAGGATGAGTGCAAAATGACAAACAACAAGCTGGAACTTCACACTCCTTAGGTTGCCATGGCCTGCCGGTGGTCTTGATCCAGCATCTAGAAAGGTTCAGGAATCTGGAAAAGGGCTATGCATAAACTAAATAAGAGTGCAGATACAAAACATAATTTTGAAAGGCATTTGGGGGGCCAGAGGAGACTTAGCTAAAGGAACTAAGTTCTCCCTTGTCTCAGGACCCCTTGCTTTTTATTAACACAAATTGTCCTAAGGCAAGGTAGATATAGACTTCAAAGGCCAGGGTTTGGTATACAGAATCCATTGTCAGATTGGAGAATAGCCTATGGCTGTTCAGGTGTTTGACCAGTAGGAGGCAATAACATATAGTTTAAAACGCCCTTAGTTGTCTGGCAGCAAGCAATCAATTTATGCATCCTTTTCAGGTTTGGGGAAATGCCCTCAGCCATTTCCAGATGATTCAGCCCTGCTGACATGCTGGAATTGGCCTCCAGCAGTTGAGATTATTAAACTTACTATAAGTCAAGGTTTCTAATGTTGTTTTCCAATTTTGCTTATAAAATGTAACAGGTGTTTCCTTAGCCAAATTTTTATATTGTAGGAAACTAGATTGTTATTCAAAAGATTTTCTCTCATTGTAAAATAGCTTCTTACATTAAGATTATAAATTATATATATTTTACATAACATTTAACATTAGAAATATAGTCAGTAGTCCCACACTGAAAGAATTTCCAAAATTTACTTAATCCTATTTATGGGGGGGGAAACAATAAAAATTGAGTGATTTTTTTTGGACAGCAGCAGAGTCAATATCAGAAGCCAACCAACAACTTTTACAGTGTTATTCCCACAAAATGTTATAACCAACCTGAACTGAACAAACGATTGCTTGAAAGAATTGGAATTTGAAACTGGTTCTGGCACAAACTCCAACTATGTAGATTTTCAACATGTCATTGAATATAAGTCATGAAACCATAAAATTCCTAGAGAAAAACAGAGACAGCAAAAATCTCAGACATCTCTCCTAACAATATGTTTAATGATATATCTCCTAGGGAAAAGGAAACTAAGGAGAAAATAAACAAATGAGATAACATCAAAATAAAAAGCTTCTGCACAGCAAAAGAAACCATCAACAAGACAAAAAGGGAGCCCACTGTATGGGAGAACATATTTGTCAATGATACATCTGATTAAGGGTTAATATCCAAAATATATAAGGAACTCATATTAACTTAACAAAAGGAAGACAAACCATCCAATTAAAAAATGGGCAAAGGACCTAAATAGATACTTCTCCAAAGTAGACATATAGATGGCCAAGAGTCATATGAAAAAATGCTAAAAGTCACTGATTATCAGAGAGATGCAAATTAAAATGACAATGAGTTATCACCTCACACCTGTCAAAATGGCTACCATCAGCAAATCAACAAATGACAAGTGCTGGCAAGTATGTGGAGAAAAGAGAAACCTAGTACACTGCTGGTGGAAATGCAGACTGGTGTAGCCATTATGGAAAACAACATGGAGTTTCTTCAAAAAATGACGTATGGAACTTCCATTTGACTTAGTGATCCCATATCTAGGAATATATCCTAAGGAACCCAAAACACCAATCAGAAAGAATGTATGCACCCCTATGTTCATAGCAGCACAATTTACAATAACTAAGATCTGGAAACATCCCAAGTACCCATCAGTAGGTGAGTGGAGAAAAATGCATCTACATCATGGAATACTATGCAGCAAGGATCTGTTACCCTTTAAAACAGCATGGAGGGACCTCCAGACTATTGTGCTAAGCAAAATAAGTTAGTCAGAAAAAGACAAGTATTACATGATCTCACTCATATGTGGAATCTAGTGAACAAAATAAACTGATGAACAAAATAGTTCCAGAGACATAGAAGCATAGAACAGGCTGCAGAATTTCAGAGGGAAGGGTTGGGGAGGGTGGGAGGGTGGGCAGTTGGGTGGAAAGAGATCAACCAAAGTACTTGTATGCGTATATGCATAACCTATGGACACAGACAATAGGGTAGTGAAGGCCTGGAGTGAGGGGCAAGAGTGGGATAGAAGAGGTCAATGGGGGACAAAAGGGGAACATATGTAATAATTTCAACAATAAAGATTTAAAAATGATTATATGAATTCAACTGTACTCCTTGATAAATGCTGATATAAGACATAAGGATATATTTTGTGATTAATAGACTGTGCAAATATTCTGCACAGCAGAGTGAAAAAGTATATATAATGAGACATAATCAAGAGTAAATCAAATAGAATAGACAATTAACTTAGAGGAACATTTAAACATATTTTAATCTAAAAATAAATATTACCTGGCTTAAACTCTACCTTCTTAGAGTTAAAAAATCATTAAAAGCAAGTAATAGCTATACTTTAAAAACTGTCCAGAATAGTGAAAATGAGTGATAATTTATGAAGTTAGGTTAATTCTCAAACCAAAACCAAGCAATAATGGAATAAATAATGTAAATGGTGACAATTTTTATTTCCAAATATATGAAAATTTGCAATTCTTAAATATTTACATGTGCATTTAAAGAACAACTCATTATCAACTCCTACATTTTCCAGATGTATAAGGATGATTCAACATTTGAAAAATGTTAATTAAACTCAGCATGTTAGCTGGCTGAAGGAATTGAATACAAATGGTAATCTTGCCCAGCAGGCATGACACAGGTTGAGAATAGACCTGTGAACCAGGAGGTCAGGGCACATGCCAGGCTTATTAACTTGATCCCCATTGGGGCTGGGGAGCATGCAGGAGGAAGCCTATCAATGATTCTCTCTCATCATTGATGTTTTTATCTCTCTGTCCCTATGAATCAATAAAAATATTAAACAAAAAGAAATGGTAACCTCGCTTAAAAATAATTTGATAAAATGAAACTCATCAAATTAATGAAAGCTCTTAGCAAAGCTTAAATAGAAGAAAATTTTATTATTAATAAAGCATATTTACTACAAACATGAAACACCAATAATCTTTATTGGTGAAACACTTGAAATAGTACCACTTAGGATAATCCTATATAATAAAAGCCAAATATGCAGAGTGTCTGGTCTCCAGTCATCCATTCAACCAATCAAAGCATAATATTCTAATGATATGCTAAGGCCACTCAACTGCTTGCTATGACATGCACTGACCACCAGGGGGCAGACAGTCGACCGGTTGACCAGTGGCTATGACATGCACTGACCACCAGAGGGCAGATGCTCCAACTGGTAGGTTAGCTTGCTGCTGGGGTCCGGCCGATAGAGACTGAGCGAAACAGCCCGGACATGCCCTGTAACCCTCCTGCAGTCTCTCCCTGGCTAGCCAGCCTCCCATGTCCCTCCCTGGCCCTGATCATGCACTGGTGGAGCCCCTCGGCCTGGCCTGTGCCATCTCACAATCTGGGACCCCTCGGGGGATGTCGGAGAGCCCGTTTTGGCCCGATCCCTGCAGGCCAGGCTGAGGGACCCTTCTGGTGCACAAATTTGTGCACCAGGCCTCTAGTAATAAAACAATAGCTTGCAATCAAATAAGAGAGAATGTAGTAGAAGTAGTTGTATTCAATACAATGAAATAAGAATAAAAGAGCTATAAATGCCAATAAAGAGGAAAACAAAACTTATATTCAGACAATATCCATATTGTTTAAAAAATCAGGAAAAGAAAATTTAAAGTTATCAAAATTAAAGTGGTTTACTGAAGTGATTATATATGCCTTTAAAATTCAATAGTTTTCTTAAAGCAGGCCCTTTAACATTTCTTGTAATACTGGTTTGGTGGTAATGAATTCCTTTAGGTTCTTCTTTGTTTTTCTGGGAAGCTCTTTATTTCATCTTCAATTTTAAATGGTAGCCTTGCTGGGTAGAGTTATCTCCGTGTAAGTCCTTGCTTTTCATCACTTTGAATATTTCGTGCCAATCCTTTCTGGCCTGAAGTGTTTCAGTTGAGAAATCTGCTGACAGCTTTATGTGAGTTCCCTTGTCTTTACTTGCTGCTTTTAAGAATATCTCTTTGTCTTTAAGCTTTGACATTTTAATTATGATGTGTCTTGATGTGAGCTTCTTTAGATTTATCTTTATAGAGACTTTTTGTACTTCATGTATTGTGTGGCTCTTTTTTACCAGGATTGGGAAGTTTTTAGCCATCATTTCTTCAAACAGGTTGTGGAACTCTTGCTCACTCTCTTGTCCTACTTGTATCACTATGATGTGGATACAATGGGTGGTGTCTTAGAGGTCCCTTAGACTTTCCTCACTTAAAAAAAAAATCTCTGTTCTCTCTGTTGCTCTGCTTGGATACTTACTGTTATCTTGTCCTCTAAATCACTGTTTGATGCTTCATTTAACCTGCTTTTGATTCCGTCTAATGCAGTGGTCGGCAAACTGTGGCTCGCGAGCCACATGCAGCTCTCGAGCCGCGGTTTGCCACTCTGTTGACTAATGAGTTTGCCAACCACTGCCTTAGGGAAAAACACTTAAAAAACATTTTAATAATGTACTAATGTCTTGAACCTGAAGTCAAAACTTCTGGGTAAGGTTAATGCCTTACTCAGTGGTCAGCAAACTCATTAGTCAACAGAGCCACAGTTTGCTGACCACTGGTCTAGTGTACTCTTAATTTCAGATACTGTATTGTTCATTGGTGGCTCATTCCTTTTTATGGTCTCTTTGTCCTCTTTAATTCTTACTATCTGTTTAAGTTCACTGAGACCATCCATTGTTTCCCTAAGGTCCTTGAGCATTCTTATAACCAAATTGCATCTGGTAGCTTGGTTGCTTCCAATTTATTTAATTCTTTTTCTGAGGGGTTCTCTTGCTCTTTTGGGGGCATATTTATTTGTCTCCCCATTTTGTCTGCCTTTTTGTGTTAGATGCTATATGTTAGATAGATCTGCTATGACTCATAAGCTTATTATGAGGGCTTTCTAATGCAGGTGCTTCATGGGTCTCAGTGGTACAATCACCTAAATCACCTTATCTATGTACTCCCGAAATGTTTCTCTTGTGGGAAATGTGCCCCCTCTTTTTGTAGTTGAGACTTAAATTCAGTTAGCCTGCTAACTGAATTAGTTAACCCTCAGGCTGGCTGACTATTAGGATAGACCTTGTTCACCACGTTTGCGTCACTATTCTAGGGCTTCTTCCTGAGGTGGAGCTGTTCCCAGCAGGGTCTGGAATCCTCCTTTGGCTGAGACATTTGTGTGGCTAGTTTGGTGAAGCTCTGGTGAAGTGTGAAGCCCACCACTTGTTGTGTTGGTCCTGACTCCACTAAGATGACAGGGTTCCAGTGCAGGTCGGTGTCAGTTGTTGTGTGTAACTGATCTTAGGTTACCTGTCTGGAACCACCATGTTATTCACTGATTATGGCTATGTCTACTGGGCCTGGGTGTACATGGGAGTGGCTAAGCTGTGCAAAAGGGTTAGCTTCCTGCATGTCTAAGCTAGGGGAAGACCAATAAAATGTCCAAGGCTCTCTGAGTTTGGAAGCCACCTGTTGGCTACACCATCACCCCTGAGGTTGCCTGGACTTCCTCTGGAGATTTTTGAAGAAAGTCTGTACAGTGGGCTCAAGTTGCACCTCCCACTCCTTACACATTGTGCAGGCTCAGATGGGTGGGCAACTGGGTCAAGAGGATGAGGCTAGTGGTTTTCCTACTTGGAGGCAGCATGATCAGGCACTCAATGGGGAGAGTCTGGCCCCTACTCCAGAACCATACCACTCAGTTTATGCTAGAGTCTTTAACTCTAGCTCCCCCAGGAGGAGCACACCACCTATTCAGTTTGGGTGCAACTAACTATTCCCTCTGCCAGAACAAGCTCAGCAAGGCAAGACCCCCCAGAAATTGGAAAAACAGATCACAGCCATCTTCTGTTGGGGTGGTGCCAGCTAAGCCCACTTTTGGGGAACAAGCTCTACACTCCTCGTTAGCTGTGTAGCTGCTCTGCTCGAGCCTCAGACCAGAGCCTCTGAAGTAGACACGCCTGGAAGGTTCCCAGATCTTAGTGGTCATTCCTTCACCCAAGGGACTGAGCTTAGTAGGGTGGGCCACCAGGATTTGGGAAGATAGCACTAAACAGCTCATGTTGGGGGTGGTACTAGCTGACCTTGCAGGTGTATGTCACCAGTGTTTGGAGGATCGGTTAGTGCACTAACAAGCTGGTGCTGTAAGAATAGTTCCCAACCCTGGGAAGCTGGCTCTTCCTTAAGATATTGATTCAGGACTGGGACCTCAGTAGCTGATCCTCCAGATCTCTCTTTGGGGTCATGCCATCAGATCTTCTTTTGATGACTCCCTTATGCCTTGTTTAGCTTTCCCTCTACCAGAATCCTGGGTGAGTTCCTGAGAGCAAGCTCTTGCTCTTTAACCCTTTAAGAAAGTCCTTGAGATTCTAGCAGACTCTCTCCTCTTCCCGAGGAACAGAATTCCTGCTGATTTTCACTGCCAGCTGCTAGGCAAGCTCCACTTCCCAGCCCTTGGTGCTCTCAGTTGGGGGTCCTGACATGGGGTTGAGATTCCATGCTCCTGAAGGGGGACTTGTACAGCCAAGATATTCCTCTGGCTTTTCAGCCACTGCACATGGTGTGGGGCCAGCCCTCTCTTTTTACCAGTCTCTATGATGCTACTTCTATAAAACCTAGGATATAATACTCCTGTTCAGCTGTCCTTTAGTTGGTCATTCAGGTTGATAACTCTATAATTTGGCTGTAAATCTGGTGTGGTTCTAGGAGGAGGGGCGTGCAGCTTCTACCTACTCTGCAGTCATCTTGAAAATCTAACACAAATACTTATTATTTAAAAATTGTCCAAAACCAACCTCCCAGCATGGTAACTTATTAAATATATATTTTTTCTGCTGATTAGTAAACTAGACTGAAATGCACTGTGGCTACTATTTCCTCTCTCTGATTTAAGTGACTTTTTTAAAAAATATATTTTTATTGAATCAGAGAGGAAGGAAGAGGGAGGGAGAGATGGAAAAATCAATGATGAGAGAAAATTATTGATCTGCTGCCTCCTGCACACCTCTTTCTGGTTATTGAGCCCGCAACCCAGGCATGTGCTCTTACCAGGAGTCGAACCGTGACCTTAGGTTGACACTCAACCACTGAGCCATGCTGGCCAGGCTGACTTAAGTGACTGTTGACAAATCTTGCATGTTGAACATATTTAAAACTAGGTAGTTTTATTGATTAAGCTTTTGTCCACACTAGGTAAAAAAAATTATATTATAATTGATATCAATATCTTTTTATTCTGTCATGTGTATTAGTAAACATTATTTATAACTTCACATTAACTCTTTTCACCTTCCAGAAAATAATTATACTGTACTAGAGGCCCAGCACACGAAATCGTGTGCATGTAGGGTCCCTAGGCCTAGCCTGCGATCAGGGCCATGTCTGCAACCCTGCGGTGTTCTGCGACGCTGCTCGCTGCCACCTCGGGATGCTCTGTGACACTGCCACCACCCCAGAATGCTCCGCGATGCTGCCACCACCCTGCAACCCTCCGCAAAGCTGCTCACCGCCACCCCAGGATGCTCTGTGAAGCTGCTTGCTGACACTCCGCGAAGCTATTTGTCGCCACCCCGGGATGCTCCGTGTCACTGCTGCTGCCCCAGGATGCTCCATGACGCTGCTGCCACCTTGCAACGTTCCCTGTTGGCCATCCTGTGATGGGATCCTGTAGGCTGGAGGGAGGGACTGAGATGTAGTCAATGTACCTCATAGCGATTGGTTGATT
The DNA here is from genome assembly GCF_027574615.1 of Eptesicus fuscus. NCBI lineage: Eukaryota > Metazoa > Chordata > Mammalia > Chiroptera > Vespertilionidae > Eptesicus > Eptesicus fuscus. Next base: position 5,478,925 of record NC_072474.1, on the reverse strand, counting down.
GGTCATTCTTGTCATGACGCCTCACCTTTTATTATTATAGATTAGTGGCCCGGTGCACGAAATTCATGCAGGGGGGTGTCCCTCAGCCCAGCCTGTACCCTCTCCAAATTGGGACCCCTCAGGGGATGTCCAACTGCTGGTTTAGGCCCGATCCCTTTCACAATCCAGGACCGCTGGGTCCTAACTGCTCACCTGCCTGTCTGCCTGATCGCCCCCAACTTCCCCCCGTGCTGGCCTGATTTCCCTCAACTGCCCTCCACTGCCAGCCTGATTGCCCCCAACTAGCCCCCCTTTCAGCCTGCTTGCCCCCAACAGCCCCCCCTTGCTGGCCTGATTTCCCCCAACTGCCCCTCCAACTGCCCTCCCCTCCTGGCCTGATCGCCCCTAACCACCTCTGCCTTGGCTCTGCCATCATAGCTTTGTCCGGAAGGTCTCCCGGTCTAGTTAGCATATTACCCTTTTATTTGTATAGATGTTTATAAAAAAAAATCTATTTGCCGCTTTACTATTTTCAGAAATAAGTGTCATAATCAGGTTAGGGTGATTTGGTTGATAAATCAACAAAGATTATACTTAGAATCAAAAGCAAGGTATTTTTTAAGTTATTATTTTTAAATTATCACTACACAGTACTTGGTTTCAATTAATGTAAATCTAAATAATATCTAATTAAAATTATTCAACCATAACAAAATAATAGAATAAACATTTAAAAATTACCACATAACTGAAATAAATGAATGCCAAACAACTACCATAACACAATCCTTTAATCTAATAGTAGATACATGTAACTTGCCACAGGAAAATTTTTGGTTGATAATTTAAAAAATATAAAGTTTGGGTGGCAGAATATATATTTTCTTCAGAGTTGGATTAATTTCCCTACAGCTTCTGCTTTATTAAATGATGTGTGTACATTTAATTCTTGGGAAAAATGTTATGAAATATGCCCAAATGCATATTATGACTTATCACACATCACATTATTTTACAAAATCTATAATAATAAAAGGGTAATATGCTAATTAGACCAGATGTCATTCTGGATGTCATTCCAGACAAAGCCAGTGGCCAGAGTGAAACCTGGGTCCAGGGTTCTAGAGGGAAGCCGGTGGCAGAAGCTGGTGGAAGGAAGGCCTACTCTTTCATGCATTGGGCCTCTAGAAATAAACATAAAAGACTATTTCTTAGAAATGCTCAACAAACAATAACTTTACTTAAAATAATGAATATTTATTATATGAGCTTCCCTGTTGTTGCATTGTAGGAAGCTCTATACAAATAACCCCTGATTTCCCCATATAATGTTCAAAGATGCAACCAGTTATTAAGAGGTAATGACAATGAAAGAAAAATAACATAGTTCAAGGTAACAGCATTATAGAGGCCTTCACCTACTCTAAATGATCTAAATTTGGTATCAAACTTATGATCTAAACTTGAGAATGTCATTCACAATAAATAAATACCTAAATAAACAAGTTACAGAGTTATAGTTATATTGGAAAATCAAAAAGCATTATTCTCTTAACATAATACTCTCCAAAGGGGTTAATGGGTAAAAAGGGCAATATATTTACTACTTTCAACAATAAAGATTAAAAAAATAATAAAGTAAATTACAGATGTCAAAAAAAAAGCATTGTTCTCAATAGAGCTGAATTTATATTATATGAGAACTACAGTTGTTCTAGACTTAGATAATGATTTAGATAATGCCATCCATTCACATTCACTTTATAGCTAAATGAGGAATCTGAGTTCTTTTGTACTAAGAAAAAGAGGGGAAGTTGAAAGATAATATTGGCTTTGGAATTAGTTAACCTGGATTTGAAACCAAGCTACAATGTCATTGGATAAATGAGTAACTTTTTGGAGTTCTCTCTTCTTTTTCTGTAAAATAATACCTCAGAGTATTGTTTTGCTAATTGAGTTGTGTAAGATAATGTTAAACTGTACCTCTGTCTATGCTCTTGGAAAACAGTAGTGGGTTAAGAAAGATTGTCTATTCTTATTTATGCTCCTTCTCATTTACACATATATCCACTGTAGAATAATATCCTCCCTATCGCTCACTTGAAAGTGCTCTCAGCAAGAAAGTAATGACATTTGTCTTATGAGCTCTAATGGATACTTTTCAATCACCGTTTTACTTGATCTCTCAGCAGTATGTGACTATGCTAACATCTGAAAACACTAACTGAAATCCTTTACCTATGCTTTGCCAGATTTCATTCTGTTACTCTGATGGTTTTTGTTCAATATTTTAAGGATGCCCATTTCATTTTTTCTATTAAATACAGATATTATGTTTTTTCCCCTTTTCCATTACTTTATTATATTCCAAAGAACCATCAAATAAGTTTTAAGGAAAAAACTTTAGTGCCCCAAAATGTTCCCATCTACCTAAGAAAAATATAAACCAAAATACATTCTAAAAGCACAAAGGTTAAAAAATATATTACTTATGAATATGCTTCTTGAAAATGAAAGTGTCTGATGTCTTTAATAAGAAAATAAAGATAGGGGAACTTTGAACAGAAGGGGTTTTATGATAAGCAGTTGTGGTTGATTATATTATTTATTCAAGGTTATTATATCCTTTCTGCCCATGCCATACTTTTCTGTAAGAGATATATATTTTTTCATTGACCTTTGTTTTGGCCATGTGACTTCATTTGGCCAATGAAAAATGATTTGGCCTAATGTATACATCGTCTAAGTAGATTTTTTTTTTTTTTATTCTTGAATGATTTGATTATATCCTCTTACTCTTCCTCTTCACCATGTGAAAAGCATGTACAAGATTGTGCCTACTTCTTTACCCTGGGTTTCAGATTGAGAAGACACATGGACGTGAGCCTTGCTAAGTACAGTTTAGCCCTGACAACTCAGTACAGCCATAGCTAAACAATAACTTCACATAGTAAAAAGAGATGTTTAATGAGTATCTTAGTCTGTTTAGACTGGTATAACTAATTGTCATAGATTGGTTAAAAAAAAAAAAAAAAAAAAGACAAAACAAAACATATTCCTCCAGAAGCTGTGAAGTCCAAGCTGATCAAGCAGATGTGGTGTCTGGCAAGCACCCTCTTCCTGGGATGACTATTTTCTGTTTGTATCCTCACATGATTGGGGAGAGGAGAAGGGAGGGGAGGGAGAGGCTCCCTCCTTTCTCTTTTTATAAGGGCACTAATCCCATTAATGAGGCTTCACCCTCATGACCAAATTACCTCCAAAGACCCACACCTTGTAATATCATAAAAAATTGGAGGGTTAGTGCCGGAAGCCAGTTCCAGCATGTCATAATTGCAAAAGTTTCAACAAAAGGTTGATGAAACTTGGGGACTCAACAAGGGCTGAGTCACATATGTTATCACCTGTTGGGAATGGCTGAAGGCATTTCCCCCAAACCTGAATAGGATGATTGCTTGCTGCCAGACAGCTCAGGGCATTTTAATCTACATGTTATTGCCTCCTACTGGCCCAACACCTGAACAGCCATAGGCTATTCCCCAATCTGACAATGCTTCTGTAGGAAACCCTACCCTTTGAAGTGTGTATCTCCACCTTGCCTTAGGACAATTTGTGTTAATAAAAAGCAAGGGATTCTGAGACAAAGAGAACTTAGCTCCTTTAGCTAGGCTCCTCTGACCCCAAAATGCCTTTCAAAATTATCTTTCATCTTTGAACTCTTACTTGATCTACACACAGCCTTCTCCAGGTTCCAGAACCCTTCTAGATGCTGGATCAAGACCCACCGGCATTAAATGTTGCCCAATGTCAGGCATTAATTGGCGCCCAAAATATGGACAATTTGGAGATGAAAGATTAGCCTGGGTGGATGAAATAGCACCAGTGATGGTGGTAAGATTAACTGTGTGTAGAGCTCATGTCAGCTTTGGAAGCCCGCGGATCTGCAAGTGCATGTGTGATACTTTGTGTTTAAGTCAGATTATAATGGGGAAAAATTTGGTTAAAAGGCAAAATTATAAACAAATTGGAAATTCAAAAGGTACTTTTTAAAAAAATGTGGTTTCTTGTTCCAATTAAAATTCTAATTTGTATTTGGAATAAAAAATCTGTAATAAGAAATAAAACCCCACTGCCGAATCCACCTCTGGTGTGGAGAGATTCAAAGGTGGCTGGAGAGGGAAGAGCTATCAGCTCTCCCACAAAAAGACTACTTAAAGCTTTGTTTAAAAATTACCGAAGAACTTGCTGGGAAATGCAAAAATTAGCTAAGGTCATCTTGGGTGCTAGTAATTACTTTGGAAAGAGAAATAAGAAAAAAATTAAAATCTGTCTTTTTCTATTAAGCATACCTTTAATTAGGAAAGAAACAAGGCCAAGCCAAAGCAAACAGGATGTGGGAGAAGGGAGACACGTGGATATTCAATATGGACGCTCACTCCCCTAGTATGCTAATTTAAAGTCTCCTTCTTGCCATAAAAGATTTATAAAATTTAAAAATGCATCTGGAATTTTTGTACTCGTAGGGAGAGAAAGCTGGCTTAAGACAAAATGCACACACAGTCTGATTTTGGATTTTAATAAATTCTTGAACTAAGCTTAACTCTCTTTGCAGATGGTGTAGAAAGACCAGGACTGTTTTTTTTTTTCTAAGAAAGATGGAGGATTTGACACAGGAAAAAATACAGGCTAGGTTCAAGCAACAAGATTGGTATTTACATAATAAAGAAATGCTAATGAACCACATTAAAAAGTTAAATTTAAGGTCGCTAAGAAAATCAGTAAATTTTCTGTTACAAAAATTTGCCAAAGAAAATGTCTTAAAATGATTATAATTGGATTTGAATCTCAAAATTTGTTGAAACAGATAAATAATATCCTATATAATAAAGAGGTAATATGCAAATTGATTGTTACTCCAACACACAAGATGGCCGCCCCCAGGTGGTCAAAGATGGCTGCCCCCATGTGGACACAAGATGGCCACTACAAGATGGCCTACAGTGGAGGGCAGTTGTGGGCAGTTAGGGGTGACCAGGCCGGCAAAGGAAGGCAGTTGGGGGAGACCAGGCCAGCAAGGGAGGGCAGTTGGCAGGGACCCAGGCCTGCAGGGGAGGGCAGTTGTGGGCAATCAGGTAAGCAAGAAGGGCAGTTGGGGGAGACCAGGCCAGCAAGGGAGGGAAGTTGGGGGGGATCAGGAGTACAGGGGAGAGCAGTTGGGGGGGCAGGCCTGCAAGGTAGAGCAGTTGCAGGGGACCAGGTCTGCAGGGGAGAGCAGTTGAGGGGGGGGACCAGGCCCTCAGTGGAGGGAAGTTGGGTGGGACCAGGCCTGCAGTGGAGGACAGTTGGGGGGGACCCAGGCCTGCAGGGGAGGGCAGTTGGGGGGTGGACCAGGCCTGCAGGGGAGGGCAGTTGTGGGTGAGCAGGCCAACAGGGAGGGCAGTTAGGGGTGACCGGGCCAGCAGAGGAGGGTAGTTGGGGGAGACCAGGCCAGCAGGGGAGGGTAATTGAGGGGAACCAAGCCTGCAGGGAAGGACAATTGCAGGTGATCCAGGCCTGCAGGGGAGGGCAGTTAGGGGTGACCGGGCCAGCAAGGGAGAGCAGTTGAGGGCGACCAAGCCTGCAGGGGAGGGCAGTTTGGGGCAGGCCTGCAGGGGAGGGAAGTTAGCATGACCAGGCCAGCAGGGGAGAGCAGTTAGGGGCAATCGGGCCGGCCGGGGAGCAGTTAGGCATCTATCATGCTGGCAGGGGAGTGGTTAGGGGTAATCAGGCTGGCAGGCAGAAGTGATTAGGGGCAATCAGGCAGAGGCAGGTGAGCGGTTGGGAGCCAGCAGTCCTGGATTGTGAGAGGGATGTTCAACCTTCTGTTTAGGTAGGATCGGGTCTATACGGGCAGTCGGACATCCCTCAAGAGGTCCCAGATTAGAGAGGGTCCAGGACCACTGGCTCCTAAGCACTGGCCTGCCTGCCTGATCGACCCTAACTATTTGCCTGCCTGCATGATTGCCCCTAACCACTCCCCTACCTGCCTAATCCCCCTAACTGCTTGTCTGCCTGCCTGATCGCCCCTAACAACTCTGCCTCAGCCCCCGCCACCTCAGCTTTGTCTGGAAGGACATCTGGAATGACATCCAGAAGGTCGTTCAGCTGTCCAGTCTAATTAGCATATTACGCTTTTATTATTATAGAATGCTTTTATTATTATAGATACTTCATAGGATATACTCATTTTAAACAGTCCTGAAAAATCAAAAGAATTGAACACAAAATAGATTTAAAAACTATATTCTGAAATGTAGCATGACATAGACCAATTCTCTCACCATAATGTTATGATACTAGAAATATGTCAATATTTGCACCTCAACCCCTTGGAATTTATAAGACATTAATGAGATAAATAAGCATTAGACAGTCCAATTATACAAATTTTAAAATAACATATAAAATATGACCTAATGCTTAATTGGATACATAATATTAATATAATAAAAGGTATATGTACAAGTGAATATATATGTGCATATATATATGGGTATATATGTAATATATATGTATGTATGTGTATGTTATGAATATATTTAGGGGTGGACAAAAGTAGGTTTGAAATTGTTTATATGGAAAAAGATATGCAGGTTATGATATAAAAAAAGAATAAACTCTGTGTTTTGCGTACTCACAACTACAAATCTATTTTTGTCCATTCCTGTATATACATGTGCACACACAACCAAACATACACGTATGCATGTGTTGTGTGTATATATTTTTTCACTCAGACATATGCAATTGGTCCAGTTCATTTTGTCCAGTCTAGAGATTGTGTCACTTGAATCAGATGATTACTCCTTGAAGTCTTAGCTGTCTATAACAGGAAATATGGTTACTTTGAAGACAGATAAACTTTCTTTTGAGGGTAGGTAGTCAAATATTATAAAACATATATACTTTTAAATATTAAAATTAAAAATTATAAGATATACCCCAAATATGTCCATTAGTAAAAATTGTAGCATTAAGTATCTTACCTAATAATAGAGAAAGATGTAAATTGACTGTACCTTCGCTATGCCCACAGCCAATCAGAGTGAGTATGCAAATTAACCCAACCAAGATGGAGGTTAATTTGCATACATGCCTGGGTCCAGGGAACCTCCTCGGCACCCAGGTCACTCCCAGCCAGCCATCAGGTGGAGGCTTTAGGTTTAGGAATGGGCCGAACCCAAGCCTAAACCTGGGGAGGAGGCTTTTGGCTTGGGAAGAGGCTGAGCTTGGGATTGGAGGGAAGGGGAAAATATCAATGGAAAGATATCCTCAGGTGAGGATAAAAAGAAAAATAAAGAAATGTCATATCTTATGAAAGACACATCTTGAAAATGCTTAAAGAAAGTTGTCATTTTTTTCATGGTGAAGGGACTGGAGTTTGTGTTGATGAAAATACCTTGGCAGCAGCGGGGTTATGGGGTTGGCACCTTCCCCTGATCAGCCCAGTTGCCTCAAGCAAAGGGAGGCCAGACTGCAGCTTAGGTCTGCTCACAATGGGGTGCGGGCCTAAGCCGTCAGTAGGACATCCCCTGAGGTCTCCCAGTATGTGAGATTGGGCAGGCTGGACTGAGGCACCCCTCCCCAGTGCACGAATTTCGTGCACTGGGCCCCTAGTCTATAATAAAAGCATAATATGCAAATCAGCTGAATGGCCAAATAGCAGAACGAATGTCCCGACGACCTTCCAGACGACCTTCTGGACTAAGCCGGGGCTGCAAGGGCTGAGGCAGCTGGGGCTGCGAAGGCCTACTCTTGCACGAATTTCATGCATCAGGCCTCTAGTGTTGTTATAAAGTTAGAAAAAATGAAATATGTTGATGTAAACATTTAGTTTAAGTTAAAAAAAAATAAAATAAATAAACATAAAAGCAATAATCAGTGAAGTAAAACCAGGAAAGCTTAAGATGTGTTAAAAATTTTACATATAGTTATTTGAAGAAAATAGTAAATGCCACATGTCCTGGAAGTTTCACCTGAAAACCAGAATAAAAAACAGGGCCCTAACAGGTTTTGCTCAGTGGATAGAGCATTGGCCTGCAGACTGAAGGGTCCTAGGTTCGATTCCCGATCAAGTGCATGTACCTAGTTGTGGGCACATCCCCAGTAGGGGGTGTGCAGGAGGCAGCTGATCAATGTTTCTCTCTCATTGATGTTTCTAACTCTCCATCTCTCTCCCTTCCTCTCTGTAAAAAGTCAATATATTTAAGAAAAACAGGAAATGAACAAAACTGGATTTTTAAAAAAGTGTTGAGTAGGCTAAAAATACAAGGACTATAGCTACAACAAATAGCATGACAAATATAATAATCCAGTTGAAGTAGAAGATTTTTTATGAAATATATAAATCAATACAACTTACTCATTTTATATAATAAAAGGCTAATATGCAAATAGACCAAATGGCAGAATGATTGCAGACTCTCAACGCAGGAGCTGTCCCCTGGTGGTCAGTGTGTTCCCACAGGGGGAGCGCTGCTCAGCCAGAAGCCGGGCTCATGGCTGATGAGCGCAGCAGCAGTGGCAGGAGCCTCTCCTGCCTTCGCAGCAGTCAGACATCCTTCAAGGGATCCCAGACTGCTAGAGGGCACAGACTGGGCTGAGGGAACCTCCTCTAAGTTCACAAATTTCATGTTATGATACTAGAAATATGTCAATATTTGCACCTCAACCCCTTGGCATTTATTAAACATTAATGAGTTAAATAAGAATTATTAGACAGTCTAATTATACAAATTTTAAAATAACATACAAAATATTATCTAAATGCTTATTTGTTCTCTAGTTACATAATAAAATCCCTAACTTTGGTGAATATATTTAAACTAGCAAGGAATTACAACAAAGTTTCTGGAACCAAACTATTTCATAACAGAGTGATTTGCAGCTTTTATGAAATAGCTAATCTTATTCCATATCAACTATTCTGCAGCATATAAGATGTAATCAACTCAATTCATTTTGTGAAGTTAGCATATCCTTCATACTTAAATATTATAACACAAAGGAAAATTATAAAAGACAAATCACACACATACAAAAAAAAGACAAATCACAGTAAAGAGCATGGATGAAAAAAAATTACATAGGAACTTAAAAATGAAGCCATCTAATAATAAATTTGAATTTAATAGGTTTTATCTCTAAAACATAGGACAGTTACTTAAACCTAATAAATTTGATACCTCATTAGGTTCTATTGAAAGGTATATTTTATAATACACTAAAATTATCAGTAAATTTGAGCAAATAGTTCTGTTAAGAATTCTTAGAGGAGAGAAGATGGTAGCTGGCAGGATGGAGGTGAGGGAGAGAGTGTGAGTGAGTGAGGAGGTAAAAGGAGAGTGTGTGAATGTGTGTGGTGTGTGTGTGAGTGAGTGAGGGACGGTTAAATCTGGCAGAAGTATCAGCGACTGGCAGACCAGGCTCTCCTGTACAAGGTGCACCTACCACCACTGTGGGTACTCCCCTGGCTATGGGACTCAGGCACGGAGTCCTTGCCATCTTGAAAGGGAGAGCGGCCTCTTCTAGGAACTCATCAGCACCACCACCCAGACTGGCCTTGGACACTGCCCCTGAACCTGCAAGCCACTCCAGTCAAAATTCTTTTGCCCTGCCCACAGACCTGCAGACCCTAAGACTTCCACCTCCAAGGGTTCACAGCTCCCACAGCAATAAGTGTGACTTCCCTCTCCCTGGCTGCCTACCTTTGGACACCACAGTCACACCTTTCCAGCACACATGCCTCCTAAGGCCACCACCTCAAAGGCAGCTCTTGGGTGCCGATGTGAGCCCCCGTTGGGCATGCTTGTATGCAAACAGGTCCACACGCCCCGGCAGTATAAATTGGGACTACCCCCTTCCCGGCTGCTTGCCCATAGACACCACGGGTTGGGAGCTTCAACACCAAGAACCCTCTGAGTGCTATGCCTGGGAAAACAGCCTTCGGGTGCTTTTGTGAGCTGCTGCTGGGTGCGTGCGAATCCAACCAGGGCGCAAGGTCCTGGCAGCAAAAACTGAATCTTTCTAATCCACAGCTGCAACTGGCAGACACCAGAGTCACGCCTTTCCAGTGCACAGACTTCATGAGCCCACCACCCCAAAAGGCAGCACTGAGCACCAGTGACTTGACTCTTGGTGCGCAAACGCCGGGACTCTGTTTCTCATCATGTGTGCACTGGATCCCTGATTCTTAGTGCACACACACTTAGTGCCAGTGACTCCAATTCTCAGCACACACACACACAGGGGCCCTGATTCTCAGCTTGAGGCTGCACCAAGGGACAGAGAGTCTGATACTTGATTCTCCATGCGGGCACATGGGGACTCTGACTCCTGGCATGCAGTAGGGGACTCTGATTTTCAGCACATGCCCATGGGGACTTTTTTTTCAGTGTGGCACATGTGGGTCCCTGATTCTAGGTGTGTGCACAAGGCTGCACTGAGTGCTGATGACTCTGATTCTTGGCTTGTGTGGAACCCACAGACCCACAACAGCCACAGGTCTCGCTGTTGGAGCTCTTCAGTGACACTCAGGTGGAGCGACTCTACACTGCACATGGCTCAGGCCCCTGCAACTTGGCATTTGGACCTTCTAGTGATAGGTAGAATGGAGAGATAAAGAAACAATCCCCAGAGGAAAGAAAAAGAACAATCACCAAGACAGGAAATAAGGGAAATAGAGGCATGCAATATGACAGAAAAATAATTCAGAGTAATGGTCATACAGTTCATAAACTGGATGGACAAGAAAATCAACAACCTATGCAAAAACCAGGAAGAAATCAAAAGTGATATAGCTACAATGAAAACACGATGTAAGGTTTCAACAGTAGACTAGAAGAAGTGGAGGACCAAATTAGTGAGTTAGAAGATAAGGTAGAGAAACAAGCACAATCTGAACACCAACTGGAGAAAAAATTAAAAAGCAGGAGGAGAGCCTAAGGGAGCTTTGGGAAAATATGAAACAAAGTAACATATGTATAATAGGGGTGCCAGAAGGACAAGAAGAGCAGCAAGGACTAGAGAATCTACTTGAAGAAATAATGACAGAAAACTTCCCTGATATAGGTAAGAAAAAGTCACACAAGTACACAGAGTCCCCAGCAAGATGAATCCCAAAAGACCCACACCAAGACACGTCATAATTACAAAGGCATATGTTAACAACAGAGAGAGAAATTAAAGGCTGCAAGAGAGAGACAGAGAGTTAGCTACAAAGGATCCCCCATCAGATTATCAAATGATTTCTCAACAGAAACACACCAAGCTAGAAGGGAATGGAATGAAGTATACAAAGTGATGCAAAGCAAAGGACTGAATCCAAGAATACTCTATCCAGCAAGACTATCAATCAAAATTGAAGGGGAAATCAGGAAATTTACGAACAACAACAAAAAAAAGGCTACAAGAGTTTATCACTACCAAGCCAGCAATGCTAGTAATATTAAAGGAAATGCTGTAAAAATAAGAAATAAACAGGAAGGAAGGAACACAGGTATAAAGTACAGAAATGGCTATAAACAAGTACCTATCCTTCCTAATAAAATGGTAATAAGTAAATTACCATCACTCCACTACGCCCACGATTGGGCCAGCGGGAGGCGCAGGGGGCGGGACTTGGGGTGGCCAGGGTAGCCGATTGGGCCAGCGGGACGCTGAGCTAGCGTCGCCAGTGGCGGCTCGAGCTCAGCATCTGTGCCATGGCTGTGCTGCGGAACAGAAGGGGACTCTGGGGCAGCGAGCTCAAGTCCCGCCACGGACCATCAAAAGCGGGGGAGCTGGGTGCCTGTCTGCTCTGGCACCAGGCCTTTCGTAAGCCTCCGCCACACCAGAGGCTTCTGAAAGGCCTGGTGCACTGGTAGACAGGCACCCAGCACCCCCACAATCGAAGGCGAAAGCGTGTAGGGGACCCTACACGTGCATGATTCAATCATGCACTGGACTTCTAGTCAATAATAACATTAAACATAAATGGATTAACTGCTCTAAACAAAAGACATTAAGTGACTGAATGGATAAGCAAACATGACCCATATATATGCTGTGTACAGGAGACCCAACTCAGAACAAGGGAATCACACAGACTGAAAGTGAAGAAATGGAAAAATATCTATCAGGCAAATGGAAATGAAAAAAAAAAAAAAAAAATCCGGGGTAGTAATACTTATATCTGACAAAATAGACCTCAAAGTGAAGACCATAACAAGAGATAAAGAAGGATACTTCATAATTCTAAAGGGATGGATACAACAAGAGGATTTAACTCAGGTAAACTTATATGAACCCAATGCAGGAGCACTCAAATACATTAAAAAAAAAAAAATTCTGGAAGATATCAGAGGAGAGATAGACAGAAATACAATCATAGGAGAATTTAATACCCATTAACATCACTGGATAAATCCTCTAGACAAAAAATTAGCAAATAAACAGCAATCCTAAATGACTCACTAGATCAGATGGACATAATTGACATCTTTAGACCATTCCACCCCAAAACTACAGAATATACATTCTTCTAAAGTGCACATGGGTCATTTTCAGAGATAGACCACATATTGGGACACAGGCATAGTCTCTCCAAATTCAAGAAGACTGAAATCATATCAAGCATCTTCTCAGTTCATTATGGCTTAATATTAGAAATCAACTATAATAAAAACCATGACAAAAATTCAAACACTTGGAGGCTAAACAGCATGCTATTAAACAATGACTGGTTTACCAAAGAGATCAAAGAAGAAATAAAAAACGTTCTGGAAACAACGACAATGAAAACACAAACATCTAAGATCTATGGGACACAGTGAAAGCAGTCCAGAGAGGGAAGATTATAGCAAAAAAAAGAAAAACAAACAAGAAAAACTGGTAATAAACCATCTAACTCTGCAACTTGAAGAATTAGAAAGAGAGCAACAAGAAAAGCCCAGCGTGAGCAGAAGGAAGGAAATAATAAAGATCAGAGCATAAATAAATGACATAGAGACCAAAATATATATATATACAAAAGATCAATGAAACCACCAAGAGCTGGTTCTTTGAAAGGATAAACAAGATTGATGAACCTCTAGCCTGGCTCACCAAGAAGCAAAGAGAGAGGACCCAAATAAACAAGATAAAAAATAAAAGAGATGAAATAACAAGACCCCACAGAAATATGAAGATCATTAAAAAATACTATGAGCAACTCTATTCCAACAAACTGGTCAACCTAGAAGAAATGGACATATTCCTAGAAAAATATGACCTTCCAAAACTCAACAAGGAGGAATAAAAAAATCTGAGGAGGAAATTGAAGCAGTAATAAAAAAAAAACAAAAACAAAAGCCCTGGACCAGACGGCTTCGCACGGGAGTTTTATTAAACATTCAAAGAAGAAACAAAACCTATCTTCCTCAGACTATTCCAAAAAATTCAAGAGGAAGGAGCCCTTCCAAGCTCTTTCTATGAAGCCAGCATTACCCTAATCCCAAAACCAGATATAGACAATACAAAGAAAGAGAATTAAAGGCCAATATCCCTCATGAACATAGACACCAAAATTCTCAACAAAGTTCTGGCAAATCAAATCCAGCAATACATTAGAAAGATCAAACACCATGACCAAGTGGGATTTATTCCGGGGATGCAAGGATGGTACAAGATCTGCAAATCAATAAACATGATATATCACATAAACATACTGATAAATAAAAAGCATATATTCATATCCATTATGCAGAAAAAGCATTTGACAAAATCTAACACCCTTTCTGAAAAATAACTCTCAGCAAGGATCATATCTCAACATAATAAAAGCCATTTATGACAAACACAGAGCCAACATCATACTCAATGGGCAGAAACTAAAATCATTTCCCCTAAGAACAGGAACAAGACAGGGATGCCCACTCTCACCACTCCTGTTTGACATGGTACTGGAAGAACGAGCCATTGCGTTCAAACAAGAAGAAGAAATAAAAGGCATACACATTGGAAAAGAAGAAATAAAACTGTCCTTATTCGCAAATGACATGATACTGTACATAGAAAACCCTAAAGACTCCATCAAAAAATTATTAGACATAATAAATGAATTTGGTAATGTAGCAGGATACAAAATTAACACCCAGAAGTCTATGGCTTTTCTATACATCAATAATGAACTCACAGAAAGGGAAACTAAAAAAAAAGCAATCCTATTTACCATTGCAACAAAAAAGTAAGATACCTAGGAATAAACTTAACCAAGGAGATAAAGGACCTGTACTTGGGAAATTTTAGGACACTGAAAAAAGAGATAGAGGAAGACATAAACAAATGGAAGAATATATCATGTTCATGGATTGGTAGAATCAACATCATTAAAATGACCATACTACCCAAAGCAATCTACAGATTCAATGCACTCCCCATTAAAATACCAATGGCATATTTCAAAGACCTAGAACAAACTCTCCAAAAATTCATCTGGAATAAAAAAGACCCCGAATAGCTGCAGCAATCTTGAGAAAGAACAATGTTGGAGGGATCTCAATACCAGATATCAAGATATACTACAAAGCCACTGTCCTCAAAACTGCCTGGTACTGGCATAATAACAGACATATAGACCAGTGGAACAGAACAGAGAACCCAGAAATTGACACGTCATTATGCTCAATTAATAATTGACAAAGGAGGCAAAAGCATACAGTGGAGTCAAGACAGTCTCTTCAATAAATGGTATTGGGAAAATTGGACAGTACTTGCAAAAAAATGAAACTATACCACTTACACCAAACATAAAAATAAAACTCAAAATGGATCAAGGACTTAGACACAAGATGGGAAACCATAAAAATCTTAGAAGAATCCATAGGCACCAAAATAGCAGAATTTTTTGTAGCAATATCTTTACCAATACAACTCCTAGGGCAATGGAAACTAAGAAGAAAATAAACAAATGGGACTAAATCAAAATAAGGCTTTGTACAGCAAAAGAAACCATCAACAAAACAACAAGAAAGCTCACTGCATGGGAGAACATATTTGCCAATGTTATCACCGATAAGGGTTTAATCTCCAACATTTACAGAGAACTCATACAACTTAACAAAAGGAAGATAAACAACCCAATTAAAAAAACGGACCTAAATAGATACTTTTTGAAAGAGGACATAAGGAAGGCCAAGAGACATATGAAAACATGCTCAAAGTCACTAATCTTCTGAAAGATGCAAATCAAAACAACAATGAGGTACCATCTCACACCTGTCAGAATGACTATCATCAACAAATCAACAAATGACAAGTGCTTGTGAGGATGCGGAGAAAAAGGAACCCTCCTTCACTGCTGGTGGGAATGCAGACTGGTGCAGTCACTGTGGAAAACAGTATGGTGTTTCCTCAAAAAATTAAAAATGGAACTGCCATTTGACCCAGTAATACCACTTTTAGGAATATATCCCAAGAAAACAGAAACACCAATCAGAAAGGATATATGCACCCTTATGTTCATAACAGCACAATTTACAATAGTTAAGATTTGGAAACAGCCTAAATGCCCATCAGCAGATGAGTGAATTAGAAAACTGTGGTACTTCTACACAATGGAATACTACGCTGTGGTAAAAAAGAAGGAATTTTTACCATTTGCAAAAGCATGGATGGAACTGGACAGCGTTATGGTAAGTGAAATAACCCAGTCAGTAAAAGGTAAATACCACATGATCTCACTCATTTGTGGAATATAAAGAACATTATAAACTGAAGAACAAAAATAGATACAGAGGCAAAGAAGCATTGAAGAGACTGTTAAACTATAGCGGGAAGGCAGGGGCTGGTTGGGGGTGTAAGAGATCAACAGGACTTGTATGCATGCATATAAGCAAAACCAACGGACAGAAGACACTGAGGGGTGGGGGTGAGGGCATGTGTTGAGGAGTAGGGGAGGCCAGGGGGAGATCAATGGGGAAAAAAAGGAGACATAAGTACTACTATTTGTAATACTTTAAACAATAAAATAAAAAAAAAAATTTAAATAATTCTTAGAAAAAATAAATCTTAGTTAGAAAACATAAAATATTTTTAAATGATTGAAAAAGACACTTATAAAAATAGAATATATATTCTTCTCAAGTATACATGAAAACACTAAAATAGACAACAGTCTAAAACTGAATCATTTGGGAAGGTTTACTCAGGATGAAAATTAGCACAAAGTATTTCTATAAATAGAATTTAATAGATATAGAACAATTTTATACAAATTTACACTGTGAGAAACTTCAAATAAAAACTCAGTGGTTGTGATTGCATTACTATATAGTTTGGCCTTGTGAAAACCTGGGTGCACTATAAGGCCTTAGAATATTCTGGCTACTGAGGCAGTGGAATTTGTTTAGATTTTCAAGGACATTTTCCCCCAGAACCTAACCTTTTGAGATGCAGACATAAAATTGAAGATGAAAACTATGCAGCTGAACTGATACTTGTTACTCAATAGACATGATTTTTATGGCTTACCTAAAATTTCTAAAACAACAAACATCCTAAATAATAATTTGTATATTTCTTGGCGATGATGTGGGAGGAAGCACCAAAAGGAAGGAGAATGAGGCAAGCAGAGGAAATGGAGAGATCATTGACTAAACTGTCACTTATGAAAAATACTGGTAAGAAAAGATAGAAAGTTGTTTTGACAGGTAATTTATATGAATATCACTTAAATAAGTAAATAAATACTTCCTTTACCATTTAACAGTTTCTTTTCTCCATCTTGTCTTTCTTGATACCGTTCTGCTCTTGGAATAATTAAAGTCATAATTAATAAGAGAAAATATTAAAATCCTCCAATGTCAGGAAACATGACTTATAATCATTAATAGCATACCTAACAATAATACCATATTTTTCAGTTAAGATATGCCAAGCAGTAAGCCAAATGTCTTACATATACTTTCATAATCAATCTTCATGAACAATTTTATTAGCATTCTCATTTTATCAAGGATGTTTCTTTTGGAGGCCCACCAGAGTACTTGGAGGGATCAGAGCCTGCTACAGTACTCCTTCCGCTTCACTGTGATTGTTTAACACTAATTGTCCCCCAACTTGGAAGCTTCACCTTTGCATGTCTGGGAGGGATGACTAGCGAATTCAATGTAATAACCATTAGTTCATGATCTAGTTTTAAGATTTGGAATGACACATCCTAGGGTGACTTGCTCAGGTCTGGAGGTGAAAGAATTCCCTGGGTCAAAGTGGTGGGCATTGTTCTTTCCACTACCATCTGGCTTTCAGGAAGGATGTGGCTACTTAACTCTCTAGGAACTTCACACCACCTTAATTACTCTGTGAACCCAATATTGTATTGGGAACTATGGAGGGGATTTCACATTTGGTTGGCTCTGACCCACACACTTTGTTCAGTGTTTTGTATACTTTATCTCATATGTTTCAATACACAAAGAGCATCTGAATCTGCAAATAATTCATTTGTGGTTTTATTTACCCAAGCTTGGGGTTACTCTCATTGTCACATTTTTGAAGCATGATACACTGGTAATAGGTCATATCACCAACCCTGATGCAAGGTTTGTCTTCTAATAGGATTGTATCTCTTAAACATGGATGATATTCAACATATTTAACAATTATATGGAGAAAGCAACAACCAATCAGAACAGCTGCTAGAGTGGGGACCTGGTCAACTTTAAAAAAAAATAATTATTTATTGTTGAAAGTATTACATATGTCCCCTTTTTTTCTTCCATTGACCCACTCCAGCTCTCCTTTCCCCCCACCCCCACCCACTCTCACTGGACAATTCTTGATGTGCCAGGAGTTCTCCATGGATTGTGGCAAGGTACTCAGAGTCTCTAGGAAGGAGTCATAGTGACCACATAGCACAAGTGACCCTCAGGGACTAGAGGGCTGCACCAACGCATAGGAAATCATTTCAGTAGTTAACAGCTGGCATGGGAAAAGATCAGCCCTGCCTTAGAGCTACAAATTCACCTCACTTATCTGGCTGACTTCCTCTAAATGTACTAAATAAGGATTACATCTTACAATCTTGAAAATAGACATAGACTTGGAAAACTCATTCAAATAATCAAGTTAGTAGCTTTAACAAGTTGAAACCAATCAATCATTTTTGATGCTGCATACCAAAAATGTTTTCTCTGATTCATCAAGCCAGAAGGCTAACAAATACATGTGTCTAGAACAAATTTGATAAAAGTAAGAAAGATACACGTAATTATAATCTCAAGGATGGGCTGAATAGGAAGACTGTAGTTTGTATTACTCTGGGGACATCTGGAAGTAATCCCTCAAATTTAGACTCTTCAACTGACACCTCACTTCATCATTGTTATCTGGTAAAATCTATTTTTATGTGTGTTTGTATTATCAATTTACTAAAAATATCCACAATTTTTAGCATAAAATTGTTAAAGAATTAAGATATATTTTATTGTTAAATAAGTCACAATACAAATATTCTGCTTAAGGATAATAACTAAACTGCTTATAGTTATATTTAAATATATGATATACAAAAGATTTAAAATAATTTTGATTACTTTATTCATCTTATATAGTTTTATCCTCTGCATTGTGAATTAAACAATTGTATAAATTCTCTTTAGAATTAAATATAATAGTGCTGTAGCTCTCATGAAGTGTAAAATGTGGAACAATAACACATAAAAAATGAATGTGTAAAAAGTGAAAGAAAACAATATCTAATTTAATTACTTAAACAAAGACAAATATGTCAGGTGTCTAGGGAAGAGATAAAACTAGATAGAATCTTTAAATAAGCCTCAACAATGATATACCCAGAAAAGCTTCATTTTCACTCTGAAACAGCAAAGGATAAATGTCAGTAGGTATAACGTTATCATTTACAACAAAACTTAAATTTAGTCTACGTTTCTGAAAGTGTTCAAGTTAGAATGTTTGCTATGCTATAGTTATGACACTGCCCCTACAAGTTTTCCACTAATTTATTGCATCTTAAACATGCTGAAAGGCATTTTCTATAATTATTTTTAAATTTATGCCATTGGAAACAATGAAATTATTGATGGTGTGTGTACAATAGAATTAAATCATTTCATTAAGCCTTTTGAACTGTTTAGAATTGATCCTATAGTTAAAAAGTGGTTAGGTATAATTAATAATTGGGTCAATCCTACTTTTTATGGTGGGTTTATGTATTCATAATGTATAGACATGTTTGAATATATAATGTAAGTTTAAACTTTTCTCATCAAGAGAAAAGCAAGAAATATTTTGAGCACTTGGAAGGGGTATCATTTAGTTGACTATTTTTATATCTCTGCTATAGGAATTCCAGGATAATTTTATATATGCCATATTGATGATATAGATATCAATGATATCAAATTATCTTTTACATAATCAAATATTACTGCACTGACAAGGTAAAACAGCAAATTTAAAATGAGACATATAGAAAATGCACAAGATAGTGTGTTCCATGATGCATTCTATGAATTACTAGTTAATAAAAAAAATTTTAAAAATCATTTTTAATGACTAGATGATTAAAATTTTTCAATCATGAAAATGCTTGTTAAGTACTGATAATGGAAAAGTCTGTAACTTTATTTTAGAAAATTTTCTTTACCACTTATTTAACAAATTGATAATTTTCTTATCATCTAGTTTCTAAATAGAAACTAATATTTCTCATTTTAGTTATATTTGTTTTTTTAAAAAGAATCATGTGGGTAAGTTGTCTTAGAATCAAAATAAGCATATACAATATTAATTTATATAAACAAAATTCCACATGTACATAACATTATTATTAATGCTATAAATCTATACATGTATGACTTTATTTAAACCCAGGACTGAAAAAATTTTCTCATACATGTGGTGCCTCCAAAATACTTCTTGACTAAATCCTATCTAATAATAGACAAATATGCAAATTGACCATACCTCCGACACACCCCAAGCCATGCCCACAAGCCATGCCCACCATCCAATCAGAGCGAGTATGCAAATTAACCCAAACCAAGATAGCTACAGCCACAGAGAGCAAGGTTTCCTAGGTAACAGAGGAAGCCAACCTTTCTGCCAGCTGTTGCAGGCCTAAGCCTCCACTCAAGCTACAAAGTTTCAATTATAGAAGGTAAACAAATTCAAACAAATGGCAGCAGAATGGAGCTTGAGAGAGCAGGCCAGGGTTGCCACCGGCAACAGGGGAAGCAAAGCTTTCCGCACACCCTGGCCAGGCCCACCCGCTTAAGGCAACAAAGTTTCAATTATAACCCCAACACAAATGTCTGCGGGCCTCGGAGGGAGCCCCAGGCTTGGCTCTGCTCCAGGCTACAAAGTTTCAATTATAGAAGGAAAATAAATTCCAGATACCAGGGCCTCCGCTTGAGTTGCCAGGGTGCGTGGCCCACCTGCAAACCACCACAGACCCCTCGCTCAGGCTGCCCCATGCCCCAAGGGAACCCCACTCTGATCAGGGACACCCTTCAGGGCAAACCAGCTGGCTCCCAACACCTGTACCAGGCCTCTATCCTATCTAATAAAAGAGAAATATACAGATTGATCATCACTGCAACACACAATATAGCTGCCCCCATGTGGTCAAAGATCCTGCCCCCATGTGGACACAAGATGGCCACCACGAGATGGCCAACAGGGGAGGGCAGTTGGGAGGCACCCTGCCTGCAAGGGAGGGCAGTTGGAGGTGATCAACCCTGCAGGAGAGGGCAGTTAGGGGTGACCAGGCCAGCAGAGGAGGGAAGTTGGGGGCAAACAGGCTGGCAGCAGAGTGGTTAGGGGGTGATCAGGTTGGCAGGCAGAAGCGGTTAGGGGCAATCAGGAAGGCAGGCAGTTGGGAGCCAGCAGTCCTGGATTGTGAGAGGGATGTCCGACTGCCCGCTTAGGCCCGATCCCAGGGATCAGGCCTAAATGGGCAGTCGGACATCCCCTGAGGGGTCTCATATTGGAGAGGGTACAGGCTGGGCTGAGGGACAACCCCCCTCCGTGCACGAATTTCTTGTTAATAAATAAAAGACAATAAAATGTTACTCATTTTCCTCATCTGTGTACATATACCTTAAATTTGGAAGCCCTGAAAAAATGCTATGTCCAGATATTTGCATTTACCCTTCTTTTGTATGTTGAATATTATCAATCCTTATAAAACAAAAATCAAAGATTATCTTACAAATCATATAAATGATCAAGAATAGTAAATATTTCATAGATATCTACATGGAGATGAATGATTTATTAGTATTTTGAGTAGCAATATTCAAATGGTTTATCTTTTATAATTTATTTAACATTTTCCTTCTAGCATGTAAAATAAGTGCTATATTATAGTATATTAGTTATACCTGTCTAAACATGGAATAGAGTAGAATAATAAAACATTGGTCTAAAGTTCTGATGTGAAGTAGATGTCCTAAAAACTAATTTAAATCTATAATTTTTTTTTCTAAATTATAAACACACATTTTCTAAAAGGCCAGAAATAAAAAAAAATAAGAGGACATCTATATATATAAAAGCCTACGATGGAATGATTAGGATGACCGGAATGACTGGTTGCTATGAGCACACTGACAACCAGGAGGAAGATGCTCAACGCAGGAGCTGCCCCCAGCCCACAGCCCCCCATCACCAATGGTGACTGCAGGCCAACCTTCCAGCCCCTTCCCCAGACATAGTGTTTTTATATTCTCTATTCTTCCTGCAGGAACGATGAGACTTACTGGTGTCTTGGGTAAGGTGTTTATTGTCTCTCCAATAGAGATGTATGCTTCTGAGAGAGGAGCCCAAGAAGGGGGTTTTGTGCTTTCTTATAGCAGCAGCTATCCCCTCCTCCTACACTGACAAATGGGTTTCTCTTCAGAATACTTTTTATATATGTATACTTATTTTTTTACTCATGAATATTTGATGTAGGAACAAGGAAATGAGCCTTTGAATGTGATTATATACCATCACAATAGCCCATCATTGCCCTTTAGCAATTCATTACAATTTCAGTTGATTTCTTCTTGCCAGTTTTCATGGTAGTCATGCAGTGGTACCTGACCTCTACACACGAGAAGCATTAACACCCTCAATGTGAGAATTAAAAAGTCTCTAGACATTGCGAAATGTTTCCTTAAGGAGACATTCACCCTGTTGTGTGCTGCAGCTGTAGTCAATATGTACGGATGGATGTGTGTATTCTTGAGAATCCCGTAGCCTTTCTGTCTTCAATAGATCCCTGAAAATATAACAAAATCTCTGAAAATCACTCTTAGATAGTACATACTCCATTTATACCATGACAGAATACGGGAGCCAGGATGGAAAGTCATTCATACAATAAATATTTCCATTCACTCTTCTGACAAATACTGTGAAGTGAGCCCTATTCATCAGCACTTTCCTGGGTACCAGGAACACAGTTTTGGGAGTGGAGGCATAGCACCTGCCCTCATGGAGTTACCATCTAATGGGGGAGACAAGGATGGGAAATACATTAAAAAGTAATTTCATAATGTTTACAAAGAGAAGTGAATCATATGCATGGATTTAAATAGTTAAAGCAATGACATATCTTTTGCATATAGGGAGTAGAAAATCTAGATGGAAGCTGATATTGGACTTGTGAATTGATATTGTGTTGTTTTAAGTTTTGAAAGGCTTTGAGTAGTGTGGCACTTTGTCATGTGGAGTGCAATTCTAGTGTCTAAAAGTACATATTTTTCATTTTTATGATCATTATTTCTTATTAGGCATATGAGAAAAAAACAGTAATCTGTTTCAATGTTGAAGGAGTTGGCGCTCTTGGACTTAATGAGACATATAACCTTCACTACAACTATCATAGTTTTTCAAGGGATTTCAAAGCATAAGTTTTCTCTTAAAAGCTACATCTAATTTTTTAAAACCCACAGTATATGTATAATAAAATATCAACAATATAATGAAAAGTATAGTGTTTCACAAAAAAATATGAAAGGACAGAATCTAATCAAGGAGGCAAGTAACATTAAAGACAAAGCCTTCCCAAAGAAACAGTCAGGATAAATAGGACTAAGTTGGGCAAGATAAGATGTGGTTAGGTTTAGAAAAGGAAACACAGAATTGGGAAGGCAGAATAGCACAAATAAAGTTTTTAAAAGTGGAAAGGAATAAACATGTATGTTGGCGAGCAGAGAAAAATGAAATTCACTGTGGCAGAAATATGGTTGGACAGACAGGGACTGAGATCAAACTTAAAGTCAATTTTATAAGCCTTTGTATGTCTTATTAATAATTTTGAATTTTACTTAAGAGCAATTATAAGCACTAAGAAATTTTATCAAGGCCTATCTGTTGTCAGATTTATATTTGCACTTAGTCCACTAAAGAGATGATAGTGAATTAGACAAGGGTGGAATGAGAAGACTCAGGAGAAATTTTTAAATGACAGAATGTGAGTTGATATTATGTATTACACTAGAAGCCCGGTGCACAAAATTCGTGCACGGAGGGGGGTTGTCCCTCAGCCCAGCCTGTACCCTCTTCAATCTGGGACCCCTCAGGGGGATGTCCGACTGCCCGTTTAGGCTCTTACAATCCAGGACTGCTGGCTCCCAAATGCTTGCCTGCCTGCCTTCCTGATTGCCCCTAACCACTTCTGCCTGCCAGCCTGATCACCCCCTAACCACTCTGCTGCCAGCCTGTTTGCCCCCAACTTCCCTCCTCTGCTGGCCTGGTCACCCCTAACTGCCCTCTCCTGCAGGGTTGATCACCTCCAACTGCCCTCCCTTGCAGGCCTGGTACTTCTCAACTGCCCTCCCTTGCAGGCTGGGTGCCTCCAAACTGCCCTCTCCCACATGGGGGCAGGATCTTTGACCACATGGGGCAGCTATATTGTGTGTTGCAGTGATGATGAATCTGTATATTACTCTTTTATTAGATAGGATAGAGGCCTGGTACAGGGGTGGGAGCCAGCTGGTTTGCCCTGAAGGGTGTCCCTGATCAGGGTGGGGTTCCCTTGGGGTGTTGGGTGGCCTGAATGAGGGGCCTGTGGAGGTTTGCAGGCCGGCCACGCCCCCTGGCAACCCAAACGGAGGCCCTGGTATCTGGAATTTATTTTCCTTCTACAATTGAAACTTTGTAGCCTGGAGCGGAGCCAAGCCTGGGGCTCCCTCTGCGGCAGGCAGCCATTTGTGTTGGGGTTATAATTAAAACTTTGTTGCCTTAAGCAGGTGGGCCTGGCCAGGGTGTGCGGAAAGCTTTGCTTCCCCTGTTGCCGGTGGCAACCCTGGCCTGCTCTCTCAAGCTCCATTCTGCTGCCATTTGTTTGAATTTGTTTACCTTCTATAATTGAAACTTTGTAGCTTGAGTGGAGGCTTAGGCCTGCAAGGACTGGCAGAAAGCTTGTTTCCCTCTGTTGCCTGGGAAACCTTGATCTCTGTGGCTGTAGCCATTTTGGATGGGTTAATTTGCATACTCGCTCTGATTGGATGGTGGGTGTGGCTGGTGGGTGTGTTGGAGGTATGGTCAATTTGCATATTTGTCTATTATTGTGTAGGATGTTTGTGGCCCCTTCCAAATTAATGCTGTGATAATAACCCCCAATTGGATAATATTTGAAAGTGGGGCCTCGGGGAGGTACTTTGGTCATAAGGGTGGACCCCTCATGAAGGGATAAGTATCCTTATGCGAGGAAACATGAGACAGCTTGCTTATTTTTTCTGTCTCCACCATTTAAGGATACAAAAAGACTGCCATCCACAAACCAGGCATAAAACACTGACCAGGCACCAATCTACTGGAACCTTGATCTTGGACTTCTAGCCTCCATAACTGTGAGAGAGAGAGAAAACACACACACACACACACACACACACACACACACACACACACACACACACTTGTTGTTTAAGCCATGTCATATTCTTGTATACTGCAAGAATTTTTAAAACATGCAATACATGACTATTTAGTCAGGGCACTGACCTCTTTTCCCTTAGATTGTAATTAAAAATTACAACAGCCACCCTAGCTTGTCTGGCTCAGTGGATAGAGCGTTGGCCTGCAGATGGAAGTGTCCCAGGTTCGATTCCAATCAAGGGCACATGCCTGAGTTGTGGGCTTTATCCCTAGTAGGGGGCATGCAGGAGGCAGCCAATCAATGATTCTCATCATTGATGTTTCTATCTCTCTCTCCCCTCTCCCTTCCTCTCTGAAATCAATAAAAATATATTTTTTAAAAATGACAACAGCCAACACAGCAATAGCTGTCATGTGAATTCCCTGTCTTGCATTATAAATATATGTCATATAATAATAGTTGCATTTTATTGGTCACATTGCATGATAAGGTTGTATCTGATTAGTTAATCCTTGGTACCAGAAATCCTTACATATAAGTATAGGCACCTGCTTTTTTTTAAAAAGTCACTTTGGAGCAAAAGTGTAGGTAATTACTATTATTATTTTGTAAATTAATCAAAATTATACCTATGTTTGTCAGATCAGCAAAAAGTATATCTTTTGGTGTTCCACAGAATTTTAGTAATCAGTTTATTTGTTCTATGAGAGGAAAAAGATTGAAAACCAATGGCATATTCTATTAAGAGTAGCACCAAAAATGTTACTAGAAAAAGAAAACAAAGATTCAGTTCTGGACATTGAAATATGTGACATTCAACTGGACATCTAAAAAAGCAAGTGAATATATAGACCTGGGAGTTAAAAGAGATGGTGATAATACTTAGGAAATTATGAAGTTACAGAAAGTTTTTAATCCTACAGAAAATGTATTTAATCACCTATGAAAAGATATAATATGAGCAAAGAAGATGTACCGAGACTGAGCTCTGAGGAACTCCAATGCCATTAGAAAAGTCATCGACATACAAGTTCATAGAGTTGAGCTGTATGTGCATGGCACATCAAAATCCCAACTACGTACATAAATAGAATTTGCATCTCATAAATGCCAGACAATGTGTTGCCCATTCAGGAGACATAGAAAAACAGACCCAGAGTTAAATTCTCTGATAGAGAAAGCAGAAGCCTGCATTTTGAAGGGAAAAAGACACATTGCAGAGCATGGATCTAATACTAATACCGAATTAAAGACCTTAGAGTATGGAGTGCAGTCAGTTTACAATTGAAAATACAAGGCACTGTGCATATTACTTATGAAAATATCATTCTCATTTTAAAATTTAAGTTTTAAAAGGAAAAATCAAGGCAGTTTAATTTTTCCATATTGCAACAAGTCTGAAAACTAAAATTTCAACTGTATGTTTTCTATATTCATCAATATTTTAATATGCACAGTAGTCTTTCCAATAGTGTTCACTATTCTCCAGGGACCTCTGGGAAATGCATAAATTACTTTAGAATTCTATGAATTCAGCAAAGGCTTCAAAGTCACTAGTTAATTGACAAAATAGACTGGGTAAAGATATTCCTGCCAAGTGATTTGGCCTTGATTTCTATGAAAGCATATGAAAATATACAACCTATAGACAGGGAAGAAGACTATTTTAGGCAAAACCATATCTGCACTAGAATAATTCAATTATTCTAAAGCTTATTGTGCAATTTATGGGTTATCTAGCACTGTTCTATTTCTTTTTTCTTTCTGATCATTAGATTTTGCCAATTTTTCTGCTTATTAAATTCTTCCAGAAGGTGGTCCAAGGGAAAAAAATATTAAGCACTCTTAATGAAAACAAGGCAATCTGTGGAAAGCTATCTTGCTTAAGTAGGGGAGAATGAAGATATTTGGTAAATTAAATTGAGAGATTATAGCATGTAGATTTAAAGTGCATATACCCCCAATTATTTTAGAAAAGTAGTTGTAAATGATTTTTTGCTGTTTGCTCAGCTTATTTTACATTTTAATCTTTAACATTGTTTTCCTAAATATAAACTTATAAGAAGCTTAAAAAACAAAACAAATGTAATTACAGTTCCTGTGGGTTAAGAATGTAATGGGGTCCTGAAGCTACAGTCCTTTGAATCACCCCCTACAAACTCATATACAAATGCTATACATTCCCAGACATACTCACACATGTACACTCATACTTATATACACTCATACACACATGCATACACATGTATTTACAAACATAGATATTAATATACCCATATGCATTTACACATAAACACAACTAGGCCCTAAGAAAGCCCTCTGCTATCTGCAGAACGCCAGAACTGGATGCAGTTTGAATATTGCTCTGAAAATCACAAGGATTATGTCATAAAACAAAGTTCTTTCATTTTTAAGCATTACCAAATTACATGGTTTTAGCATGCACAAAATAATGAGTATCATAATAAACTAAGGTAGATGATACAGTAGTATCTTATGCTTAATTAAATGCTTATTTATAATTGTTACATCAAATAAATGGGCAGAAAGATAAATTATTCTTTACACAAATAACTAGTATTAGCATTTCATTATACAATTGATCCTTGAATGATATGGAGGGTAAGGGCATTGACCCTCCCCCCGCCCGCCCCATGCAGATGAAAATTTGTGTATTACTTTGGTCATCCCTCTGCATCCACAGATTCCCAACTGTGAATTGAAAATACTGCCTTTGATCCATGATTGGCTGAGTCCACACACTGAAAACACATAGAAATATAGGGGCCTACTCTATATTTATTGAAAAAAAATCTGCATTTAAGTGTACCTATGCATTTCAAACTGGTGTTGTTCAAGAGTCCACTGTATAACTTGAATGAGAAATAGCCAAAGGCAGAAATGTTCTACCATTTTCCTGAAGAACACAGGATCATTAGCATGCCCAGACCAGACCCTACTTTATCAGTAGTAGATAGGTTTAAGAAGAAGGTCTTGGAGGAAACCCTTGCTCCTTCTCACTACTAAGTCAAATAACACACTTTGGTGGAATAGCAATATGACTTAATTAAACCTGGGAACCTTCATTCACTTGCTATGCAGACAGAGTTCCTTAGGAATCTAACACCACTCAGACTATCCTTTCTTGTGATCTTTGTGATCTGCCTTCAAGAGTGAACATCAGAGCCTTTCTGCATATAAATTTCCAGAACAAGCCTGATTTTTGTTGCCCACTCCAACGCAACCCCAATTCTCCAGAGCTAGTTTAATTTTTAGCTATTTGGTGGTTTGCTAAGCCATTATTATTTTTTCCATCTTTTGTAATTTCTAAAGTGCTATTACCAAATCCTCCACCCCATTTTTTTCTTTCTTTTTTTTTTTTTTTCTTTACTAGCTTTTGTGGAGTTTTGAGAAGAACAAGAGGAAAAGAAAACATGGTATCAATAGGCTAGATTTAACCACAAGTAAAGGTTATTTTATATCATATAGGCCAACATGACAAAGAACTTTATAGGCATAACTAGAGGCCTGATGCATGAAATTTGTGCAAGGGGTTTTGCCCTCACAGCCCCTCGCAGTCCCTCGCAGCCTCAGCCAGCCTTTGCAGCCCTGGCTTCCAGAAGGTCGTTTGGCTGTTTGGTCTAATTAGCATATTAATTCTTCATTATATACTAGAATATTTATAACATTTTTAAAAATCAACAAGTAAGTGCTAATATTATTCTAACTGGCTTAGACTGTACTGCTATCAACTTTGACAATATTGCTGCAGACATTTGTTGATAACAAGCAGTGATTTATGTTAGGCTACTGGGATAAAATAAGTTATTGTTCATTAACTGGCAAAACTATAGGATAAGACAGGGTGACAAATCAATTTTGTGCTGATAAATTGTTGTGTACTTATTTGCAAGGCTGGCATAAATAATTTTATTTCTTCAAGGTGCAAACAATAGATAGCAAGAAACCATTGGGTGTCATGCCAATAAAAGGCCATCAGAGCATACAGCTTCCTCAGGACTTATTCCATGAGGACCATTAATTTATCATTTCTAGTGTTGTGGGCCTCATTTCTAAGAAAGTAAAAAGTCCAGATCAGATAATTTTCAATGACAAAGTAGTCATTGTTGAAAAGAACAGGTCTAATTGTCTTTGTGCTATTATTTCAAAAACAAGAACTATTTTCATAAAATTAATATATTTTCCTCTGAATTCTAACATGGAGCAAGAGCAGCAATCATTTTGAAGGATATTGGTACAGTCATCATTATTTTTATTGGTTTACCATAATTTTAAAGTTGATTATTTTATATGGTAAATTCATTCATTAGTTGTCAAGCTCAATGTTTTAAAATGTTTAGTTAAGTAACTTTGCCATATTCAGAAAAGAATGTAGTAAAAATATTTAAATATTTAAAATATAAGAATATTAATTGTGGTTGAATGTGTTAATATAAACTATAAGAGTTTAAGTGGTTTTCTCATATGTTAATACAGTGACAGTACTATTGGAGCTTGAACTTAATCATTAATTAGAAATGAATATAGAATCTGTGGCAGATTAGATTCAAAGGACTACTTAAATTGAATAGGAAAATTATCCTTAATTTAATTTTATCTTGTGAAAAGTTCAATCATTTTGATGTGTTACTTAGGAAAACATTTTAGATAAAAATAGAAATTTCTACTTTATTTCTCAATCCTTGAATGCAAAAAGATAAAACACCTTGGTGCATATGGATTATAGAACATTGGATGTCGCACCCACTGAGTTTCATATTAAGATTTATGGGCTGTGTCTTGATTCAACTGGAAAGCTGACATATATCCTAATATTCTACTCTATGATTAATTCTTCAATATGCTCTTTTTCTTCATAGTTTCTAAGTCTTCCCTGATAGGTCCCATTGTAGCTGTGTAGGTCATTCTTAGTTTTAACAGTTGGTGTCTGCTTCTCCAAAACACAGAAAGTTCCGCAGTTGTTTTAAAGTACAACCAATAATACGCTCCAAAATAATGATTGAAGATGTCCAACAAAGACTGCTTAATTTAGATACTTTTCATATGAAATGAACATGCTTTTTTCACAAAGTAATATCACTTAAAGCCTTGGTGCTTTTCACATCCAACTGTAGATTAATATAAAAGGAGACAGTACAATATTGGAAGCAAGTTATTATGTAATTTAGATAATTTTGACACACTAGAAATATTTACCTACTTTTGGCTCTATTAATAATCCACTTTATGACTCTAAAAGTTATTTCATGAATCCATTTCTTGAAACACCTCTCTGTGAAAACTACCAAAGAAAAAGTAATTAAATGAGATTTCATCAGTTTTGTCTGTTAAAAATCACAGAGAAAAAAACATTGAGATTTAATCAGGATTATTATGTCTAATCAGATTTTATCTACTTTGCCTGTTCTAGAAAAATGTTATTTTAAATTATGAATTTACATAAATTATATTGAATATAATATACATAAATCAGATTTTATCTACTTTGCCTGTTCTAGAAAAATGTTATTTTAAATTATGAATTTACATAAATTATATTGAATGTGCATTATTTGTTTTAAAATGTGAAAATTTGTTTTACAAATTCATTAGGTAAAGTAGCTCAGACTCCTCATACTCAGAAATATGAGTGAATTTTTCTCACACTTAGTCTTTTTATTTGAATAGACAACTAACTTCATTCTTCAATGTATGTTCATCATTAAATTATTCCTTAATGGGGGAATAAGGACACATATGTAATACCTTAATCAATAAAAATTTTTAAAAATGTCTTAAGTTTAAATATGTATATTAATATAATAAGAAGATATACTGCTTAAAAATAATTTTGGGGGAGAGCAAGATGAAATATCTTCATTACTAACCATTTATCAAAATTGTGTAGTATGTTTAATCTTCCAATAATAGATGAACTTTTCAGTATGACATAAATCTGTAATAAACATTATGGCACTTTACTTTGCTGACTGACTTTTAAAGGAAAAATAACCCTTATATTTCAAAGGGCTAGGCTATTAAAAATTTGGCAGTGCTTTTTAAAATCCTGAATTGCTACACAAATTTACAACACAACTCTGTCACAAGCTCTGATTATTCCATTTTACATACTCCTTTTCAAAAATGTATTCCTCAAAATCTGAAGAAACCCAGATATACTGTATTAATAATTCTGCCTGTGCCTGCTATTGTATTCAAAGCATTGGAATTGACTATGGATTAGAGATAGTGAGGAAACCAAACTTAATACAACATTATTATTGGCCTCTATTTTCATGTAGTGAAATAAGGTTTTTTAAAATATATACTTTTAATAAATTTGGTATAAAAACAAACAGATATAAGTGCTCTTTTCACATAAAATATGTCTTTGATATTAAAAACTCATTTTTGCACTTATGATTTTATACATATACAAATAATATTTTTGGGAAAATATATCCTAAATTGTTTACAATGTTTTCCTGAAAGCTGTAGAAATACATACTTTTACTAATTTTTCTTTTGTTCTATTGGAATGTATTTTGTCCATGTATTACTTTCCAAATCCACTTTAGGTATAATTTACTTACATTAAAACACAAGTTAATGTATTAAGTGAGATGAATTTTGACAAATAATATACAACCTCATAAACACAATCTGATTAAATAAGCAAATACTGATCTTATTTTTATCACTATAGATTATTGTTGCTTCTTCTAAAACTTCATTTTAGAATCATACAGTATGCCCTTTGTTGTTCTTGCTTTCATTCATTCTGCATAACGGATTTTTATATTCATCCATTTTGTTACATGTATCAATAGTGTATTTTTTAAAAATGATGTATTGTGTTCCATTGAATGAATATACCACAGTCAGTTCATCTATTTACTTGATTTATATGTGGACTGTTTCCAGTTTGTGGCTCTTTTGAAAAAAAATTAGATGAACATGTACAAGTTATTGTGCAGTTATATGTTTTTCTTTTTCTTGGAAAATACCTGGGAGTGGGATTATGTGGTAAGTATATTATAACCTTATAAGACATTAGAAAACTAATGTTTAAAGTGACTATATACCATTTTTGCATTTTCATCAGAAATGTATAAGAATTCCATTTGTTCCATATCTTCACCAATGCTTGGTATTGTTAGTCATTTTCATTTTAGCATTTCAAGTTGGTATCCAGTAATGTATCATTCTGCTTTCTTTTTTATTTTCTGGAAGTTTAATGATATTGAGAATCTTTTGTCCATTTTGTTTGGTTATTTTTCTTTTAATTTCTACTTTGTGTTTTCACATATTTTGATAAGCCCTTTGTATTATTAGGTAATGTAAATATATTCTGCCATTATTTGGCTTACTTTTTCATTTTTTAATGTTGTCTTTTGAAGAAAAAAGTTTTAATAAAGTCCAATTTATTGATTTT
Source organism: Eptesicus fuscus (assembly GCF_027574615.1). Classification (NCBI taxonomy): domain Eukaryota; kingdom Metazoa; phylum Chordata; class Mammalia; order Chiroptera; family Vespertilionidae; genus Eptesicus; species Eptesicus fuscus. The sequence goes on along the minus strand of NC_072474.1, from coordinate 5,446,625 downwards.
TTTCAGTTTTTCCTTTTGTTGGACCTAAGAAATCTTTGTTAACATCCAATTTACAAAGAATTTCTTTTGTTTCCTTTTAGTATTTTAGAATTTTAACTTTTTATTGAGCTCTATGATCCATTTTGACTTAATTTTCATATTTGATAAGGTAGGGGCTGAAGTTCATTTCTTTTTACACAGATCTATCTGGGGGTTCTAGCAAAAGTCCTATGGCATTTCATTAAAGCTTTAATAAACTGAGTACAATTTATTAAACTTGTAAACATTAAGTATGTTTTAAACCTTAAAAGACCTAACTGTAAGTCGTGAAACCATAAAAATCTTAGAAGAAACCATACGCAGAAAAATCTCAGACATCTCTTGTAGCAATATGTTTACTGATACATCTCCTAGGACCGTGGTTGGCAAACTGTGGCTCGCAAGCCACATGCGGCTCTTTGGCCCCTTGAGTGTGGCTCTCCACAAAATACCATGGCCTGGGCGAGTCTATTTTGAAGAAATGGCGTTAGAAGAAGTTTAAGTTTAAAAAATTTGGCTCTCAAAAGAAATTTCAATCATTGTACTGTTGATATTTGGCTCTGTTGACTAATGAGTTTGCCGACCACTGTCCTAGGACAAAGGAAACTAAGAAGAAAATAAATAAATGGGACGACATTAAAATAAAAAGCTTCTGCACAGCAAAAGAAATGATCGATTAAGTGAAAATAGAGCCCACTGCATGGGAGAATGTATCATCTGATAAGGGGTTAATTTCAAAATATATAAGAAACTCATAGAACTTGACAAAAAGAAGACAAGCAATCCAATTAAAAAATGGGCAAAGGACCTACATAGACATTCTTCCAAAGTGTACATACAGAAGGCCAAGAGACATATGAAAAAATGCTCAAAGTCACTGATCCATTTTAATTTGCAGCCAAGAAATGCAAAAACCAATCAGAAAGAATGTATGCACCCATATGTTGATAGCAGCACAATTTACAATAGCTAATATTTGGGAACAGCCCAAGTGCCCATCAGTAGATGAGTAGATAAAGAAGGTAGTGGTGCATTTACACAATGGAATACTACATGGTGGTAAAAAGAAGGCACTCTTGCTGTTTACAGCAGCATGACTGGTCCTGGAGAGTATGCTAAATGAAATAAGCCAGTCAGAGAAAGATAAGTACCACATGATCTATCTCATATATGGAACCTAATGAACAAAATAAACTGATGAACAAAAGATATGCAGAGACATAGAACCAATGGACAGACTGTTGCATTTCAGAAGGAAGGTGTGGGTATCGGGGTGAGATTAACAGGGGAACTTATGTGCATATATACATAGCCCATGGGCACAGACAATAGTGTGGTGAAGACTTGGGAGCGGCCAGTCCAGAGAGGAAGGGGTCAATGGGAAAAGATAACAACAACAAAAACAACAACAAAGGGGACATATGTAATACATTCAACAGTAAGGATAATTAAAAAAAAAAAAAAGCATGTTTTACCCTTATCCTGATCCTTGTTACCCTTGTTTTTCACTAGCATCTGTAATGATGTCATGATGCTGCCACAGTCATTCTGATATTATTGCTCAGTGTTTTCTGTCTTTCCTTCATTATTGGTCTAGCTAGAGGTTAATGGATTTAATTTTGCTTTTCAAAGTTGCACTGTTTTTTCCTATAATTTTTAGCTATTACTTGTTATTTTGTTACTATATTGATATTCACTCTCATTTTCATTATTTCCTACCCTCTAATTTGGGTTTAATTTTTTTATAGCTTCTTAATTCAGTAGATTAAATCATTTATGTTAACTACTCTCTTTTTCTAAACTACTAAAATATAATTTTATCTAAGCTTTGCTTGAGCTATAGTCCTCATATTTTATTATGCTATATTTCCAAGTTAATATCATTCAATATTCAATTTTTTCTAACATCCTTTGCAAATTCTTCCTTGACCCCAACATTTATTCAAAAGTATGTTGCTTAATTTCCAAATATTTGTAAATGCTCCATATTAAATTGGGTTATTGATTTATAATTAATTTTTACCTCTTCAAGACTTCTATTAAGTCAATTGTAGATTCAATAAGACTTCGTTTGTGGCCAGGGATAGTGTCTATTTTGTGACTATCCTATTTAACTTGAAAAGAATATGTAGTGTTCTATTAATGTTAATTAAAGTGTTTTATAATAATTTAAAGTATTATATACCCATTCCAATTTTATGTGTATTTCTTCTAAGTAAGGAGAGAATAATGTTGCAATCTTCAGATATACCAGTGAATTTCAATTTTTTTTCCTGTTCTGTCATTGTTTCTTCATGTGTTTTGAATTCTTGTTATTAGATGTATATACATTTATATTTGCTTGTCTTGTTGCTCATTTGACCTTTTATCATAAAGAAATACTCCTTTTTTCTGCTAATATTTCTTTAACTGAAGAATACTTTCATATTAATAGAGCCACTTCAGATTTATAATGATTGGTGTTTGCATACTACAACCTTTCCACATCCTTACTTTTTACCTATCTATAACTTTATATTTAATGTCTATGTATCTTCGATATCATATTCTGGAGTCTTCCTGTTCATATTTTAGCATGCATTTATCCTATTTGTAACATTTTATTCATTTGCATATATACAATTTCTAACTGGAATAATTTTTCTTCAGCCTGAAGTACTTGCATCAGTTTATTATTTTACTAGTAGCCCTACTCATGAATCCGTGCACCAGTAGGTCGCTGCTGCCCTCCTGTAGCTCTCCGCCCGCTGCTCCACCCTCCAGTAGCTCCCTCTGCCCACCCCCGCTCCCATAGCTTGCTGCCCTGCCCCCTCCTGTAGCTCTCTGCCGCCCACTTGTAGTTCACTGCCCCACCCTCCTGCAGATCCGTGATCCAGTCGTTACACAGTTGGTCATTACGCCTCATGGCATAATGGATAATTAGCATATTCTTCTCTTATTATATATGACTAGAGGCCCGGTGCACGAAATTCGTGCACTGGGGGTGTGGGGGTGTGTGCCCCTCAGCCCAATCTGCACCCTCTTCAATCTGGGACCCCTCAGGGGATGTCCAACTTCCAGCAGTCGGACATCCCTCTCACAATCCGGAACCTGCTGGCTCCTAACCACTCACCTGCCTGCCTGCCTGATTGTCCCTAACCCCACTGCCTGCTCACCCCTACCTTGATCTCCTGCCAGCCTGATTGCCCCTACCTTGCCCTCCCCTATCAGCCTGATCACCCCAAACTGCCTGTGCCTTGGTCCCCTCGTCTGGCCTCCCTCTGGAGGCACCACCCCCATAACCCCAATGCTGCTGCCACTGCAGCTGGTTATGGCTGCCTGAGCCTTGGCCTTTGTAGCCACTGCGGCTTTGTCTGGAAAGATGTCCAGAAGACAACCACTCTAATTAGCATATTACCCTTTTATTAGTATAAATTTGGGGACCATTACAACCACGCAGAACTTGAAGAAAACACATGGCCCTGGTCAGTTTGGCTTAATGGAGAGAGCATCGGCCTGTGGACTGAAGAGTCCAGGTTTGATTCTGATCAGGGGCACACATGCCTGGGTTTTGGGCTCAATCCCCTGTGGGCGGCAGCTGATCAGTGATTCTTTTTTTTTTTTTTTTTAAATATATTTTATTGATTTTTCACAGAGAGGAAGGGAGAGGGATAGAGAGCTAGAAACATCGATGAGAGAGAAACATCGACCAGCTGCTTCCTGCACACCCCCCACCGGGATATGTGCCAGCAACCAATGTACATGCCCTTAACCGGAATCGAACCTGGGACCTTCCAGTCCGCAGACCGACGCTCTATCCACTGAGCCAAACCGGTTTCGGCTGATCAGTGATTCTTATCATTGATGTTTCTATCTCTCTCTCCCTCTCCCTTTCTGAAATTTTAAAAATATATATTTTTTAAAGAAAACACATGATCTTCACTTTGGGCTTTGTCATCTTACAATATCCTTTGTGCAGTGTTTTAACTTCCCTCAACTTTCCTTTACCCACCTTTAAAGTGCAATCTATTTTGGGGAAGATGATCAGGAAAGTGATTCCAATGGGTAGAAGTTTTTTTTGGAGGGGATGGGTCATGAAGATATTTAAAAATTGAGCATGGTGATGGTTGTACCACTCTGAATTTACTTTAAAAAACCAGTTCATTGTACACTTTAGGTGACATGTACAGCATATGGGTTATATCTCAACAAAGCTGTTCTTTTATTTCTTTTTAAATAAAGACCAGTCTTATAATCAATTGCAGATGTTTTCAGAGGCCCCTCAAGATTTGCTCACCATGTCCCAAATCACGGCTGTGATTCCCAGTTGCCTCCAGTCCTGGTGGATCTGGATGGTGTGGTTTGCAAAGGAGAAGGTGGCAAGAGGCTTATGGAATTTCAGCAACCCCATTCCCCCGGTCTCCTCATAGGGCACCAGGGCCATTCCCACTGTGCCAGCTCTGCTCCCTTTAACCTGTTGGGCAAAAGAATCCTGCGTGCTCTGGCCAGAAAGTGCATTCTTTCTTAGGTGGCCCGGATGCTTTTTTTAAGGTCGTTTTATGGATTCAAAAGAATAAACAGAGATGTGGAAAGCTTTTGTCAAAATCCTTTTACATGGTTCTTCCAGTGTCATGGGAAATGAGATGTGGCTCTGAATTCATCCCAAAGTGTGTCTTTGGGCAAAAGCACCCAGAACAGCACAACTCCTGCAGAATGCCCCACACACTTTGCTGTCAGGACTCAGGGGGGCTTGAGGGTGAGCGAGGTGGCGGTGCCAGCACAGGACCTGGGAGAAGGTAGCGCTTTCTACACTGCCCAGGCCACGTGGACTACAGCAGTACCCGCCCAGGTGGGCAGGGTGCTTCTGCTGTTTTGTTTTGGTCTGGCCTCCACCCCGTCAGCCACGGACCTGTGCCTGCACTGAGACTGAATGGTTTGATGGCCCTACTTTTTGGTGGACAGTGGATGCACTCCCAGAGACTGGCAGTTAGACTCTGGCGGCTTCTGAGTCCCTTGCGGGGAGAGCCCGGCCCTAGGTCAAGAACAGACTCAGGCGTCCTCGGCCAGGAGGCCTCCTTGGGCTAGGGGCCGCCACAGTTTGAAGGCTGGCCATGACCCCAATCCTGGCAGGGGTCTCCTCTGGGGTGCTGGCAGGCCTGGGCTAGGGCTGCGGGAGGTTTAGAGGCTGGTCACGCCCCCGATCCTGGTGGGGATCTCCTCTGGGGCGCTGGCAGGCCTGGGTTAGGGTCACTGGCGGTTGAGAGGCCGGTCACGCCCCCGATCCTGGTGGGGGTCTCCTCTGGGGTGCTGGCAGGCCTGGGCTAATGGCCACCCTGGTTTAGAGACTGGTCAAGCCCCCGATCCTGGCGGGGGTCTCCTCTGGGGCGCTGGCAGGCCTGGGCTCTGGCGCCGCAAAAGGAGAGGTTCCTGAACCTGCTTCCCACACACCTAGGCTAGGATACATCTTGTAGGAGGCGGCTTCAATGCCGGGGGTCGGTGACCAGGTCCTCCGGAGCCTCGCTTTCCGGGCTGCACTCCCACGTCTCCCAGTGCCCCAGCCTCAGATGCGCCCCCGCAGTTGCCCCCACCACCAGCCACCTCAGTGCAGGCCACAGCAGCTGAAGCCAGCCTCTGGAAGCAGGCCACCACACCCACCACCCCTAGTAGCTCTCTGCTGCTCCCTCTCTGTGCCCTGTCCTCTGGGGTGGGGGAGTGCTCCCAGCCCAGAGGCCCTCCCTCCCTCCGCAGCCTGGCTTGGGAAGCTGGCCTCATGCTGGGGCTACTATGCCAGCATGCCCACTCGGCTACTATGGGTGCGACACGGGCCCCACGGAGGCCAACCTGGAGAACGTGGACCCCAGCTCTGCATCCGGCTGCTGCAGATGGCCTCGGTGGTCAACTACCACCTGCTCCTTCCACTGGCCCCATTGATCCCTCTCAGCACCAGCCATTTAGGCCAGGGTGGCGATCGCCCGGGGACCCCGCCCCGGGAGCGGCTGGCTGGGCCCGGCCACGCCCCCCCTCCACCCCCCCCCCCCCCCGTCGCGATCCGCCCTGCTACCCCTGGGAGGCGCCTGGCTGGGCCAGGCCACGCCCCCCCGGGTCGCGATCCGCCCCCGGCCCCCGGGGTGGCCTTAGCCCCCGGGACCCCCGGGAGAGGCTGGCTGGCCCGGCCACGCCCCTCTAGGGTTGCCATCGCTCCCCGGGACCCCCGGAACTAAGAGGATTTGGTGCCACCATCTTGGTTTTCTCAACGGCCAGATAGGCCACCCGGAGTCCCGCCCCCAGCCTCTCGCAGGCCCAATCATGGGCATAGCAGAGGTGCGGTCAATTTGCATGTTTCTCTATTATAAGGTAGGATAGTATAGGTCTGTTGTAAATAATAGCTTCTCCTACTACTCATTCATTGCCAAATATAGGGTAGCCCCCAAAAATGTATACACACACTTTGAGTAATATAAAGACAGTATTTATTAAAATACATTTCATTTTCAAAATTGAGCTACCAGGTGTTTAAGTGTGTATACATTTTTTTGGAACACCCTATATTTCATACATATATACAATATAGAAACATAGTAAAAGAACAAATATTTGTGTGTCCAATAAAACCAACTTTAACAATTTTAGAATAATATTACATTTGTGTGTAGAACACAACTTTAACCAAAAGTACTATAATTTATTTATCCCTTCTCTGTCTGATAGACATTTAAATTGCTACTTTCCTACTCTCTCTCCAGAAAATATTGATATAATGAATATTCTTGTAACCAACTCCTATGCACATGATTACAGGTTTCTGTAAAGTGTATAACTGGAGTAAAACTATAGGAACAAGGCTTAGGCCCATCTTTAAATCTACTTCATGCCTCGTTGATTACAGGCAGATATACTAACTCTACTCACCCTTAGGGTGGAGGTAGGGATCAGTATAGTTTCCACAATATATTATATAAAATGTCCAGTCTCCTACAAAGTTTAAGAGACATAGAAAGAAATAGGAAAATAGACTCAGTGGCAGACACACACACACACACACACACACACACACACACACACAGCAGTAGGAACTGGTTTTATTTTTTTGAGGGGGTCCAGTGATGGACTTAGGAAGAAAGACTTCTAAGAAGCTATTTGAAATATTTTAAAATAATTAAAGTCAGTCATACCAAAATAAAATAAAGGAAAATATGATGAAAATGTCCTCTCAAATAGAAAATATATGAATAAACTGATAGAAATTATTAAATAAGTATCAATGAGAATTTTGGAATGTGATTTCAAAATTCTGAAAATTTATGGAATAAAAATTTTATGTCCAACATGAAAAATTCACTAGTGGGATCAACAATAAACCTGAGATGACAGTGGGAGAAAAATCACTGAACTAAATAACATTCTGGAAAAGGCAAAATGATAGAGATAATAAAAACATGAGTGATGCTAGGTGTTTAGGAGGTAGGAGAGGATGCACACATGGAACACTGGGGAATCTTTAAGGCAGTGAAATTATTCTGTATTGTACTATAACAGTACACACATGATATTATAAATTTTGCAAATACATAAACCTGTACAAAACAGTGTGAACCTAATGCAACCTGTGGATCTTAGTTAACAATAATGTATCAGTTGTGACAAGTGCACTACATTAATGAAAGATGTGAATAACAAAGGAAACTATGGATAGATGAGAACTTCTTCTCCTTTCTGTTCTATTTTTCTACAAAACTGCTTTAGAAATTATCTATTAACTAGAGGCCTGATGCACAAAATTCATGCAAGGGACTCAGCCTCCACCGCCGCCTCGGCCCTCACAGCCCCAGCTTTGTCCAGAAGGTAGTCCAAAAGGATATCGGTCTAATTAGCATATTATGCTTCTATTATTATAGATTAAAAAAAAAACAGACATTTAAATTTTATTAAAAAGGTGAAAGATTTAAAGACATTTTACCTCATAGACTTGGACAACAATGTGGTGATTGTGGAGGATGGGCAGTGGATAAAGGTAGAAGAGGGAATAGCAGGGATAAATGGTGATGAAAAAAATAAAATAATGATTTTTTTTTACAAAAGAAAGACATTTTAAAAAAATCTTTATTGTTGAAAGTATTACATATATATCCCTTTTTCCCCATTAACCCCATCTAGTCCCCCACTGCCCCCCACATCCCACCCCAGGTCTTCACCACTCTATTTTCTGTGTTCATGTGTTATGCATATCCTATCTAATGAAAGAGTAATATGCAAATTGACCATCACTCCAACACACAAGATGGCTGCCCCCATATGGACACAAGATGGCTGCCACAAGATGGCCAGCAGGGGAGGGCAATTGGGAGGGACCAGGCCTGCAAGGGAGGGCAGTTGTGGGTGATAAGGCCAGCAGGGGAGGGCAGTTGGGGGGGACTCAGGCCTGCAGGGGAGAGCAGTTGTGGGGGGACCAGGCCTGCAGGGGAGGACAGTTGGGGGCAATCAAGCCTGCAGGGGAGGGCAGTTAGGGATGACCAGGCCGGCAGAGGAGGGAAGTTGGGGGCAACTGGGCCTGCAGGGAAGAGCAGTTGTGGGGGACCCAGGCCTGCAGGGGAGAGTAGTTAGGGGGGACCAGGCATGCAGGGGAGGGCTGTTGGAGGGGACCATGCCTGCAGGGGAGGGCATTTAGGGGCAATCAGGCTGGCAGGGGAGCAGTTAGGCATCAATCAGGCTGGCAGGCAGAAGTGGTTAGGGGCAATCAGGAAGGCAGGCAGGCGAGCAGTTGGGAGCCAGCAGTCCTGGATTAGAGAGGGTGCAGGCTGGGCTGAGGGACACCCCCCCCCACTCCCCCGTGCACGAATTTTGTGCACTGGGCCTCTAGTTTATATATATATATAAAAGCCTAAGCCACCATTACGACCCAATGACTGTAAACAACTGAAGGATGGTCGCTATGATGTGCACTGACCACCAGGGGGCAGATGCTCAACGCAGGAGCTGCCCTCTAGTGGTCAGTGTGCTCCCACAGCCAACCTCCCATGGCATGCCAATTTCCTGTGGTCACTCCCCCAAGCTGGCCATCCCCCCCATTGGGCCTGATCAGGAGGGCTGGCCAGACAACCTCCCATTGTCTGTCCCCCTTGTCCGCCATACCCCCCAATTGGACCTGATCAAGGGGGCTGGCTGGCCAGCTTCCTGCAGTCCTTCCCCTGGCCGGTCAGCCCCCCACATCGGCCCCAATGGGAAGGAGTGGCTGGCCAACCTTTTGTGGTCCCTCCCTGCAGCTGTCCAATCAGCCCCGATCACCAGCCAAGCATCTAGTATGCATATACATTCTTTGGTTGATCTCTTTCTACCTACCCTCCCACCCCACCTTCCCGCTGAGATTCCACAGTCTGTTCCATGATTCTATGTCTCCAGATCTATTTTGTTCATCAGTTTATCTTGTTCATTACATTCCACATATGAGTGAGATAATGTGATACTTGTCTTTCTCTGACTCACTTATTTCACTTAGCATAATACCCCCATGCTGTCTTAAAGGCTAAGAAACCTTTATCTTTTACTGCTGCATAGTATTCCATGGTGTAAATGTACCACAGCTTTTTTATCCACTTATATACTGATGGGCACTTGGGCTTTTTCCAGATCTTAGCTATTGTAAATTGTGCTGCTATAGAGATAGAGGTACATACATTCTTTTGGATTGATGCTTCAGCTTTCTTAGGATATATTCCTAGAAATGGCAGTTCCGTATCTAAATTTTTGAGGAAAGTCCATACTGTTTTCCATAATGGCTGCACCAGTCTGCATTCCCACCAGCAGTGTACTAGGGAAACTAAGGAGAAAATAAACAAATGAGACTACATCAAAATAAAAAGCGTCAGCACTGCCAAAGAAACCACCATCGAAATGAAAAGGGAATCCACTATATGGGAGAACATATTTGGCATCTGATAAAGGGTTAATGACATACCTGATAAACAAAGGGTTAATATCCAAAATATATAAGGAATTCAACTTAACAAAAGGAAGACAAGCAATCCAATTAAAAAATGGGCAAAGTACCTAATAGACATTTCTCCAAAGTGTACATACAGATGGCCAAGAGATATATGCAAAAAATGCTGAGAGTCACTGATCATTAAAAGGAATACAAATTAAAACAATAATTAGGTATCATCACACACCTGTCAAAATGGCTACCATTAACAAATCAACACTGTTGAGAAGTGTCTATATAGGTCCTTTGTCAATTTTTTTTATTGGATTGTTTATCTTCCTTTTGTTAAGTTGTATGAGTTCTCTTTAAATTTTGGAGATGAAATCCGTATTGGGTGTCACATTGGCAAATATGTTCTCCCATGTAGTGGGCTTTCCTGTTATTTTGTTGATGGTTTCTTTTGCTGTGCAGAAGCTTTTTATTTTGATGTTGTACCATTTGTTTATTTTCTCCTTAGTTACCATTGCCCTAGGAGCTGTATTGGTAAATATATTGCCACTAGATATGTCTGATATTTTGCTGCCTATGGATTCTTCTAAGATTTTTATGGTTTCCCATCTTATGTTTAAGTCCTTTATCCATTTTGATTTTATTTTTGTGTATGGTGTAAGTTGGTGGTCTAGTTTCATTTTTTTGCATGTATCTGTCCAATTTTCCCAGCACCATTTATTGAAGAGTCTGTTTTGACTCCATTGTATGCTCTTGCCTCCTTTGTCAATTATTAATTGAGCATAACAGCTTGGGTCGATTTCTAGGTTCTCTGTTCTGTTCCATTGGTCTATATGTCTGTTCTTGTGCCAGTACCAGGCAGTTTTGAGAACAGTGGCTTTGTAATACAGCTTGATATCTAGTATTGTGATCCCTCCAACTTAGTTCTTTCTCAGGATTGCTGCAACTATTCTGGGTATTCTTTTATTACATATGAATTTTTGGAGAGTTTGTTCTAGACCTGTGAAATATGCCATTGGTATTTTAATGGGAATTGCATTGAACTATAGATTGCTTTGGGTAGTATGGACATTTTAATTATGTTGATTCTACCAATCCATGAACATGGTATATTCTTCCACTTGTTTATATCTTCCTCTCTCATTTTTCAATGTCCTGTAGTTTTCTGAGTACAGGTCTTTTACCTCCTTAGTTAAGCTTATTCCTAGGTATCTTAATTTTTTTGTTGCAATGGTAAATGGTATTTTTTTTAGTTTCTATTTCTGTGAGTTCATTATTGGTGTATAAAAATGCTGTAGATTTCTGGGTGTTAATTTTGTATCCTTCTACATTTTCAAAGTCATTTATTAAATATAATAATTTTTTGATGGAGTCTTCATGTTTTTTTTTATGTACAATATCATGTCATCTGTGAATCATGACACTTTTACTTCTTCTTTTCCAATTTGGATACCTTTTATTTCTTCTTCTTGTCTGATTGCAATGGCTAGGACCTAAGTAGACACTTCTCAGAAGTGGACATACAGAAGGCCAAGAAACATATGACAAAATGCTCAAAGTCACTAATTATCTAAGAGATTCACATCAAAACAACAATGAGGTATCATCTCACACATATCAGAATGGCTATCATCAACAAATCAACAAACAACAATGTCGGGACGACCTCAGTTGACAAAGTCCTGAAAGGGCAGGTTTCACAAAGTGGCCTGCCTGTTCCCAGGGTTAGTCATACATCCTGCCCCCCTTAGGCTTAGAGACCCCTAAGCACAATAGTTTAGTAATCACACATTCTGCCCCCTAGAGCTTAGTTAACCTTTAAGCACAGTTCATGTATAAGCGTAATTATCCTTCAGCAAGAAGCATGGCTAGATTATATGATGGAAAGGAATTTAGGTGGCGTCAGAGGTGTATGTATAGGTATAGCCGTTAGGATCTTAGCCAAGATAAGGAGCTTTGTGTAAAGGTCAGTAGGAAACCTTAAACAAAGGGGTGTAATTATGCTTACCACATTATAGGAATGATGTAATGTATGGAATGTAACTGACCCTGTATAAAAGTGTGGAGAAAAATAAACTCGGGATGGCAAGCGGGAAGTGCTTCCATCCTCCCGATCCCATCCTGTTCTCTGTCTGTCATTTTTCATCCTCACCCCCCTTGCAGGTACTGTTCGACTGATGCCTGCAGGCTCCGGCACAACAAGTGCTGGCAAGTATGTAGAGAAAAAGGATCCCTAATACACTGCCGGTGGCAATGTAGACTGGTATAGCAATTGAGGAAAACAGTATGGAGTTTCCTCAAAAAATTAAAAATTGAACTACCATTTGACCCAGTAATCTCTCTTCTAGGAATATATACCAAGAAATCAGAAACACCAATCAGAAAGAATATATGCACCCCTGTGTTCATAGCAGCATAATTTAGAATAGCTAAGATTTGGAAACAACCTAAGTGCCCATGAGCAGATGAGTGGAATAAAAAACAGTGGTACATCTACACAATGGAATATTACACTGCTGTAAAAACAAAAAAAAACTCTTACCATTTCCAACAGTATGGATGGACCTGGAGAGCGTTATGCTAGGTGAAATAAGCCACTTGGAGAAAGATAAATATCACATGATCTCACTCATTTGTGGAATATAATGAACAAGGTAAACTGATGAACAAAAATAGATCCAGAGATATAAAAGCATGAACAGACCATCAGAGGGAAGGCTGGAAAAGTAGGAGGGGGGTGAAAAGAGTTCAACCAAAGGTCTTGTATGCATGCATACAAGCATACAATGGACACAGACAGTAGGGGTAAGGGTATGTGCTCAGGGGTGGGAGCGACTGGGGAGAGGTCAATGGGGGAAAAAAGGAGACATATGTAATACTTTCAACAATAAAGAGTAAAAAAAAAACAATTAAACAAATGACAAGTGCTGCGGAGGATGTGGAGAAAATACTTTTTTTGTTCAAAGGAGATACACAAATGGCCAATATTCACATGAAAATATGTTCAACATCATCATTAGGGAAATACTAACCAGGCCACAATGTGTTATTTCCTCTCACAAATGAGTGTGGCTATGACAAAAAATACAAACAATAACAGGTGTTGGCAAAGATGTATAGAAATTAGACCCTTTATTTATTGCTGATGGAAAAATAAAATTATGTAGCTCATTTAGAAATCAGTTGTCCTTGTAATTCCACTTCTATGTACATAGTCAAAAGAAATTAAAACATATCTCTACACAAAAACTTGTTCATGTATTCTTAATAGCCAAAAAGTGGAAACAATGCAAATGTCCATTAACTGATTAATGGATGTAAAAACTGTGCAATATCCAGATAATGCAATATTACTCAGCCATAGAAAGGAATGAAGTACTAATATATGCTACAACATTATGCTAAGTTAATCAAGCCAATCACTATAGACCACATATTGTAAAATTCCATGTATGTGAAACTAATATAAATAGAATTATTATATAATTCCAGAATAAGCAAATCTTTTTATTAAAAATTAGATTATAGTTTGCCATGGACTGAGATTGGGGAAAATAATAAATGACTGCTAACAGTTACAGGAAAATAGTCTAAATTTAGATGTGGAGATTGTTGCTCAAGGCTTTGAATATATATAAACCACTGACCTGTAAACATTACATAGATGAACCTTCAAATGTGCTAAAAATCCCTCCTCTGAGGCCTATGAGTGGGCATTCAGGGCCTATTAGCCAAACAGTCCTCAAAGAGATGTGCCCAGGGCTACCGTAGCTTCGCTAGAAGGATATGTTAGAGACAAAGGTGAGTTCCTCTAAACAGGTGAGAGCCCCTTTACCTTAAAGGGTAAAATTTGGGAAAGTTTTTGAGGTTTATGTTTTAAGTTGTCGTACCCCTGCCCTCTTGGAATACCCTGCATAATCTCCCTTAATATCACTATCTTGACAATTGTTTGCATAGACCTTTGTAATGAAATGTCAAAATTGGAAAATGCCCTACAGCCCTAACCGGTTTGGCTCAGTGGATAGAGTGTTGGCCTACGGACTGAAGGGTCCCAGGTTTGATTCCTGTCAAGGGCATGTACCTTGGTTGCAGGCACATCCCCAGTAGTGGGTGTGCAGGAGGCAGCTGATCTATGTTTCTAACTCTCTATCTGTCTCCCTTCTTCTCTGTAAAAATCAATAAAATATATTAAAAAAAACTTTATATAAAAAAATAAAATGCCCTACATTGGAAATAAAATAGTAAATGAAAATTTCACCTCAAAGATTAGTTTTCCTAAAATTTGCAGACTATATTTACAAACCCAACCTTACATAATTATTAAGTCTCTAAAACTATAATATTAATGAAGCTGGCATATTTCTTTCTACTCAAAATTGGTGTGAAATAGTGTTTTATGTACCTGTTCTTCATTTACATTGATTTCAAATTCCATACCAATATAAAGGCCACTCTCAAATTTCTCATTTTAACTGGATAATATTCTCACACTCAATTCTCCAGCCAGTTACAGCAAAATGCTTTACAGGTATAAAATTTTTAGTGCTTACAACTCCAGGTTTAAGCTTCCAGGCCTTTAGTGTTATAATGTTTGTAACTCATGCCAAATGTCAGAATCAGTGTAATGAGAAACAGTGAGATACACTGCTACTATTACATGTCATCTATAGAATATCAAAAATATCTTCAATGTCAATGTTAAAGCTATAATCATAGAGGCAATTGGTGACATGTTAGAGTCAATACTTTAATCTGAAGGGGTCACCATTACTAGGCTGTCATACTCACTGGCTAAGAAAATGGCCCTCTTTCAGAGTTAAAATTCAAAATGGTTTTGCAGTGTCTGTGTAAATTCCAAGAATTTCTTTTCAAAGTCATTGACTAAGCCTTGTTTTCATGATGAGCTCAGCATGAAAGCAAAAGCAAAAATAATTTCATACTCTCAATGATTTAAAAAATTACTTAAACAGGAATTATTGCTTTTTAAAGCACCCTTAGTTTAATCTTAAAGTTTACTAAGCTGTATCATTAGTACGCAATTAAACTGTTTTTGAGGATTCTAATAAAATGTCTGATTGCTTAATTTAATTAAGCAAACATAACATTTAGTAGGCATGCTGTATTTTCTCCAAGGAAACTACTGACTTTCAATCATTGAATTCTTGAGGGAAAAAATAGTTTTGCATTCAGATCTTTTGCCACATAACATCTTGCACCATATAATTAAAATATTTGCATTTGTTACCAGGTAAACTACCTGATTGAGGCCTACCTCCTTCCCTGGATAATAAACATGTAAATTGCAAGAAAGCATTCAAGAGCTAGTGAAAACTTGAAATAACCCCTATGGAGATGTGAAATTGAGGTAAATTAAGAATAAATAGAAATATTTACAATTAGACAAGGGTTGCAAAATCTAGATCTCCTACATTTGTAGCAGAGCTAACAAGCAATCTATAGGATATTTCCCCCTCAAAGCAATTGTCAATATCACAATAATATGATAAAAGTAAGGGGATAAATACAAGGGCTATTTCTGAAAAATAAATAAACAGTATTTGATGATCAGATGGAGTAAGAATCAGGGCTGTCTAGGATGATTCCAGGGTTTCTGACTTGGGAAATTTGTGGATAGCAATGCTTTTTCTTAACATAAAACATTCAATATAAGATGAAAATGTAGTAAGATGGAGAAGATAATGACCACCTTCAGTCTCTTGAGGTCAAGGTACTTTAGAGATAACCAGGTGGAAAGTCTATGAAATGCAGGCATTCAAAAAAATCTAATGAAACTTATTATGTCTGACTTAAAATCTTGAGTAAACTGGGCCCTGGCAAAGAACCTTGGTTTCTTTAGGAATCAAATGCTTCATCCTAGATGAGGATTAAAAGGAAATTGTTCTATAGTGCAATTACGACACATTCTCAAGAGAATGGTATTGACAGTTCTATAATCACACAGCCTGAAGCAATTCCCAGAAGACTATTGAATATACAGGTTCTGACAGAGAATTCATAATACTGTTTCTGTATAACTGTCAAAAATATGTGATATATGGAACTATGCAATTCAAGTGTGCTCAATTATGGAGATTGTTAACACTTACTTTACATATTTTTATTTTTCTAATGAGAATGACAAATACATATGAAGAAGTATTTCTTCCTATTAGCCAACTCAGTATTTCTCTCTCTCTCTCTTTTTTTTTTTTTTTTACATTTGTCATTTATCTGAATAGGTTGTCATCTATGTATCAGGTAGAGAAAAGATTTATAACATTAACAGAAATCACACTGATATTTATTATAATACTGATATGATAAATATGTTCAAATTTTTTATATTATAGGCTTTAGGATTCATATTTTATTTGAAAATTTCAGAAAATAGGAAAAAAAACGATAGCTCCACTCTTTCTTACAAAGATATAAAGAAAGATATAAAGGAAATTAAGCTGTCCAATGCCTTTCCTAGAGTGACCACACTGACAATTATTGTAATTGCTCCAGTACTCACAAACAAACACGATAGTGGTAAAGGGAAATGATCCCCCATAGAAAAGTGGAAGTATAAGAAAAAAAAAGCAAATGCATGCAGCACAAATATGAAAAACTACCAAGTGTTTAAAGCAACAGTTTAAAAAACTCACTGAGGTGTTTATAACATATTTTGGAGTGAAAAAATACATATGTGGTAGGCAGTTAAACAGGCATAAGCAGAGCAAGCGTGATGGGCCTGATACAGAAGGTCACTAGAGTGGAAAGACTTTGGGTACCTAGCAATGGGCAAAACTGAGAAAGGACCTTGCCCCCAGGTTAACATTTTCTCCCCAGTATATTGCTGGTCATGTGATTTAGACCCCCTGATTTTTCATATCACTGGTCATGCGGTTCCTACACTCCCCTGACCATTCCTCCCCTGGCATGTTGCTAGTCATGTAGGTTAGACACCCTGAGAGGGGAAACAAAGAGGAGGAGAATGGCCCTTAAGCATCAAGTCCCAAGAAAAATGAGGTTCTGATCCACATTAAATACATCTAGGTCTCAGCTGTGTTTCAGGTCCAGACCCAGAAAAGCAGCAAAATCAGACAAGCAGTGTCATGGCTGGCATCAGGACAAGATGTGATGACTAATTGATGTGGTTGTGATAACCTGGTTATTAGTTAACAGGAAAGGAGTAAAGGGGAGACCAGAAAATATAGGGATGCCATTTATACAGCTTTGCCCATAAAATTACATTTAATGCTCTCTAAGTCTGATTGATGAGGAACAGCGCTAGACAAAGACAGTTTAGATGCATGCCCAGTAAGGTCTGAGTGACATGAAAAGGTGCTACTGTCTATGAGTCACACCTGGAAAGGGAGTCAGTGGCCAGAACAGGTGTGGTCACTTCAAGTGTGTGAAACCTGAATATTTAAACTTCTAAACAAAGAAGTGCTCTCTTTTTTTTTGCCTGCTTGCTTGCATTCCTCTGACTCCTGTTGTAGGGGGATGTACTCATGGCCATGTGGGACTATACACAGTATACTGATAATGGACTTTAATTAGCCTAAATGCTAAACTAGACCCAGCTATAACATGGACCAGAAGCTCTGGACTTTGGCCTTGCTTTTGGCTCTGCTGGACCCCTGGCTGTACCTCTTTCAGGACTAAGTTAAAGGGCATGGGACTTTGGAACTCAGGAAATGCACCTCCATGCCAATAAAGCCTTTTTCATCTCATTCTCCTGTGCAAATTTTAGAAAATTCATTTTCTAAAGATAGCCCAAGAACCTCACTCCCATGAGTACAAGGAAGTTTGATTCTCCAGTAACATAATGACCCTCTGACCTGACCAAGACCAATGAGTGGAGACCATCATCCTGAGAAAACACACCTCACCTAGAAAGCTGATGAATATTCTATTGAGATCCTCCCCTGGGTTCTCCTCTCCTAAAAGCCCTTAGGATGGAGGATCCAGAGCACTCACTCTCAGAAGCATGCTCTTCCTCTCCCACCTGGTGCCTTACCTTTGCCCTTCTCTCTCCTAAGTTCCAAGGGCTCCTCCTTTTGCTTCTATAACTTGTTTCCTAATCCATTTCTTCTATAGCTCACTTCTGCCTCTGTGACATTCTAAATAAGTTTTCTCTAGTAGTTTGAGTCTTGGCTTGAATTCTTTCTTAGCGAGAACTCCAAGAACTAGGTTGCTGAACCAAAGTTCAGTCTGACTCCACCATTCTAACACCTGGTGTCATTTCACTACCAACAAAAACATGTATACATACATACACACACACATGCATGCATGCACATGCACACAAGTAAAAACAAGCTGGTTTGGCTATATTAATATTTTATATGTTATCATATTTTTAATTTATGTTAATACATAATATTAATATAACAGAAAAATACTTTAAGGTAAGAGTAACAGGAGAGATAAAGTGGGACATTTTATAATAATAGGTAATTTAACAGAAATACATAACATTAATACATTTATATAAACAATAGCATAGTCTTAAATATATAAATAAAAAAGGAGACAGTTATAGTACATTAAACAACATGAATAACCAATTTGGCCTAATTGACATTTGCAGAATACTACAACAAATGTAGAAAATATATTTTTTCAAGTACACGTGGACTGTGGAGAACAGTATGGAGTTTCCTCAAAAAACTAAAAATGGAACTCCCATTTGACCTAGTGATCCCACTTCTAGGAATATATCCCAAGAAACTAGAAACACCAATCAGAAAGGATATATGCATCCCTATGTTCATAGCGGCACAATTCACCATAGCTAAGATTTGGAAACAGCCTAAGTGCCCATCAGCAGATGAGTGGATTAAAAAACTGTGGTACATCTACACAATGGAATACTATGCCGCGGTAAAAAAAGGAGTTCTTACCATTTGCAACAGCATGGGTGGAACTGGAGAGCATTATGCTAAGTGAAATAAGCCAGTCAGAGAAAGATAAATATCACATGATCTCACTTATTTATGGAATATAATGTACAACATAAACTGATGAAAAAAAAACAGATCCAGAGACAGAGAAACATCGATCAGACTGTCAAACCTCAGAGGGAAGGTAGGGGAGGGTAGGGGTAAGGGGGAGAGATCAACCAAAGGACTTGTATGCATGCATATGGGCCTAACCAATGGACACGGACAACAGGGGGGTGAGGGCATCAGTGGGGGGTAATGGGGGAATAAGGACATATATGTAACACCTTAATCAATAAAGAAATTTTAAAAAGTATACATGGAACATTTATCAAAATATTCTGGAAAATGAATCATGCTTAGACATGTTTCAAAGATTGAAAATACAATAGTGTATGTTCTGTGCATACTATAGAATTACATTAGTGCTCAATAAGGAAAAAATAACTAGAAAATCTCCACATTTGTGGAAGTGAACTGGAACACTTTTACCTATGGATTAAAACTTTTAAAAAATCAACCACAAGAGAAATTAGAAAATATTTTAACTCAACAATAATGAAACAGTATATCAAAATGTTACAAATGTAGCCAAAGGGAAAAAACGGAGAACTTCCTTCTATAGCACTAGAACCCATAGATACACTTTAAGAAAGAATGTGAGAGGTGTTATGCCTTCAGGGAGCTTTTTCAGAGCAATGCAGGGTCCAGGCATCTTGAGAAAATATTCTTCACATTTCCTGTGGAGGTAAAATGTTATCACTTTCACTTTGCTCCATGGTAAACACCACTGTCTGGCAGTTGGCTGAGTCTTTTAAGGACCTTACTCTCCCACCAGGTCATTTACTTTGTCATAGGAAGTAAAATGATAAAATTTAGAATCATGGCTGTCAAGTATTTCACAACATAAAATCAAATCATACATTATCACCAGAATAGAAAATTGACACCAAATTTCAGTTGCCTACAGTTTGAAGACTGAAATTGATGTGATCTCAAAGTGAGACAATAATATGAAAAGCTGAACTCCAATCATAGTGCTTAGATGGCTCTGTGAAGATTTCCAGGCCCCACTCTGGACAGACGCAAGGTGCCCTGGGGAAATAATCAGCAAAGAACCAAATGTCTTGGTCATTTTACCAGGGTACCTCATTAGACTATGCTAGCATTTGAACAAAAGAGGTACCAGGCATGATTAACAAAACCACTCTGCTCCATTTTTATAAAGTTAGCCAGAAAAGCTCACTAGTTTTTTAAAGAAGTAAGATTATATTTTCTCACAGAAATCAAGTGAGAAACAAGGGGGAAAATTCCATATGTTCAACCAGGCATAACAAATATCACAATTAGTAGCAGCATGTTAAATTATCCCTAATCATTAAAATTAACTTATGCATTCTTCCCACTTTGTATCTTTCAAATTACTTCAATTTCAATTTTCACAAATAGTATTTTCTCCTTTTGCTTTCATAAAAATGGAAGTTATGTGTAAAAGATTCCATTATATTGGATTCTCTTAAATCCCCAATCACATTTCATTTGTTATATATAAGTTTAACTTGATTGATAAACATCAGATTATCCTTATGCTCCTTTTCATTTTAAAGAATTTTAGAGGGTTTCTTGATAGTGATTTTATTTTCTTCTTAGTCATAGTTTATATTTCAATAATTTGGAAGCTAAAGTGGGGCAATCCTCACATATTCACACTAGATAAAATCCACGTTTTTAGGTATGGTACTATATTCTGGATAGGAAATGTCAGGTCATCTACACACACACACACACACACACACACACACACACACACACATCATGCTTAAACTAATGTTGTTTGTTTTAAATGTGGTTCTCAATCCACTTGGCATCAGAGTACTTGCAGACACATTAGGCCATACTCAAGGCCCACTGAACAAAAAGGAAGGGGAGGAGTCGGCACCTGTATTTTTATTAAAGTCCTCAGTCAAATACATATACTCTAGTCCAAAAAGCACTGGAGACAAATATCTAGAATACAGAGTTTTAATTTAATATAAATTACTAGAGGCCCAGTGCAAGAAATTTGTGCATGGGGGGGGTGTCCCTCAGCCCAGCCTGCACCCTCTCCAATCTGAGACCCCTTGAGGGATGTCCCACTACCCATTTAGGCCCAATCCCAATGGGCTGTGGGACATCCCTCTCACAATCCAGGACTGCTGGCTCCCAACTACCCTCCCCTGCAGGCCTGGTCCCCCCCAACTGCCCTACCCTGCTGACTTGGTCTCCCCCAACTGCCTTCCTCTGCCAACCCAGTCACCCCTAACTGCCCTGCCTGCTTGCCTGATTGCCCACAACTGCCCTCCTCTGCAGGCCTGGGTCCCCCCCAACTGTCCTCTCCTGCAAGCCTGGGTCCCCCCAAACTGCCCTCCCCTGCTGACCTGGTCTCCCCCAACTGCCCTCCTCTGCTGGCCTGGTCACCCCTAACTTCCCACAACTACCCTCCCATCTTGTGGCGGCCATCTTGTGTCCACATGGGGGCAGCCATCTTGTGTCTTGGAGTGATGGTCAATTTGCATATTACTCTTTTATTAGATAGGATATTTTATCACAATGAAATGACAAATGTAATGTGTAGAGCAGGCATCCTCAAACTACGGTCCGTGGGCCACATCCGGGTGTTTTTGCCGTTTTGTTTTTTTACTTCAAAATAAGATATGTGCAGTGTGCATAGGAATTTGTTCATAGTTTTTATTAAACTATAGTCCGGCCCTCCAACGGTCTGAGGAACAGTGAACTGGCCCCTGTTTAAAAAGTTTGAGGACCCCTGGTGTAGAGTAAGGATTCTTTTATATAAGTGTAGTTGGTATGCAATGTTATACTAGCTTCCTGTATACAATGTAGTGATCCAACATCTCCATACTTATGTGATCACCCACCCAATTCTAGTAATCATCTGTCACCATGCAAACTCACACAATATATTGACTATACTGTCCTTCTCCTTTTCACCCATTCCCCCACCCCTCCATTCTGAAACCAATCACTTTGGTCTCTGTTTCTATGAGTCTGTTTTTGTTTTGTTTTGTTGTTTTTTTTTAGATTTCACATATAAAAGTGAAACTATACGGTATTTATCTTTCTCTGTCTGACTTATTTCACTTATCAATACCTCCTAGGTCCATTCATGTTGTCACAAATGGTAAGATTTAATTCTTTTCTCTTGCTGCATAACATTTATACATATATAGACATAGATATAAATGATATAGATGATGATATAGATTATAGATATAGATATAGATGATATAGATATAGATGATATATAGATATAGATATAGATATAGATATAGATATAGATATAGATATAGATATAGATATAGATATAGATATAGATATAGATATATAGATATATGTATATTAATTCATTATCCATTCATGCTTAGAAACCTAGGTAGCTTCCATATTTTGGCTATTATAATTAGTGCTGTAAGGAACATAAGGGTGCATATATCATTTTACATTAGTATTTTTATTTTTTTGGGATAAATACACAGAAGTGGAATTTTGGTTAGTACAGTATATCTATTTCTAGTATCTCTAAGGAATCGCCATGCTGTTTTCCATAGTGGCTGCACCAATTTTTAGTTGCAGTAATACCATTGAAATTAGCTAGTTATTAATAATAGAAAAGGAACAAAAGTGGGAGGCCAGACATCATAAGCATGTTATTTGGGCAGCTTCACCAGGAAGATGCAACTTTGCACACCCCAGGGAACCACCAACCTAATCCCTGTAAAATACTGGAAGAGGGATCCAACGAAGAGAACATAGATGCATGCCCATTAAAGTTGGGGTGACATAGGGAAGGTACTTACCTGTCAATAACACCTGGGGGAAAATAGGGTTGACCAGGATGGGCGTGGCCACCACAAGCCCTCAAAAATTTAGAATACATTATCCCCCAAACAAGGGAATTCCTTCTCTTGGGCTTTTGTTGCACTTGGCTTCCTTGCATTTGCCCGTTTCCTCCCCTGCGGATCCCACATGCAGTGTTCTAATGGTCTGCAACAGGAAACACAAGCTAAGCTATCCTGATGCTGGACTGGCTCCAGTTCCAACATGGAAAGGAAAATTTTGACACTGGCTTGATTTTAGCTCTACTGAAGCCCCAGCTGCTCTTCTTCTATGACCGGGGAAAAGAAATGGGACTTTGGAAACCCAAGGGTATAATTCCATGGAAATAAAGCTTTCTCCTGTATCTCACCCTCCTGTGGGGGCTTCCAGAAATGCTTATTCCAGGGACACTCCAAGGACCCCACTTTCACTAGCAACTGGAGGAGAAGAGCCCCTCTTCTAACCTGTAACACCACCAAGAGGGCATGAGGGCTTCATTATTGCCATATCTCCATTAACACATACTATTTGTTGACTTTTTTATAATAGTCATTCTGACCAGTGTGAGGTGTTATCTCATTGTGGGTTTGATTTTCATTTCCCTGATGATCAGTGATGTTGAGCATCTTTGTATATATCTGTTGGCCATCTGTACATCTGCTTTAGAGAAATGTCTTTTTGTGTCATCTGCCCATTTTTGATCTGTTATTCAGTTGTATGAGCTTCTTATATATTTTATATATCAAACCCTTATCAGATATATCATTTGTAAATATATTCTTCCAGTAGGGAGGTTGTTTTTTGTTTTGTTGATGTTTTTTCTTACTGTACAAAAAGCTTTTTAATTTGATGAAGTCCCATTTGTTTATTTTTCCCTTTGTTTCCCTTGCTTGAGAGGATGTATACAACTACTCAGACCTATGTCAAATAGTTAACTACCTATATTTTCTTCTAATAGTCTTGTGGTATCATGTCTTACATTTAAGTCCTTAAGCCATTTTAAGTTTATTTTTGTATATGGTGAAAGAAAGTGATTCAGTCTCATTCATTTGTATGTATCTGTCCAGTTTTTCCAGCATCACTTGTTGAAGTGACTGTCATTACTCCATTGTATATTCTTACCTCCTTTGTCAGAGATTAATTGACCCTAAAGAGAATGCTTATTTCTGGGCTCTATATTCTGTTCCATTAATAATTGTGCTTGTTTTTATGCCAGTACCATACTCTTTTGATTATTATAGCTTTGTGGTATGGTTTGAAAACAGGGAGTGTGATACCTTCACTTTGTTCTTGTTTCTCAAGATTGCTTTGGCTATTTGGACTTTTGTAGTTCCATACAAATTTTAGGATTATTTGTTGTAGTTATGAGAAGAATGTCATTGGTATTCATTGGTGGATTTTTAAAATTGATTATTCATTTATTTTTAGAGGGAGAGGAAGGGAAGAGGGAGAGAGAGAGGAAAGAGAGAGAAACAGTGATCGACTGCCTCCTGCATGCCTCCAAATGGGAATGGACCCCACAACTCAGGCACATGCCCTGCCTGGAATTGAACCTGCAACCTCTTCGTGCCTGGGATAATGCTCAATCAATGAGCCACATTGGCCAGGATATGTCATTGGTATTTTGATAAGAATTGCACTGAGAGATCCTGACATGGCAGACAGCAGGAAGAAAGTGAGAGAGAGAGTGTGAGTGTGCAAAGGAGTGAGAGGGGAGTGTGTGGATGTGTGTGTGGTGTGTGGGTGAGTGAGGGACAGTTAGATTTTGCAGGAGTCTCTGGGACTGCTGGATCAGGCTCTCCCAGATGGGAATCACCTGCTACCACCACAAACATTTCCAGGATAGGTACAGATATAGCATGGAGCCCAAGCCATCTTGAAGGATGAAGCAGCAGAGGTCAGGAGTGCAGCCACACCAACACCCCCAGACTGTCCTCGGGTACTGCCCTGAACCCACACATTGAGCTGCTTGCCAGCCAGAACTCGCTAGGGACCACCACTGCATCCCTGCAGTGAGTGGCATGCTAACTTGCCATGGGCTCGTAGACATCCCCAGTGAGCAGGCACCAGAGACCTCAACTCCTTCTGGGCTCCAAGACCCCATGCTCCAGGACCCTGTGCTGGGAGTACATGCCAGAAGGAACCCACACCCATCCCTGCCCAGGTCCCAGGATTGGCTGGCAGTGCAGGCTGGAGGCACATGGCAAGGCATCCTGCCCAGGCTCCAGGGCCAACCTGCAAGTGTGCTGCCAGAAGGACTAGGGTGCCACACTGCCACAGGCACCGAGGCCGCCAGTAAATTGGCTCTGGAACCTCACAGGGGGTCACACACCAGAGGAACTGTGCACACGCCTCTGCCAGCCTTGAGCACCTGCATTGAACAACTGAAGGAACAGAAATGTGGGGGAAGAGAGTACAACTCAGAGCAGAGACAATAAAGGCATGAGACTCAAGGCAGACCCAGCCTCTGGGTGATAGGACCGGGGAGAGGTCCTGTGCTTCCCTGATATTCCCTGTGTGGCCCCTCTCTCTTGCTTAGTGTGCCAACTCGGTTTAATTGGCTCTCAGTTTTTTCTAAAGGGAAATTGCTCTAACGATAGGTATACATTGATGTGCTCTTGGGAGGGGCCAGCTCAACATCCACTTATGCTCTCATCGTGGACCCACCTCTAGGGTGAGAATTTTTTACAAAGTGGAATCTGTTTATAACTGTTAGAATAGAATCCAGATAGTCTCATAAAACTAGAATGAGATTAATTTGTAACTTTATGAAAAATAGTGCAGGTCAGTGATACTTTGGAGATAGAAAAATAAGAAAGTAATCGGACAGAATTTCAGGATGACTGGTATTCTCCACACTTTAAGAACAGATTTTGGAGCGCTATGATAATTAAAGAATAAAACTGCTCTGCACACACACCTTCCTAGTTACCCTCGAAATAGGACATTTACCTTAGAAAAATGGCAATGAAATGAAAAGTACATGTAAATTAAGTAAGTCTTAATGAGAGGAGGAGCTCCACTTTAAGTAGGCTGTTTGAGAAACTACTAAAGCAGTCAAAAGGAGGACACGAGGGCAGGATGAATGATGTAAAGAAGATTTAGCTTGAACTCAGCCAGGAGAGCTCAGTTGGTTGAGCATCGTCCTGTGCACCAGCAGGTTGCCAGTTCAATCCCCGGTCAGGGCACAGAAGGAAGACAATTGATAGATGTTTTTCTCTCACATTGATGTTTCTTTCTGTCTCTCTGGCTCTCTCTCTCTCTCTCTCTCTCTCTCTCTCTCTCTCTCTCTCTCTCTTCTGTCTGTCTCTCTCTTTCTCTCCCCCACTTCCCTCTCTTTAATCATGTCCTCAGATGAGGTTAAGAAAAAGAAGAATCAACATGAGTATGCTACCTCAGAAAGAGACTTTCTAGATACTGCTGAATTGTTTAGTTACTGTTCCTGTAGGCTTCAGAATTATTTAATCCAGTATGCCCCTGTATATTCACGCTTGTTAATTCATTGGATTCTCTCACTGGTAAAAAATATAAGCTGTCCTCCTGCTAATTGTTTTTTTCTCTTTAGTTTTCTGATTGAGTGATTTTTTAATACCCTGTCTTCTAATTCACTGATCTGACCCTCAACTTCCCCTAACCTGCTGTTTATTCCTTCCAATGTGTTCTTTATTAGTGATATGTCATTCTTAATTTCTGATTGATCTTTTTTCATAGTTTCTATATCTTTTCTCATGCTAGTGAGTATCCTTATAATAATTATTCTGAACTCTATATATGATTAATTTTTTATCTCCATTTTATTTAGTTCTTCTTCTGGAGAATTCTCTTGTTCTTTCATTTGGGGCTTGTTTTTTATCTCCCCATTTTGGTTGCTTGTTTGGGTTTGTTTTCATGTATTAGGTAGATCTGCTATGATTCCCATTCTCTGGTGCAAGACAATGTCAGACACTGTTTGTGACTGGCTCTGAGTACACTGTTTAGAGCTATTAGCAACCCACAGCATGTGGCTCCTTCTGCTGGGGCTGGGTGCTTTTGGAAGGGACCAAAATGTGCACCAAGGTCTGTTTTCACTAGCCTCAGGTCCAGAAGCAGGTCAGGCAAACACTCAGAGCACCCAGAGATCTATTAATAACTATGCCTGTAGGCTGATTGTTATTCTCAGTCTCTTAATAAGCCTCAGGCTATAGACTACAGCAAGGGGTGAACTCCAATAAGGTTGGCAACTGATTCCTCCCCTTCTCCAGGCAAATCTGCCTGAATGATAAAGGTCTGCCTGAGAAATATGTCCTTTGCAGTAGGGGGAATGACTCAGCACAGGAAACCAGGGCAGCTGCCTTCCAAGCTCTACCCTCAGATCCCCAACCCTAGATTCTCCTCATGAAGCTCTAGTCCACTCTGTCATCCATCTTCCTGAGCCCAAGGTGAGTGGCTGCGCATGAAATGTTGTGTTGACCCTTTAAGAGGGTGCCTACATTTCCAGCCTCTCTCTCCCTGGCAGACAGCAACCCCATAACACAGCCAGATATTATGGGGCACCTTTCTCAGTTCTGGTGCTCTCTGCTGGAGCTCCCAGCTTGGGGATTAGACTCAGAGTTCTCAATGGCAACCCCCCACAGCTGAGATACCTCTCTGGAACTTCAGCTGCTATCTGTGGTACACTGGCCAGCCCTTTTGCGCCTCCCGCCTTCCTACCAGTCTCGATTCAGTCTCCAATTTACATCCTTGGTTATAAGCATTCTCTCCAGCTAGTCTTCAGTTGATTATTAAGCATGGTTTTTCTACATTTTAGTTGTTATTCCAGTTTGGTCTGGGAATGTGTCAATATAGCTTCTAATTAATCCACTGCCATTTCTAAACCTCTATTCTTTCAGGGAGCGAGAGAAACATCTGCTTGGCTGCACAGTCCTGGGAAGGGTCCCTGGGTGCAAATATTCTTGCAAACACTTTCAATTCATCCTCCTCATTTTAGCCCATGTCTCATATCCCACCTCTGCCATTCCTGGTCCTCCAGCAAGAACCATTCTACTTGCATTTGAAATTTCCTTTCTACCTCATATCCACTTTCTAACGTCTAAAAACTGTTAAAATTCTTGTAATCTCCTATCTGATTTTTTTGTTTATACCATATTTATTTATTAATTCTCACTGTACACAGATTTCAGAAAGAAACAAAGATAAATGCATTTATACAATAAACCATGTATAACCTCAAATCTCCACAATAGATAATCCTTTGAATGTTTTTCTGTATCACTTCTGTATAAATTAAAAGTTTCCAGTTTTATATTAGTTTAGTTTAATGTTATGAATAATATTCCTATTAATTCTGATAATACAATGAGAGTACAATAAAACAGGCACCTCATACATTGATCATGAGCATGTAAATTGGTAAAACACTTTGGAAAACAATTTAGTAATATATATGAATGCCTTTAAATTTTTAATATCCTTGAGCCCAGTAAAATTCTACTTCTAAAAATCTGTTCTCAGGAAACAGCCTTAAATACAGAATAATAAAATTAAGCACAGATACTTATCATGCACTTATTGTGACAGAATAAAATAAGAGATATTCCCATACCATCAATAAGAAAATGGCTTAGTAAGGAAAGTTATAAATATCCAATAAATTGGCATTCAGATTTTTTAAAGTTCTATAATTTATTGAGTTTATTAATAACTGGTCACTTGGGGAAAATTTGAAGAATATAAAACATGCAAAAATATGAAAACAAAAATGACCCATTCTGCTACACTTAGTGGAAAATAACAACTACTGTGCAATTTTCTGGTATAAATGTGTATGTGTGCCACTTACCAACTAATCTTAAGCCAAGTGTTAAATTTCCTTGTGCTTTGGCATATCCATCTGTAAAATAATAACATTTTCATAGGATTGATGCAAAGCTTAAATAAATTTATACACATATATATCTGGCACATGACAAATAAACACTATTATCCTTATGTATATATAGTTTGATTCAAATTAGGATTATAGTATACATGTGACTTTTAAAACTTTAGCAATATCTTAGGAAAATAGGTTCTATGCCGAAACCGGTTTGGCTCAGTGGATAGAGCGTCGGTCTGTGGACTGGAAGGTCCCAGGTTCGATTCCAGTCAAGGGCATGTACATTGGTTGCAGGCACATCCCCTGGTGAGGGGTGTGCAGGAGGCAGCTGGTCGATGTCTCTCTCTCATTGATGTTTCTAGCTCTCTATCCCTCTTCCTTCCTCTATGTGAAAAATCAATAAAATATATTTAAAAAAAAATAGGTTCTAATTTTTGAAATAGTCTTTTATGATATGATTTTTTTTACATTTTTCCCAAAAATGTCCAATGATTTATTTATTTATATATGTATATATTTATTTATTTAAATCTTTATTGTGAAAGTATTATATATGTCCCCTTTTCTCCCATTGATCCCACCTAGTCCATCCCTGCTTCCTGCCCTAGTCTTTATATCTGGGTCCATGGGTTATGCATATATGCATACAAGTTCTCTTGTTGATCTCTTCCCACCCACCCACTTGTCCACCCCCACCTTCCCTTTGTGATTTCACAGTCTGTTCCATGCTTCTATGTCTCTGAATTTATTTTGTTCATCAGTTTATTTTGTTCATTAGATTCCATATATGAGTGAGATCATATGATACTTGTCTTTCTCTAACTGGCTTATTTTGCTTAGCATAATACTCTCCAGGTCCCTCCATGCTGTCTCAAAGGGTAAGAGATATTTCTTTTTTGACTGCTGCATAGTATTCCATGTTGTAGATGTACCATAGTTTTTTATCCACTTATCTATCTACTGGTCGGCATTTGGGCTGTTTCCAGACCTAAACTATTATAAATAGCACTTCTATGAACATAGGGTTGCATATGTTCTTTCTGATTGGTGCTTCAGTTTTCTTAGAATATATTCCCAGAAGTGGGATCACTGGATCAAATGGCAGTTCCATATTTAATTTTTTGAGGAGACTCTACACCAATTTCCATAGTGGCTGCACCAGTCTGCATTCACACCAGCAGTGCATTAAGATTCCTTTTTCTCCACATCTTCACCAGCACTTGTTGTTTGTTGATTTATTGATGGCAGCAATTCTGACATTGTTGTTTTAATTTGCATCTCTCTGATTATTAGTGAAATTGAGCATTTGTCCTTATGTCTCTTGGCCATTTATATGTCTGCTTTGGAGAAGTGTCTATTTAGGTCATTGGCCCATTTTTGATTGGGTTGTTTGTTTTCCTTTTGTTGATTTGTATGAGTACTTCATATATTTTGGATATTAACCGCTTATCAGATGTATCATTGGCAAATATGTTATCCCATATGGGTTGGCTACTTTTTCATTTTGTTGATGGTTTCTTTTGCTCTGCAGAAGCTTTTTATTTTTATGTATTCTCATTTGTTTATTTTTTTGCTTTGTTTCTCTTTCATGAGGCATTGTATCAGTGAAAATTTTGCTACGTGAGATCTCTGATATTTTGCTGCCTATGCTTTCTTCAAGGATTTTTAGTTTCATGGCTTATATTTAAGTCTTTTATTCATTTTGAGTTTATTCTTGTATATGGTGTAAGTTGATTATCTAGTTTCATTTTTTATATGTAGTTGTCCAATTTTCCCAACACCATTTATTGAAGAGACTGTATTTATTCCATTATATGTTCTTGCCTCCTTTCTAAAAGATTAATTTAGCATAATGGCTTGGGTCAATTTCTGGCTTCTCTGTTCTGTTTCATTGATCTATATGTCTGTTCTTGTGCCAGTACCAGACTATTTTGATTACAGTGGCTTTGTAGTATAGCTTAATATCTGGTCTTGTGATTCCTCCAACTTTGTTCTTCTTTCTCAAGATTGCTGCAGCTATTTGGAGTCTTTTGTTGTTGTTGTTCCTTATACATTTTTGGAGTGTTTGTTCTAAATCTGTGAAATATGTGAACTATGCTTTTGATACTTTGATGGGGATTGCATAGATTACTTTGGGTAGTATAAATGTTTTAATGATGTTAATTCTACCAATCCATGAATACAGTATATTCTTCCACTTGTTTATATCCATTTCTATCTCTTTCTTCAGTGTTCTATAGTTTTCAGAATGAAGGTCTTTTACCACCTCAGTTAAGTTTATTACTAAGTATCTTAATTTTTTTTGTTACAATGGTAAATGGGATTATTTTTCTTTTAGTTTCTCTTTCTGAGAATTCATTATTGGTGTATAAGAATGCCAATGATTTCTGGGTGTTAATTTTGTATCCAGCTACATTGCCAAAATCCTTTATTAAATATAGTAATTTTTTGGTGGATTCTTTGGGGTTTTCTATGTACAATATCATGACATCTTCGAATAACTACACTTTTACAACCTCATTTCCAATTTGATGTCTATTATATTTTCTTCTTGTTTGGTAGCTGTTGCTAGGACCTCCAGTATTATGTTGAATAAAAGTGGATAACCTTGTATTGATCCAGTGTTTAGAGGAAATTATTTTAATTTTTGCCCTTCAAGCATGATGATGGCTATAGGTTTGTCATATATGGCCTTTATTGTGTTGAGGTATGATCCATCTATTTCCACTTTACTGAAAGTTTTTATAAAAATGGATGTTGGATTTTGTCTACTACTTTTTCTGCATCTATTGATATGATGCAGAAAAGCAATTTGTTTATTTGATACATCACATAAACATTTCAATCCTCTTGAATTTGTAGTCTTGTTTTGTCTTTCAATTTGTTAATGTGATGTATCACATATATTGATTTGTAAATATTAAACCACACTTGCATCCCCAGAATAAATGCCACTTGACCAAGGTGTATGATCTTTTTAATATATTGCTGGATCCAATTTACTAATCATTTTTTGAGGATTTTAGCATCTATGTTCTTCAGAGATATTGGACAGTAAGTATCTTTCTTTGTAGTGTCTTTATCTAGTTTGGAATTAGAATAATGCTAACCTCAACAAAAGAGATTGGAAATGTTCCTTCCTCTTGGATTTTTTGGAATAATTTGAGAAGGATTGGTATTCTTTGAATATTTGGTACAAGTCTCCTATGAAGCCATCCAGACCAGGGCTTTTGTTTGCTGGGAGTGTTTTCATTACTGCTTCTAGTACATCAGTAGTTATTGTCTTATTCAGGTTTTCTGCTTCTTCCTGATTCAATTTTGTAAGGTTGTGTTTTTCTAGGATTTTGTCCATTTCATACAGGTTGTTGAGTTTGTTGGCATATAGTTCTTTCTAGTATTTGCATACAATCCTTTGTATTTCTGTAATGTCTGTTATTTCACCTCTTTTGTTCCTGATTTTATTTATTTGTGTTTTTTCTCTTTGTTAATTAATGATCAGACTAAAGGTGCATCAATCTTGTTTATCTTTTCAAAGAACTAGCTTTGTAGGTTCTTTTTTTTTTGTCTCTATAGCATTTATTTCAGCTCTGCTCTTTATTATTTCTTTCCTTCAACTTACTCTGGGTTTTTCTTGTTCTCTTTCTAGATCTTTAAGTTGTAGTGTTAGATAATTTATTACCATTTTTTATTTGTTTGTTTCTTGAGATAGGCCCGTTGTGCTATGAACTTCCCTCTCCAGACTGCTTTCACTGTGTCCCATAGGCATTGGGTTGTTGTGTGTTCATTTCATTGGTTTCTAGGAAGTTGATTTCTCCATTGATTTCATTGGTGACCCATTCATTTTTTAATAACTTGCAATTTAACCTCCATGTATTTGAATGTTTTGGGTGTTTTAATGTAGTTGATCTCTAGTTTCATGTCATTGTGATCTGAGAAAATGCTTGATATGATTTCAATCCTCTTGAATTTGTAGAGACTTATTTTGTGCCCTAGCATGTGGTCTATCTTTGAGAATGTCCCAAGTGCACTTGAAAAGAATGTATATTCTGTATCTTTGGGGTGAAATGTTCTTTAAAATTCTATTAGGTTGCTGTTTCCCTGTAGATTTTTTTTTAGAAGATCTATCCAGTGATGTAAGTGGTGTGTTAAAGTCCACTGCTATGATTGTATTGATGTCAATCTCTTTAAGTCCCCTAGAACTTTATTTATGTGTTTGGGTCCTCCTGCACATGTTTATCAGAGTTATATCATCTTGTTGTATCAATCCTTTTATTACTATGAAATGGCCTTCATTGTCTCTTGTGATGGCCTTCATTTTGAAGTCCATTTTGTCAGATATGAGTATTGCTACACCAGCTTTTTATTTTTTTTCATTTCCATTTGCATGGAAAGTTTATCCCATCTGTTCACTTTCATTCTGTATGAATCTTTTGTTCTGAGGTGGGTCTTTTGTAGACAGCAAATATGTGTGGGACATGCTTTCTTATCCATTCAGCTACCCTATATCTTTTGATTGGAACATTTAATTCATTTATATTTAAGGTTATTATTGATAGGTACTTATTTGTTGTCATTTTTATTCTTCATGCCTGTGTTCCGCCTTCTCTATTTCTTCTTCTTACAAAAGTCTCTTTATCATTTTTTGAATTGCTGGTTTGGTGGTAATAAATTCCTTTGGACTTTTTTTTGTCTGTGAAGCTCCTGATTTCACCTTCAATTGTGATTGATAGCCTCACTGAAAAGACTAGTCTTGGGTTAAATCCCTTGCTTTTCATTACTTTGTATACTGCATGCCACTCACTTCTGGCCTGAAGTGTTTCTATTAAGAAATCAGCTGATAGTCTAATGCAGTGGTCGGCAAACTCATTAGTCAACAGAGCCAAATATCAACAGAACAACGATTGAAATTTCTTTTGAGAGTCAAATTTTTTAAACTTAAACTTCTTCTAACGCCACTTCTTCAAAATAGACTCACCCAGGACATGGTATTTTGTGGACGAGCCACACTCATGGGGCCAAAGACCATGGGTCTAATGGGATTTCCCTTGAGGTAACTTTCTGTCTCTTGCAGCCTTTAAGATTATTTCTTTGTCTTTAATGTTTGCCATTTTAAGTATGTTATGTCTTAGTGTGGGTCTTTTGGGTTCATCTTGACTGGGACTCTGTGCTTCCTGGACTTATATGACTTTTCTTCCCCAAGTCAAGGAAGTTTTCTGTTATTATTTCTTCAAACAGGTTTTCTATTCCTTGCTCAGCTTCTTTTCCTTCTGCTATCCCTATGATGTGGATTTTTTTTTTTTTTTCCACTTCATGTTGTCCCCAAACTCCCTTAACCTTTTGCACTCGGATGTCAAGTGCACATTACTCTGAATGTATCAATAATTTGAAATATAAAAAATATCCAAATAAATAAGTTGTATAAAAAGAAACTCCAGTTTTTTATTCTACTGCCGCACTTTGTAAAATCTGGGGTATTTAAAAAATTAAATCCCAAGTAGAATAAAGGAATCGAGAAAAAAGCAAGCGAGTACAAAGGGTTAAACTGACCTCCTGCTTTTTTTTTTTTTTTTTTTTTTTTTTCATTTGCTTTTCTGAATGGGTGTTTGTTTGTTTTTTCTACCTTGTCTTCTAACTCACTGATTTGATCCTTGGCTTCTTCTAGCATACTGTTGAATGCTTCCAGGTTGTTCTTTCTCTTCTTTCTTTTTTTCCTTTTTCTTTCTTTTTGTTTTTTTGTTTTACAGATGGACTCCATTTTTTAAAATAATTCTTTATTGTTGAAAATATTACATATGTCCCCTCTTTTTCCCTCACTGCTCCCCTATCCCCCTGCCCCAGGCCTGCAGCACCCTGTTGTCTGTCGGTATTCTTCCTCATGGTGTTCTTTATTACAGCTAAGTCATTCTTCATTCCCCATTGATTCTTATTCATGTTGGTGTATTTCTCATTCAGCTCCTTTTAATTTTCATTAAGTTGCTTATAATTCTCACTCAGATATTTGAGCATCTTTCTAATTATTACTTTGAATTCTTTATCTGACATATTATTTGCCTTCATTTCATTTAGTTCCTTTTCTGGTGATTCCTCCTTTTATTTGGGGGTTGTTTCTTTGTCTTCCCATTTTAGCAGACATTTTTAAATGTTGCTTATAAAGACTGTGTGGAACAATTAAGTCGGAAACTGGTTAAAGGCATACTCAACCTAGTTGTAGGCTCAGTGAGAAAGGTTTTTTTAGAGATAGAACCAAACCTGGGAAATTATTTATTTAGGATGTACTTATATTCTGTTAGTATGTTATAATTGTAAAGCAGTAATTTTTTTTTGACAAGACTTACTAAGTATTTAAAACTATAATCTGTGTTTTAAAAACAGAATCCAAGTACTTGAAAAACATAAGGAAGTTTGGTTTAACACAACTTGGAGAGTATTGCTATCAGCATAATTTATTTTATAGTAATACTAAATAGCTCCTGAATGCCAAGTTTGATAGTGATGCATGAGTATTCTTATACCAGGGTCCAGTGAAACTAATTAATTTGGATCAGTGGTGTTTTCAATTTATGCCAGAGTTCACTTTTTTGAGAAAGTGCAAACCACTTCATATAAATTAACCCATTTGTTCAAATCATTCCTCACTGATACAGGTATGAAGAAAAATTTTCCCAAATTTGTTTTTGGTAAACCACAAAGAATATTTGTCAACTTGCTGAAATTTGTATTATATAATTCAACTCTCTTGTACCCTAAGTCAATTTTTTTTTGCACTGTAATTTCATTTAATTTAAAAGGCATCCTGCAAGGGTGATCAATTAAATGCAGAGAAGATTAACCTTTCACTTTCTGGTAATGAATTTAGACTATTAAAAAAAATCCCACAATGAGCCTGAAGCAAATGAGAATACTAATGGTCAATTATGTTGTTTGAGCAAAGTTCATGATTGAAATTTAATGACTGAAGCCATTGTGACAACATTACTTTAATGAATCAGAATGGCTTAATGACCTCTTAATATATATATTTAATATCATCTTATAAGTACTAAGAAAATAACTGTTGAGATAGTTTATGCTGATTGACAATCTGGAAAGATTATTTTAAAAAATTTAAAAGTTTATCTCTATTGATTACTACTGACTGCTTTAGTCACACTAACCATATGAACTTCATTTCATATGATGAAAATTTGACCCATAATTAGTATTGTGCCCCATAGTATCAGAGTGATTCTCTAATGTAGACAAATTTCCATTTTAATGATTACTGTCTTAGGATTCCATTCTACGCAGTGACTATTTCCATTTCCAAAATAAAAGACTAATTTAACACTACTTTCGTGCTGTAAATATAATACAATCTATTAAAATTAAGCCTTATAAATATATGTATGACTGTAAGGCCCTATCTACTAAATCTGTTTAAAACAGTATCCTTTTGGTTCAGTGTTAATATGTATATATGCAATGACTTTGTAAGAATTTGTATTTAAAGTTAAATTATTGAAGTGAATTATGCTGGGAAATTTTAAAGTTTAGTATATGTCCTCTGAATCATGCACTTTTAGAATGTTTGAATTTAATAAAAGTTAATTTACACTATAGCAAGACTTATGTAAACTTGTTGTAATTGTGTCTACCTGGTCAGGGGTAGATAGTATTCTATGACATCCATAATATTTCATGCCTTTTTGAATTAAAAAAAAAAAAGTCAAGCATCTTACCTACTGACAATATGTGTGGTCCTCCTGGCACCAGCTGTGTTGCCATCTTACTAATGACTGAATGCATGAGTACTTTTTGTGCAAGTCAGACATTTTAATTTTGCATTAGAAGTAACTTGATGTGCATGCTTTTGACTCATATGAAGGAAATAGTCCCTGGTAAATAAGTTAGTCTGCTGTACTTAATTTGAAAAAAAAGGAAGAAAGAATTATTCAGAACCAAGGGGAACAATGCTCTGAAATCAAATATGTAAGATGTACCCCACCCAATGACTTTGTTCACCTTCATTAGTCATTAGAGCAATATCCTGAATCCTAAAGGATAATACTATTCTAAAGAAATAATGGGAAATATACCCAGGAGAGACCACATAAAAGTGTTCCTACAGCCAAGAATTTTTTAAGGTCTTTGCATTGACTTTAGAAGGAAGGATTCAACTAAAATCCTCATGTCTAAAATATAATCCCAAATAAAACCATTCAAAAAGCAATAACCTGGGAGCCTAATTTAGCTGCATTTGGTATCTAGGGTAATACCATTCATTCACCCATGATTTGTTGCCCAAAGTGCTCATAACTACTGCCCTAAATCCCAGTAGAAATCTCATCCCTGCAGCCTTATGACAAAACCTGGTATTAGCTTAATTACTTTATGTGTGCTGATTATCTTTAGTGTCTGAAGCAATTCATATTTACATTGAATCCAGACCCTGACCTCAGATTATTGTTATGAATTAATAAATTATTGATTCAATCCTCTGTAAAATGGATTGTGAGAGAGATAATACCTGAATCTTATTTCTATATTCTTCTTTCAGAGTGTACTAAAATTTTAATTTATTTAGAATACCTTTTAAAGATCATATAAATTTATTTCTAGCTGAGTAATCACTTTAAAATGACTCTTGGCGATATATAAGGACTATGAACAAGCTTCCAGAAATTTTTTTAAAAGTTATTTTATAAGAACTTTGTAAGCACACTAAATCACTTTAAAATAAGCATATCTTATTTTCCTTTAAGAGTTTAATTTTTTAAATTAAAACTTATCAACAGGGTACACAATAGACTATTGTGAGCCTTTTCCTGAAACATCAGTTTTATGGTTGTTGTGTTTTTGTTTTTGTTTTAATCCTTCTGATTTAGACAACTGTGGAGAATTTACCATTCACTTTGCATCATATTGCTTTGGGAAGCAACTGGGAAAATTAAGATATATCCCAAGAAAACAGAAACACCAATCAGAAAGGATATATGCACCCCTATGTTCAAAGCAGCACAGTTTACAATAGCTAAGATTTGGAAACAGCGTAAGTGCCCATCAGCAGATGAGTGGATTAGAAAACTGTGGTACATCTACACCATGGAATACTATGTTGCTGTAAAAAAGTAAGAATTCTTACCATTTGCAACAGCATGGATGGAACTGGAGAGCATTATGCTAAGCAAAATAAGTCAGTCAGAGAAAAATAAGTATCACGTGATCTCATTCATTTGTGGAATATAATAAACAACATAAACTGATGAACAAAAATAGAACCAGAGTTACAGAGCATTGAACAGACTGTCCAACCTATGAGAGAAGGCAGGGGGTGTGGGGATAAGAGATCAACCAAAAAAATGGTATGCATGCATATGAGCATAACCAACATACACAGACAATAGGGGGGTGAGGGCATGTGCTTGGGTTGGGGGTGGCAGGGGGGAGGTCAATGGGGGAGAAAGGAGACATGTAATACTTTAAACAATAAAGAAATTTAAAAAAAAAAAAAAATATAAAATATACTATATATATATATACATATTATTTGTCCTTATATATATGATTATCTAGAGTTATTTTAGCATTAATGTTTAAGTTTAATGTCAAATTATTGTTTTCAAAATTGGAAAGGATACGATATAACATGTGATTTTATTTATTATCCCCCTTTCTTTGCTTTTAACACAGGAGTCCTCCTTTACCTCCCCTCCTCTTGTTCCCATCTCTCTTCCCCCTCCCCCCTCATCATCCCTCTTTGTCTCTTCTTTTTTAAAAGAATTCTAGCTTTCAGCGGTATTGCTTTATAAAGCTATAGATAAAAATTAAAATGAGAAGATATAAGACATTTGAAGAAAATATATCTTTCATTCATTTCTCTGTCTTTCCTGTAGGGAATGTTAATAGTATCAACACAGTCTTGAATTCCCCCCATTTCCCCTTTTTTTGAGATAGTATACTTTTTTGTGTTTGTTATATATATATTTAATTCACATTATTGTCAGAAAAACTTAAAACATATATTCCATTACATTAATATAAAGTGCTTTCTTCTGTCAAATCACAATTATTTACCAATCCTTTTTACCTAACAAAAATTCTATGTAAGAAACACGGTATTATAATAAATTTAACAATTAAGCAAATAGAAATTGTAAAAAAGAAGTTATCAAAGGTAATTTTATTTCATTTTTTTGTTTTCTTCCTATATCAAGAGAAAGCCTACAATTAACTGTAGAGTTTTAAATTATTGCTTTAGTACGAACTGCTCCTGCCTTAATTTTCTGGGGAAAAAAAAAGCAAAAAGAAATCCTGCCTTGGAAATCAATATCTATACCCAGATAATCTTTGCATTATACCAATATCTTATAAAAGGCAGACAAGATACATCAATTTACCAAAATAACCAGAGGAAATAGACAATAGAAACAAACAAGAGAACCAAATAATAAAGATAACAGACAGATAAAAAAAAACAACAATAATTAATTTTGTTATGAAATTAAAGGACAAAAACTGGAGAATTTTGATGCATGAAATAAAAACTGTTAAGAATAAAATGGGCATTCTCATTCTGAAAAACAAAATAACTGAAATTAAATAGTTATACATAACAATAGTCACATTATACGTACTGAAGACAATTAGTAGATTAAAAGAAAATATCCATGCTCAATAACATAAAGATAAAATGATTTAAAAAATAGAAAAGGCTTTGAAAAATATTCACTGTGTGAAATAGTAAAAGATTTAACATGTATGACTAGAGTCCAAATGGGAAGAGAGAGTGGTAACGTTTGAAAAGAAAATTGCTGAGACGTTTTCAATACTGATGAAAGACATCAAGTCAGACCTCAAGAAATACTATAAATTCTAAGCAGAAAAAAATACAAATAAGTAAAGTGATTCATAAATAGAACAATAATAAAACTGATGGAAATCAGAGACCAAGAGAAAATGTTAAAAGCAATCAGAGAAAAAAACATATTACTTTTAAAGGAGTCTGACAGCTAACATAATGGAACCGGAAAATGATTAAATCATTTCTCCAACTGATAAAAGTGAACAACAACCAAACTAAAATTCTGTACAAAGCAAAACAATTGTTCAAAAATGAAGATAAATTTAAGATATTTTTAAACAAATGAAAACTCAGATAATTCAGCTTTGACTTAATTAATACTAAAGTAAACTTCAAAGAGTGTTTTCAAAGCAAATGATATACCAAGCTCTAGTAGAGAATAAAGGGAAAAATAAAAGTAAATAGATGGGGCAAATATGTGAAACAATATAAATTTAAATTGATCACATTTAAAAAAAGAGTAGGAGGAATCAAAGCAAATATAAAATTAAAATATTTTTCAAAAATATACAAAAGTTGGGAAGGGAATAAGTAGA
Organism: Eptesicus fuscus; assembly: GCF_027574615.1. Taxonomy (NCBI): domain Eukaryota; kingdom Metazoa; phylum Chordata; class Mammalia; order Chiroptera; family Vespertilionidae; genus Eptesicus; species Eptesicus fuscus. The sequence goes on along the minus strand of NC_072474.1, from coordinate 5,406,664 downwards.
GTTAAAATATTCTACAGACCTTGCTTTGTCTGGGATGCGGGACTCAGTGTTTTCCGGAATACTGATAATCAACAATCTGATATAGGAGAAAACTGGGAATTGGAATTAGACTGATTTCAATTGGATTGATTCAATTGAAAGAAAAAGTAAAAGGAAAATAGAAGTGGGACAAATGAAAACCAAATTTAAGATGATATATATCAATTACTACATTAAAATTAAATTGAATAAAGAATCCAAATTAAATGCAATTAATTATCAAGCAGGAAATGGACAAAACATATTCCAAAAATATGCTGCTTACAACAAGCGGACCTTAAATATAAGTACACTAAAAGTTTAAAGGTAGAGGTGGAAAAATTATACCATTCCAATGTTAGCTAAACAAAACTGGTAAAAACTACACTTTTATAATAAAAATTATAATTTAAGGAAAGAATTATTCCTAGGTATAATGATCTATTTCATAATTGTAAGAGTCAATCTATCAGGGTTATATGACAATCAAAGTTGTCATATTAAGCACACAGATCAAGTTGGTTTGTACCAAGTAATACAGTTTCACATTGTGTAAAAAAAAATTGATTAAAAAGTAAGGAGAAATAAAAATGTATAATAAAATATTAATATATTTCAGTAATTAAAAATCATTCAAATTTAAATTAAGAATATAAAAACTTTGACAAGATTTAAAAATTAAACTACTTACATACTTAGATACTATAATCAATATTTCTAAATTAAATAATTATAATAGATTTTATTTTTTAAGCAGATTTAGGTTCACAGAAAAATTGAGCAGAAGTTACAAAAATGTTCTATATATCCCCTGCCCATACATGCATAGCTTCCCCATTATCAACATGCCTCACCAGCGTGGCACATTTGTTACAATTGAGTAATTTGCATGGACACATCATTGTCACCCAAAGTCTATAGTGTATGGTTTACTCTATAGTCTATAGTTTCTGGATTTAGAGAAATGTATAGTAACATGCATCCACCATTATAGTATCATACAGTGATTTCACTGCCTTAAAAACCCTCTGTACTCCACCTATTTATCCCTTCCTCCTCCCAATCTTTGACAACCTAATCTTGTTATTATCTCCATAGTTTTGCATTTTTTCAGAATGTCACATAGTAGAATCCTGCAACAGGTAGGCTTTTCAGACTGGCTTCTTTCACTTAGTAATGTGCATTTTAGTTCCCTTCATGTGTTTACATATTCCTTTGTGTAAAAAGGAGCACTATTGCTGAATTGTGTGATAAGAATAAATTTAGTTTTGTAAGAAACCACCAGATTTCCAAAGTGTCAGTACCATTTTGCATTCCCACTAAGAATGAATGAGAGTTCTTGGCAGCATTGGTGTTGTCCACATCCTTTTCCAGATTTGGCCATCTAACAGGTATGTATGTAGTGTTATCTCATGGTTTTTTTAATTTACATTTTTGATCACATATGAAGTGGAGTGTATTTTCATACTTACATACTTATTGATTATAGTATCTAAATATGATTATTTGGCAATCTGTATATCTCCCTTGATGAGGTGTCTATTAAGGTCTTTAGCCAATTTCTTAATTTTTTGTTGTTGTTGTTGTGTTTTAAGAATTCTTTGTAATTTTGGGATAACAGGGCTTTATAAGATATGTCTTTTGCAAATATTTTCTCTTATTTTTTTGGCTTTTTTTTTTCTATTCTCTTGACAGTGTCTTTCTCAAATAAGAAACTTTAAATAAAATTTTGACAACAGAACAAAGACAGTCTTTTCAACAAATGGTACTGACACTGCTGGGCATTCACATGCAGAAAATGAATCTAGACATAGATCTTACATCTTTACAAAAAATTGCTCAAAAAGACTCATAGGCCTAAATTCAAAATACAAAGCTATAAAACTCTTAGAAGATAACATAGGAAAAAATCTAGATTACCTTTGTTTGTTGCTAATGTTTTAAATACAAGAGCATGATTCATGACAAAAGGATTGATAAGCTCTACTCATTAAAATCTTCATCTTTCTCATTTTACAGATTTTCTTTAGACAATATTGTCTTTACTTATAGTTTCATCTCTAACTTTTATATTTGAAATACAAAACCTATCACCTGGCTTGAGTGGCTTAGTGGTTGAGCACTGACCTATGAACCAGGAGGTCATGGTTCAATTCCCAGCCAGAGCACACAACCGGGTTCCAGGATACATCCCCCATATGCAGTTGTGCAGGAGGCAGCTGATCAATGATTTTCTCTCATCATCGATGTTTATATCTCTCTCTCTTCTTCTCCCTTCCACCCTGAGTCAAGAAAAATATATTTTTAAAAATACAGAGGGCCAAAGGAAAATGGCTGCCAACGGGAAGGCAGACTGCAAGATAGTTCATGAGTGAGAGAATGAAAGGAGAGTGTGTGGTCCAATGGGGAGTGTATATTTGTGGGTGAGGGACAGCTATACTCCAAGGGACTGTTGGGGATTGCTGGACCGGGTTCCCCTGGCTGGGAAGCCTCCACTGCTGCTGAAATCCCTCCCGGAGCAACCAGCTCTGACGCAGAGACCACGCCATCTTGAAGGGGAGAGTGGCTGTTATTGGAAGCCTAAAAATCCTGGGAATCTACACCACCACCACCCAGGGAACAGCCTCAAACCCGGGAACACGGGACCCCAAACAGCTCAAATACAGGGACTCAGAGGAGCTCTGCACCTTCTCACAGAAAGGTCAGATTTTGCCTAGGAAAAGGTGAGGTCTATGATCCAGGCGGGAGAGAGAAATGTGCACAAGGGGAGCTAGAGGTTCCAGGGAAGTCTGCGCCCAAAAAATCCACAGCCTTTGGGGCTGGCGTTATCCACAAATGTGGAAGGGGATCCGCAGGGCTGCTAACAGAAGGGAACTCTAAAAAGCAACCCATAGCTGAACTGGGTGCAAAAGGGCAGCCTAAAAATTTTAAGAGTGTGCTGGCTACTTAGAGCCAGGGGAAAAATGACTGCACAGACTTGAACGCAGCTCCAGAGGGTAAAAGTTGCAAGTTCGTGCACTTACTCTGGCTCTTTTTTTTTCTCTCTCTCTCTTTAAATCCTTGCTTTTGATTACTAAGCCGAATACATAGGATCACCCAATTGGGGACACTCTCACAGACTCCAGGAGAAAGTTGTTCTTCTGGAACCTGAGGATCAGAGCTGGGAGAAATGATCAGAGAACCACCTCTGGGGCAGTCCATACTCCCAGAACAGTATTAAGTGCGACAGGGAAAACAAAATCTAAATACTGGCTAGAGAGGACTTATAGCCAAAGATAAAGGCAAAGTCTCTTCCAATTCAAGAAGATAGAAATAATATCAAGAATATTCTCAGATCACAGACATAAAATGAGAAATCAACTACAATAAAAACAGTGAAAAAAAATCAAACACTTGGAGGCTAAATAGCATGCTATTAAACAAATAGAGGCCCGGTGCATACAATTCATGCACGGAGGGTATGTCCCTCAGCCCAGCCTGCACCCTCTCCAATCTGGGACCCCTCGAGGAATGTCTGACTGCCCATTTAGGCCTGATCCTATGGGATCTGGCCTAACCGGGCGTTGGACATCCCTCTCACAATTCAGGACTGCTGGCTCCCAACTTCTCGCCTGCCTGCCTTCCTGATTGCCTCTAACTGCTTCTGCCTGCCAGCCCGATCACCCCCTAACCACTCCCCTGCCAGCCTGATTGATGTCTAACTGCTCCCCTGCCAGCCTGTTTGCCCCTAACTGCCTTCCCCTTGCAGGCCTGGTCACCCCTAACTTCCCTCCCCTGCAGGCCTGGGGCCCTCCCAACTGCCCTTCCCTGCAGGCCTAGTCACCCCCAACTTCCCTCCTCTGCTGGCTTGGTCACCCCTAACTGCCCTTCCCTACTGGCTGGATTGCCCCCAACTGCCCTCCCTTGCAGGCCTAGTCCCTCCCAACTGCCCTCCCCTGCTTTCCATCTTGTGGTGGCCATCTTGTGTCCACATGGGGGCAGGATCTTTGACCACATGGGGGCAGCCATCTTGTGTGTTGGAGTGAGGGTCAATCTGCATATTACTCTTTTATTAGATAAGATAGATGCCTAGTGCACGGGTGGGGGCCAGCTGGTTTGCCCTGAAGTGTGTCCCCAATCAGGGTGGGGGTTCCCTTGGGACATGGGGTGGCCTGGGCGAGGGACCTTTGGTGGTTTGCAGGCCAGCCACGCTCCCTGGTGACCCAAGCAGAGGCCCTGGTATCTGGGGTTTATTTATCTTCTATAATTGAAATTTTGTAGCCTTAAGTGGAGGCGTGGGCCGGCCAGGGTGTATGGAAAGCTTGGCTTCCTCCATTGCCAGGGGCAACCCTAGCCTCCTGCTCTTTCCAGCTCCATGGCTGCCGCCATTTCTGTTTGGATTTGTGTATCTTCTATCATTGAAACTTTGTACCCTTGAGTGGATTCCTAGGCCCTCAAGGGCAGGCTGAAAGCTTGGCTTCCTCTATTGCCAGGGAAACCCAAGCCTCCCTTCTGCTCTCTGTGGCCGTAGCCATCTTGGTTGGGTTTATTTGCATATTCACTCCTGATTGGCTGGTGGGCGTGGCCTGTGGGTGTGGCCTGTGGGTGTAGCCGAGTGATGGTTAATTTGCATATTACTCTTTTATTAGATAGGACAACTGGGTTACCAGAGAGATCAAAGAAGAAATAAAAAGCATCATTGCAACAAACGACAATGAAAACACAGCAATCCAAAATCTATGGGACACAATGAAAGCAGTTTTGAGAGGGAAGTTCATAGCTCTACAAGCCTACAGGAAAAAACAAGAAACAATGGTAATAAATTACCTAAAGAGTTAGAAAGAGAGCAACAAGAAAATCCCAGTGTAAACAGAAGGAAGGAAATAATAAAGATCAGAGCAGAGATAAATAAAATAGAGACCAAAAAAACAATACATAAGGTCAACAAAACCAAGAGCTGGTTCTTTGAAAGGATAAACAAGATTGATGAACCTCTAGCCAGGCTCACCAAAAAGCAAAGAAAGAGGACCCAAATAAACAAAATCAGAAATGAAAGAAGTGAAATAACAACCGATCCCACAGAAATACAAATGATTATGTAAAAATACTATGAGTAACTCTATTCCAACAAAACGGACAACCTAGATTAAATGGACATATTCCTAGAAAAATACAAGCTACGAAAACTCAACCAAAAAGAATTAGAAAACCTGAATAGGATGATAACTACCGAAGAAATTGAAACAGCGATCAAAAATCTTCCAGCAAACAAAAGCCCTGGTCCAGATGGCTTTACAGGGGAGTTCTACCAAGCATTCAAAGAAGAAATAAAACAATCCTCCTCAGACTATTCCAAAAAATTCAAGAGGAAGGCACACTACCAAGCTCTTTCTATGAAGCCAGCATTACCCTAATCCCAAAACCAGATAAACACACCACAAAAAAAGAGAACTACAGGCCAATATCCTTGATGATCATAGATGCTAAAATCCTCAAAAAAATTATAGCAAATCGGATTCAGCAATGCATTCAAAAGATCATATACCACGACCAAGTGAGATTTATACCAGGGATGCAAGGATGGTACAATATCCACAAATCAATAAATGTGATACATAACATAAACAAACTGAGAGATAAAAATCACATAATCATATCAATTGATGCTGAAAAAGCATTTGACAAAATCCAACACCTTTTCTTGATAAAAACTCTCAGCAAAGTAGGAATAGAGGGATCATACTTCAACATAATAAAAGCCCTATATGACAAACCTACAGCCAACATCATACTCAATGGGCAAAAACTAAACTGATTTCCCCTAAGAACAGGAAAAAGACAAGGATGCCCACTTTTACCACTCCTGTTTGACATAGTATTAGAAGTACTAGCAGTAGCGACAGACAAGAAGAAGAAATAAAGGGCATCCAAATTGGAAAAGAAGAAATAAAACTGTCCTTATTCGCAGAGGACATGATACTATACATAGAAACCCCCAAGACTCCATCAAAAAACTACTAGACCTAATAAATTAATTTGGCAATGTAGCAGGATACAAAATTAATGCCCAGAAATCTATGGCCTTTTTATACACCAATAATGAACTCACAGAAAGAGAAATGAAAAAAAAAACAATCCCATTTACCATTGCACAGAAAAAATTAAGGTACTTAGGAATAAACTTAACCAAGGACGTAAAAGACTTGTACTCGGAAAACTACAGGACATTGAAAAAAGAGATAGAGGAAGATATAAACAAATGGAAGAACACACCATGTTCATGGATTGGTAGAATCACCATCATTAAAATGTCCATACTACCTAAAGCAACCTATAGACTCAATGCAATACCTATTAAAATACCAATGGCATATTTCCAAGATCTAGAACTCTCCAAAAATTCATCTGGAACAAAAAAAGATCCCAAATAGCCACAGCTATCCTGAGAAAGAAGAACAAAGTAGGAGGGATCACAATACCAGACATCAAGTTATATTACCAAGCCACGGTTCTCAAAACTGCCTGGTACTGGCACTAGAACAGACATATAGACCAATGAAACAGAATAGAGGACCCAGAAATGGACCCCAGCCATTATACCCAATTAATATTTGACAAAGGAGGCAAGATCATACAATGGAGTCAAAACAGCCTATTTAATAAATGGTGCTGGGAAATCTGGTCAGATACATGCAAAAAAAAAAAAAATGAAACTAGATCACCAACTTACACCATACATAAAAACAAACTCAAAGTGGCTAAAGGACTTGAATGTAAGATAGGAAACCATAAAAATCCTACAAGACTACATGGGCAGCAAAATTGAAGACATATGTCATAGCAATATTTTTATCAACACAGATCCTAGGGCAAGAGAGACTAAGGAGAAAATAAACAAATGGGACTACATCAAAATAAAAAGCTTCTGCACAGGAGGAGAAACCATCAACAAAACAACAAGAAAGCCCACTGCATGGGAGAACATATTTGCCAATGTTATCACCAATAAGGGTTTAATCTCCAAAATTTACAGAGAACTCATACAACTTAACAAAAGAAAGACAAACAACCCAATCAAAAAATGGGCAAAGTACCTAAATAGACGTTTTTTGAAAGGTGACATTCAGAAAGCCAAGAGACACATGAAAACATGCTCAAAGTCACTAATCATACGAGAGATGCAAATCAAAACAATAATGAGATACCACCTCACACCTGTCAGAATGTCTATCCTCAGCAAATCAACATAGGACAAGTGCTGGAGAGGATGCATAGAAAAAGGAACTCTCCTTCATTGCTGGTGGGAATGCAGACTGGTGCAGCCATTGTGGAGAACAGTATGGCGTTTCCTCAAAAAACTAAAAATGGAACTCCCATTTGACCCAGTAATCCCACTTCTAGGAATATATTCCAAGAAAACAGAAACACCAATCAGAAAGGATATATGCACCCCTATGTTCATAGCAGCACAATTTACAATTGCTAAGATTTGGAAACAGCCTAAATGCTCATCAGCAGATGAGTGGGTTAGAAAACTATGGTACATCTTGACAAAGGAATATTATGCTGCTATAAAAAAGAAGGAATTCTTACCATTTCCAGCAGCATGGATGGAACTGGAGAGCATTATGCTAAGTGAAATAAGCCAGGCAGTGAAAGAAAAATACCAGATGATCTCACTCACTTATGGATAATAGAGAACATTATAACCTGATGAACAAAAAGATAGATACAGAGGCAGAGAAGCATCGAACAGACTGTCAAATTACAGCAGGAAGGCTGGAGAGTGGTGGTGGTGGGGGTAAGAGATCAACCGAAAGATTTGTATGCATGCATATAAGCATAACCAATGGACACAAGACACTGTCGGGGGGGCGGTGAGGGCATGTGCCAGGGGGTAGGGGAGGCTGGGGGAAGGTCAATGGGGGGGAGGAGACATGTGTACTACTATTTGTAATACTTTATACAATAAAAAAATAAAAAAAATACAAAGCCTATCTTTAATATAAACTTTTCTCTTTAGTACAGATCCTTATTTATTAATGCCCCCGAACATTTTCTTTTAGATATACCATAGTCACCCTCAGCACAACTTGTACAAAGCCAATGTTGCTGTCTTTTATAAACTTGATCTTTATCCTTTATTTCCTACTAAAGGCCCGGTGCACGAAATTCGTGCACTGGTGGGAGGGGGGGGGGGGGGGTGTGCCCCTCAGCCCAATCTGCACCCTCTTCAATCTGGGACCCCTCAGGGGATGTCCAACTTCCAGCAGTCGGACATCCCTCTCACAATCCGGAACCGCTGGCTCCTAACCACTCACCTGCCTGCCTGCCTGATTGTCCCTAACCCCACTGCCTGCCTGCCTGCCTGCTCGCCCCTACCTTGATCTCCTGCCAGCCTGATTGCCCCTACCTTGCCCTCCCCTATCAGCCTGATCACCCCAAACTGCCTGTGCCTTGGTCCCCCGTCTGGCCTCCCTCTGGAGGCACCACCCCCATAACCCCAATGCTGCTGCCACTGCAGCTGGTTATGGCTGCCTGAGCCTTGGCCTTTGTAGCCACTGCGGCTTTGTCTGGAAAGATGTCCAGAAGACAACCACTCTAATTAGCATATTACCCTTTTATTAGTATAGATTTGGGGACCATTACAACCACGCAGAACTTGAAGAAAACACATGGCCCTGGTCAGTTTGGCTTAATGGAGAGAGCATCGGCCTGTGGACTGAAGAGTCCAGGTTTGATTCTGATCAGGGGCACACATGCCTGGGTTTCGGGCTCAATCCCCAGTAGGGGGCCTGTGGGCGGCAGCTGATCAGTGATTCTTTTTTTTTTTTTTTTAATATATTTTATTGATTTTTCACAGAGAGGAAGGGAGAGGGATAGAGAGCTAGAAACATCAATGAGAGAGAAACATCGACCAGCTGCTTCCTGCACACCCCCCACCGGGGTATGTGCCCGCAACCAATGTACATGCCCTTAACCGGAATTGAACCTGGGACCTTCCAGTCCACAGACCGACGCTCTATCCACTGAGCCAAACCGGTTTCGGCTGATCAGTGATTCTTATCATTGATGTTTCTATCTCTCTCTCCCTCTCCCTTTCTGAAAATTTAAAAATATATATATATTTTAAAGAAAACACATGATCTTCACTTTGGGCTTTGTCATCTTACAATATCCTTTGTGCAGTGTTTTAACTTCCCTCAACTTTCCTTTACCCACCTTTAAAGTGCAATCTATTTTGGGGAAGATGATCAGGAAAGTGATTCCAGTGGGTAGAAGTTTTTTTTGGAGGGGATGGGTCATGAAGATATTTAAAAATTGAGCATGGTGATGGTTGTACCACTCTGAATTTACTTTAAAAAACCAGTTCATTGTACACTTTAGGTGACATGTACAGTATATGGGTTATATCTCAACAAAGCTGTTCTTTTATTTCTTTTTAAATAAAGACCAGTCTTATAATCAGTTGCAGATGTTTTCAGAGGCCCCTCAAGATTTGCTTACCATGTCCCAAATCACGGCTGTGATTCCAAGTTGCCTCCAGTCCTGGTGGATCTGGATGGTATGGTTTGCAAAGGAGAAGGTGGCAAGAGGCTTATGGAATTTCGGCAACTCCATTCCCCCGGTCTCCTCATAGGGCACCAGGGCCATTCCCACTGTGCCAGCTCTGCTCCCTTTAACCTGTTGGGCAAAAGAATCCTGCGTGCTCTGGCCAGAAAGTGCATTCTTTCTTAGGTGGCCCGGATGCTTTTTTTAAGGTCCTTTTATGGATTCAAAAGAATAAACAGAGATGTGGAAAGCTTTTGTCAAAATCCTTTTACATGGTTCTTCCAGTCTCATGGGAAATGAGATGTGGCTCTGAATTCATCCCAAAGTGTGTCTTTGGGCAAAAGCACCCAGAACGGCACAACTCCTGCAGAATGCCCTGCACACTTCGCTGTCAGGACTCAGGGGGGCTTGAGGGTGAGCGAGGCGGCGGTGCCAGCACAGGACCTGGGAGAAGGTAGCGCTTTCTACACTGCCCAGGCCACGTGGACTACAGCAGTACCCGCCCAGGTGGGCAGGGTGTTTCTGCTGTTTTGTTTTGGTCTGGCCTCCACCCCGTCAGCCACGGACCTGTGCCTGCACTGAGACTGAATGGTTTGATGGCCCTACTTTTTGGTGGACAGTGGATGCACTCCCAGAGACTGGCAGTTAGACTCTGGCGGCTTCTGAGTCCCTTGCGGGGAGAGCCCGGCCCTAGGTCAAGAACAGACTCAGGCGTCCTCGGCCAGGAGGCCTCCTTGGGCTAGGGGCCACCACAGTTTGAAGGCTGGCCATGACCCCAATCCTGGCAGGGGTCTCCTCTGGGGTGCTGGCAGGCCTGGGCTAATGGCCGCCCTGGTTTAGAGACTGGTCAAGCCCCCGATCCTGGCGGGGGTCTCCTCTGGGGCGCTGGCAGACCTGGGCTCTGGCGCCGCAAAGGGAGAGGTTCCTGAACCTGCTTCCCACACACCTAGGCTAGGATACATCTTGTAGGAGGCTGCTTCAATGCCGGGGGTCGGTGACCAGATCCTCCGGAGCCTCGCTTTCTGGACTGCAGTCCCACGTCTCCCAGTGCCCCAGCCTCAGATGCGCCCCCGCAGTTGCCCCCACCACCAGCCACCTCAGTGCAGGCCACAGCAGCTGAAGCTAGCCTCTTGGAAGCCAGGCCACCACACCCACCACCCCTAGTAGCTCTCTGCTGCTCGCTCTCTGTGTCCTGTCCACTGGGGTGGGGGAGTGCTCCCAGCCCAGAGGCCCTCCCTCCCTCCGCAGCCTGACTTGGGAAGCTGGCCTCATGCAGCATCCCCACTCGGCCACTATGGGTGCAACGCAGACCCCACGGAGGCCAACCTGGAGAACGCGGACCTGAGCTCTGCATCCGGCTGCTGCAGATGCCCTCATTGGTCAACTACCTCCCGATCCTTCCAAGGGCCCCATTGATCCCTCTCAGCACCAGCCATTTAGGCCAGGGTGGAGATCGCCCAGGGACCCCCGAGGAGCGCCTGGCTGGGCCCGGACACGCCCCCCCCCGGGTGGCGATCGCCCCCGGGACCCCCGCGGAGCGCCGGGCTCGGCCCGGACACGCCCCCCAGGGTGGCGATCGCCCTGCGGACCCCCGGAACTAACAGGATTGCGCGCAGCCATCTTGGTCTTCCCAACGGCCGGATAGGCCACCCGGAGTCCCGCCCCTAGCCTCTGGCAGGCCCAATCATGGGCATAGCGGAGGTGCGGTCAATTTGCATGTTTCTCTATTATAAGGTAGGATGTTAATTATTTTACCACCAATTATTCAATACTTAAGTTATAAATCAATATGTCATTCTAGCCTTCTACTTTATTTGAGATTAGATATTACTTATTCACTTATTATAATTTTATCATTAACTATTAATTTTATTAATTATATACTTCCTAAGTATTTGTTGGTGTCTTTCTTATCTTGGTCTTTGTTAGATAATATAATTTTCTCACTAGAATAATTATGTTAGCCAGCTTCCATAGTATTAAATAGCGTTAATTTTAAAAAATGAATCTGGCCCTGACAGGTTTGGCTCAGTGCATAGAGCGTCTGACTGCAGACTGAAAGGTCCTGGGTTCGATTTCAGTCTAGGGCATGTACCTTGGTTGCTGGTACATCCCCAGTAGGGTGTGTGCAGGAGGCAGCTGATTGATGTTTCTAACTCTCTATCCCTCTCCCTTCCTCTCTGTAAAAAAAATCAGTAAAATATATATATATATTTTAAAAGTGAATCTGACCATGTCACTCATCCTCTTGTTTTTCATCTACAGTATCACTATCTACGGTGTTTAGGAAAATTATAAATTTCATTGCATGATGTACAACTCCCTGTATTTTCAGCTATCTCCAAATTTTTCTGACATTGTCTCCTGCATCCATTTTTTTTCATCCTGTACTATATTCATACTGAACCACTTCATTTCTATAACTGCCCATGCTCTGCCTCAGGCTCAATGTTTGTTACATATTGCTGACTCTGCTGGGAATGGATTCTCTTATCTTCAACCTCTGGCTAGCTTCTTCTCATCTTTTCTAACTTCAGCATTACTTTTTCCTAGAACTTCTATTTCCTCTATTCTGCTCCCATATTACCTTGTGCAGACATCAGATGGAATACTTAGCACATTGTATTATGACTGTCAGTTTGTATGTCCGTATGGTCTTACTATAGACTATATTACTTCTAAATCATACTAGATGGCTGGAGCTCTTTTTTTCCAAGTAAATATTTTTAGATGAGATTATAAAATTTACTCTAATATCCATTTAACTTTCAGAAAATTACATTATTAAACTTGAAAATCCTGGCTTCAGGTTAGGTTCTGCCACAGAACTTTCTAGCTGCTAAACTTTGGAGTGTTAGAACACTAAATTGTCAGCTCCTTAAAGCCAAGAATATTGCCATTAATGTCAAAATGGTAATTATCAGAAGATACCTGCTGGTAAATGTTTCTGAGCATTTATTATAAGAAATTATTGATATTAATGGATGGTTCAGTGCCACTGCTCCTAGGTATTGTTGGATTTCAGTGACTACAGTCTCAAAAGCAGGGACATCTTGACTCATCCTCTACCCCATTTTGAAAGATGTGTAACCTCCTTAAGGTGGCAGCTCACGAAATGTTTGCTGGAGGATATTTTTAGCTAAAGACTTTTTGTTGTTGTTACCACTTTTATCATTGCTCTACACCTTCCTTATGTTGATGAAAATTGGACATATTTATTTTCTTGGAAATATTTCTTAAATGTTTATACAAAATTTACAATTCTATAATGAATGGGACTGAAATTATTTAAAATAAGAACATTTAATTATTCTTCCTCCTTGGACATTTTTCCATTTATGTTTCTACTTACATAACTAATCATGTCCTATTATGTTCTTATAAATTAGACTAGATGGTTGAAGCTCTTTTTCCCAATTAAATATTTTTAGAATTTATTATAAAATCTACACAACTATCAATTTAACATTAAATGAATTGCATTACTTAGATTTGGGAAACCTGGCTTCAAGTTTGGTTCTGCTACTGAATTTACTGGCTGCTGATTTTATGCAGATTTGCCATCTCTCAGAAACTTCATCACCTAACCTTTAAAATGGTGCAAATAAAACATGACACAAAGCACAGGTTGCTGTGAATATATGCAAAAATTTACATTAAAGGGTGTAGAATACTTTTTATCATTAACTTTTCCTCCTCAAATTTCCAAACTATAGATTAGATGACCCAAATCTGTCTACATTTAACAGAGGTATTTAAATATCATTCACTAATTGATTCACATAATAAGCACCAGCTTCCCTTTTGTTTGGAGGATCTTAAATGGTAGAATGAATTTATAGATGTCATCATTTAAAATTGCATATGGTCCCTGAAAAAGTAAGTCATGCAGCCTTTATCTTCATGAACTGCCTTTGGCCTAACTTCTGAATTATTGCAATTCATTTATCCATTCTCTTTATCATTCATACAACATTTTTTATTGAAGCTCATATCATGTTTCAGACATTGGGTTACCCTATATAATAAAAAAGTAATATGCAAATTGACCATCACTCCAACACACAAGATGACTGCCCCCATGTGGTCAAAGATCCTGCCCCCATGTGGACACAAGATGGCCACCACAAGATGGCCAGCAGAGGAGGGCAGTTGGGAGGGACCAGACCTGCAAGGGAAGGCAGTTGTGGGTGATCAGGCCAGCAGGTGAGGGCAGTTGGGAGGGACCAGGCCTGCAAGGGAGGGCAGTTGGGGGCAATCAAGCCTGCAGGGGAGGGCAGTTAGGGGTGACCAGGCTGGCAGAGGAGGGAAGTTAGGGGCGACCGGGCCTGCAGGGAAGGGCAGTTGGGGGGGACCCAGGCCTGCAGGGGAGGGCAGTTAGGGGTGACCAGGCCTGCAGGGGAGGGCAGTTAGGGGCAAACAGGCTGGCAGGGGAGTGGTTAGGGGGTGATCAGGCTGGCAGGCAGAAGCGGTTAGGGGCAATCAGGAAGGCAGGAAGGTGAGCAGTTGGGAGCCAGCAGTCCTGGATTGTGAGAGGGATGTCCGACTGCCCGTTTAGGCCCGATGGGATCAGGCCTAAACGGGCAGTCGGACATTCCTCGAGGGGTGCCAGATTGGAGAGGGTGCAGGCTGGGCTGAGGGACATCCTGCCCCCCCCCCCCCATGCATGAATTTCGTGCACTGGGCCTCTAGTGTGAAAAATAAGACAAAATCTATAAACTTAAATAGTTCATAATTTATTGGAGAGAAAGACAAGAAAATAACAACTAAAATGCAGTATGACAGGTGCTGGGATATATGTATGCAGAAGATACTGTGAGAAGATGGCTTCCCAGGGAAGGTGACTCTGGAGTTGAGTTTTTAAAAGCATGTAGCCAATGGGATTAGCTAAGAGAAGCAGTTGGATGAGGGGTAGGAGGTGGTGTTGGTTAGAAGGTTCTCTCAAGGAAGAAAAGAGCACATGTTTACCAGAGGAAGGAGCATGTATAACAGCAGAAATGATAAGAAATATTGCCTATTTCAGCAAAATCATTGTAATGCTCTCTTGCAAGGTCCTCTTCTCTGTCATTGGCAGAGAAGAACTCATTCAGGATCTCTGAGAGGTTCAATAGGATAGTAACATAAGATGAAATCACAACATGGCTTGAGCAAGACTGGAAAGAAAAGGACAGGACAGATCATGAAGTCCCATATGTGTTGTGCTGAGGAGTTTAAATGTTACTATTGGAGGCTATGAATAGCTATTAAAGGATTTTAAGCTGGGTTGTGACTTGATTTGGTTAGGATTTCATGAGTATTTAAATCTGATGGTGATGTGGAGTATGGATTGACCAGAACTATAGGTGAAGACTGATGTAGAGTGACCTGAAGGAACCAAGGTAAAGGTTTGAACTGAGAACTTGTCAATGGAAATGAGCCAGAGAATCACAGGGAGTAAGCATTGTCTCTCTTTTTAAGAACCATCTTTTTTTTTTTAATTCCAATGAAAATCAAATCCAAAATTTTTGTCATGCCCTTCAAGGTTCCTACAAAACATAACTTCTAAGTGACAATAGATTATAATACAATATAGTGTCAAAAGAGTGAGTTTGTCTGTATTTAAATCTCAGCTCACTTCAAAATAGCTGTGTGACCTTATGTAAATTACTTAACTTCTTGTGACTCAGTTTCCTGATTCCCAAAATGAGGCTAAAAATCATAATGAAGACCACTTCCTCAGAAACTTTCCTGGAGACTTTTCAAAAATATACACTCTACCGTTAGTCTTTGTCATGGCAACCTTTATAATCTTTAGCACTTAGAGAAAGCATTAAATATTTAGTTTATATCTTTGCCTACCGGTTCATTGTATGTTTCCCCACTAGACTATAAGCTCCATAAGAATTCCTTGTGTTACTTTGTACTTAATTATCCTAGTTCAGCATCTGGTGCACAGTAAGTTTCAATAAATAAATGTTAAATACAAAGTACAATATATAGACCCAGAGGGTAATTTAATGTAGAAAATATGAACTACTAGTAAAGAAAAGATTATTAAGCATGATGCATATGAGGGGAAGAACAATTCAAGTGGTGAGAAAAGATGAACATTTTAAATTTAGACCCATTTGTGGACACACGTGAAGCTTCGGAGAAGGCATTTGGATATTGGGGCTGGAACTCCAAAGAAAGGTTTAAATTCAAGCTAGAATCAATAGATAGCAGTGGTCATAACCATGGGAATAGATGCAGTCACCTGGAAAGGTCTTAGTGAGCAGAGACAGGAGCTTGGTAAGGAACCCAAGGGACCATTCTCCAGGATGGAGGAGGACTGGGAGGGAGGAAGACTGATAGGGGAGCTTGGGAGAAACTACCAAACATACCAACCAGGTGTGAGTGGTAACATGGGAGCCGTGGGAGCAATTATTTAAATCCTTAAAGATAGCTGGATATTCCAGGTCTTCAGCTCTTTCGATAAATGTCAGAATCTCAGGAGCTCTTCATGAGGCATCCTTTTTCTTTTTTTTTCTTTTTCTTTTTCTGATGCCACCCTGTCCTTGAGTAGGCACATTTTGCTGGGCTTTTGTCTATCTTGGTCCCTGGGCATCCCTGACCCCATCTTTCATTATTATTTTCCCAGGTTTCATTAGGCAATTCTTTTTCTCCCATTCTTATTGTGAAGATTTTAGTTATTTGGTCCTGAGACTTCACTTTTAACTTTAATCTTTCCTTCATTCTGAATTCAGTAGAGAGGTCTCTCAACCACACAAATAAAGGTTCCCAAGATGCCTTTGTTCGGGGCCAAAGTTCCCCAAGTGGGTGTGAAAATTGGATCTTGTTCCTGACATTCAAAGGGATAGGCATGCACACATAATGTATATACTCAGAAAGGACCTGTTTCATCCTCTCTTTTTGATGGATCCATTTGATAGCATGCTACATGATCTACAGAAGCTGAAAATAGTAAACCAGTATGGAACACTTGATTGCTGATTTTTTGTTAGGAAAAAGTGAAAACAAAACAAAAATGTGTTAGGAAAATGTAAGATTCTTTTGTTAGAAAACTTTCCTGAGTGTATGAAAACAAATGT
Source organism: Eptesicus fuscus (assembly GCF_027574615.1). Taxonomy (NCBI): domain Eukaryota; kingdom Metazoa; phylum Chordata; class Mammalia; order Chiroptera; family Vespertilionidae; genus Eptesicus; species Eptesicus fuscus. Next base: position 5,390,045 of record NC_072474.1, on the reverse strand, counting down.
AGCTTAAAAATAAATTTAAGACAGATTGTGAGGAAGGAGGGAGGGATAGTCTCTGCCAGTTTATGTCCTTGTTTTGAATAAAGACATTCTTAGAAAATGTGAATAAAAAGCCTGGGATGTGGTTGATCCTAGTGCAATATAAAATTATTATTAGTGAATACAAAACCCCACAATACCTCTCCTATTTCAACTGTGCTCAGTATTCTGCTTAACTACATCACTGGGATTGTTAGGTAACTCTTTGTCTACAAATGATTTGTGAACATTATACTGTTGTCCTACAATAGCCCAAAACATTATGTGAAGACACAGCTGCTTATTCCAACTGAAATTTGTCATCATTCCTGGAATTCCATTGGGATCTACCTAATTAAATGACTAAAGGATTTACCTGGAGAACTGTAGCAGAAGAGACCTAAGTAAACAATTATCTTTACACAATCAAGATGATTCCTGCTTAAACCAAGCTTTTTTATTGTTGTTCTTGCTGATCTCTACTTTTTGCCACTAGCCTTTCTTGAATATTTGTGCAGAGCTGCTTAATGCAAACAAAGCAAGTTGCAGGAAATGAGTGTGGCATCAATAAAGAACAGAATTAGAGGGAAATGAATAAAGACTAAATAAACTGTGCACACAGCTTTTTACAAAAGAACAAGATCAAATAAAACACCTTACATTTATCATTATATGAAACCTGGAGGCAATTTTTGACACAATAGGCAGGAAATTAGATAGGAGATTTAGGTGTTGTTAATGTGACTTTCTTACTTGAGTCTTGGCTCATTGTAATGAAAGTCTCCTCTCTGCCATTCCTTGAATTCTAGCTTTTATGACTTTTTGCAGAACTACCCCTCTCTCAGTTAGTCATTTATCTAACAGTCTAGAGCAGCACAGAAGTCACATCACAAGGCACAGTCTTTCTGCTCCTGTAAATCAATTCAACCACCTCAAAAGCCACTCCCTTTGTTCTTTGATTTCTTTTGAGTTCCTAGCAACCAGTATTGTGTCAGATTCTAAGTTTAGATGCATTTCATAAATCTGTCTGAATCTCCAAATTATACTCTATCAATGCACAAGTGAGATTAAATGTTGGGCTGTTCAGTCTGGGTAGAGCTACCTCAGTACAATTATTTCCTTAGGCATGGAAGCCTTACTAAAGTGCCTGCACAGGAGCAAGAACACAGGGCTGAGATTTGTTACACATGGTGGAATTATTTGTTATTTTCTGAACGTCCCTCTTTCTCCTCCGCTCTGTCATTATGAAATCCTCACAGTAGATTCCATACTTATTTCTTGGTACCTCTCATTCAAATAGTAATTTCTAGTTAGATTGGCTCATGCAACACAGTTATTTAAGTCAGATTAATTAACTCTTTTTAGAAAAAGTTAACAAGGATGCAAAGGGTCTTCCCAGGGTTGTTGAAGAAGTATTCCTCAGCATGTAAACCTATAGATAATTATGCCAGTTTTAATAGGCTTTACCTCCCTTGCCTGGAGTTTCACAGTACCACTGGGGAGGGGGGGGGGGGGGGGAGGGGAGCGGAGAGAGGAGAGACAGAGAAACAGTGTGATGCTGAATTGAAAACCTGAAGGCACTGGTATGTTACATGCACTTCCATATGCTGGTTGGACTTCTCACAAAGTCTACACCAAAGGTGTCCTTTATTATCTTAACTTCCTTTTCCAGAGGCATATACTGAAAAGGAAACTGCCAGGCTATCGCCTTCATCTTTCTACATCTGAATCAATTATGATAACCTAAAATCTCTAAGAGATAGGACTTTCTTTTGTTTTAATGATATTCAAAGAACAAATGTTTAGGCACCTAATAGAAATTTGTTCTAGCATTCAGAGAAATAGGTCACTCACAGGTAATTTATTTGATCATCTTATTGGAGCAAGTAGTCATGAAGCAAAGATTAAGAATACATTTTTGGAAACCTGACAGTGTAGCCTTCAGATACCAGCCACTATAACAACAAAAAATCCTCCTTTTAAAAATAATTTCTATTTATCATTGAAAGTATTACAGATGTCCCCCCTTTTTCCTCCCTTGACCTCCTCCTCCCCACTCCTGCCCCCTCTCCAAGCCTTCACCACACTATTGTCTGTGTCCATGGGTTATAGCTGCAGGTATACATTTTCTTCTTGTTAGTTGTTCTGCAAATGCATAATGTGTAGCACAGAGTAAACTCTTAGGAAACCTAGGCTGACTGAAGGAATCTATAATAATAAAAGCATAATATGCTAATTAGACCAGATGTCCTTCCAGATGCCCTTCCAGATGAAGCCACAGAAGTTGGGGGCCAAGGCAGAGGCAGGTGGCTACCGCGGCAGGCGGTGGGTGCCAAGCCCCTTGCACAAATTTTGTGCATCAGGCCTCTAGTCCTACCTAATAAAAGAGTAATATACAAATTAACCATCACTCCGTGACAAAAATGGCAGCGCCCATAGACACAAGATGGCGGCACCCAGTCCTCTCAGGCCCGCAGGAGTCTCCCAGTCCCAGGGAAGGCTGCTGCTGAGAGCAGGCAGTGAGCAGCCCAGCCTGTTGGCCTAGGAGGCGGATTTGCCCTCCGGCCAGATCCTCTCCTAGCCCTTAACCTGGCCATGGGTCTGGGAGGTGCCCTTGCACAGTCGCCATGATCAGCTGCCCGCCCTGACCCAGGAGGTGAGTCTGGGAGGCGCTTGCACATGGCCGCCATGATCAGCTGCCCTCCGTGACCTGGAGCGTGGGTCTGGAAGGCGACCATGCACAGCCGCCATGATCAGCTGCCCGCCCTGACCCAGGCCGTGGGTCTGGGAGGCGCCCGCGCAAGGCGTGCATGATCAGCTGCCTGCCGAGGCCCTGGCTGTGGGTCTGGGAGGCGCCAGTACTGGCAGGCAAGATCAGCTGCCCACGGAGGCCCGGGCTGTGGGTCTGGGAGGCGACTGCGCAAGGCCGGCGCGATCAGCTGCCCACAGCGGCCCGGGCATTGGGCCTGCGAGGTGCCCGTGCAGGGCAAGAGCCATTTGCTGCCTGTCCCAGCCTGGGCTGTGGGCCTGGGAGACCCAGGAGCTGCCTATACACCTCCCTCCCCACCCCCCCTACCCCGCCCCCTCTGAGATCAGTTCCCATCTGCAGCTGGGGGGTGTAGGCCTGGGAGGCAGCCATGCCCCCCAGAGCTATTCCTTCCAAGAGACAGCCTGGGGTGTCAGGCTGCACCCCCATGGAGTGATCCCCCCCACACACTATAGCCTTGGAACTTCCCTTGCCGCCAGCCGAGTGATTCGAGATGGGCGGTGATATCTGGGCGATGCTGCCCAGCAAACCTCTCCCATTGGATAGAAACTTCTGACCAGGTTAGGGAGGTAAATGGGTTTTGTTTAAAATCTTTAGGAACCACATGGAAATGTCTGAGGTAGGGTTTCACATCGGAAGTAACTTACAACTAACTTCTGAAGGCAAACCTGGACATTGCAGTTACAGTACTGGAGAGTACCCCGTGGTCCAGAGGTTGGCTCTGCAGCGGCGGTGCAGAGTGCTCCCCACCCTGGTTCCTCAGCACCTTGGGCAGGGCTTGAGCCCACCCAGGAAGGCCTTTTCCCCTACAGTTTTCACCAAGGCAGGGAGGTTTTATAGACATGAATAAGAAGTGCCCATGCACAAGTCCTGAAGATGCCGGGGCCTGCAGAAATGACAATCAAACCGGGAAAAGAGCAAAACCAGAAACACCACCGATCCCATCACAGATCATCTTTTTCTTCAGATGACTGTGTGTTTCCCTCTTCTTCGTCTTCTGGAAGTAAGACAGATTCAAGTACTGACGATTCTACCAACGGAAAAGTTAAGAGAAAGAGAGGACAGAAAAGGAATAAAAGGAAAAGAGAAAGGACAAAAGTTGAAACATCAAGAAAAAGAAAGAAACAAAAAAGGAAGAAACAACCACATCATATCACCTTTTTAAGGTCTCATGAAATTCCTGTTTAAGTTTATTTTATGACACTTTTAGTTTGGGTTTACATTTTTACTGGTTTGTGAAGACCACGGCAGGTACATTGTCCAATATGTTAAAGAAAAAAACCCTATCTACTAAAGAGGTAATATGGAGGGGAGAGCATTTGGGGGTGACTGGGCTGTCAGGGGAAGGCAGTTGGGGATGACTGGGCCGGCAGGGGAACAGTTAGGCATTGATCAGGCTGGCAAGAGAGTGGTTAGGGGTGATCAGGCTGGCAGGCAGAAGTGGTTAGGGGCAATCAGGAAGGCAGACAGGCAAGCAGTTCGGAGCCAGCAATCCTGGATTGTGAGTAAGATCCTAGTAGGATCGGGCCTAAACGGGCAGTCGGACATCCCTTGAGGGATCCCAGATTGGAGAGGGTGCAGGCTGGGCTGAGGGACACCCCACCCCAGTGCACGAATTTCGTGCACCAGGCCTCTAGTCCTATATAATAAAAGGGTAATATGCAAATTGACCTTAGCAGCAGAATGACCAGGAATGACCAGTTGCTATGACGTGCACTGACCACCAGGGGGCAGATACTCAATGCAGGAGCTGACCCCAGGTGGTCAGTGTGCTTTTACATGGGGAGAACTGCTCAGCCCGAAGTCAGCTCATGTCTGGCCAGCACAACGACAGTGGCGGAATCCTCTCCCATCTCCACAGCAGCACTAAGGATGTCTGACTAATGGCTTAGGCCCGCTCCCTGTGTCTGCCATTATTCAGACATCCCCCGATGGCTCCCAGGTTGCCAGAGGGATGTATGACTGCCAGCTTAGGCCTGATCCCCTGGGGACTGGGCCTAAGCCATCAGTTGGAAATCCCTTGAGGGGTCCCAGACTACAAGAGGGTGCAAGCCAGGCTGAAGGACACCTCCCAAGTGCACAAATTTTTGTGCACCGGGCCTCTAACTATAAAATACTAGTGACCCGGTGCACAAAATTCATGCACATTAAAAGGGAATTAATTAGAGGAAATATTTTAATATTGCTATTTGCCCTTTCTCTATAATAGAAGTGTCAGAGATGAAAGAAAATTAGTAAAATGTATATAAAATCCTCCTCCTGTCAGAGTCTGGGGCACACCAAGGGACCTAGAGTCAAGTCCCCACCCACTCACGTGTATCTCAAAATCGCACAAGACCCCACCCCCGTCAAGTCCTGTTGGGCATGGGGGCACAGCCTCAGGTCCCCTGTCCTTGCCCGGCGCCACACAGTCTCAGGTCCCTGCTGATCGCTCATTAAGGAAACCCTGCCTCCACTGTGGGTGCAGCCATCTTGTGTTATGGGAACCCGACCTTTGCTGTGGGTGTGCCATCTTGTGATGGTGTGAGGGTTAATTTGCATATTACCTCTTTATTATATTGGAAGTGTGTATTGGTCTCAAAGGCAACCAGGGGTATTCTGTAAATGCATAGGGAGTCCTACTTCACTTCCTACCTCTTAACTGACCCATTTCATTCTTTTTTTCTTATTGGCATCTGGTTTAGTGCCTGCTTGGATTTTTAATGTTACATCTTTCTCAATATGTATGTTCTCAAAGTAGTGGCCAACATTATAATTGTTTTCATTTTTTCCATATTCAACATATATTTACTGAATTTATGTTATGTGCCTGCACTTTACTAGGGCCTGGGAATAAAGAAAAAAATGCCTATAAATACTGCATACTGGTAATCTAAATGGAAGATGTATAAGAAAGAAATACAGTAATTGCAATAAAATTGATTAGCAACACTGGACTCTTGGCATTCTTGGTTTATCATTCACAGTTTTTGAGTATTTGAAAGTTTTTTCTAAAATCATGACATGGAAATAATCATTGTGGGGACATTTATGTGAGCATGAGCTCTGTGAACCTAGCATGCAGAAGCTAGTCAGGTATTAAATGTATCTGACTTCATATGATGTCTTTATCTCAACAGGTCATGGTGTGATCATGAGTCTTTATACATGCAAGAAATATCTGGAATTGTATTCTTTGAAAATTAGGGGTTAGGTGGGGACTTTTTTCAAGAGCCTTTACTGGGTACCTCAGATAAACATAAGAAGGTAAAAAAATTAACTTATAGAAACCCGAGCAAGCTTTGCAATGGTAAAAATACTAAATCTGCATGTCTAAATAGCAGTAGATCTTTTCCAGGTAATGAATTGGGGATGATAATTCAGGGTCTGTAAAACTCGCATATGCAGACATGGAAGCATGAAATCTTTCCATGGATGACACATAAGTAGCTCCTAGCTAAAGCATAGTGCTTGTGGAGGAAATGTTCCTGGAGCATGTGCATCATTTGGAAGGCAGTGAGGAGCCCATTGCTGAAATTCATGATCGAAAATAACAGAATTAGATGTACTTTTAATGTCAGCCAAGTGATCAAAATGTATGTATGGAAGCCCTGGAAAGTATTGCTCAGTGGGTTGAGCATCATCCTCTGTACCCAAAGGTCACCAATTCAATCCCTGGTCAGGGCAAATGCCCAGGTTTCCAGTTCAGTCCCCATCAGACCAGAGTCAATGGATGGATGTTTCTCTTTCACATCAATGTTTCTCTCACTCCCCTTTTCCCTTTCTCTCTATTAAAAAAAAAAATCAATAAAAACATATTTATAAAAACTATGTGTAAGAATTCTTATTATATTCTATATTTTAAGAAATGTATTTGTTCTGGATTCTCCCAGAGGTTGATTCCAAAGCAAAGATTTGAGGAAAAGGAGTACTGAGTTTTTTAAAAAACACTTACATATTTATATTTTTAGGTAATCCCATGAGATCACCTATAATTATTGTGACAGTAAAACAGGAAAGGCAAGTCAGCCAAGGTCTTATCATGCAAGTTAGCTCTTTGAATATCTGAGACTAAACCCACTGGGGAATTATGAGAGCCAGTGAAAACTGTACATTTAACAGTTCTTCCACCCAGAAGATATGAAATTCTGGCTCCCTGAGCAGATGTAAAAATAGGCTATCTAGGCCAGAAAAAAAAAACAACACAAAAAAACACCCAGAACAACTATATGCATGCACTCTCTCTCAGGTGGGTGTCACTGAGGTGGTAAGGGTGAAAGGGTATAGGAAGATACCGATGTCATCTTAAATAATAGACAAACATGTAAATTGACCGTACCTCTGTTATGCCCACAGCCAATCAGAGTGAGTATGCAAATTAACCCAACAAAGATGATGGGTTAATTTGCATATGCAGGCCCAGAGCGGCCAGGAGGGGCGGGATGCCTGCTATGACGGGGCGGGGGGAAGGGAGCTACAGGAGCGGTGCTCCGGACAGAAGTGAGGACTTGCCAGCTCCCAGGTGGGCCGGAGAGCGGGGATTTGCCAGCTCCTGGGAGGGCTGGGAACGGGGGCTTGCCAGCTCCCAGGGGGCGGCCAGAAGCGGGGATTTGCTGGCTCCCGGGCGGCTGGGAGTGAAGCCAGGGGAAGGAAGGCCTATTCTTGCATGAATATCATGCAATGGGTCTCTAGTCTATATATATAAAGAGCCAGAGTCCATAATGACCAAGGCTCCACCAAACACCTGACTGCCGAGGGGGCTGCAGATCAGGCCCAGAGAGGCCTGCAGAGAGAGAGGCAGGGTCTGATCCCCAGCCTCCATGGCAGCTGTTGATGAGCCTTGCCTTTCTCTTTCTCTCCTGGCTTTGCCAGCAGCTGTGCCTCTGTTTCTCTCCGGGCCTCCTCAGGGGCTGCTGATCAGCCCTGCCTCTTTGATCAGGCCCAGAGATAAGCCCGGAGATGCTGACTGGCATAGAAACTGATGAATCAGAACCAAATCTGTGTGAAGTGCCAGGAGCCAATGGCTGCCTAGGAGGTGGAGCTTTTGACACTGACTGGCATAGAAACCAACCAATCAGAACCAAATCTGGGTGAACTGCAAAGGCAGAACCTAAGGTGGGGGCTGAGGAGGGGGTTTAAGGGCAACAGCTGTTTGGTGTAAGGTGTAAGAAAGCGGTTTGGTAGTATAGCACATATGGCTGGCTATCAGTCCAGATATAGGGATTATGTCTGCCGAGAGCATTTCCTCCTGCTGAAAAAGGCTCCCCTCCTCATTTAAGCAATCCTATCCTATATAATCTATCTATACTAATAAAAGGGTAATATGCTAATTAGACAAGGTCAACCAGCCATCTTCCAGACGTCTGACTTCCTTCCAGACAAATCCATGGTCGTGGGGGCCAAGGCAGAGGCATTTAGGGGCTATCAGGCCAGCAGGGGAGGGCAGTTGGGGGCAAGATCAGGTCAGCAGGGGAGGTTAGTTGGGGCAACCAGGCCAGCAGGGGAGGGCAGTTGGGGGCGAAATCAGGCTGGCAGGGGGGGCAGTTTGGGGTGAGATCAAGGAGGCGGGGGGGCAGTTAGGGGCAGTGAGGCAGGCAGAGGCAGTTAGGGGCGATCAGGCAGGCAGGCAGGTGAGCAGTTAGAAGCCAGCAGTCCCTAGGGATCAGGCCTAAACCAGCAGTTGGACATCCCTCAAGGGGTTCCCGATTGGAGAGGGTGCAGGCTGGGCTGAGGGAACACCCTCCACCCCATGCCGGAATTTCATGCACTGGGCCCCTAGTCCTGTATAATAAAAGCCTAATATGCAAATTGACCGAATGGCAGAATGACTAGTGGAATGACCGGTTGCTATGATGCACACTGACCACCAGGGGGCAGATTCTCAATGCAGGAGCTGCCCCCAGCTCGCAGGCCCCATGCCAGATAAGACTGGTGCCAGCGGGGGCCCGATCGCCCTGCCAGTCGCCCCACAGATTTGCCCTGATCACCAGCCAGGCATAGGGACCCTACCCATGCATGAATTTGTGCATCAGGCCTCTAGTCTATTATAATGAAGAGTCTAAGGATTCACTGACACGAAAAAGTACTGCTTATGTTTTTACAAGTCCATTTCCACAACTAGAAAACTATTTTAAGATATATTACATAGGACAGGGTCATTAACTTTGAATTTCATGCTCCTCTACATACTCTTCTACATTATTGAGCTCATGCTATGTTCAAGGAGTTTTCAGTTATTTTAATTTTATTTTATTCTCCTATAAACTCTGGACATATGCAAGGCCGATAGAATCATTCTTGTGTTATAGATGAAGAAACTGAGTTCAGAGGAATTAAACACTGTCATATGGCTACAGTAAAAACCAGGTCTTCTGCTCCTTATTTTTTTTTTAATTTAGCTCCAGCAAAAAGAACATTTAGCTTGCATATGTTTATCTCAATGGTAATTTAAATATTAAAGTATTATTATTGACATTCAAAAGCAATTAGAATATCAAACATTTCCCAGTTGTTGTTTTTCTGTGAAGAAGATGCCATGCAGTGAATTCAGAGAATGTATAGCCTTTTCGGACTGCAGATGTAAAAAGGTGGACCAAAGATATAAGACAGAGAGCATTCATGCAGCCTGGATTGGGGAAAGCTGGATCATACTCGGCAGGATCCTTAGCTTGAGAGAAAAAAGTGAGTATTTTGGTAATTAGAGTTGAATTGCAATTGCTGAAAAGTGACTAAGAAGATCATGGAAGATTGTAATCAGACAGAGATAGTGAAGAGATGAGTTCAGTAATCAGTGGGTCAGAAACTGGGGAGTCAATTGGTACAAGAAGATAAATCACAAGGATGAGATAGGTGATCAAAGGTTTGGAGCATGAGAAAGAAATAAAAATATACCAAAATGTAGGACAAACTAAAAAGCCAGTTATTTAGATAATTGGCCCAGGCAACAAGGAATGGAATTACATTGTAGAAAAGATGGAACTTGGGGAGGTCATTGGCTATAAAACAATAGAATTTAAGTTCCTAAAGTTATATTACCTTAGGAGAACTATTTAAAAATCTTTCTGCTACAATAGAACCAATTCCATGAATTAGCATTTGGGAAGAACCTGTTCTATTAATGATCTAAAACATTTTATTTTTCTCACTGAAAATAGGTCAGATATAAAAGAACTAGGCTTATAATAATTACTGTCAGCTGCAAACATGCATTGCACTTTTAATGAGGAAAGAAGATATTGGCAATGTTTCCAAAGCCATTATGATTATGAGCAAGGACACTCAGGGCAGACCTGAGCTCCAGTAAGTGGCTTTTATCTTAGCACTTACAGATTATCTTTCAAGGAAAGCATTCTGAGGCAGGTGTTATGAACGTGCTCTGTCCAATCTGTACACCATTAGCGCATTGGCTGCAACATAGTTTGAGTTACTTCAGCTCAGATAGGATTTTTTTTTTTTAACACTGGAAGAGAGGAACTCCTAATCTATGACTTGAAAATGATAACAAATGTATTATTCAAAAATTACTCAACCCCAATATAAAATTAATTACTTACAGCTCATCTAACAGTGAGCTTAAACATGAATAAACAATAATCTATAAAGAACATACAATTTGGTTCTGGTGCTAATTTGTAATGTGTCTTCATCAGAGAACTGGTGAAATTCTGTGGTAGATGTTCCTTTCTCTTTCTTGGTCTAGTTTTACTGTCAACACTTTTTTTCTTTGACCTGACTGGACTAGTCACTAATTCTCTTTCTATGCTCCATATTTCTGTGCCATCCATGTTAGAATACTCAATATCACTTTGAATTTGAGTTTTCAAACACATTGCAGAAGACTCTTGGTCCCTTCCTAGGTGAAGTCACGGACTGTGTTCTGCAGCCAGGCAGGGCTGTAGGCTGGGCTTCACAGCTGGGCAGTGCCATACCCTGGGTTCTGTGACTGCCCAGGATCACTGTTCAGGTCCCTGGTTTTATCCTGCCAGTGGCTGTGCTCAACAGATGGGCATGGCTGCTGGCTTGGATCCCTGCCAGAGGAGGGCTGTAGGATGGGCTCCTGGATACTTCGGTCTCTGGCCAGGCTCCTGGTCAGGCAGGACTGGAATCTATGTTCAGCAGTTGGGTGTGGTGGAGAATTCAGGCTTTAGTGTGTGCTCCAAGGCTGCTGAGGGTTTATGGCCATGCTTCCCAGTGGAGCAGGACTGTAGGTTTTGCTCAGCTGGTGGACAGTCTTGATACTAATCACCAGATAAACCTCATTGTTCTTATGTGTTAATGAGGATAATTATTCCTATTCTGGGTAGGCAGAATAATTGATCCTTAAAGATGTTTACTTCCTATCCCCACAAGCTGTGAACTGGCAAGGGTAAATTCCCCTTGGGGTTAAGGATGTTAATCAGGTGTATTTAAGTAAATGGATTAGCCTAGATTATCCAGGTGAATCCTATGAATTTCAAGCATACTCAAATGCAAAAATGGGAGGCAGAAGGGTTAATATCAAAGTGACAGTATGTGAGAAAGACTCTAGTTACCATTCTGAATTTGAAGTTGGAGGAAGGAGCCAGGAGAAAAAAAAAAATGTGGACAGCAAGGAAACAGATTCTCCTCAGGAGACTCCAAAGGAGTGTAGCCCTGCTAATACCTCAGTGTTAGCCCACTGAGACCCATTTTGGACTTCTGACTTCCAGAAATGTAAGATAATAATTTGTTGTTGTTTTAAGCTGTAATGTTTTAATTTGTGGTTATGAGCTATCTATTGTAATTTGCTACAGCAGCAAAAGAAAACTGCTATTGTATGGTTTGTTTTGAGGACTCAATTAACTAATGTAATACCTAATAACATGAGCATTGGAATTAGATTAATTTGTATTTTGAACCGCTCTCTTTCAAAATAGTGACTATTACTTTTTGAATTACTTAACGTCATTCAGTTTTCTCATCTACATGTAGGGAGATAATATCTAGAAAGACAAAATTTTTGTCAGTTTATGCTTTATACTTCCTTATACTTGACTAGAGGCCCGGTGCACAAAATTCATGCATGGAGGGAGGTTGTCCCTCAGCCCAGCCTGTACCCTCTCCAATCTGGGATCCCTCTCACAATCCAGGACTGCTGGCTCCCAACTGCTTGCCTGCCTGCCTTCCTGATTGCCCCTAACTGCTTCTGCCTGCCAACCTGATCACCCCCTAACCTCTCTGCTGCCAGCCTGTTTGCCCCCAACTTCCCTCCTCTGCCGGCCTGGTTACCCCTAACTTCCCTCTCCTGCAGGGTTGATCACCTCCAACTGCCCTCCCTTGCAGGCCTGGTCCCTCTCAACTGCCCTCCCTTGCAGGCCGGGTGTCTCCCAACTGCCCTCCCCTGCTGGCCATCTTGTGGTGGCCATCTTGTGGTGTCCATCTTGTGGTGGCCATCTTGTGGTGGCCATCTTGTGTCCACATGGGGGCAGGATCTTTGAACACATGGGGGCAGCTATATTGTGTGTTGCAGTGATGATCAATCTGCATAGTACTCTTTTATTAGATAGGATAGAGGCCTGGTACAGGGGTGGGGGCCAGCTGGTTTGCCCTGAAGGGTGTCCCTGATCAGGGTGGGGTTCCCTTGGGGCATGGGGCGTCTTGAGCGAGCGGCCTGTGGTGGTTTGCAGGCGGGCCATGCCCCCTGGCAACGCAAGTGGAGGCCCCTGATATCTGGAATTTATTTTCCTTCTACAATTGAAATTTTGTAGCCTGGAGTGGAGCCAAGTTGGGGCTCCCTCCGAGGCCCGGCAGCCATTTGTGTTTGGGTTATAATTGAAACTTTTGTTGCCTTAAGTGGGTGGGCCCGGCCAGGGTGTGCGGAAAGCTTTGCTTCTCTTGTTCCCGGCAGCAACCCTGGCCTGCTCTCTCAAGCTCCATTCTGCCGCCATTTGTTTGAATTTGTTTACCTTCTATAATTGAAAACTTGAGTGGAGGCTTAGTCCTGCAATGACTGGCAGAAAGCTTGGCTTCCTCTGTTACCTAGGAAACCTTACTCTCTGTGGCTGTAGCCATCTTGGTTTGGGTTAATTTGCATACTTTCTCTGATTGGATGGTGGGCGTGACTTGTGGGCATGGCGGAGGTGTGGTCAATTTGCATATTTGTCTATTATTAGATAGGACTAGTAGAAATGTGTGCTATTGTTTCCTTACAAATGAGAGCACACCATACAGTTTTTGCCCTTGCTTTTTTCACTTTCTATATGCTAATGTTTTCCACATGTGTAAATATAGTCCTACTCAACTATAATTATGAAAGTGATTTGTAAACTATAAAGTATTTATCTGTTTTCATAAAGTCAGTGCTATTTATTTGGAGGTTAAACTGGTTCTAAAATGAATTTGATTTCTAATAGAGTTGATTACTATCCCAGGTTAATATTAAGACTTCTTTTAACTTTGGACTGATGAAGATGTGATCTACTAGAAAAAGGTAGTTTGTATTTTTTTACAAGAAATACCTTGGGTAGTTTTGATAAGTGTTCTCAATGTCGACTCTTTTTACACTCAGAAATATCCTCTTTATTGTAGAATTGGCAACAAGTGAAGCTAAACAAAGCCTGTTGGATGTGTACCCTTGTGATAATTGCCACACTTCAAATTATTTACATAAGACCATGTTCATTCAAATGGACTCTTTAATCATCAAGCTGTAAATATAGACTAGAAGGCCTATTTTAGGTTATGGCCATAGATAGCTGCTACCTCAGGATTTGTGTTTATAAATACGCAGCATTTCTTCCACAGTAAGCAGGATGAGCAGACGTGTAGGAGGTCTAACCAGCTGCTGCAAATGTTGGCCCTTCGGGCCTGATTACAGAGGCTGGATGAACTCGACTCCTGCAAGCAGGGCCAACTCTTGCTTGTCTCCCCACACTGAAGTCACTGTCTTTTAGGCTGACATCCAAGTTTGACATCATTTATCTACATGAACAGGTGCTCCCATAAAATGAACCACATAAAAAGCAAGTACTATGGCAGAGTCTATGATTTCCCACTTTATATTGTTGTACAGGCTATGTTTGGAGACAGGCAAGGTTTCTCTATACTATAGTCTCGAGAAGCTGAATAGAGAAAACAGAGAGGTCAACATTTTCCAGTGCAAAATAGCTGAAAAATCTGAAGGTTTTATTTTTAAAAACCTCTTTAGAAACATACCAATTCCTTGAATTCATTTTATATGATTTCTCCTACATTTCAGGGTGTCAGAAAGTCTTGTACAGTGTTAGGACAAAAGAATGGTTGGTGGCGTATATTTAAAAGTAATTAGGGTCTACCAAAGAGGATGGCGGAAAACTGGAGGAGGGATAAGTTGAGGTTTTTCTAAAAGGAAAGCAACATATTTGATTCAAATGAAATGTTTTGGAGGTCTCACTATTCCTATAGTACTGAGGAAATTACTGCATACAAAAAATATCTAGAAAAAGTTCAGGAAATTAGAATATATATTTAAAAAGAAATGAAGTTGTAAAATTTACCTAATAATATAGAAGAGCAATAATTTATGTCTTACTGTCAGGACTTTCAAAAGTCCAACTCCCACTTATTTTAAAATGTAGAAGTTGTTCTAGATTTAAAATTTTAGAAGGGTGAGATCAGTTTAAAACTTTTAGTTAAATATCTTATGAATTTCTGATGATTGAATAACCCAAGTAGAGGACCTATCCAAATTGAATAAACACTTATTTTTCCAAGACATAACCTGTTTATCTCACTACATCAATTTAAAAGTATAGCTCAGCAAACTCTATGAAAAGAGGACTAGGCAATATTTAGGGAGTAGAAGACACTTAGAAATTTAGTATATTCTCATATCATCAATTCCTCACTGTCAGCTGTCACAAAATTGAAATATCATCTCCTAGCAGGGTTAAACAAAATAAAAAAGAATTGTCAGATACCTTAGAAATAAATCCCCAAATTCTATTATTTTAATGTATAGTTTTTAGATAAGATAAAAGAAAAATGTACAGTAAAAATTGTAAAAAGAAAGTTAGAAAAATTTAACATATCTCTACATCATTCACATAAATCCTCATTGTGTAAGTGAACTGTATGCCATAAATGGTTTATTTAAATTTTATATTTGAGTTTTGATGTTTTTAAGGAAGTACATTATTAGCTATTAGCTGTGCATCATATGGTTGGATTCTTCTTTTTGTCTACTAATTAGACCTAAAGAAACTGATGGGTTTTTTTAAATAAATATTTTGTATAAAATATGTAGACTATTTTGAATTAACCCGTTACCCCTAGAATTGTCCAATTGCTATTAGGATGACAAGTTAAATGCTGGAAATCTTTTCTTGTTCCAATGTTTTTTATCTCCAGGTATTGTTTTATATTCTTTCACAATTCATCTTTTTCTTGAGTGTGAGCTAAATCTGTCAGAACACCTATCCCTACTTAAAGTTTAAAAAATTTAAATTACCATATACAGCACAGTTACAAATTTGTTTGCAATATAAGAATTTTTGATGAAAAGTAAAATAATTTTATGTACAGTGTTAAATGTCTTATGCTAGTAGTTAAATATCCTTAGACTAAGGATAAATAAATGGACACTCAGAAGCATATAGTCACAAAAATGGACCTACTACTTCAGTTACCTGCTAATGTTAGTATTTTGGTCTTATGAAATCATACACCATCTTGTTGAGTCAGCCTTAACTGGCACATTATATTTTATACTTCATGCTATTTCATTCATGAAATGTGGTTATGAGGTGGGGAGAGATGATGAAAAGGTGTGGTTTAATGTCTGCTTTCTGGGAGGTGAAAATAGATTCAGCTCAAAAGATTTCCCCAGATGGCAGCCTGTTCTCATTCCCTCTGTGATTCTTTCTAATAGTTTATGTCCTGTTTTGATGTGGGGAAGAACAGGAGGTCTGGTGTTTATTTTCATGCCTCTGAGCAAGAAGCTCAGCTAGTAGCCTCATATGAGTACACACTACTAGTAAAAGCAATTTGATATGTTTAGGTGACTTGTTATATAGCTGATGGGGAGAAGTCATAACCGGGGAAGGAAATGCCATATATTCAGTGAACATATTTTTATCAGTCACTCTTTTTATGGATTAAAATAACAACAAGTTGACTTTATGCTGGAGATCTGTCTCTGATATTTTATGATCTTAATGTGGCCATGGAACTGAAACTTTATAGTTTATATAGCTTACTACCTTTGCTTCTTTTTTCAACTTAGCAGTACTTCCATGGGAACATGCAAATGATTAGAATTCTGATTATTAATATGAACAAAATAAAAAGAACACATTCAATTAAAATTTAGAAATTGAATCCCATAATAAGAGTATTCATTTATATTAAAAAATGCTAATAATCTTCAGTCTTTGTTCATGAGATCCAAAATTCAATCAGTAAATCACCTTAACAATAGGATCCAAAAAAGAAAAGACAAAATCAATTTTTTCAAGATAACCACTTGCTGCTATTGATCAAAGCTGATCTAGGTTTATATACTATTGACAAGCTGCAGATGGGATTTTATGGATTTACTAATGTAAATGTATCATTGCCAAATGTTTCAGTAATGATTTCTGTTTGCTATCACTCTTGGTTGTAACATGAGCAAACACAGCGATATTCTGTTTTCTGTTGTGAAAATTATGCTCCAAAGAATGAGCATCTGTAGGCAAGGAGATGATTCACATTTTTGTTTATTTGCCAGATAAATGCAACTGATTTGCTGGAATGAAGTGCCTAGGTATTTTCTACCCTGCTGCTTCCTTAAAGCCAGCTTCATTACCATCTATGTTCAACATCATTTCTTTCAGATTTGGAAGTTTAAGGAATTGTTTCAGATATAACAGTATCAAAAAATATAATAGTGCCAGAAAATCTACTTTTAATAGATATTTTCATGACGTATATAAAACTTGTATGGACAACTCTGATTTACAGTTTTGTTTTGTTTTCTCTTCTGAATTTAGTGGCTCGTGAGCCTCAGGGACTAAACCATGGTTATAGAACTATCTGGGGAATTCCTAACATGGAGGCCAGCAGGACAGGAGTGAGGGTGAAAGTGTGAGGGAGGGCGGAAAGGAGGGTGGGAGAAGGTGGGTGTGCTTGCGTGTGAGAGAGCGAGGGGGTCAGTCAGACAGCATTTGGGAGTTATTGGGGGCGGGAAGTGAGGGCTCTCCTGACCCTGGAGCCACTGCCACCTCCACAGTCACTCCCCTGGCACGGCTCCAGCTCGGAGACCGCACCGCTGTGAAGATTTTATAAGGTCCTCCTCAGGAGGAGGCTGTGGGGAGCAGCAGCGGCTGGGCACCCAGCCTGGCCCTGACCCAGATTCACTGCAGCCTGGCCCAAATCCACACGTACCCTGCTCTGGACCCCGCCCACGGGCCAAGAAAACAGCCCAGACCCCACACACTGCGGACACCGCCCAGACCCACCGCGCACCTAAGCAGCACCAATGGGACCCCCGTGCCTAGCATGCACACCAGCCAGACTCCACAACACTAATGGGGAGCCAGCCTGGACCGCTTGCAAATGCCACATAACCACCACTGAGATAGCACAACTCTCGCCCCTGCTGTGGACTTAGCCACTGCCACCACCACTGTGTTGCCACCACCACTGTGCTGCCACTGCGGCCCTCGAGCCCAGCGGCTGGGCTCCACTGCAGGGGACCTGGAGCAGGAACTGCGCTGAAGGCCGGGAGGTAGATGTAGCCTCCCCTGCCCTGGACCGACTAGAACTGTGGACCTGAGGAGACTGAAGAGGGCATGGGACTGAGATAAGAGACCTCCCAGGGCACTGGCAGTGGAGACTGCAGAGTGGGTGCAGCAGTGGAAGCCTGGGGCTGAAGTCCCTGGATAGAGCAGATAGCACCCCTCCATGGTGCAGCCTGGGAAGCTCTGCCTGGTCAGTGGGAAGGGCCACGCAAGTGGAGCTCAGGGCCAGCCTCCAATGGAGGGCTATGAAGGACACACCCAGCATTGAATCTGGGAGGACCCTTTATTTCTTGGAGGAACTTGTGCTGGTGGGCATAGGGTGGCTAGACAGAAGAATCAGGAAGGAGAATCAGCTGTGCCCACCTGGAATGCAGGGGAGGTGCCCTCATTCCCACCGGCAAAACAGCTGCTTCTGAGCCAACCTGCAGTGACCAGAGGCAAGGGGGAACAGCCCAGGGCTGGAAATCTGTGCCTCTGCAGGTGGCAGCAGGGAGGTGCCAGCAAGCCAGGCAGAGCTGAGGCATTGGAAGGAGAGGAAGGGCCCAGCCGTACCTCCTACAAGTTACAGGAACCAACAGGAATCTGAACAAACCACCCCAGGCAAGACCAAGATACCCCCACAGAACCCAGCTCCATAGAGGAAGGAAGAATAGCTTAGAACAGGGACTCATAGCGTGATACTCGAGGCAGAACCAGCCTCTGGGCTAAGGAGCCCCTGCCTCCTGGACTACTAGGAGCTTCAACCTATAGGTCCTCAATCAGGTTTCCCAGGACCAGAAAGGGACAGTGACTCACACTGGCCTGCACCAGAGAAGCTCCCGGGAGGCCTAGGATAGACACACCAAGGGAACAGATTCAACAACATCAGAGCAAAATCCAGGGAGCTCCACAAATACGAACTCAAGGTTTTTGAGTGTATGTGGTTTTATTATTTTTCTCTGTGTATGAGTGGCTTTTTTTTTGGGGGGGGGATATTGTTTGTTTTCTCCCCTTTTTTCTTTCTTCTCTTTTTTCTTGCATATCTCTAATTTATCTCTTTCCTTTGAATTTATTCTTTTTGTCTATTTTTATCATTATTATCAAATTTTATTTTCTTGTTCCCTTTTTTCTGTTTTACTTTTCCTATCTATATCTTAATATAACCATTGTTACAATGTTTTAAGTTATTTAATATTATATCATTTTTGTTTCCTTTTACTTTGTCTTTGATACTATTTCTTTTAGCTTCCTTCTTGCTTCCATATTGCCATTTTTTTCTTTTTCTTCCTTCTCCCTTTTTCATTATATCCCCACCTAAGTCTTTGGTCTTATGTCATTTATTTTTTTGTCTCCTATTCCTTTTATTTTTTTCTTTGCTTTTCTTTCTCTTATTTTTTCTCCTTAGTGTTTCCTGTTGTTTTTGCTTTGCATAGCTTGATTTTCATGGTGGTTTTGGTTCAATACTTTTGTGCCTTGTTCTGTTTTGTCAGAACCTGTAAAATGGTTGGCACAACAAGGTTGGGGTTGAGCTTCACTATCAGCATGTTGGAGGGGAGACCCCTCACATGAACAGGACATCAAACAATCAAGTCCCAATTACAGCAGGAGCACCAAAACAGTGCACACAAGGTGCATTCCTAGGGCATCCAGCTCAGGAGATCAAAGAGACTATACCCCTGGACCCCTCAAGACATTTTTTATATAAGGCCATTCCACAAAGACAGAAAGGCATAACAATGCTATCTAATATGTAGAAACAAATACAAAGAGACAACTAAAATGGGGAGACAAAGAAACAACCCCCAAATAAAAAAAGAGGAATCTCCAGGAAAAGAACTAAATGAAATAGAGGCAAGCAACTAATCAGACATACAGTTCAAAGTAATGGTTATAAAGATGCTTAAGGAACATAGTGCAAATTACAACAGCATGAAAAGGGAAATAGAGGCTATGAGCAATACCTAGAAAGAAATGAAAATGATATATCTGACATCAAGAAGACACTGGAAGGTATTAAAAGTAGATTGGATGAAGCAGAGAATCAAATCAGCGATTTGGAAGACAAGGTAGAAATAAATACCCAATTAGAGCAGCAAATAGGAAAAAAGTAATTAAAAAGCAAGAGGATAGCTTAAGGCAGCTCTGGAACAACATGAAATGTAACAACATCTACATTATAGAAATATCAGAAAGGAAAGAGGGAGAGCAAGAAACAGAGAATCTGTTTGAAGAAATAATGACAGAGCCCTGGATGGTTTGGCTCAGTGGATAGAGCATCAGCCTGCGAACTGAAGGGTCTTGGGTTCAATTCCAGTCAAGGGCACATGCACAGGTTGTGGGCTTGATCCCCAGTTGGGGGCATGCAGGAGGCAGCCAATCAATGATTCTCTCTCATCATTGATGTTTCTATCTCTCTCTCCTCCTCCCTTCCTCTCTGAAATCAATAAAAATATATTTAGAAAGAAAGAAAGAAAGAAAGAAAGAAAGAAAGAAAGAAAGAAAGAAAGAAAGAAAGAAATTATGACAGAAAACTTCCAAAACCTGGTAAAGAAAAAGTCACACAAGTTCAGGAGGCACAGAGAGTCACAAGATAAACCTAAAGAGACTTGCACCTAAAGACATCATCATTTAAATGACAAACATTAAATAAAAAGATAGAATATTAAAGGAAGCAAGAGAGAAACAGAAGCTTACCTACAAAGGTGTTCCCATTACAATGTCAGCTAATTTCTCAATTGAAACACTTCAGGCCAGAAGGAAGTGGCATGAAGTATTCAAAGTAATTAAAAGCAAAGGCCTGAATCCAAGACTACTTTATCCAGCAAGGCTATCATTCAAAATTTAAGGTGAAATAAAGAGCTTCACAGCCAAAAACAAACAAACAAACAAACAAACAAACAACAACAAAACAAAACAACACTAAAAGACTTTAGTATCACCAAACTAGCAATGCAAGAAATGCTAAAGAGACTATTTTAAGAAGAAGAAAAGAGAGAGAGGATCATAGTCATAAAGAAAATAAAAAGATAATAAATAAATACCTATCCTATATAATAAAGAGGTAATATGCAAGTTGACCCTCACACCCTCACAAGATGGTTGCCTATGACTAGGCCGGCAGGGGTTTAGTGAGGGACAACCAAACGACTGAACAAGC
Source organism: Eptesicus fuscus (assembly GCF_027574615.1). NCBI lineage: Eukaryota > Metazoa > Chordata > Mammalia > Chiroptera > Vespertilionidae > Eptesicus > Eptesicus fuscus. The sequence goes on along the minus strand of NC_072474.1, from coordinate 5,369,431 downwards.
AGGCTGCATGGGGCAACCAGGCCGGCAGCGGGGTTAGTGAGGAACAACCAAATGACTGAACAGCAGGCTATGTGGGGCGACCAGGCCAGCAGGGGGGCAGCTGGGGGCAACCAGACCAGCAGGGGAGGCAATTGGGGGCGACCAGGCTGGCCAGGGGGCAGTTAGGGGCAACCAGGCTGGCAGAGGGAGGGCAGTTAGGGGCAACCAGGCCGGCGGGGGGGCTGCAGTTGGGGGCGACCAGGCCATTGAGGGGCACTTGGGGGTGACCAGGTTGGCAGAGGGTGCAGTAAGGGGTGACCAGGCCGGCGGGGAGGGCAGTTAGGGGTGACCAGGTCGGCAGGGAGGGCAGTTAGGGGCAATCAGGCTGGCATGCAGAGGCAGTGAGGGGTGATCTGGCTGGCAGGGTGGGGCAGTTAGGGGCAACCAGGCAGGCAGGCAGGTGAATGATTAGGAGCCATCGGTCCAGGATTGTGAGAGGGATGTCCAATTGCCAGTTTAGGCCCAATCCCAGGGCAGTTAGGAGGGACCAGGCCTGTAAGGGAGGGCATTTGGGGGTGATCAAGCCTTCAGGGGAGGGCAGTTAGGGGTGACCAGGCTGGCAGAGGAGGGAAGTTGTGGGCGACCGGGCCTGCAGGGAAGGGCAGTTGGGCGGGATCCAGGCCTGCAGGGGAGAGCAGTGCGGGGACCAGGCCTGCAGGAGAGAGCAGTTGGGGGTCCAGGCCTGCAGGGGAGGGCAGTTGGGGGCAATCAAGCCTGCAGGGGAGGGCAGTTAGGGGTGACCAGGCCTGCAGGGGAGGGCAGTTAGGGGCAATCAGGCTGGCAGGGGAGAGGTTAGGGGGGGATCAGGCTAGCAGGTAGAAGCAGTTAGGGGCAATCAGGCAGGCAAGTGTTTGGGAGCCAGCAGTCCTGGATGTGAGATCGGGCCCAAACGGGCAGTCAGACATCCCTTGAGGGGTCCCAGATTGGAGAGGGTGCAGGCTGGGCTGAGGTACGCCCTCCCCCCCATGCATGAATTTCATGCACTGGGCCTCTAGTTCAGAATACAATTGAGGGATTTGAGCCTAAAACAGCAGCTCCCTCCCACCACCACCCAATATGTCCATACCTTGGACAGGTTCATAACTTCTCTATGCTTTAGTTTCCTTAGCTATTAATGAAGGTGTAAATATAAAGCACATAGTAAAAATGTTCATTAAATGTCTTTTTTTTTTAAAGAAATATTTGGGGTGTTTGATGCCAGGGGAAGAAGAGGCAGGGACAACTTTCTATCTTGGGTAATTAACCTTTTGCACTCGGATGTTGAGTGTGGCTCGACACGGTTAGAATTAGAATAAAGGAATCGAGAAAAAAGCGAGTGCAAAGGGTTAAATATCTCTGTTGTTCCTGCGGTACACTATACAAATATTCCCAGATAAGGTACAACACAATAAAAATTGAGGCCCACCATTTAAGTGTCTGTCCTCATATTGGATTATCCAGCTGTATTGTTGTTTGCCCTCTCTCTATAGCTCTTATATCTTTCCTGGAAGGCCTACATACAATCCTCTCCTTTAGACCTCTTGCTTCATAAGATGACTACTGATCTCTTTAGATTCCCAAAGTGAATGCCAAATATATACATAACCCATATTTTAAGTCATATCATTCTATAAATAATTATCACCTTTGACCAAAATTCATCCACTATTTTTACATGATAGGTGATATAACAGATTTATATACATGATTACTTGTAACATATAAAATCTGAGCTTCCTTAGAAAAATTACATAATTAGGCTTTTAATTATCCGTCTGTGGGAGGAACATCATCCCCAAAGCTGGCATGATCGAGTCCCACACTCAATCTTGCCTCTACTGTTCTTCAGGAAAGCTGGACCTCAGTTTTCTCTCTGTCAAATGGAGAAGTTGGCTCAAATGTTCTGTTAGATGCCCCCACCCAAACTCAGTACAATTTTCATTGAGGATTTGGTCAAGGATAATTCACATTTTCAGTAGCTTATTTAAAATAAAACAATAACAAAAACAAACAAATAAATATCTTATATGCCCTAGCCATGAGATGGGTCTTACTTCAAGATTAGTTTTAATTTCTGTAGGTATGAATAATATGAAATGTGTAATAATAACTGTATTTTACTTTAAACTATTGAGTGCTGATGTAATCATAGAAATGTTGTTAGGAATTTATCAGCTGTTACAACCAAAGGTCAGTTACAATGGAAAAACACATTTCCAGTGAGTTTGAAACAAGAAATAGAAGTGGCATTCTTTCAATAAATATTAAAATCCATAAAATACATGTACCTACATACATTGTTTTGTGGTGTGTTGTGGAGAGCATTAAAGAGGAACTGGCTGGACATAGCCTTGAGATCTCCAACTGAGGCTTTTTCCATTTTATATTCAAAAGAGTGAGAGGATGAGCGTCACAATAAGGAGATAAATGAGGAAAATAGGGCTTTAGTTTGTGTTTGGAAAAGAACTTTTGTGAAGTCTTGGGACTTTCAAGAGGAACATTCAAGAGGGTGGATTTAAAACATTTTGATAGGAGTGCTTGTCTTTCCAGATAACTGAAATCCCTGTTAGTCTTGGAGCTTTGGATTTGCCTCTTAAGATAGTTTCATACCTTGTGATTGAGTAATAGTATAAATGCTTACTGGAAGAGTCATTATGTCCTTAAGTTATCATAGCTATTTTTTATTTATTTATCTATCTATCTATCTATCTATCTATCTATCTATCTATCTATTTATTTTTAATCTTTGTTGTTGAAAGTATTACATATATTCCCCTTTTTTCACCCATTGACACCATATAGCCCACCCCTGCCCTGTGTCCCAGGCCTCCACAACTCTATTGTTTGTATCCATGGGTTATGCATATCTATACTAATAAAAGGGTAATATGCTAATTAGACCAGACATCGTCCGGATGTCTTCCACACAAAGCCACAGTGGCAGGGCTGAGGCAGAGTCAGTTAAGGGTGATCAGGCCAACAGAGGGGAGCAGTTAGGGGGTGATCAGGTCAACAAGGGGGAGCAGTTAGGGGGCAATCAGGCCAGCACAGGGGAGCAGTTAGGGGGTAATCAGGCTGGCAGGGGAGCAGTTAGGGGGTGATCAGGCTGGCAGGCAGAGGTAGTTAGGGGGCAATCAGGTCAGCAGGCAGAGGTAGTTAGGGGAGATCAGGCCAACAGGGGGGAGCAGTTAGGGGGTGATCAGGTTGACAGGGAAGGGCAGTTAGGGGTCGATCAAGCTGGCAGGGGAGCAGTTAGGGGGCAGACAGGTCGGCAGGCAGAGATGGTTAGGGGAGATCAGGCAGGCAGGCAGGTGAGCAGTTAAGGAGCCAGTGGTCCTGGATTGCGAGAGGGATGTCCAACTGCCGGTTTAGGCCCGATGCCACAGGGATCAGGCCTAAACCAGCAGTCAGACATCCCCCAAGGGTTCTTGGATTAGACAGAATGCAGGTCAGGCTGAGGGACCCCCCAACCCCATTTCATGCACTGGGCTGCTAGTATGCATATAAGTTCTTTGGTTGATTTCTTCCAACCCATCCCTGCCTTCCCTCTGAGATTCAACAGACTGTTCCAAGATTCCATGTCTCTGGATCTATTTTGTTCATCAGTTTATTTTGTTCATTAGATTCCACATAAGAGTGAGATCATGTGATACCTGTCTTCTCTGACTGGCTTATTTCACTTAACATAATACTTTTCAGGTCCCTTCAAGCCATCTCAAAGTGTAAGAGACCCCCCTTTATTTTACTGCTGCATAGTATTCCATGGTGTAGATGTACCACAGCTTTTTTATCCACTCATCTGATGGACACTTGGGCTGTTTCCAGATCTAAGCTATTGTAAATTGTGCTGCTATGAAGATAGGAGTGCATACATTCTTTCGGATTGGTGTTTCGGGTTTCTTAGGATATATTCCTAGAAGTGGGATCACTGGGTCAAATAGCAGTTCCATATTTAATTTTTTGAGGAAACATCATACTGGTTTCCATAAATGGCTGCACCAGGCTGAATTCCCACCAGCAGTGTACTAGGGTTCCCTTTTTTCCACAGCCTCACCAGCACTTGTCATTGTTGATTTGTTGATGGTAGCTATCCTGACAGATGTGAGGTGATATCTCATTGTCATTTTAATTTGCAACTCTCTGATGATCAGTTACTTTGAGCATTTTTCTCATATACCTCTTAGCCATCTGTATGTCCACTTTGGAGAAATGTATATTTAAATTCTTTCCCCATGGATTGTTTGTCTTCCCTTTGTTAAGTTGTACAGTTCCTTATATATTTTGGATATTAACCCTTTATCTGATGTATCATTGCCAAATATGTTCTCCCATACAGTGGGATCCCTTTACGTCTTGTTGATGGCTTCTTTTGCTCTGCAGAAGCTTTTAATTTTGATGTAATCCCAATTGTTTTTCTCCTTAGTTTCCTTTGCTCTTGGAGATGCAACCACAAACATATTGTTACAAGAGATATCTCAGATTTTCTGCCTATGGTTTTTCCTAGGATTTTTATGGTTCCCTATCTTTAAGTATTTTATTCATTTTGAGTTGATTTTTGTGTATGGTGTAAGTTGGTAGTCTACTTTGATTTTATTTCATGTATCTGTCCAATTTTACCAACACTATTTATTGAAGAGACTGTATTTATTCCATTTTATGCTCTTTCATCCTTTGTCAAATATTAATTGAGCATATTGGCTTGGGTCAATTTCTGGGGTCTCTGTTCTATTCCATTGATCTATATGTCTGTTCTTGTGCCAGGCTGTTTTGATTACAGTAGCTTTGTAGTATAATTTGATAACTGGTATTCTGATCCCTCCAAGTTTGTTATTCTTTCTCAAGATTACTGCAGCTATTCGAGGTCTTTTTTGGTTCCATATACATTTTTGGAGTATTTTTTCTAGATCTGTGAAATATGCCATTGGTAATTTAATAGGGATTGCATTGAATCTATAGATTGCTTTGAGTAGTATGGAAATTTTAATGGTGTTAATTCTACCAATCCATTGACATTGTATGTTCCTCCATTTGTTTCTATCTTCCTCTATCTCTTTTTTCAATGTTCTATAGTTTTCTGAGTACAAGTCTTTTACTCCATTTGTTAAGTTTATTCCTAGGTATCTCAATTTATTTGTTGCTATGGTAAGTGGGATTGTTTGTTTAGTTTCTCTTTCTGAGAATTCATGATTGGTGTATAAAAATGCTTTTGATTTCTGGGTATAAATTTTGTATCCTGCTTCATTGCCAAACTCCTTTATTAAATCTCATATTATTTTGGTCGAGCCTCTAGGGATTTCTATGTATAATATCATGTCATCTGCAGATAATGAGAGTTTTTACTTCCTTCTTTCTGATTGGATGCCTTTTATTTTTCTTCTTGTCTTATTTTAGTACTAGGACTTCCAGTACCATGTTGAATAAGAATGGTGAAACAATATCCCTTTCTTATTTCTGTTCTTAGAGAAAATGATTTTAGTTTTGCCCACTGAGTATGATATAGTGAATATGTATGTGATTTTCCCCATGTGAGTTCCATTTATTCTTCATACAAATGTTTTATAGTTTTATTTTAAAATCATTTACACATATTCATACAAAGAAAAATAATTTTCAGGGTGGAACCTTGGGACCAGGGTGGTTCAAAAAAATCTCTCTGATCATTAGCTACTGAAACCAAGGTAAGAGGCTCAGCAGTCATTTCTGAGGCTTAGTGTATAGCTCCTCATGATGGGTAGAGTTGAGAATTCAAGGTGCTCCCTCATTTTCCCTCACCTTCACCTTGCAGAGGTACTATAGAGGAAGGGGATTTTTTACTCCCTCCCCTAGAAAGAAATATAGCAAAGACATAAAACTAAACCCCTTCTTTGTTAGGAATTTGGCAACATGGCACTTTCTGAACCAGAATTACGACCAAGTGAAATAGACTCTAGTTGAGAAACCTGCTTATTTTTCTACCATAACATAAGGGGCGGGGGGGGAGAAATAAAATTATATGAGAAAAATTGCATGAGGTTTTCAGTGCATTAATTTATTTGTTCATGTGTTTATTTAAGTATTATGCATTGTTAGTTATATATTTCTCTAGGATTACATAGAGGATTTGGTATTGTTATAAAAGTTACCAGGCAGGATCAATCAAGTAACTAAATATTTAAGTAAATTAAAACACTGTTCGTATGTCCCTATCCTATGGAGAATCTTAAAGTGTGGAATTTCTACAGTGTTTTCAGAACCCATACTGGATACCCATATTCAGAACCCATATTGGATACCCATACTGAGATGTCAATACAGTGAGATGTGCTAATTGTATCACCTTATTACAACATAATGATGCAATGAAGTTGTATCACCAGCATGGACTCTTTGCTTTCACACATTTTATTTTAAAGATATCAATACCCACAAAGACCAGCACACACTCTGTCTAGGAAGATTTGACATATAATTGTGCTGAAATGTGCTTTTTAGTGACCATGATCTTTAAAAAAAAGTGTTCTCAGCAGGAGGATAAAAGAAAGGAAAATGACACCCTCTTAAAAATTTAACCAATATACATATTTCTTTCTTGTTCAGCAATTTTACATCTAAGTGATCCTACTTCACCAAGTATTTTCCTCCCTCGTTCAGCATTGCTTGCCTTCAAGCTCCTGCACAACTTTCCTTCTTCGCAAATTTATTGAAATCCAAATAATTAGCTAGAGGGTTTTAAATTTTTTAGTAGAAACTATAGAGAAAATTAATAGTAATATCCTGTGTTTGTATAGGTAGTAAATTTGCCAAAACTCAGTGTCCTGAATGTCACACCTCTGTGAAAAACATGCAGGTATTCAATCTCGCACTTGTTTCTTCACATACACAAAAGCATTTGAATATACACTAAAACCAATATAAGCTGCCGTATTGTCATGGAATAGGAAACAAAAAGGTTAGGGCCCATAAGAATTGTTATCATAGTGCCCTTGCCCTATCGTTTTAAAAAACCCTGTGCTGACAGCAGTGCTAGCATAGTAATGGCATATTGGAAGTTAGCATCTCCTTGATGCTCAGGATGTGGAGCTTAGGATGCTCTATTACATGGAGCTGCATTGTTCCATAAATGATGGTAGAATAAAAGACAACCCCCTTTGAGAGTAAATAAGTTCATTAAACATGGATTCTGAACATCATTATTTAATTTTACCTTGCTATCATGAATAAATAAAGTAAATAAGGAAGGAAGGATGATGAAGTCTTTTCCACAGCTAGGGTTCAGAAATCTGGAGTAGGGCTGCACATAAATGGATTGAGAGACTAGACAAGAAATATAAATTTGGGAGGCATGGGGAACCAGGCAGAAACTAGCTCTCCAGTGAAGTGGCTCCCCGAATGTCTGCAGCCATGGCTTTTTATTCACACATTTTGCCCTTTAGCAAAGCAGATAACCATGTCAAAGGTTAGGCCTGGTAAACAACAAAGGACCATCAGGTTAGGGGAATTGCCCTCAGCTGTTTGGCAGCAGGTAATTATATGCAGCCTTCTGATGAACTTCTCGCATTTATTATGCTAACTACTGTACTTAGCTCCAGCATATCCCCCTTTTCTATTTAATAAATTTAACAAGAATGTATGCCATTTGCAGAGCTCAGGTCCTTTTAAGATTTTTAAATTCAATGGAAACGATTGAGTTATTTTATGTCCTTTTAAATTGCTGCCAGGCATCAAAGGAATCAGTCTGCAGTAAGCTTCTTTCTGAGCCAACAGTTCATTGAGTCCTCTTTCCCATCACTGTCCAACAGTTTTTTATGGGTTCCCTTCTCAATCACTGTCCCCTGTGACATGATAGCAATGATACTCTAGTTCTGGATGGTGGACAAATGGTGAGCAATGGTAATGCAGGTCCGACCTTCTTTGGTTGGTCCTGGGCAACCTGCAGTGACTCATTTTCATTGACTGCTAGCATGGCAAGGTGTCTTTATCATTCCCCATCTCTGGACTGTTTCTCCTCTGTCTCATCAGCGTGTTCCTTGGGACCACCGCCATCTGTGGCTGGAGTAGTCTGGTCAGTTCCTCTCTCAGATCCATTGTTGCAGGAATCCACATGGGCTTGGAGGAATTTTCTGGAAATATACAAGCATATTCTCTACCAAAGGTTAATAAAGGGATCCTTTCTATAAACTAGACCAGTGATGGCGAACCTCTGACACGCGTGTCAGTGCCATTTCTGATGACACGCGGCCGCTAAGGCGGCCGCATGCTGAGGATGAAACATTTATGTTATTTAAATTATAAATACCGCGAAATAATGTTTTTTCCTCAAAGGGACACACTACCTGAGTTATGCTCAGTTTTTTGGCAAAGTTTGAAAAACCAAGCTCAAAAGGTTGTCCATCACTGAACTAGACTCTTGGGATCTTTTCATGTTGCCAAACCATTTTCCTTTGGCTTACTCTGACACCATGTGTGTCTTGCTATCAGCATTATAAGTGAAAAAATTTCAAAGTGAAAAAAATTTAAGTAATTAAGGCTTGATGTAGTTTACTTACAGGAGATTACTCCACTATCCTCCCTTTTTTTTAAAAAAAAATGATATTAAGAGGCTTTTGAAAATCCTGAAATGCAGTCTTCATAGCCTTTAATTCAATTCTTTGCATAGAAGTATGACTGCTCTGAATTCATTGCATGATAATCAGCTTTTACTAAGAGATGAACTATCAGTAAAAAATAGTTAATGCTCCAGGAATAGGTTCCTGCCTAGTATAACTAAATTCCCCTGAATATTCACTTATTTCAATTTGCCAATTTAAATCAATCTGAAATAAGGCTTATTTTCTAACTTTATTTATCCTTGGGTGTAGACAGTAAATGACACTAATTGAATTTCTGCTATCAGTCTTTGAGTATATCCACATAAGGTTTGTTTAGAGAGGCAAAATGCAAATGATTTACTTTTCTTTTTGAGGCCTCATACATTGACTTTTAATTACAGTTTTTCAGACATTTGAAGGAAAACTCCCTTTATTTCCTCCCAGAGTAATTTCTAGGCCACATTTAGGAAGTTTCTTTTTAAAAAAAAAAAACATTTTTTCTTTTTTTTAAACTGAGCAACACACTTGGTTTCTTTTTAGATGCTGGCTCATACTGCCATGCCTATATTTTAAGTGACTCTCTTTACTTATGCTGACTAATTAATAATCCTATTTAATGCTTGAATAATAAACTTCATTCTACCCTGTAAATAGTAGTGAAAGAGATTTAAAAATTTTTAAATTTCTCCTTTTTATTAAGATTAAAATTTACTTTTAAACAGCATTCTTTTAGCTAGTGCTCATTTGCATACACAGAGGAATCATGGGATGTCTCAGGAATGTGAATTTTTAAATTGGCCTTTGTTAAAGCCAACTGCTTATAAAAACATTGCCTTCTCATTTAACTGAAATTATATGAGACCTTGATTATATTTTAAAAAGCTAATTTATTAAGAAATTAAAGTAGGCATCTTTATTGAAAAAATAAAGTAAACAAACTTAGATATTTGACCTATGAAGTACAGATGCTGCCCTACCCCACAACCTATCTAAAAAGCAGGCTGCCAGAGCTTTTTGTCTTTAAAATTCCTCTGCTGAAAAAAATCTTGTTTTGCTTAAGAAATATTTAGCAATCTTGCCTTGCCCTCCCTTAGAGGTTAAAACCTTTATAACATTTAAAATATATGTATATAAATAAAATATACTCATTAATTTTTATTTAATAAAGCTTTTCACGTGATTTCAAGTATATTAAATCAGCCTAATTTAGTTCAAAAATATTTATTTTAAGAAGAGAGAATAAATCATTGAATCACTCCAGGGCCCTGGGATGTCCAAAGTCATCTCTCAGTTAAATTCTTGAAATTTAACTTGGAAAGATCATCAAATATATATATATATATATATATATATAAATAAATATATATATACACACACACATACACACACACACACACACACACACACACACACTAGAGGCCTGGTGCACAAAATTCATGCACTGGAGGAGTGTCCCTCAGCCCAGCCTGCACCCTCTCTAATCTGGGACCCCTCGGGGGATGTCCAACTGTCAGTTTAGGCCCGATCCCTCTCAAAATCCAAGACTGCTGGCTTCTAACCGCTTGCCTGCCTGCCAGCCTGATTGCCCCTAACTGCTCCCTGCCAGCCTGATTGACGCCTCACTGCTCCCCTGCCGGCCCAATCACCCCCAACATCCTTCCCCTGCTGGATCGATTGCTCCCAACTGCCCTCCCTGCCGGCCTAATTGCCCCCAAATGTCCTCTTCTGCTGGCCTGGTCACCCCCAACTGTCCTCCCCTGCTGGCCTGATGGCCCCCAACTGCCCTCCCCTGATGTTATGATGACATGGGGGCGGCCATCTTGTGATGACGCAGGGGGTGAGAAACCACCTAGGCTTTTATTAGTATAGATAACCTAAATATTATACTTGTATTATATACTGTTTATAATTATTCTAAAAGGTATCAATTAAATGTAAACTGGTTTTTATATTAAAAATTTGGTAGAGACCATAGAATTAATCCTCTTTATTCATTACACAGTATAAAATATTATACTCTAGGTTGAAATTTTACCACATAATGAAGACTATAATATATTTTAAAATACTAATTTCTCCAGAGAAAATACAAGAATTATTTTCTCAAAAATAAATTTCTATACCTTATGTATTTTGTTATCACAGCTATATGAGTTCTCCTAACTTAATTTTAACTTTAAACTCTTAGAAGCCTCAAATTTTAGCTGGCAAGTTAAATACTTAGCATTTATCAGACTAGTAATAAGTTTTCATTTTTAAGAATATATTTAAAATAAAATACAAGACATATTTAATTGATAGATTCAAATCTATCCTCTAGATTTTTTTATACGAGGCAAACTCAGATCAATATTTCTGTATTTTGTTATCCCAAAATACTTAGATATTTAATAAGTTTTTATTATTTAATTTAGCAAAACCCCAAAGTTTTAAGTTGCCTAAGATTTTGGAAAACTATGTTTCTGGCTGGCAAAACAGGTTTGGCCCAGCCCCTTGATGTAAAACTACCACATTTTTTCTGCTGGGGGAAATGAGACCAGTCCCCTCCTTTAGCAGAAGAGGAAGCCAGTTTTCCACCCGGGCTAATGGACCTTCATTATTAACATATTATTACTGAAAAGCTTTATTACAAATTCTTCATTATAGTTACATTTATATATCCATGTTTCAACAATTTTGAGATTTTTAAAGCCAATTATTATTATCCAAGGCATTTTCTTTTGCAAATTCTGTAACAGAGATAACTTACTGACTTTCAATGGCCTTAAAGTTAACTTTGGAATGCAGTCCATTATTATTTTAAAACTACCCTTTATTATGGAAATACCAATCTTATTGCCCAAACTCAGCCTGTATGTTTTCTTTTGAGTCATTTTCACCATCTCTCTTCTTTTGAGAAAAACAATCTTGGAGTTTATTCTATAACATTCGTAAAGAAATTGTGGTTAGCCTAAAACCTGTCCAAAATCAGACGGAGCACTCTTTTCTCTTAAGTTAACTTTTTCTCTTTACGAGTACAGAAATCCCAGATGCATTTCTAAATTTTGCAAAATTTTTAAATGATGGACTGGGAAAAACCATGGCAAGAATGAGACTTTTTAATAGCACTCTCGGGAGTGAGCGTCCATTTTACAGGATCACCACGTGTCTCCCCACCCCCATATCCTCTTTCCTCTGGGAAAATTCAGTAAATGTTCTGGCCCCCCAGTTGGTTTCTTTTCCCAATTAAACTAAAGACATGCTTAATAAAATAACAATAAACACATCAAACCAAACAAAAATGACAGATCAGGAATCTGGAGAAGGGCTGTGCGTAAATGGATTGAGAGACTAGACAAGAAATATAAATTTGGGAGGCATGGGTAATGAGGCAGGAACCAGCTCTCTAGTGAAGTGGCTCCCCGAATGTCTGCAGCCATGGCTTTTTATTCACACATTTTTCCCTTTAGCAAAGCAGATATACATATCAAAGGTAAGTCCAGGTAAACAACAAAGTACCATCATGTTAGAGGAATTGCCCTCAGCTGTTAGGCAGCAGGTAATAATATGCAGATCTTCAGAATAATATGCATATCTTCAGCCCTGCTGAAGACATCCATCAGCCTTCTGACAAACTACTTGCATTTATTATGCTAAGTACTTAGCCTCCAGCAGAAGGAAAATATTTTTCTTGCTATTATACATAGTCACAAGTTGCACATAATTACATTCTGAGTTGTATTTGTTTCTTCCCATGAGTACTTAAGAGATAGTAAAATGATCTTTTTCTGTGATGATGAGGGACCATTTTATTACCAATCATGGCTGTAATGGTAGGTGTAATCCTACATAATAAAGAGGTAATATGCAAATTGACCATCACTCCAACACACAAGATGGCCACCCCATGGGGTCAAAGATGGCCTCCCCCATGTGGACACAAGATGGCCACCACAAGATGGCCAGCAGGGGAGGGCTGTTGTGGGCAATCAGGCCAGCAGGGGAGGGCAGTTGGGAGGGACCAGGCCTGCAAGGGCAGTTGGGGTGGTCAGGCCTGCAGGGAGGGAAGTTAGGGGTGACCGGGCTGGCAGAGGAGGGCAGTTGGGGGGACCAGGCCAGCAGGGGAGGGCGGTTAGGGGCAACCAGGCCTGCAGGGGAGGGAGGTTAGGGGGGGATCAGGCCTGTAAGGGAGGGCAGTTGGGAGGGACCAAGGCCTGCAGGGGAGAGCAGTTAGGGGGAACAGGCTAGCAGGGGAGGGCATTTAGGGGGGACCCAGGCCTGCAGAAGAGGGAAGTTGGGGGCAACCAGGTCTGCAGTGGAGGGCAGGGGGGGGGGACCCAGGCCTGTATAAGGGAGGGCAGTTGGGGGCAACAAGGCCTGCAGGGGAGGGCAGTTGGGTGGGACCAGGCCTTCAGGGAGGGCAGTTGGGGGAATCAGGCCTGCAGGGGAGGGCAGTTGGGGGCAACCAGGCAGGCAGGGGAGATCAGTTAGGGTCAACCAGGCTGGCAAGGGAGGGCATTTAGGGGTGACCAGGTCAGCAGGGGAGGGCAGATGTGGGTGACCAGGCCTGCAGGGAAGAGCAGTTAGGGGTGACCAGGCTGGCATGGGGCAGTTAGGGGCCATCAGGCTGGCAGGGGAGTGGTTAGGTGGTGATCAGGCTGGCAGGCAGAAGTAGTTATGGGCAATGAGGCAGGCAGGCAGGCGAGCAGTTTGGAACCAGCAGTCCTGGATTGTGAGAGGGATGTCCGACTGCCGGTTTAGGTCCAGTCCCACCAGGATCGGGTCTTAACGGGCAGTTGGACACCCCTTGAGGGGTCCCAGATAGGAGAGGGTGCAGGCAAGGCTGAGGGACACACCCTCTCCATGCATGAATTTCGTGAACCAGGCCTCTAGTCCTCTATAATAAAAGGGTTAATATGCAAATTGATCCTGACAGTGGAACAACCAGTCACTATGACATGCACTGACCACCACGGGGCAGACACTCAATGCAGGAGCTTCCCCCTGGTGGTTATTGCACTTCCACAGGGGAGCTCTGCTGAGCCAGAAGCCAGTCTGACAGCTGTGAGCACAGCAGTGATGGCAGGAGCCTCTCCCGCCTCCTCTGCAGCACTAAGCATATCCTACTTCTGGCTTAGGCCACTCTCCCAGAGGAGCGGGCCTAAGCCATGAGTCAGACCTCCCCCAAGGGCTCCTGGGCTGCCAGAGGGATGGCTGACTGCCAGCTTAGGCCCAATTCCCTGGGGAGTGAGCTTAAGCCAGCAGGTGGCCAACCCCCAAGGGGTCCCAGATGCAGAGGGCACAGGCCAGGCCTAGGGACCCCTCCCCCGCAAGTCCACAAATTTTCATGCACCGAGCCTCTAGTCTATATATATACATATATATATAAAAGACTAAGTGACCGACTGTACATTCATCCACCCGACCAACCGGTCAGTACTTACGACATGCACTGGCAATTTAAAAATAAACGTTGACTCACACATGCGCAATAAATATAAAACTCTCACTGGCGCCAATTGCACGCATGTGTTTCGATCTGCCATGTCGATCGTGATTTTGGTTTTTATTGACATTCTGAAGTTGAAAGAAAGCAGTGTTATCGACAGAATATGTCTGAAGACCAACTACTGGCACAATGCACCTCTAATGCTGAAAGAAGCCGGCCTCATTGACAGCATGTATCTGAAGACTGTGTCATAAGTCAAATTTGAAACTAGGTGCAATCATCACGCTACTGAGAAATCTTAATAGTAAATGGGGTCTTTGTAATGGTACCAGATTAATTATCAAAATATTGTGACTTAACATAATTGAAGCTGAAGTATTAACAGGATTTGCAGAAGGAGAGGTTGTTCTGATTTCAAGAATTGATTTGTCCCCATCTGACACTGGCTTCCCATTTAAATTAATTTGAAAACAGTTTCCTGTGATGCCGGCATTTGCAATGACTACTAATAAATCACAAGGACAAACTCTAGACAGAGTAGGAATATTCCTACCTGAACCCGATTTTGGACATGGTCAGTTACATGTTGCTTTCTCTCAAGTTCAAAGAGCATGTGACATTAAAGTTAAAGTTGTAAATACTTCATCACAAGGGAAATTAGTCAAGCACTCTGAAAGTGTTTTTACTCTTAATGTGGTATACAGGGAGATATTAGAATAAGTTTAATCAATTTATCAGTCATTGTTTTTATGAATGTTGTTTTTATAACATGTTTTTGTTCTTTTTATATCATGTTTTAATATTGTGTTTTTGTTGTTTTTCTATCATGTCTTTGATGTTGTTATTGTTTATTTATTAATCAAATTATATATTATTTTCATATACATTTTACTAATTTTCTTTCATCTCTTACACTTCTATTATAGAGAAAGGGTGAATAATGATATTAAAATATTTCTAATTAATTTCTTTTCAATGTGGACAGATCCATGCACTGGACCACTAGTTAATAAATAACCTGAATCCAGATGTTAGGTGAATTTGGAATAAATGAATTAATTTTGGTGAATGTTTCATATTCTTTAAATACAATAGAAATGTACAAACTTTAAGCCAATTCTATGTTCAGGATTCCTGGAAGGAAAAAATTAGTTTTTCTTCTCAATAGTAGGTGGATGCTACAATGGCTTCTTCACACAAGCCAATGTGAGGTAAAGGAAGTTAATGATGATTTGGGCTACAAAACCTGAAGTACACTAGCCATGCTTAATAACACATGCTTAATCTTTTTTTGTCTTTTTCAATTATGGTTAATTAACAATATGAGGATTTTGATTTCTTAGAATTTCTAATACTACAATAAATATATTTAATAAATGATCAGAGACTAGATATAGTATTTTACATATTTTATGCTAAATATATATATTTTTATTATTTATACGCAGTCTTTGATAGTATATATGTACATATATGAATGTTATATATGTGTGTGTATATACATATATTTGTATGGTCTCAAGGCTGAAGAGTAGGCTGAATAACTGAATGTGAGTGGCATCTGGATACATGGTGCCTATATATTTGTATCTATATATTCTCATGTTCTTGGAGCTCATGAATATTCTCAATGTTTGAATAGTAAGTGGCTTGCTGACATGCAACCCCTTACAGTCAAGTTCCTATAGTGGTAGCACCAACTGTATTACCTATGCTTAAAGAGCAGCTTCCTCATATGCATGCTCAATAACAACAAAATATTTCATGGGGAAAAGAGATGTTACAAAGAAAACAAATTTGTTGTGCATATTAATGCCACTACCTTGATCAAATACAAGTTAATAGGTGTCCTAGTTTATTAGCTAAACATTATACTTAATTTATGAGCAGTTTATTTTTGGAAATTTTTATTATTGGCTCCTATTTTGACATTTTTTTCTTTTCAATACATGTTCATTTGCTTTGCAAGTAAATATCTTGGTCTGAGAAGGAACTATTCAGAATCTGGGGTATTTCTGGATTTGAGCATGAGAGCAGCTTTTATTGTTTGCATCCCTCTGTTTAAGCTGCTTTCAAGAATCTAGAAGTTTCATATAAGGAGAGAAGTTCACTCTTTTGGAGAATAAAATTAAATTATAAAATTATAATTTATGTGGAACTTCTTTCTACAAACAATAATTCAAAATATAAATTAATTAATCTCTATAGGAGAGTCAATATCAACAACTGCTCTTAACAACAATAGACTATTGCTCCTTCACCCAATGGACCCTGGGAATTGTTTTAGCAACTCATTGCCTTTGCAATTGGCCCATACCTACATTGACTCAGACTTAAAATGTTGGTGCTATATAAATTCTAAATTATATTAATAAAATAGCATATGAATAATTTATTGCATTTATTCTACCCAACATTTTCAGCAAATTTCCATAATCCTCAAGACAACCAGAATAAAATGGACTTAAAGTGTCACAAATGATGAAGTTTCTGTGATTTGATTAATTGATACCCTAAAGATATGACCTATTCACCTGCTAAGATGCTAACTATGTAAAGGTGAGAGTAAAATTATAATTACCTGGGATTCGGTCAAGAAAGAGAAAGAGTTCAGTATCCAGTTTAATGGTTCATTCAATAGCTTACCAAGGGATCAAGGTTTGCAGACTTTCTTTTAATTATTAATTTTGATATGTGTCTTAAAATTTATAGCTCTTCTAATTATATAATGGTAGAATTATTACATTGAAAAGAGTCCTTGATTTCTCTTGTCCCTTTCCAAATTTTCATAGGGCACATATTTTCAAAACTTCACTTATACTTAATTTTTTGTTTTCTGTATATCTCCTTAAATACAGACAAACTTAAAAGCCTTAAACCTTAAAGGATCTCCTCTCTTGTAATCCACTCCTACATGTCCAAATTCTACTAACTGCCCAGGTCCCCGAGTAACTTCCCCTCAGCCATGAACAAACACTCTAGAGTTCTACTTGGTTGGAAGAAGTCTCTCCTGTCTCAGAAGTTTCTTCCTACTTGATCTTAGCATCTGGTGCTTAAACTGTATTTTTCTCATTTAGCAGTGTTTTCTAATTAAGTAACTGCATTTAAAAATAATAAAGTCTAACATAAAACTTCAGTCAGTTTTGATAAATGTTCTGTGATTATGTAATACTAGAGGCACGGTGCATGAAATTTGTGCACGGGGTGAGGGGGAGGTGTCTCTCAGCCCAACCTGCACCCTCTCCAATCTGGGACCCCTTGGGGGATGTATGACTGCCATGGATCGGGCCTAAACAGGCAGTCAGACATCCCTTTCACAATCTAGGACTGCTGGCTCCCAACTACTCGCCTGCCTGCCTTCCTGATTGTCCCTAACTGCTCTGCCTGCCAGCCTGATCACCCCCTAACCACTCCCCTGCCAGCCCAATCAATGCCTAACTGCCCTCCCCTGATACCCCGGTCACCCCCAAATGCCCTCCCTTGCATATTCATTCTTTATTAGATAGGGTTTTTTTTCTTTAACATATTGGACAGTCCTAACTGGTTTGGCTCAGTGGATGGAGCATTGGCCTGCAGATTCAAGGGTCCCAGGTTCGATTCTGGTCAAGGGCATGTATCTTGGTTGGGGGCACATACCCAGTGGGGAGTGTGCAGGAGGAGCTGATTGATGTTTCTCTCTCATAGATGTTTCTAGCTGTCTATCCCTTTCCCTTCCTCTTTGTAAAAAATCAATAAAATATATATTATAAAAAAAGAAACATTTAAGATTCCTCCATATCTGCCTGGCTGGTGTGACTCAATGGTTGAGACCCCTGGCTGCCACCACTAGAAGGGGATCGGGCCCTGGCCAGGCTGAGACCCCAGCCCAAGGCTGCCGCCTCAGCCCAGCCAGGCTGAGACCCCTGCCCAGGCTGCCATCTCAGCCTGCCTGGGGATAGCCCGGTGTGGGTGCACGGCTCCAGCCCAGGCTGCCTTCCCTGGCCTGAAGAGAGTGTGGTGGGGTTGCACCACCCTGCTGGCCTGAGACCCCAGCCCAGGCTGCTGCGGCTGGCTGGGTGATCATGCAGTGGGGGTGCCCGGCCCTGCAGGCATTAGACCCCAGCCCAGGCAGCCACCGCAGCCAGGGGATCATGCAGCTTGGGTGCCAGGCCCTGCAGGTCTGAGACCCCAGCCCAAGCCGCCGCCGCTGGTGCCTCCCAGCCAGACACCCTGGACTGCCGCTGCTGGGCAGACTCTGCTGGGGTTAAGAGGACTGGGCGCCACCATCTTGTGGCCATGGCACCTCCATTTTGTCACAGAGTGATGGTTAATTTGCATATTACTCTTTTATTAGATAGGATGTTAGCATAAGGTGAAATTGGGTGAAGGATATATGGAAACTTTCTGTACTATTTTTGCAACTCTTCTGTGAGTTAATATTTTCAAAATCTTAATATACTGTACTTTCCGGCATATAAGATGACTGGGCATATAAGATTTTCCTGGGTTAAAAAGTCGTTTTATACGCTGGAAAATACAGTATATTGTACTATATTGATGGGATTAGATATAATGGATTAGATATATTGGACTACCATATTTTCCAGTGTATAAGATGACTTTTTAACCCAGGAAAATCTTATACGCCCAGTCGTCTTATACGCCGGAAAATACAGTAACATAAAAGTTATTATACTTAACTTGAAAAGAATGCTTCAAGTCAGCCAAATGATGGTGTTATGTAATTATAGGTCTGAAAAAAATGTACAGACAAGAGAATGAATATTATATTTCAGACAAGAGGCTGTCAGCTTTCCTTGAAACACTAAAATAAATATTCAAACTGATAAAAGATCCAAAGACTCCAAAAGGAGAGGACCTTCTTTTCTACACTTTTTGTCATTTCACAACTTTCCTGAGATCATTTGCAGACCAATAGTCCTTTCCTAAGTACAATTTTTTCTTTCAGATACTTTTAGTTCACTAAAATCTTTAAGAGAAGGTAAGTATGTATGAACACATTGTTAAGGAGGGGGGGGGGGGGGGGAAAGGGAATGTTATTTAAATGAACCTCCATAGCTCTGTCTTAACTTTTCCTTATAAAATATACCTGTTTAAAGGGAAATGCCTTAAAAAACAACAACAAAAACAAAACAAAACAAAGGATTAACTAATTCAAAGAACCTGAAAAAAAAAGTACAAATCCCATATATAGGGACAAAAAAAAAAAAACCCTACATCTGCTGTCTACCCATTTGTTAAAATAAGACAATCTGTGCAGCCAGTTTCTGTAATTCCTTTGCAGACTGGCTTAACTTTTCATTCTCATAAAATTGGAAATGGGCTGTTTGGTTTATTGGTAATTGTAGCCGTAGAATGGTCCTATGTTTGCCAGTCCACAAACCCCATAGATGTTTATTCCATCACAGCAGTGCCAGACTGCTGTATTATTTCAGCAAATGACGTTCCTCTGTGAGAAAACAGCAGCTGCTCACTCAAAATAAACTTGTTTCTGTTTATGCTGTCAGCAGAAAGCTGTTTTAAAAGATCATTAGATGCATCATGCTGTTGCAGTATGTTAAATTGTGAAGTAGAAAGAAACATTCCTGAAGGATAAGCACCAAATTACCTCTGTGCCTTCACCATAGAGTGTTTTTCTTTTTTTCTGAAGTATTCAAATCCAGATAAGATTGGTGATCTCGGGTGTTTATACACAATGTTAATGATGCCAAGGTAATGGATTGAAACCCCTTCCAGGTTAGTGAACTCTACACAAAGGAAAACATGTGTAATAGAATAAGATCAAGGGACCTGGTAGTGATGCTAGCTCTGCCAAGCAGAATCTATATATACAACCTTAAATATATGTCTCTTGATAAATCTAAGCTGCAATTTCCCCATCTGATATGAGTGGTCTCTTAAGAACATCATATTTTATTGTTAGCATTTTGTATTAGTTGTGAGAGTACGCATAACTGATATATATGTATTCTTAATCTGAGGAAATTAAACAAACCAGTTTTACTGTAGCAGTCAATAAAGATGTTTTTGTATTAAAAGAGTGACTCATTTATTTCATCTGTCAATTTAAAATATCTAGAAGTAGAATTTGAATTTTTTCCACCAATGGGCCCTAGTAAAATAAATTATGGTGGAATTCTCAGATAAGTGACCATATCACTAGTATGGTTTTCATTAGAAAATTGGATTGGGTTCATTGGAATGCAATATGAACTGACATAGAACTATAAGTTTAAAAGAAAAACAATTAGAAAAGTAAGTTTGTCATATTTGTAGCTTGTCCTCTTTTTTTTTGGAAAATAAAAATATCTATATCCACACACAGTTAGGGGCGACCAGGCCAGCAAGGGTAGGCAATTGGGGACAACCAGGCCAGCAGGAGAGGGGAGTTGGGGGCAATTGGGCCAGCAGGGGAGGGCTGGCAGGGGAGGGCAGTTGGGGGCAATTGGGCCAGTAGGGGAGGTTAGTTGGGGGCAATTGGGCCAGCAGGAGAAGGCAGTAGGGGGGGATCAGGCTGGCAGGGGAGCGGTTAGGGGGCAATCAGGCTAGCAGGCAGGCGAGTGGTTAGGAGCCAGCAGTTCCAGATTGTGAGAAGGATGTCTGACTGCCAGCAGGATTGGGCCTAAACCGGCACTCAGTCATCCCCCAAGTGGTCTCAGATTGGAGATGTTGCAGGCTGGGCTGAGGGACATACCCCACCCATGCATAAATTTCATGCACCAGGCCTCTAGTTATGAATAATACTATTATAAACATCCATGTACAAGTTATTTTCTCACAGGCAAATGCTTTATTTCTATTGTGTATATACCTAGGACTATAATTGCTGTATCATAGGATAGAAGTATGTTGTTTAATTTTACAACAAACTGCTAAATAGTTTCCCAAAGTGGTTATGCAATTTTGCACCACCACCAAAAACCTATGAGAGTGTTAGTTGTTCTGTATACTTGTTAACGCTTGATATAGTCAGCTTATCAATAGTAACTATTTTTATGGGTACCTACTGACACCTCTTTATAGTTTAAAAATTATTTCCCTGGTAATGAAAGGTGCTGGCCATCCGATCACATGCTTGTTTATAGATCTTCTTTTGTGAATTTTTCAGATCTTCTATTCATTTAAAAATATTGAGTTGTCCTTTTATTTTTGAATTGTAAAAACTCTCACAAATACATGTTCAGGTGTATGTAATGCAAACATTTTCTATTTAACTGTAACTTGCCTGCTTACTT
Source organism: Eptesicus fuscus (assembly GCF_027574615.1). Taxonomy (NCBI): domain Eukaryota; kingdom Metazoa; phylum Chordata; class Mammalia; order Chiroptera; family Vespertilionidae; genus Eptesicus; species Eptesicus fuscus. The sequence goes on along the minus strand of NC_072474.1, from coordinate 5,348,183 downwards.
TCTTAACACTAAGTTGAAGAGTTGAATGTTTTACTTTTTTTTTTTAATATATTTTATTGATTTTTTACAGAGAAGAAGAGAGAGGGATAGAGAGTTAGAAACATCAATGAGAGAGAAACATCGATCAGTTGCCTCCTGCACACCCCCCACTGGGGATGTGCCCGCAACCAAGGTACATGCCCTTGACCGGAATCGAACCTGACCTTTCAGTCCGCAGGACGCTCTATCCACTGAGCCAAACCGGTTTTGGCTGAATGTTTTACTTTTGATGAACTCCAATTTATCATTGTTTTTAAGGTTAGTGCTTTCTGTGTTCTAGAAATTTTTGCTTGTATAAAGGTTGTACAGATTATTTCCAATGTATTCTCCTGGGAGTTTTATTATTTTAGCATTTGTGTTTTTTGTGTTAACTTTTATAATAAAAAATACATGACAGTATTTTTAGTGAAAAATATGATACTTTTAACATTAAAAATGTAGGCATTTACAAACAACTTTCATTCACATTGCTGTATCAATAGTGTTTACAAAAGTTCTGTTTTATAAAAAGATACCTGAGCCAAAACCAGTTTGGCTCAGTGGATAGAGCGTTGGTCTTCAGACTGAAAGGTCCCAGGTTCGATTCCGGTCAAGGGCATGTATGTTGGTTGCAGGCACATCCCCGGTAGGGGGTGTGCAGGAGGCAGCTGGTCAATGTTTCTCTCTCATCGATGTTTCTAGCTCTCTATCCCTCTCCCTTTCTCTCTGTAAAAAATCAATAAAATATATTTTAAAAATAAATAAAATAAATAAAAAGATACCTTAGTCCATTTCTCACAGGATGGAAAGCCTACCTGAGAAACTTTTAGTATTTTTTTTTTCTCTTCATCTTATATTTTCAATGTAAGATGACCATCTTAAAAAGACCAGCCACACAAGGAATGGCAGTGTTTGACACAATCCATCTAGTTAACATTAATAGAAATATTTTCTGAATTCTTACCCTGTGTCCCACAATTTTCTAGTTGCTAAAAGTAATACAATTTTTGGGTAGGATTTAATCCATGACATGCAAAAGTATGGTCAAACATAAACATAGACATAATTACAATACAGGTTACAAAGAAAGGGCCAGGAGATAAAAAGATGAGTGTTATTGGCACTCATAATTAGGGTTTATAGACCCAGAACGAGGAAGGAGGGGTCATCCTGGGATAGGTTTCAGCATTCAAATAGTGATTGGATGTGCTGTTTATGCTTGGGAAGCTCATACTATTTGAAAAAATGGTATGAGAAGAGACAATGATTTTGCTTAGCATGTTCCCAGTTTTCCTCAGGCTTTGAATAGTTATTATGGGTACAGAATCAGTCTACCTGTATCCCAGTACTTTTGTTATATATATGTTTTTACATTTCTGAGTCTTACCCAGACAAATGGGTACATTATAGGCTATCTACAAGCAAAGAAGTCACCTGAATGAATATGCAGGTTATCTTTGAATCTTTGTTTGAATCTTTTTTCCCCTTGTAGTTACATTTACCCATCTCCTCTTCACTTTTTTTTTTTTAACCTCACCTAAGGACATGCGAGAAAGAGAGAGAGAGAGAGAGAGAGAGAGAGAGATTGCTGTGAGATAGAGAAACATCAATCAGTTGCCTTTTGTATGTGCCCTGCCCTGACCAGGGATCGAACCCACAAACCTTCAATGCACAGGACAATGCTCAACCAACTGAGCCACTCGGACCCAGTAATCCTCTTTGCCTTTATTTTAGCTTAAGTCTTGGGGTCCAGGTAAGGAATGTTGTTCATAGCTAGTGATTTTGTGTCTAGCAGCTGCCATTCCTTATGTGGCTGGTCTTCTTAAGGTGATCATCTTACATTGAAAATTCTGCTTTTCTCTAGTGTGTGGGCATTAGAAGTAAATGAGATGCATGCTGGAATAATACTTTAAAACTCATTTAGCACTTACTATGTACCAAAGACTATGTTTAGTGCTAGGAATTAAACTGAAAAAAATACAGACACAGCTGCTGTCTTATATATCTGACAATGAAGTGGGAATGGATGATATTGCATGTTAATTACAGGTACAATGAGTAGCACAAGGACAGTGTCATGCTAAGGCATATATAACACAGGGCTGAGTAAGTAACATCTCAAGTGAGTCTTGAGTAGGCAATAGAGCAGGAACAGGAGAATTCCAGAAAGATATACTACATGTGAAACAACTCTGAGATGGAGATGAACGCAGTGCTTTTTGAGAGCTGAAAATGAATCAAAATGGTGACAATGCAAAGCAGGGAAGACACAGGCAGCCAAAGAGGAAATAGGGCCTGATCTCCATGAGTCTTTGAGCAGACCCATCAGTTAGGACACCTTACGCCTTTGTGTAGAAATCAGAAAATGTTACTTCAACTGGCTTTGGTATAAAATGGATTTATTTATCTTATATAACAAGAAATAATAAGGTAAGGTAACTTTGAGGTTGGTTAATTCAGTAATTCATATTATCAAATCATTTCAATATTTTAAATGATAATCTCAAACTTTCAGTAATTCCCTCTAACGTTTCCAAGATGCCTGCATCACTTGCATGCATCACATCTTCATATAACAATACCCAGAGGTTAAACATAATGTATTTTCTTTGTATCCTTTGTTTTTTGTTTGTTTGTTTTTAAAGGGAATTATTCCCATAAGTCCCCAGGAAATTTTCCTTTCATATCATTGGCCAGAATTGGTCATAGGATCATTGGTTTTCTACTCAAGTCACTAGTAAGAGAAATTGACCACCCTAACAAGAGTCATTTGAGGAACTTTTTTTGGGGGGATGGGTAAATGGAGGCATTGAATATACATTTTTTTTTTCTTTCTAAATCTTTATTGTTGAGAGTATTCCAGATGTCCCTTTATTCCCCCATTGTTCCCCTCCACCCAGTTTCTTCACCACTTATTGTCTGTGTCCATAGGTAATGCATATATGCATATAAGATCTTTGTATAATTTATTCTCTCTGAAACTCCCCCTTCCCTCTGAGATTTGTCAGTCTGTTGAATATTTCCATGCCTCAGATTCTATTTTATTCATCAGTTCATTAGATTTCTTGTTAGTTTTTATTGATTTTTAGGTTCAATTCTTCATAGATATGTATTTATTCCCATTTTAATGTTCTGATTTTTTATGTTTTATTTTTCTTTCTTTTTTTTTCTTCAATTAATCTTCTTAAAGAATACCCTTCAACATATCATGTAATACTGCTTTGGTGCTGATTAAATCCTTTAGTTTGTCTTGTTTGTGAAACTCTTTATCTGACCTTCAATTCTAAATGATAGCTTTGCTGGGTAAAGTAATCTTGGTTGTAGGTCCTTGCATCACTTTGAATATTTCTTGCCACTCCCTTCTGGCCTGCAAAGTTTCTATTGAAAATTAGCTGACAGTCCGATGGACTCTCCCTAGGAGGTAACTAACTGCTTTTCTCTTGATGCTTTTAATATTCTGTCTTTGACTTTAACACTTGGCATTTTAATGATGATGTGTTTTGGTGTGGGACTCTTTGGGTTCCTCTTATTCAAACAAGAGGAACTTGTAAGTCTTTTTCTTTCATCAGGTAGGGAAAGTTTTCTGTTATTATGTCTTCAAATATGGTTTCAATATTTTGTTCTCTCACTTCTCCTTTTGGCATCCCCATGATGCAAATGTTGGTATGCTTAAAGTTGTCCCAGAGGCTCCTTACACTATCTTCATATTTTTGGATTTTTTTTTTCTCTTCTGATTGGGTGTTTTTTGCTTAATCATATTCCAAATCATTGTTTGATTCTTGGAATTCTCTAGTCTACTGTTGAATCCCTGTAAATTATTCTTTGTTTCAGTTAGTGTATGCTTAATTTCTGACTGATCCTTTTTCATGTCTTTGAAATTCTCACTAAGTCCCTTGAAGCTCTCATTAAGATCCTTGAGCAACCTTATAACTATTGTTTCGAACTCTGTATCCAGTAGTTTGCTTGCTTCCAATTCTTTCATTTGTGACATGTTTCTTTGTCTTCACATTTTGGCTGTTTCCCTGTGTTTGTTTCTATGTATTAGGTAGAGCTGTATGTCACTTGGAATTGGTGAAGTGGTCTTGTGTAGTAGGTGTCCTACAGGGGCCAATGGCTCAGCCTCCCCAGTCACCTGAGCTGGGCACTCTAGGTGCATTTTTGTGTAGGATGTGTGCATGGTCTTGTTGTAGTTAAGCCTTGACTGCTGTTGGTGTCACTTGGATGAAGTAACCTCCAAGCCAATTGACTGTGAGGACCAGCTTTGACTACAGTGGGAGAGCTGCTGTGCAGGAAACATCAGTATGGAGCAAGACTTGCTTCAGTGGGACTGTCGTGCTCACTGAGTCTGCCCCTTCAGCGTGTCACTTTAGGATGTATAGAATTGTAATCTGGTATGGTTTGAAATTGTCCACTGGGTGCATTGGCTCTGGGGCCTCCTGGAAGATGCAAAGTCAGCCTCTGCCTGGGGACACCCAGCAGAATCTACAGAGAGATCTGAAGATGGCTGATAATTATATTGGGCTTGGAGGTGCCCAGGTGAGGCCCAGCTGTGAAGCAAGGCAGGCTAGTGCTAGTTCCAGGTCTTGGGCATCTTATTGATAGGTTTGGGGCACACTGACTCCAGCTGTTATTTGTTTGAGAGATTTTAGGAACGTCAGAAGCTTCATCCAGGATAGGCCATTCATATAGAAAAGCCATTGCAAACAGCTTGGGTAGGGCTGAAAATTGTTTGGGGCTGGTCTCAGGAAATCACCATAGAGGAGCAAATACTGTGGGTCAAATATGCCTGCTAGTCAGCTCTGCGACAGGGGAGGTCCCAGCACAGGAACAATGTCTCCTGCAAGTACCCCCATCTGGGAGAAAGCTGCCCCTGTATTCCTGCCCACATGCCAGACAATACACTTCCTCCCCTTATGTGCCTGGTTCCTCCAAAGCCACCTCCCAGTGCTGGAGCTCAGAGGAAGCTAATTCTCACTAAGATGTTGTTCTCACATGAACAACAGTTTAAGTTCATCTGCTGACCCTTTAAGAGGAACTGCCTGAGGCTCTTGTAGCCTCCATCACTCAGCCATAATCTCTGCTGGTTATTACATCCCAAAGTTATGGGGACTTCCCTTTCCAGCTCTGGAACCCTGGGCTGGGGGACTGGTGTGAGGCTGGGACTCCTTGATCCTCATGGGAAGCCTCTACAGCCAAGGTATCCCTCCCTATAAAACACACACACACACACACACACACACACACACACACACACACAACACCACACATGGGTATTAGGACCAGCCCTTCCCATGCCTCTCCCTCCCACCCCCCTGAACAATCTTAATGCATTTTCTTCTTTATTTCTTTAGTTGTACAACTTCCATTCAACTAGATGTCAGGTGGTTCTGAATGATGGTTGTTCTGTATTTTAGTTGTAACTTTGATGTCTAACCACAATTCTTTACACTTTCTAGTCTGTGAGTTTGGGAGGTGGGAGGTAAAATGATAGAGCAGAATTTGTTCTCAAGACCAGTCATAATGTTATTAAATATTTGGCAACAATTTCAACTGTAGGTATTAGTAGCCTGCTAGGAGGAGAGAATAGTTGTTGGGTGTGGGCCTCCAGTAAGTGTGTATAGTAGACTAATGACTTACAACTTTATAAAAATGGAATTGGGAACAATTGAGAGGATTTAAGCATGAAAAAAGTAATATAATTTTTGTTAAATGTTTAATTTTTCTAATATAATGAAAATTATATATTTTTTTATAATTAAAAGTATTTATCCAATATGAAAAAAAGTAGCAAGAGAAGACAGGAAAAATGGTTATAATCTAAATATATATAGTAAATAAGAAGTGGTAATCATAGTAGGCATATGAAGGAGAGGGAGAGGTCAATCTTGACACTGAATATTTTCATTAGGACAATTAGTTAGAGAAAGGTACAATTCCCTGTGATAGAAACACTGAAGGGATAGCAGTATTGTGGGTTTGGTGTATATTTTGAGATGCCAATAAGATGTTCAGGTGAATGCCCTGGCTGGTGTCTCAGTTGGTTGGAGCATTGTCCCATGCATCATATAGTTGCAGATTTAATTCCTGGTCAGGGTACATACCTAAGTTGAGGATTCGATCCCCAGTCAGGGCATGTACTAAAGGCAACTGATCAATGTGATCAATGTTTCTCTCTCACTCTCTCTCTCTCTCTCTCTCTCTCTCTCTCTCTCCCCTCTCTCTCCCCCCCCCCCCCTCTCTCTCTCTCTCTAAAATCAACAAACATATCCTTGCGTGAGGGGACAAAAAGATGATCAAGTGAAGGTGTCTGGTGGTAAGCATAGGTATGAAGCTCAGGGGAGAGGCTGTACTTTAGGTATAACTTTGCTAGTATTCATTATAAATTGAAATAAAAAATTGGGTAGATGAGACCAAGTAAGAGGAAAATAGAATGAGAAGAGCAGAGCTATTAATCTGGTCCTGAAAAACGTCAAGCTCAGGGATCGGGAAATGAAGAATTTCTGACAAGGTGAAATAAGAATAGCTCTGAGAAATTGGAGAAAAACCAGTGGAATATTATGTCATGAAAGTAAAGGATTTTGCCAGGAAGAGGGAGCAAATACCAATATCAAATATCTTTTTTAATTTTAAATGTGACCATTGGATTCAGTGATATAAAGAATAGTTTTGGTAAAATGGTATGACAGTTGAGATTGTAGTAAATAGAGTAGTCAATGAATAGTAGGAAAAGATTCACAGAAAGAAAAAGTACTGGATAAAGTTATAGGTAACTTTGTTCATAGGGAAGAAAAGTTTTCTTTGTCCTTAAATGTTTATGCTTGAAGTGGTAGGGAGTTAGTTCCAAAATGTAGGACATACAAAAATACTATGAAAATGTGGCCTCTGCTGTGGATCATAGTCATTATGTTAAACTAGCAACATTTCTTCCATTAATTATTTATTTAGAGCATTAAGTCTGAACAGTTGTTTGATGTAACCTAACTTTAATAATACCTTGCCACATAATTTGGGGGCAAATAATATCAGATAATGATAAAAACTGGAACATTTATCCATTATAGTACATTCTTTAGAATCCCTAGCCTGCTTAAACTTCTAAATTGATATTCAAACAAAATGATTAAGGAGACTCCTTAAACTATCAGAAAGTACATCTGATAACACCATACAATAGACTCTAGCATTGGACTAGATCACCAAAGTGTGGACTATGAATATAATAGAACAGGGGTGGAAGTGTCATTGTTAATCAAGGTGCTTAGTAGATAACTGGTTATTGGACACACAATTCTTATGTTTCTTCAATCAGTTTTATATGAGAGAATATATCATTCACTAGATAGGGTGAATTAACATACTAAAAATAAGATAAATTGTGCCCTGTATTGAGAACTAATTTCAATAAAACTATTTGTGGGTGATTGAAAGTATGATTTTTAAAAAAATGCATGTTGGCTAGGAAAATGTGTTTCTATTCTTTACTAAAGTTATTGTAAATGAATAAACATATTGAATAAGATCTTGATTAATGAAGGCATCTGTAAATGAAATCTAATGGAATATATTAGGTGTATTGATTTCAATTATAGAACTAACAAATCAATTCTAAATATTCCAATGACTTTAATTAAACAGTATCTATCATTTATTTACCTTTCTTCTCTGCTTTATCCTCTGACTGACCAGATTGATGAATGGTATACTCTGTAGTTTACAAAGTAGATCCACTAATCTAGATCTATAAAAAATTAATCTCATGATTCTTACATTTTATAATATTCTCTGGAAAGATTACCCTAACGGTTTGTCTTGAAAGAGTCCAACCCTTGTCCTTTTTTTAAGGGCAAAAACTGGATTTAAAACCTTCATTTTATGTATTATTGGTGGTAATTTCTACACTTTGAACATTTGTGTATGTTGTCCAGGAATGTATTCTATGTTGTCCATCAAGGAAAAAAAGTAATGTATTTATGAAGTGTTCCAGTCAGAATTTATCCCAATATTAAATGCAGGAACCAGTCAGCAGTTCCATCTTTGATAGATCATGTTGTCAAGGCTTTCAGTAAATTTGCAATTCCTACTTGTAAGCAGTTTTCTATGAAAGAAGACAGTATGAATAGACCTTAAATAATTATCTAATCATCAAATTGCTTTGTATTTACTGAAATGAGTTAATTATAAGCCACAAATTTAAGGTACAAGTGTCAAGTTGAATCAATCTTAACATACTTGAAAAAAGTCAGTTAAGTGATTTCATGTTTATATTTATCATTTTAAAAAATCTTTATTGTTGAGTGTTACAGATGTCTCTCTCTTTGTCCCCCCTGTTGCCTTCCTCCACCCAGCTTCTGCCCTACTTTAGGCCTTTACTACCCTATTATCTGTGTCCATGGGTAATGAATATATGTTCTTTAATCTCTTCCCACTCCCCTCACCCCTTTCCTCTGAGATTTATCAGTCTGTTATAAATTCTTTGGTTAATCTCTTCCCACTCCCATCACCTCCCTCTGAGATTAATCAGTCTGTTCCATGTTTCCATGTCTCTGGTTCTGTTTTATTAATCAGTTTATTTTGTTCATTAGATTCCTTGTTCATTTATCTTGAGTTTCAATTGTTGATAGATATGCATTTATTGTCATTTTAATGTTCATCTTTTTTACCTCTTTTTTCTTATTATTCTTTCTAAAGAAGACCCTTCAACATTTCATGTAATACTGTTTTGGTGGTGATGAAATTCTTTAGCTTTTTCTTTAGTTTGTGAAGCTCTTTATCTGCCCTTTAATTCTAAATTATAGCTTTGCTGGGTAGAGTAATCTTGATTGTAGGTCTTTGCTATTCATCACTTTGAATATTTCTTGCAACTCCCTTCTGGCCTGCAAAGTTTCTGTTGAGAAATCAGCTGACAGTCATATGGGCACTCCCTTGTAGGTAACTAACTGCTTTTCTCTTGATGTTTTTAAGATTCTCTCTTTGTCTTTAAACTTTGGCATTTTAATTTTGATGTGTTTGGGTGTGGGCCTTTTTTGGTTCATCTTATTTGGGACTCTCCATGCTTCCTGGACCTGTAAGTCTATTTCTTTCGCCAGGTAGGTGAAGTTTTCTGTCATCATTTCTTCAAATAGCTTTTCAATCTCTTGCTCCCTCACTTCTTCTTCTGGCACCTCCATAATGCAAATGTTGGTATGCTTGAAGTTGTCCCAGAGGCTCCTTACACTATCTTCATATTTTTGTATGATTTTTTCTTTTTGTTCTTCTTATTGGGTGTTTTTTGTTTTTTTTTCTTCATTATATTCCAAATCATTGATTTGATTCTCGGCTCCTACTCTATTGTTGAATCCTTGTAAATTATTCTTCATTTCAGTTAGTGTATCCTTCATTTCTGTCTGGTCCTTTTTCACGGTTTTGATGTTCTCACTATTTTCCTTGAATTTCTCATTAAGTTCTTTGAAGCTCTCATTAAGTTCCTTGAGCATCCTTATAACCATTGTTTTAAACTCTATATCTAGTAGTTTGCTTGCTTCCATTTCATTTAGTTCTTTTTCTGGAGATTTCTTCTGTTCTTTCATTTGTGACATGTGTCTTTGTCTCCACATCTGGGCTATTTCCCTGTGATTGTTTCTATGTATTAGGTCGAGCTGCTATGTCTCCTGGAATTGGTAGAGTGGCCTTTTGTAGTAGGTGTCCTATAGGGCCCAGGGGCTCAGCCTCTCCAGTCACCTGAGCTGGGCACTCTAGGTGCACCCTGTGTGGGCTTTGTGCACTGTCCTGTTGTAGTTGAGCCTTGATTGCTGTTGGTGGAAATTACCCACAGGTCAATTGGCTGTGTAGATAAGCTGTGACTAACAGTGGAAGAGCTGTTGTAAAGGAGACACCCCTATGAAGCAGGACTTACTTCAGTGGGTCTTTGGTGCTCACCAAGTCTGCCCCTTGAGTGCGCCACTCATGGATATTATAATCTGTCATGGTCTGAAGCTGTCCACCAGGTGCATTGGCTGTGGGGCCTCTGGAGAGATTCAAACTCAACCATTGCCTGTGCCCTGCCTAGGGCCATCTGCCATGAGCTACAAAGCAATCTATAGATGGCTGATGCTTGTGTTGGGTTTAGAGATGCCTAGGAGAGGCCAAGTTATGAACCTTGGCAAGCTGCTACTAGTGCTGGGTCTGGGACCACTTATTGAGAGGTATGACCACACTAAGTTCAGCTGCTCTTTATTTGAGAAATTTTAGGAAATTCTGAAACCTGAGCTAGGACAAGCTATTCATATGGGAAAAACACTGCAAACAGCTTGGGTGGGGCTGCAAATTGGGTGGGGCAGGATCTCAGAGAATCACCAGGGTGAAGTGAGCAGTATGTGTCAGGTTATGGAGACTCAGATATGGTGCCCACCAGTCAGCTCTGTGGTAGGGGGAATATCCCAGGACTTTTGTCAGAGAGAAAGCTGCCCCCAAATTCTCGATCTGATGCCAAACAATTTAGCTCCTCCCTGTATGTCTCTGGATTATTTTAAGCTGCTGGCCCAGTGCTGGAGCTCAGAGGGAGTGAGTCCATGTATGTTCATGTGCAGGCCCTATAAGAGGAACACTGGGGACTCCCGCAGCCACATTCCCCACTGTTTTTTATTGCCAGAAGTTATGGGGAACCCTGAACTGACAGTTCTGATGTGGGGCTGGGACCTCTTGCTCCTCACTGAAGGCCTCCTTAGCCAAGATATCCCTCCAGATTAAAAATACACCACACCTGGCTGTCTTTAATTCTCTAGTTGTAGGACTTCCATTCAGCCATATTTTAGTTTGTTCTGGATGATGGTTGTTCTGTAATTTAGATGTAATTTTAATGTGGTTGTGGGAGGTGGCAAGTACCAGTGTTACCTATGCAGCCATCTTGGTTCTTCCTATATTTATCATTTTTCATAGAATATCCTTAAATGCCCCTAAAGAGAGTGTTTAGCAATGATCCTCAAGTTTTCTTTAAGAAATACAAGATTTTTTTGTTTCATGATTATATTAATACTAGAGGCCCGGTGCACGAAATTCGTACATGGGGGAGGGGGATGTGTGTCCCTCAGCCCAGCCTGCACCCTCTCCAATTTGGGACCCCTCAAGGGATGACTGCCTGGTGGGATCGGGCCTAAACAGTCAGTCCCTCTCACAATCCAGGACTGCTGGCTCCCAACCGCTCACCTGTCTGCCTGCATGATTGCCCCTAACCACTTCTGCCTGCCAATTAACTGATGGTCAATTTGCATATTACCCCTAACCACTCCCCTGCCAGCTTGATAGACAACTAACTGCTCCCTTGCCAGCCCAATTGCCCCCAACTGCCCTACCCTGCTGGCCTGGTCCCCCCCAACTGCCCTCCTCTGCCAGTCCAGTCACCCCTAACTGCCCTCTCCTGCAGGCCTAATCGCTCACCTGCCTGCCTGCCTGATCACCCCTAACTGCCTCTACCTGCCTCATTGCCCCTAACTGCCCTCCCCTGCTGGCCTGATCGCCCAAAACTTCCCTCCCCTGCTGGCCATCTTGTGTGTTGGAGTGATGGTTAATTTGCATATTACCTCTTTATTATATAGGATACTTAGCTATTCAGTCATTGAATATTTATTAAGTGGCTGTTTTATGATAGTTATTGTGCCAAGTGTCCTAATATTTTTGCTTCTATGATATAAACTCTCCTGGTTTTTAGCCTATCTCTTTGTTTTATTCTACTTTACTTTGCCTTGCAGGCAGCCCTTTAGCTCTGTCTTCCTTAACCTTTTGCACTCGGATGTCGAGATTAAAATTACTCTTTGAATGTATCAATAATTTGAAATATAAAAAAAATCCAAATAAATAAGTTTGTATGAAAAGAAACTCCAGTTTTTTATTCTACTGCCATGCTTTGTAAAATCTGGGGTATTTAAAAAATTAAATCCCGAGTAGAATAAAGGAATGGAGAAAAAAGCAAGCGAGTGCAAAGGGTTAAGTGTTGATTTTCCTTAGAAATATATTTGAAGCCCTCTTTTTACTCCTCCAATTCTCCAGAGGTGATTGTATCTACTGCTATCATCTTTGTGGGGAACAGGCAACACAACAGTAGATAAGCCTTGAGTTTTAGAGTAATGTGCAGCTGGAAAATTAAGCTATGAGTAGGAATTGGGACTTTATTTTATGGGCAACAGAAGGATTATTAGCACAGAAATATAAGGAAAATACTGTGGCTAATGCAAGGTTAATGAGAGAATACCTAGGCCTAATCACAAATGTTGTCCTGTCCTGGACAAAAGTTTGTCCCGTTCTACTTTAAGGATGCAATCCAGCCCTCAAGAGGGAGTAATCTCAATTTTAACTTATAATAAATTATAAAAGAGCTTTTCCTGGCCTCATATTAAATCAGTTTCAATGATAGAAGCTTTGGGGTTTCACAGCTCCAACCTTAATTATCTAGGGGGAAAGTATAATGTATGTAGATAGAAAGGTAGGGAAGAATTCATAAGCTTGTTGATGCATAGTGATTTTTTTGTACCTATCTTGTGAATCCCACCTTTTTCTTCAAGAGCAGTTTTTGAGCAGTAGCAGGCTCATTTTTTAAGATGCCTCAAAAGCATTTCATTGCTTTATTTTAATAGCAGTCAAAATTTATTGATACCTGTAACTTTGCTTGCTTTCCTCATCCTTTTTTATAACAACATCTTGATTTCTTTGGAAAACTATTTAACTCGTTCAAAAGATCATGGTAGAATTAATTATCAAGGCATCACACCTTTCTTGGCTAAGAGGTGAAAAGAGGACATAGCTCAGCCAATCAGATTTTTCCTGAAATTTGGATATTTAGTGAAGTGAGATAAGGAAAGGAAATGGTTGAATATGACTTATTTCATTCCCAGGGTTTTGAACAGACTCTTTATGTTCTTACTCCCTATATTTCTATACTACCTTGGTCCCTGAACTTTCCAAGGTTTGGTTTTTCAGGTTTCCTTTCAGATCTTAGAGAATTTTATTCATATACATCAATAAAATTATCTAGGTTATAAGTTACCAAAAATAGGTTTTCACTGGTGGTAATTAGATATCACTAATTTATTTTTGTTAGAGGTTGTTCAAAACCTTAAAAAAAAACACAAGTAAGCAATGCACCTCAAATTTTGCTTTTAATAAGGCAACAATTTCTGTTTCCAAAAGAACACTTATTTTTTAGTAAATACGTATGGATTTTTACACGAAGACACAGTGAATCAACCCTGGCTGTGTAGCTTATTTGATTAGAGTGACCTCCAGATACTCCAAGGTTATGGGTTGGATCCCTGGTCAGAGCACATACAAGAATCAACCAATAAATGCATAAATAAGTGGACCAACAAATCTTTCTCTCCCTCTCTCTCTCTTTCTCTCTCGCCTTTTAAGGTCAATTAAAAAACAACAACAACAACAACAATACATATGACACAGTGGATCATTGAGTGATCAAGCCTCGGAGAAGTTTTGAGCTTGAAAAGCAGTATGACATGCTATCCTAATTTATGTCAATACTCAACTTTGAGTTTCTTGCAAGCAGAGACCTTGTTTTAGTCATCTTTATATCCTCCTTCTGAGCCTAGTTGGTTTCTCTCCCCATCCCCTATCCCAGTGGCTACTGAGATGAAACATCTAGTCTTTGTTTTTACATTGTGTGTTATAATTGCATTAATATTCACACAGAAACATGGTATCAACTATAAATTTATTGAGAACTTAATTATAAAAGTCCAAACTTGATATCATTCTCCTACAAAGCACCCTGACTTTAAATGAGTATAAACTTATATAATAGTTTTTCATAGTTTATTTGCATCCTACTTAATTGTATTCAAATACTTATGTTGAATGAATTAAAATTCTTCCAATGGTTCTCAACCATGGATGCACATTAGAATCACCTGCAGAGTTTTCAAAAATACTGATTATATATCTCCCTCAGAATCAGTATCCCTGGAGATGAAATCTGGAAATCTGCTTTCTCCCCAAGTTTTCAGGAGATTCTGAGGTGCACTCAGACCTGAATAAGTCCTTCTTTAACTCTGTTAGACCATCCTAGTAAGACACCAGTAGGTGTGAAAACTAGAGTCTTCTTTTTTTCCTATTAAGTGTATATGGTTTTAAAATTGAGGAAGTGTGAAATTTGGCTGTCATCTGACTACACTTTGCTTATAACATTAAAGAACAAGATAATAGAGCTCAAGAAAAAGGCTGTTTATTTTTTAACTAGAAGACTGGTGCACGAAAATTTGTGCACTGTGGGGGTGAGGGTGTCCCTCAGCTCAGCCTGCACTCTCTCACAGTCCAGGATCCCACAGGAGATGTCCACCTGCTGGCTTAGGCCCGCTCCCTGGATGATCAGGCCTAAGCTGGCAGTCAGACATCTCTCTGGCAGCCTGGGAGCCCTTGAAGGATGTCCACAGGGAGCAGGCCTAAGCCATTAGTCGTATATCCTTAGTGCTGCCATGGAGGCAGGAGAGGCTCCGCCACCTTCACTGCACTGGCCAGTCATGAGCCGGCTTCTGGCTGAGCGGCGCTCCCCCTGTGAAAGCGCACTGACCACCAGGGCGCAGCTCCGGTGTTGAACGTCGGCCTCCTGGTGGTCAGTGTGCCTCATAGTAACTGGTCATTCCTGGTCGTTCCACTGTTAGGGTGAATTTGCATATTACCTTTTTATTATATAGGATTGTAGTTATTTTGACCAAGCATCCACTATGTGTCAGGCACTGTTCTAAGTGCTGATTATGTACTAAGTCATTTTATTCTCACAGCAACATTAGTAGAAAGTACTTGTTTTTTTATAGATCAGGACACTGAGGCACAGATATGTTAAGACATGTTAGAAATCCACCCTAGATCACAATCACAATTCTGGCAATTCTTCACCTGCATTCTCAGTTACTATACTATAATGATTTATATTCTGTGCAGCAATATATAGTTGGATCTAAAAATGCAACCAAGCTATCAATTCATTAGAGAGTATAAGTGGGGAAAGGAAAAAATTTCTTAAATTTGTTTAAAAATAACCTTTTGTTTTTGGTCTGCTACATAAAGCAATAATTTTTATAGATCTTTTTCCCCCTGAACAATTCATTGAACCCTTTGGTACTATTATGTATCTTGGCCATAATGCCTGGGGCTATGAATATAAAATCTACAAAACTAAATTTGGTTTATGATATGTTATACATATACAATTTTAAACTTCTAGCAAATGTTTAAAACTACCGACACAGTACTGACTCTATTTTGATCTCACTTGTGTGTGAGCCATCTTTGAAAGGCAATGCTTCAAGAAGTGACAGCTAATGTAAGAGTCCCCAGTGTTCATCATACCTTCAGGTTAATCCTTTCTTTAATGCTTAGGTGCTCACAGGCAATGAGGTGGGGCAAACATATCAATTCCAGCACATCTGAAGTACTGGCAGGGAAAAATCTGTGCTCAGTGGTGCAGTGTGTCAGGAGAGAAGCTTAAGCCTATCTGATATGTGCATCACTGAACTTGGGCATCTGGCCAATGTTTAACACCATTAGTGCAGTGCAATTTTATTGTAATCATTTATTCTAATGTCAAGGCCAAGAGAAGCATTTCCACCAACTTCTACTTTCCCATCAGTCACAATATGTACTCCAGAACTCTCAATGCAGGGACTTGAATTTGCATATTAGTACAGAAGCAAAATACTAGTATATTTATTCCTTTCATCATTGGAAGGTGAGACAGAGAGGTGATCATGGGAGCAAGGACTAGCTATTTCTAAATCTTTCAGTTCTAAAACATACCTGCATAACAGATACCGTTTTAATCAGGATTTCAAAATACAACCAAACATTGTAATATTTGGGAATCAGCAGCTAAAAGGAGAAGACAATTTTCAGAGTTGCTTATTATTTTAGAAAGATTACATTTTGGTCTATCCTATACTCTGAAGATTAGAACACAGAGATATTCCACATACTAAACTGAAATAATTAACAAAAGCAGCATCTTAAGTAAAAATAGACACTGAAACTACCAAATCTATTATTTTGATGTTACTATTCTGTTGAGTCTGTCTACAAACCTTTGAGAATTTTTTCAATAAATTTTCTAGATTAAAAGCTATTTGAACTTTGTGCACATGTGGTCATAATAAAGGGTAACTGAGCAACTCTATATCACAGCTTATAAACCATTGAAGGCAATGAGAACAAATAACTATATATTGACATTATCTCTTGATCCCATCACATCTTTGCATAATTTCCTTTCCTCCCCCTCCTACATTCTATTACATGTCCTATGCTTGACGTTCCTGCTCCACATTGTCTAGTTCTGATAGCCTTTTCTTCTTCATCAGTATTAGCCAAGGAATTCCATCTCTTCTTTATCTTTTATGAAATTACTAGAGGCCTGGTGCACGAAAATCTGTGCACTCTGGGGGCTTCCTCAGCCCGGCCTGCGCCCTCTTGCAGTCTGAGATCCCTCAGGGAATGTCCACTTGCTGGTTTAGGCCTGCTCCCCGGGGGTTGGGCCTAAGCTGGCAGTCAGACATCCCTCTGGCAGCCTGGGAGCACTCGGGGGATGTCCAACTGATGGGAGGAGTGGGCCTAAGTCACAATGGATATCCTTAGCACTGCCGAGGAGGCGGGAGAGGCTCCCACCACCACTGCTGCACTCGCTGCCATCAGCCAGGCTTGTGGCTGAGCAGAGTTCCCCCTGTGGGAGCGTACTGACCACCAGGGGGAGCTCCTGCATTGAGCGTCTGCCCCCTGGTGGTTAGTGTGCATCATAGTGACTGGTTGTTCCTGGTTTTTCTGCCATTAGGGTCAATTTGCATATTACCCTTTTATTATATAGGACTATATTTTACTACTAGTGGCCCGGTGCATGAAATTCATGCATGGGGGGGGGAGGGGGCCCTCAGCCCAGCCTGCACCCTCTCCAATCTGGGACCCCTCAAAGGATGTCCTATTGCCGGTTTACAGGGATCAGGCCTAAACCAGCCGTCGGACATCCCTCTCACAATCTGGGACTGCTGGTTCCTAACTGCTCACCTGCCTGCCTGCCTAATTGCCCCTAACCACTCTGCCTGCTGGCCTGATCACCCCTAACTGCCCCCCGTGCCAGCATGCTCACCCACAACTGCCCCCCTGCTGGCCTGCTTACCCCACCTTCCCTCTCCACTGGCCTGCTCACATCCAACTGTCCCCCCCTGCTGGCCTGCTCACCCCCTCCTTCCCTCCCCACTGGCCTGCTTGCCCCCAACTGCTCCCTGCTGGCCTGCTCACCCCCAATGCACCCCTCCCACCAGCCTGATCACCCACAACTGCCATCCCATTCTGGCCTGATCACCCACAACTTCCCTCCCTCTTGGCCTCTAACCACCTCTACCTTGGCCCCGCCACAATGGCTTTGTCCAGAAGAATGTCCGGAAGGTCTCCTGGAAGGTCTCCCAGTCTAATTATCATATTACCCTTTTATAGTATAGATAGAGGCCTGGTGCACGGGTGGAGGCCGGCTGGTTTGCCCTAAAGGGTGTCCCGGTTCAGGGTCGGGATTCCCTTGGAGTGTGGGGCAGCCTGGGTGAGGGGCCTGTGGTGATTTGCAGGCCAACCACACCCCCATGGGGTGAGAGTCCCCGCTGGGGTGGCATGTCCAGCCTAGGTGAGAGGCTGAGGGCTGTTTTCAGGCTGGCCATGCCCCCTGGCACCCCAGACTCCCAGTCCCTCCTTGAGCGGAGGCCAGGGCGGGCTAGAAGCTTGGCTTTCTCCATTGCCAGGGGCAACCCAAGCTTCCTGCTAGCTCTAGCTCTATGGCCACTGCCATCCTTGTTGGGTTAATTTGCATACTCACTCCTGATTGGCTGGTGGGTATAGTGGAGTGATGGTCAATTTGCATGTTTCTCTTTTATTAGTGTAGATAATTATATATGTTATTTTTTAACTTTAATAACAATAGTTCCACTTATCAAAATAAAATTTTTCTTATACTTTTTATTCCCCAATTTGCATGATCTCTAACTTATTTACATTTTTGTTTTAAAATTTATCCTGACCCATGGCTACTGAAAATCGTGGATTATTAAACCTAATATGGGCCATGATGTCAGTAGTCAAGTCTTCTCTCTGATTTTTTAATGTTCTCTAGAGTATTCCAGACAAGTGGTTAACCAGGTTTGCCTGGATGCCTCAGAGTAGGGAGCTTATCACTTCACAAAAGCAATCTAAGTGATATTATTCAATATTGTTCATTATATTATACCTATATGTGACTTTAAATAATTTTTGTCAGTTGGTCCCAATTTTCTCCTCTGGTACATGAAATTTAAAACCTCATTCACCTAACAATTTTCCTAATATTTAAAAATCCCCCCCTAACTTTTTCCTTTCTCTGGGATAAGCATGGTAGTTTGCATATATGACATAGTTTCATGAATATCCAACATAATCACTATCTTAGTTACTCTTTTCATATGCTCCATTTTTTTCATATGTGTCATAGATATGGAAATGTTCTACTCAGATACCTCTTAAATCTTCTGCCCAGGTGAGGGGAGTGAGGTCAGAAACAGCCTTCAGTTGTCAGTTCCTTCAGAATCAGAGTTAGCTGCAGGGCAGAGACTTAACCAAGGCCATGTACTTCCCAAAGCAGCCCACCTTTTTTGACAGAGGGAGGCAGAGGTTTAAGACCCAGCTTTTTCTGTCCAAAGGAGGAATAAATGATGACCAATACTAGCTCCATAGTGCCCCCACTGGGTTGGCTAAAGCTTTGTTTCACTTCTCTGCCTAGTACTGTTTCTTCTCCCCACCCTGCCTTTTCACATATGTTGAGCCTTAATAAACATCTTGTACTTCAAATTTGATCTAATTGTCTACTTTGAGACAACCTAATCTAAGACAATATTTCTTTCTACTTATATTGCTCTTTGTCCAGACTAGTTCAGAATGTATTTTGAACCAAGTGGAGACCCTCTATTTATTTATATTAAATGTAATTTTAAAAATATTTAACCATCAAATATTGAATCTGAATTTTTCAGAGTTGTTTTGGGGCGTGGGGCGGCCTGAGCGAGGGGCCTTTGGTGGTTTGCAGGCCAGCCACGCTCCCTGGCAACCCAAGAGGAGGCCCTGGTATCTGGAATTTATTTTCCTTCTACAATTGAAACTTTGTAGCCTGGAGCAGAGCCAAGCCTGGGGCTCTGGCAGCCATTTGTGTTGGGGTTATAATTGAAACTTTGTTGCCTTAAGCGGGTGGGCCCGGCCAGGGTGTGCGGAAAAGCTTTGCTTCCCCTGTTGCCGGTGGCAAACCTGGCCTGCTCTCTCAAGCTCCATTCTGCCGCCATTTGTTTGAATTTGTTTACCTTCTATAATTGAAACTTTGTAGCTTGAGTGGAGGCTTAGGCCTGGCAAGGGCAGGCAGAAAGCTTGGCTTCCTCTGTTACCTAGGAAACCTTGCTCTCTGTGGCCGTAGCCATCTTGGTTTGGGTTAATTTGCATGCTCGCTCTGATTGGATGGTGGGTGTGGCTTGTGGGCGTGGTTTGTGGGTGTGTCGGAGGCATGGCCAATTTGCATATTTGTCTATTATTAGGTATAATGTACTTAATATGGTTTTCTAGTAATAGTACACATAAGAATGCAATTGATGGGTCATGGAATATATCTGTGTTTATATTTGACAGATATCACCCATTTTCCAAAGAACTTGTACCAATTTGCACTTATACCCACATTATATGAGAGTTCCAGTTATTCAATATCCTTACCAACACTTGTTACTCTCAATATTTTCCATTTTAGCCATTGCGGCAGTCAGAGGTAGTTGCCCTTCATAATCTATTTTTTTAGCTTTCGTTGATTATTAGTGAAATAGGGCATTTGAGTTATGACCATTTGGACTTCTTCTTCTGTGAAATTGTTATAAATGTTTTTAAAATTATTTTTGGGTCCGTTTTTCACTACTGATTATTGTTTTGATTATCTCTCTTCCCCTACTGACTATTGGCAAATTTCATATGATTTGGATATAAATAGTATGTTGGCTATGTTTAAAAATATATTATTCTACTCTGTGCCCTGCTTTGTTACTTTTGTAATGTCTAAAAATAAGAGACTTTTAAAAGTACTTAAGTAGTTCAATTACTGATTATTTCCTTTATAATTATATATTTTTTGTCCTGATATCTTGATCTGATTCCAAGGTCTTGAATATATTTTTCTATATTATTTTCTAGAAAGCTTATAGTTTTACCACTCAGAAAAGGGTTTAAAAATGAAGTAGAAGAAATAGTTTAACTATTTCTCTTTGATTCTATCAAATCTTGCTGCAGATATTTTGAAGCTGTGTTATTTGCATACCAACTAAGAATTGCTTTCTTCTTGATGAAGTGATCCTTTTATTGTTAGAAATATTTCTAGTTTTGACTCCTATAAAACATATTTTTGCAAGATATTGATATATCTTCATTAATTTTTGTTAGTATTTGTGTGATGTAGTTTTCTATTCTTTTACTTTCATTCATATTATGGCTTTTTATTAACATGTATGTCTTGTAAAAGCACATATTTGGGTTTTGTTATTTTATACAATCTATAATCTTTATCATTCAATTATAGTTTTAGTCTACTTATATTTAATGCAACTACTAATATATTTGTGTTTAAGTCTATTGTGTGTGTATTTGTTTTTCATTTGTTCCATCTGCTCTTTGCTTCAACATTCCTTCTTTGTTTCTTATTCTTCCAGGGCATAGAATTCTATGTTGGCAATAATTTGTATCTTGTCATTGAGATATCATTTGTCTTCCTATTCCTTTGTATGCAATGGATCTTTTATCTATAGTTATGTGGACAATTTCTCCCTTTCTTTCATTTTCACACTTTTATTCTTATGTTTTCTTTGTACATATGTAAGATCATTAGAATAAATTTAAATTATTTCTTACATGCTTTCTCTTTTATTTTTTTATTATTTCACTTAGTATTTACTAATCTTGTTTCCTGTCATGTTTGAGGTTTTAATTTCATAGTACTTATTTTTTTAGTCTTGTAGCTTCCATTTTTTATTTTATATATCCTAATTACTTGTTAAGATCTTAATTTTGTCAATTTTCTTCCATTTTCTTTAATGTGTTGTTAATACTGTCATTTTAATTCCCTGTTCATTAGTTTTATTATGTGGATAATCCTTAAGTTTCCTTTTACTGTCTATTTTGCCTTCATGATTACATCCATCACATATAATGCATCTTCTCATATCTCATAATACTTGATCATATGCTATTGATAGATATCCATAGAGGTAGAAATTGATGCCATTTATTTCCAGTAAATGTACTGTTTTATGCAGATATTCTGAAAGGCTTATATTCAGTCTAATCAGATATTGAACCAAGATAGAACTGAGTTGAAACTCCAGTTGATTTAGTGAGCTTTTTTTTAGAGTTTGCTTATTAGCTAGATAAGTGCATTCATTTCTCATTAAAAATATGAAATCATTTGGTCAGAGAAACTTATTATTTTAATGGTAGCTTTAATAGAAATCTGATGTACTAACCTGTTTGGGGTAGCATTTCCTAAGCTATGGTCAGGAGGATTATATGTTAAAGAGGAAAATATTAAATTACTTGGTCAAAAACTTTTTGAAACACTGCACTGCCTGGTAGGTATTTGCATAAGCACGTAAACACAACAAATCTTTGTGTTAAACAATAAAATAGGTTTTTCAGAAATATTTGATTTGGGAAAACTTTTATTTTTGCCTGAAAATCTATCACTCTTACAAAATACTACTACTCTTAGGAACATTTTGGGAAGCTTGACATAAGGGAATATCCAAGTCTACTGTCAATTCTCTTTTCTTCTTTCGTGTGCCTGTTTTTTTCTTCTATTTCTTATTACATGGCTTTATTACCATGTAAATATTATGTGTAAAGTTGATGAAACATCTGAATCCCTCTGGCTTACTGAAAATTCCCCAGAGAGTTCATACTATGTTTAGATACAAATTCTGTTGTCTAAACTTCTTTCCTTTGTTGTGACAACTATATTAGTTTCTTATGCCTGCTGATGTAAATTACCATAGATTTAGTTGCTAAACAACAAAACAACACTATTTTATTAGGTGACAGCTCTGGTTGTTGAAAGTCTGACTGGCTAGTGATTGAGCTCAAATTAAGGTGCTTGCAGGGCTGCATTTTTTTCTGAAGGTCTAGAGGAGTATGGTAGGTAGAATAATGGGCCTTCATCTGTGCCCAAATCCTTTTATCCCTGGAATTTGTGTTACATTATCTGGCAGAAGGTACTGGAATTACAGGTGGAATTAAAAGTGCTGATAAGCTGACCTTGAAGTAGAGTTTATTTTGGATTATTTTGGTAGGTCCATAAAAGTGAAAGCAGGGGGTAGAAGAAGGACGAATGTCTTATGCAGCATGAGAAATACAATCAGCCATTATTGGTTTTGAAGATCAAAGACAGCCACAGGCCAAGAAACGTGTGCAGCCTGCAGAAGCTGGAAAAGTCTAGAAAATGGATTCTCCCGAGAGCTTTCTCATGGCCTGCAGCCCTTTGGGACTTGGTGAAACCTATTTCAGATGTGTGACCTTCAGAAGTTTAAGATGATTGTGAACATTAATTTTATGTCTCAACTTCACTAGGCCACAGTGCAGGGAACTAAGATATGTGATCATGGGCCAGTCCAGATGCCATTGTGAAGGTATTTTGTAGATGAGATTAACACTTAAATCAGTAGACTTACCCTCTATAATGTGGGTGGGTCTCATCCAGTCAGTTGAAGGCCTTAAAATAAAGACTGATCTCCACCAAAGCAAAGGTAATTCTACCAGCAGACTGCTTTAGGGTTTGAGCTGCAACATAACTATTCTTTAGGTTGCCTACATGTCATGCAGATTTCGGATTTACCAGCCCCCACAACATACATATATGTATGTGTGAATACCGCCCCCTCCACCCGCCCCCCTGGAAACACACTCCTTATTGTTTCTCTAGAGAACACTGATTAACACAATAATAAATCTGTGTTGTTTTAAACCACCACATTTAGGGTAGTTTGTTACAGTAACAATAGGAAATAATACAAGGATAATCCATTTCCTTGTCTTGTTTTTATAATCCAGGATAATCTCTTTATTTTAAGGTCAACTGATTATCAACCTTAATTTTATTTGTAATCTTAATTCCCTTTACCTCTTAACATAACATATTCATTTTCCTTGGGCATTATGATATGGGCATCTTTGGGGACAGGTTCATTATTCTGCCTACTACCACAACCATTTTATCAAAGCATGAAACTACTAATTTTGATATTTAAAGGAAATCAATTAGTGCTGATTTCAATAAATTTGCTTGGTCCATAGAATTCTTGTACTAAATTATTCTTGATTTTCAGGCATTGAGCATTTGCTGGATAGATGGCTTCTAGCTCTAGGATCTTGAAATTCTGGTTCAAAATTAAAGAAGCACTATATTGCTTCATAATTTCCAAAACTAGAGTCACTAAGTTATTATGTTAAAGAAAACTTTGGAGCCAAGGCTTTGTGATTATAATCGGCAAAATCAGTTAAGCTAATTTTTAATCTGTTCAGATGACCTCTGTATAAAATTTTATGCAACTATTTATTCTTTGCACTAAATGTTAAAATAGCATTTTAATAGCTAACCTATTGTTTGGCAGTTGTTATTAATAAAGAAAATAAAGTTGTTTTTTAATCACCATGGTCTTAACATCATCTTAGTTTATCATTTGTTATCAGTCCAAGAAGCATAGTATTTTAATATACAGCGTATTTGATGTGTGCTTTGGTTTTGGCATGCACATGTACACACACATGCACACACACACAGAGATTTAATTTAGCTTTCTAATTCATTTGCATAGTTTTTAAAGCTGCTTTACAAGGACAATGCACCATATTTTTTTCAAGGCCAAAATAGTGGTAAAGTGCTGACAGTCCTTGTCTAGCTTTAGGCTTAACGGCAGAGTTTTCATTACAGCAAAATCAGAGGGACTTTGAGCTTGAGAGCAGAGGAAGGATGAAGCCATGCTGATTGTTAACAGATATGGTCCTGAGCATACAAGAGTAAGGGACAACTGGGTAAATGGGTTTCACTTGCCCGCTGCCTTCCTAGCTTATAAATAGAAGGAAAACAAAGTGATTTATTTATAAGTGATTTATTTATAAGTGATTTATTCTAGAATATTTAATCAGTGCTATTACTAAGGCCTTATGCTTACATAACTATCAGCAGTAAATATTTGAATTGCCATTCAAATATATAAGACTAGAATATCATTTTGGTTAACATGAATGGAGGTTGTAATAGAAAAAGTCCTCATGTAGGATTAAGATGGATTATTTAGACCTAATTAATGTAGCACTCACCTGGTTTGTGTCACTGAGCAAGTCATTTAACCATTTCCTCTGCAAAATGAGGACCTTGAATAGATTATCACTAAAGCCTTTGCTAAATCTTTTAACCCCTCATTCTAATTACATGACATTTCTCTAATTCCTCAGAAATAAATCTACCTCTCTCTCTTTTTTTTTTTTTAGATTAAGTATTAAGAACATAAACTGCCTTTTGTGTTAATCTAATCATTCTTAAATGTTAGTGTCCCTGGAATTATGTCTGATATATCCTTTGTATTCACTTCAGCAATAAGGAAAATACTTGAAAAATATATATTTAATACTCATTAATGTAAAATAAACTAATTCCAAATATATCTCATGCATGAATGTTATTTATTTTTATGCATTAATGTTTTTATATTTAAGAGTTATTTGGTAGCTCTCTTCTTAATTTTTTAAGGAATTACTGGACTGCTTTCCATACTGGTAGTACCAGTCTATATTCCCACCAGCAGTGGATAAGGGTTTCCTTTTCTCCACAACCTCTCCAACATTTATTATTGCTTGTCTTGTTGATAATGGCCACTCTAACAGGTGGAGGTTATATCTTATTGTAGTTTTGATTTGCATTTCCCTAATTGCTAGTAAGGTTAAACATCTCTTCATATATTTATTGGCTGTTCATATGTCTTTTTGGGAGAGGTGTATTTTCAGGACCTCTGCCCACTTCTTGATTGGGTTATTTGTTTGGTGTTGAGTTTTATTTGTGCTTTATATATTTTGGAAATTAAACCTTTATTGGAGCTACTGTTTGCAAATATCATCTCCCATCTGGTTGGCTTCCTCTTTGTTTTGTTGTCAGTTTCTTTTGCTGTGCAGAAGCTATTTAGTTTGATGTAGTCTTATTCACTTATTTTTGTCTTTACTTCCCTTGCCTTTGGGGTCAAGTTCATAAAATGTTCTCTATGACCAAGGTTCATAAGTTTGGCACCTATATTTTCTTCTATGTAACATTGTTTTGGGTCTTATATTTAGGTCTTTGATCCATTTTGAATTAATTTTTGTACATGGGGACAAACTGTAATCCAGTTCCATTCATTTGCATGTGGCTTTTCAGTTTTTCCAGCACCATTTATTGAGGAGACTATATTACTCCATTGTGTGTTTATGTCTCCTTTGTCAAAAATTATCTGTCCATATACATGTGGTTTTATATCTGGGCTCTCTATTCTGTTCCAAAGATCTGTGTGTATGTTTCTCTGCTAATATCATGCTGTTTTGATTATTGTAGTTTTGTAATATAATTTGAAGTCAGGTAATATGATACCTCCAACTTTGTTCTTTTTTTCTCAAGATTGCTTTGGATATTCAGGGTCTTTTGTGGTTTCATACAAACCTGATGATTTCTTGTTCTGTTTCTTTAAAAAAATGACTTTGGGATTTTTATGGGGATTGCATTAAATCTGTATATTGCTGTGGGTAATATGGCCATTTTAACTACGTTGATTCTTCCAATCCATGAACATGAGATATTTTTCCATTTTGTTGTGTCTTTTTCAATCTCTATTAATAATGCTTTGTAATTTTCAGTATATAGGTCTTTCACATTCTTTGTTAAACTTATTCCTAGGTATTTTATTCTTTTGGTTGCAATTGCAAAAGGAATTGTTTTTTTCATTTTTTTTTCTGAAGTTTTGTTATTAGTATACAGAAAAACAATGGATTTTTGTACATTCATTTTGTATCTTGCTACTTGACTGTGTATTATTGTTTCTAATAGTATTTTGGTGTAGTCCTTATGGTTTTCTATATACAGAATCATGTTGTCCACAAAAAGTGTCAGTTTTACTTCTTCCTTCTCTATTTGGATGCCTTTTATTTCTTTCTCTTACATTATTGCTCTGGCTAGGACTTTCAGAACTATGTTGAATAAGAGTGGTGAGAGTGGACATCCTAGTCTTATTCCTGATCTTAAAGGAAAAGCTTTCAGTTTTTTACCACTGAGAATAATATTAGCTAAGGGTTTATCATATATGGCCTTTATTACATAACAATATACCAAAAAAAAAAAAAACTGGGTATATACCTGTAAAACTTGAAAACATGTATTTGCAAAGATATATGCACCCCTACGTTCATTGCAGCATTATTCACAGTGGCCAACACATGGAAACAACCAAAATGTCCTACAATAGAGAACTGGATAGAAAAGATGTGTTACGTATACACAATGGAATACTACATAGCCACTAGAAAGAATGAAATACTGCCATTTGCAACAACATCGATGGACCTTGAGAACATTGTGCTTATTGAAATAAGTCAGTCAGAAAAAGCTAAAAACCATATGATTTCACTCACATGTGGAATATAAAACTGAAACTGGTGAACACAAACAGCAGTGTGGCGGTTGTCAGAGGGAAGGTGGTGGGGATGAAGAGAGTTCTGATATATGGTTAGGGGAGAAGATTTGACTGGGTGATAGGCACACAGTGCAATATACCTGTCTTGTAACATAGAATCCCACGCCTGAAATTTATCTATCTATAAATAACCCCGATATGCAAATAGACCAAACAGTGGGACAACCGAACAACCAGTCACTATGATGTGCGCTGACCACCAGGGGGTGTGCGTGGAACATGGCGGGTATCAGCCATGGTGGGATGGTGGCGCAGGTGAGCGGGGGCTCTAGACCAAGGCAGGGCACTGGTTGCTGTCATCAGGGTGAGCCCCTGGTGGTTACTGAAAATTCTTTGCTCCCACGCGCTGCAGTCCCACTGGTGCTCTCACCTGCTGCTGGCGCTGGCCCTGCTCGCACCCGCAGTTGGCACCAGACCCACTGCTGGCTCCCGGTTCCAGTCCCGAATACTCAGAGCCATCAGTGGGTGCGAGTGGTGGCTGCCAGCCCCAATCGCCCCTGAGAGCTTATCCACTTCCCCCTGCTCCTGAGGGGTGATAGGGGCAGCAGCTGCCACTCGCACCCACTGATGGCGGCAGCCCTGCTCACACTTGTTGCTGGCGCCAGACCCAATTGCTCTGCGCCATCAGTAGATGTAAGCAGAGGTGGCGGGAGCAGGGCTGCTGGCAGACAGGGGATTGGGGGCCGTGGTGGGAGGGGATGGGTGGGGGCGCAGAGGATGGGCCAAGACCTGCCCCTGTGCCCATTGTAGCCTCGCAGCCTACAGTTTCTTTCAAGGTGCACAAATTTGTGCACTGGGCCCCTAGTATGATTATATAAACAGTGTCACCCTATTATTATATTAATAAAGGAAAAAATAAAGAACAACCCTGGAAAAAAAGGAATCATTTAAGTTAGGTTTTAATATCTAACATTGTAACTTTTGTTTGTGTAGCTTGCTTCTCAGAAATCTAGATATATTCATTCTTTTGATTGCTTACACTTAAAATACTCCTGGCAATTACTAGAAACCACCAACTCTACCAGTTTCTCATTATTTGTCTTTTACTGTAAGTTCTATTGGTCCTGTGGAGCATTTGAGATGGAAGGACAATCTTAAGAGGCTGGACAAGTAAGTGATTAGAATGTAAATGCCATTCAAATATATTCTAATATTGAAGCTGGAAGATCAGTGATCATTGCAGCTCTAGTGAGGGGAGGACACTGAGGAAAGGAAAGAATTGGTATTCTGTGGCAAAGCAGTTACAGGTGACCAAGTCATATTTAGGATTCAGGCCAGGATGAAAGCACAGATATTAAAGTGTCCCCCAAACAGGGTGTTTTTTAGAGAATGAGTTGATCAGGGATGATTGTTTTGTAGTTGATATATCTTGTGGTGCCATTTACACCCAAAAGCAGAAGCTCTGGTAGGTTGCTGTCTAATTTAATTAAGTTAATAGAAAAATGTATGAAAAAAAAAAAAGTAGGAAATATTCAGTTTATCCTAATATATAAAAACCCAGGGTCCATAACATCCAAAATGACCAAAGTCTCGACCGACCGGAAGTCAGTCCTGCAGTCAGTGCTGGGTTGTTGTGGTGACCCAGCACTGACTACCACCAGTGTGGGTGCAGCTACCCAGCACTGACTGCCGAGGGGGCTGCAGATCAGGCCTGGAGAGAGCCCAAAGAGAGAGGCAGGGTCTGATCTGCAGCCTCCGTGACAGCTGTTGATCAGCTGTTGCCTCTCTCTTACTCTCCAGGCTACACCAGCAGCTGCGCCTCTGTTTCTCTCAGGGCCTCCGAGGGGGCTACTGATTAGCCCCGCCTCTCTGATCAGGCCCGGAGATAGGCCCAGAGACGCTGACTGACATAGAAACTGACCAATCAGACCCAAATCTGGGTGAACTATGAGGAGCCAATGGCTGCCTAAGAGGTGGAACTTTTGACGCTGAATGGCATAGAAACTGACCAATCAGAACCAAATTGGCTGGCAGGGGAGGGCAGTTGGGGGCGAGATCAGGCTAGCAGGGGAAGGCAGTTAGGGGTGATCAGGTAGGCAGAGGCAGTTAGGGGCAATCAGGCCGGCAGGGGAGAGCAGTTGGGGGCAACCAGGCCAGCAGGGGAGGGTAGTTGGGAACAAGATCAGGCCGGCAAGGGAGGGCCATTGGGGGAGAGATCAGGCCGGCAGGGGAAGGCAGTTGAGGATGATCAGTCAGGCAGGCAGAGGCAGTTAGGGGCAATCAGGCAGGCAGGCAGAGAGGTTAGGGGAGATCAGGCAGGCAGGCAAGTGAGCGGTTAGGAGCCAGTGGTCCCAGATTGTGAGATGGAAGTCTGACTGCCAGTTTAGGCCCAATCCCAGTCAGACATCCCCCGAGGGGTCCCAGAGTGGAGTGGGTGCAGGCTGGGCTGAGGGAACCCCCCTCCATGCATGAGTTTCATGCACCGGGCCACTAGTGTACTATAAATACCTGAGGAAACAGGAATCTAAAAAATGAATGAAATGTAGCAGAAGAAGAGAAAAGACCACCCATGCTAATTTTTTCCTTGGCAGGGAAAGAATATTACTAGGATATATATGCATATTGCCCTTCCTCAAGTCTAAATGAGAAGGATAGCTGATATGACAATTTTTGCTTGACTAAGTAACATTAAGAAAAAAATGTAAAAATATTAAGTGTATATACACATGTTCCATCCAGAGGTGCCATGGAACCAATGTAAAAAGTTAAAAATCCTACATTTCTGCTAAAATAAAGGAAGACATCACCATATTCTATTCCTAACTGTTGGAAAGCTATTAATAGGAAGGAATATATAAATGAAATGACAGTTGCTTCTGAAATATTTCAAAGGGATACAAACTGCCAAAACAATACCCACGTGCATCATGCAAATTTTAGAAAGGTCAAGAATTTTCAAGAAAATAAAATAGAGAGTAAAATGCCGTGTTTTGAAAAGCACCCATCTCACCTCATTACTAACAGATCCACAGGGTGCTGCATATATTTCCACTGTATTTTCTGAACTTAGTTAGACAAAGGGACAAAGGAAAGTGACAAGTTAAAATTTATTTCCTCTTAGCAATGAAAAATTAAACTTCTAATTATGTTGGGTTTTTTTTATACTTACTAAAGAAGCTATTATTTTATTTTTACTTGCATTTTAAAACTGATTTACTTGGGGTTGCTTCCTCTGCTATCAAATTAAATATGTATTCATCAAATAAGAGAAGATTGAAAAGTCCAATCAAAGTTAAAAGTTAATACTTTATGCCTGTTTAAATCCATCTATACTAATAAAAGAGAAAAATGCTAATTGACCATACCTCCACTACACTCAAGTCAATCAGGAGTGATATGCAAATTAACCCAGCAAAGATGGCAGGTAAATTTGCATACGCAGCCAGCGCAGGCAGAGGCCCTATGCTGCCGATGGGATCCAAGCTGCAGTCGGAGACCTGGGCAGGCAGCAGGCAAATCCAAGCTGAGATGGGGACCCAAGCAGGCAGCATCAGGCAGCTTGGACCCACCGCCTGCCCGGGTCCAAGCTGCCCTGCAATCGCAGGGCAAAGAGCCCATGTCTAAACTGCCCTGCAATCACGGGGCGAAGAGCCCAGGCCTAGCCGCCCCACAATCACGGGGAGAACAGGCCAGGCCCAGCCACCCATGATCACTGGGCGAAGAACCCGGGTCCAAGTCACCCCGTGATCATAGGCCGAAGAGCCCAGGCTGATCCGCCCCACGATCACGGGGCAAACAGACCAGGCTGATTTGACAAGCAATCATGGGGAGAACAGGCCAGGCCGAGCTGACAAGTGATCATGGGGTGAATAGGCCAGGCAGAGCCTTGCCAAGCCGCCCTGCACTCCCAGGTGAAGAAGCCCCTCCACTGACCAGCCTGTGCTAGGGACCTGTTGGGGTGGGTGGTGTGGAGTCCGGGGCCTCTAGCCTGCAGCCATGGGAAGTCTCCCTCTCCCCAGAGTTAGGAGCACCAGCCCAGGTCTACCCAGCGGCCTGGTCCTGACTGTGGGGGTGAGTTCCTGCAGGCTGGGGTTTGATCCCCACGCATTAGCAATAGGAGACCAGTGCCTTTGTTATTGCTGTGTGTCCGGATTTTAATTGGACAAATGCCCGGTGTCCCGGTCATCAGCTTAGCAAAATCTTTTAGGAGAATTCTGTCTGGGTTTCCTCAAATTCCCTCAGCCCCTACTCACACCTCTGTAAAGGCACAGAACAAGTGAGGCCCTTAAGTAAAAATCAGAGGTCTCCAGCAATGGTGGGCCTCTCTCATCACAGTCATTTGGACTGGATGGCATTTGAATATTTATCTAGGCACCATGACAGAGAAACACAAGCTCAAGTCATGATCTCTGCCCTTAAAAAATTCACAATCTTATTAGAGCAAGTGGATGATAAAAGCGCAGTAATGACATCAGAATGTAAGGCAACAATACAGAGAGGAACAGAGGCAATTGCTAGGATGATTTTCCAATAATTAGTACAAAGAGTATGTGCTATGAATTAAATAAAAAAAAAAATATGTGTGGAAGTAGCTGCTTCATGAGTATGGCATGTCTTCCTATTTTAAAGGAAGCTGAGTTCCATGTGAACTGTGTACTATGCTATGATATCTGAGGTACAGGACAAGGGAGGCCCTAAGTGTACAATGCTTGATATTTGAGTCATTCTTTATTGTTCAATGTGATTTATTTCTGTACGTCTCAATTTTATAATAGTTAAATTACTAGAATAATACATCTTGCTATAAAATATTACTAGAAAATCAAATGATCAGGTGACATTTATTATTATTTTCTATAAGTAAACACAAGCTGTGGTATGCTAAAGTGATAGGTATTATAGAAATATTCAGATAGAGAGACCTACAGGCTTGATTACAAGTGAGGCTTACTATCACAACCCAAATTTATTGCTTAAAAAAAAAAGCAGGGAGCCAACTAGAAACTGAACCAAATATAAGCCCTTGAAGGGCAAATGTAAATTGGATAAGCTTTGCTATTACAAGAGCAAGAAGAAAAAATTCAGATGCAAGAATGAAAACCACATTGCATCCACTCTAAGTAGCTGTTAAAGAAAAAGAATGGTATACTATGAAAATACTTAATACAGATTGTAAAGACATTCGTTCAAAGGGGATTTCCTAGAGTAGGTGATATTTCAGTTAATTTTTTTTTTAAATGTGAAGAGGTTAGCTAGATAAGAAAAAGGTGTAGGGGTCCCAAATTGCAGAGGGTGCAGGCAGAGCTGAGGGAACCAACTGCGTCGGGCCTCTAGTATATATATAGTGATTAGCAAAACAAAGTGCTTACATTTTTGACAATATTTTTATACTGAATATATGCCATACAAATTCAATATTTTATATTTATATTACTACTAGAGGCCCAGTGCATGAAATTCATGCATGGGGGGGGGCGTCCCTCAGCCCAACCTGCACCCTCTCCAATCCAGGAGCCATCAGGGGATGTCCTACTGATGGCTTAGGCCCACTCCCCGTGGTTCTCTGCTCTCTGCGGGGCCTGGCGGTTTCGTCGCCGCTGCAGCGACGAAGCCACCATCCCCTGCTGTCCTCTCTCTGTCTGTGGGGCCTGGGGCTTCGCCACTACCATGTGAACGAAGCCAACATGCTCTGCTGTCCGCTCTCTGTCTGCAGGGACTGGAGGCTTCACCACCACTACGTGAACAAAGACCCCATGCCCCACTGAATGCTCTCTCTCTGCAGGGACTGGGAGCTTTGCTGCTGCTGCGCAAACGAAGCTGCCACACCCCACTGTCCGTTCTCTATCTGCGGGTCCTGGGGGCTTCGCCACCACCATGCGAATGAAGCCGCCATGCCACCCTTTCTGCTCTCTGTCTGCCGGGCCTGGGGGTTTCACCGCCATCACTGCATGAAGGAAGTCGCCATACCCTGCTGTCTGCTGTCTGGCCGGCGGTGGGTGAGCAGCATGGCTGGATGCACCGCTTGACTGCCACTGCCCCCTCCCCAGCAGGGCTGACGGACTGAGGACTCCAGCGGCTGGTCTGACAGGACCGGGGACTCCGTCAGGGCTGAGGGGACTGGGCGCCGTCATCTTGTGGCTATGGGCACCACCATCTTTGACAGAGTGATGGTTAATTTGCATATTACCCTTTTATTAGATAGGATTGCTCTACTGTCATTTTTATCTATTTTTATTTTACAAAGGTGGGTGAATTTATATTTTTCAGCATTTAAATAAACAACTTATACAAATGCATTAAAATAACAACTAGTAAAACATTAGTAAAAGTAGGCCTAAAATAAGTTTTTCTTAGGAATTATTTTCAGTGATCATACAATGACATGTAAATTAGTCTTTTCTCTCAATAAATATATGTGTTAAAAGATTGAATCAATGCATTAATTAATGGATATGCCTATTTTATTTTTTTAAATATACATATTTTTATTGATTTCAGAGAGGGAGAGAGATAGAAACATCAATGATGAGAGAGAATCATTGATCAGCTGCCTCCTGCACACCCCACATTGGAGATTGAGCTCGCTACCCAGGCATGTGCCCTGACTGGGAATCAAACTGTCAACTCCTGGTGCGTAGGTTAGGATATGTCTATTTTCAAAGACATGGGAGAAAATCTGCATACACACACATATATAAACACACATACAAAGTCATTAATGTACTGCTTAAGACTCTATACTCAGTTATTGCTTAGTGGAATCTATACTAATAAAAGGATAATATGCTAATTAGACCAGATAGACCAGACGTCTTCCACACATCCTTCTAGACAAAGCCACAGTGTCTGTGAGGGCCAAGGGCTAACAGCCACAGCGGCTGTGAGGGCCAAAGGCCAGCGGTGCAGGAGGTGGTGGCGTGGGAGAAGCAGAGGCACAGGTGAGGCCATGGCGCAGGCCAGTCCAGTGCCACGGCCCCTTTCACAGAGGCAGTGGGAAAGGCGGCTGCGTGGTCCCAGTCCCAGTGCTACCCCTTCCACAGAGGCAGCCACAGAAGCAGTGGCTCAGGCCCGCTTCTGGCACCACATCTCTGCAAAGGCTGGATGGGGTGCGACATGCTGTGCCTCATCCTCCCACAGTCCCTCCCCCAGCCGACCTGCCCCAGATCGCCCCCCACCCACTCATGGGTGAGGGACGTGGGGGGGCCAGCACTAAGAAGCAAGGGTTGAGGGCCAGCAGCTGCTTTGGCTGGCAGTGGCAGCAGCAGTGGGGTGATGGGGGCAGCGCCTTCCCCTGATTGGCCCAGTTGCCTCCCGCTGTCAGTAGGACATCCCCTGAGGGCTCCAAGACTGTGAGAGGGGACAGGCCAGGCTGAGGAACCCCCCAGTGCACAAATTTTCATGCACTGGGCCTCTAGTCTATCTACACTAATAAAAGAGTAAGATTCAAATTGACCGTACCTTCACGACACCCATCAGCCAATCAGGAGTGAGTATGCAAATTAACCCAACAAAGATAGCTAGTTAATTTGCATATGCAGGCACCAAGCGGCTGGGGGCGGGGCGGGACACTGCCCCAGCACGGCTCCGGACTGGAACAAAAAGGTGGCTCCGGCTGGAGCAATTGCGGTGCCGGCAGCCAAGGGAAGGAAGGCCTATTCTTGCACATAACTTCATGCATCGGGCCTCTAGTATATATATAAAAGGCTAATATGCTAAGTGTCCGATTTTCTGATGGGTCACTATGACACGCACTGACTACCATGGGGCAGATGCTCAATGCAGGAGCTGCTGAGCTGCAGTGACTTGGCAGCAGTGGTTCTCAGGTGATGCAACCCAAAAGCAGAAAGGAGGGAATCTGATTCCTCACGGGGCCTCACAATTCCACCTTTGACCATGGGTTATGTTATTGCTGGGGCACTGTTGGTCCGAATCTGGTTTATTGCACACTTGCGTTTGCATTCCACACCCTGTATGACAGCAACTTTGCAAAACACCCTCTTACACTCTGGGACCCCTTGGGGAATGTTGGAGAGCTGGTTTTGGCCCGATCTCTGCATGCCAGGCTGAGGGACCCCACCTGCTCACTCTGCAGATGCCAGGGAGGAACCACGGGAGGTAGGCTCCAGGGTGTGTCTTGCCCATCTTGCCCAGTCCCGCCCCACCGGCCACCTTCTAATTAATTTTATCTCAATGTGCATGACTCCATGCACCGGTTTACTAGGTAAATAATTAAGCTAAATAATAAAGGCTTGCTAATCATTTTTTTTTTAAGATGTAGGGTTATGGGTTTTTAAAAAGTATATTTTTATTGATTTCAGAAATGAAGGGAGAGAGAGAGAGAGATAAAAACATCAATGATGAGAGAGAATCGTTGATAGGCTGCCTCCTGCACATCCCACGCTGGGGTTGGAGTCCATAATCGGGGCATGTGCCCTGACTGGGAATCAAACCATGACCTCCTGGTTCATAGGTCAACACTCAGCCCCTGAGCCATACCAGCCGGGTTCCTTGCAAAGCTTTTATAATCACTTATACAAATGCTTACAGATATAATTTTACATTATTTATCATCTTTACATTCTTAAATATAGGTGGCAAATTAGAAAATATGCCTATTTTAGTAGAAAAACATTGCCATACTAATACTCCAATTTTGAAGTAGTAAACATCCTACTCACTATGCAGAAGAACATTTCAGATAAAAAGTAAATCAGATGGACAGTAATTTGAGTTGTTCCTCCCCTTCCCGATCACCTCTTCCAGCTTTCTGCTTTTCGTACTTTCATACAATTACATTTTATTTTCAAGAATAAAAGCTGTCACATATCCAGAAAGGTAGGTGCTAAACAAATTGTTGCAGGCTAATATTTGGGGTTATTAATATGGGAACCCTATGAGGAACTTTAATAAAGAAATTGACTCTGAACTCTGTTTAGTACATTTGTCTCATCACAGTCTAAAAGAGTGGAGTATGCTTTCCATTAGAATGTCAGTTAAAATTATTAGGAACATTTTGTCTGATATCTATGTCATCTTTAATTATTCTTAGGCTCAACCAACTTTAAAGTAGGACACAATTGAGAGAATGAGAGCAAGAGCACTATTAGAATCCAAATATGGGAAAAATAAAAAAGTCTGAGGTAGAGAAAGAGAGCATTTGTAATTAGTACTTCCTATGAATTTTATTTAAATTAATCATTTTATTAGTTATTTCAGCACAATCATGTATAGTGGTTACATTTTCAGTTATTTACAGAAAATTCGTGTGTTGAGAATCATGATCACATAACTAGAAATAATTTTAAATAATATACCTTCTTTATATAGTGCCTGTGGTCTTTAATGAATATATTAAAATTGGTTATTTTTAAATGGACTTGTACTTTACCACTGGGACATATTAAAATTTAATGAATACCTTACTTTCATTTATTAGTCAGTCAACCACACTGATTAAATTAATTTTAGTTCATCTTTAGCTCTCAAATTTTTATTTTTTCAGACTTTCTGACAAGTAACCAGTTATTTTTCAAGCAAATACTTCATTTCAGAGCTTTCCACAAAAAGCAATATTTTTTATCTGACCGGTGTGACTCAGTGGTTGAGCGTTGGCCTATGAACCAGAAGGTCACTGTTCCATTCTCGATCAGGGCACATACCTGGGTTGTGGGCTTGATCCTCAGTAGGGGGCATGCAGGAGGCAGTTGACCAATGATTCTCTCTCATCATTGATGTTTCTATCTCTCTCTCCCTCTCTGAAGTCTATATATATATATATATATATATATATATATATATATTTTTTTTTTTTAAAGGAATATTTTTGTAAACCATCATGTAAATATTAACTTTCTAAATTTATCTTTTATTTTGAAATTAGGTAGATTAGGTTCTCTTTTGTCAAAACTTATAAACTGAGCACAGGAGCTTAATAAAAATTATTTCTTATGACTAAGTATTTTCTGAAAAATATAAAAAAAATTTAGTGTGGTAAATTCAAAAGATTGACAGCAGTTATAAAGTTAAAAACAATTTATTAGAGTATATAAAATCCATACTAGAAACAAGGGTGTACTCATGATACTAACTTAACTTAAATACTGAAGTGTGTGATTAGCTATAATTCTACCTTTTGGTATTATTTTCTGAGCATAAGCTATGTAAATTCAATGTGCTTCAATTCTGTAAACTAGTAAAATGTAAAAATGTATTATGGAGTTTGTACACAGTTAACAATATGGTACAATTAAAACCTCCATTCAGCAGCAAACTTTAATATTTAAGATATTTTAGATTATTGTAAGTTATGAAAATAGACATTCAGCAATTTACTAAGAATCTGTATTTGTTTACTGTTACTAAGGTAACAAATGATCACAATCTTAATGGCTTAAAATAACACATATTTGTTATTTTATAGATCAAGGGGTCAGAAGTCTGAAATGGAACTTACAGGGCTAAAATCAAGTTATTGACAGAGCTGTGTGCCTTCTGGAGATTCCAGGAGAATTTGTTTCCTTGCTTTTTCCAGCTTCTAGAGACCATCAGCATTCTTTCTCTCCTGACTCTTCCCTCCATTTTCAAAGCACATCACTCCAACCTTTGTCATTGCATCTCTTCTCTAACTCTGACCCTCCTGCCCTCCTGTTATATTATTAAATGCCTACTGTATGCCAGACTCATGCTAACTGCTGGTCATATAAGTTGATGAGAAAGACTTAGTTCATGCCAATGGAGCTTACATTTTGGTTGGAGAGACAGTAAAAAGTATATGGGTAAACATATTTATCTGCTGCATTTGGATGTTATTTTTTATGACTTATTTAAACTTCATGAGTCCTTCCTCTTGAATTGTGATAAATTTATTTTTATTGATTTGAAAGAGAGGGGAAGGGAGATGGATAGAGAGATAGAAATATCGATGAGAAAAGCATTGATTGGCTGTCTTCTGCACACCCACACTGGGAATCAAGCCCGACACCTGGGCATGTGCCCAGACTGGGAATCGAACCCATGACCTCTTGGTGCATAGGTAAATGCTCAACCACTGAGTCACATGGGCCAGGCAAGATATTTTAAATTTGCAAATTTATCTCTGCAAGTTTTGTTTAAATTATTCATTTTGAATATCTCATTCTCTTTTATATAAATGTGCATTCTTTTAAATTTCTTCCTCTGTCTTTGGAAAAAAGAGGCACATTTATTTGGTGATTGGGGTAGAGGATGGTACTACTTGACCTCCCAGAAGTAGAAAAGGGAACCTTGGATCTAGTTTATATCCACTGCCTCATCACCAGTTTCCGTTGTGATGAGCAGATTTAATCTAGTCCCTAGATCCATTAAATTGATTTCTTATGATGTGAGGGTGCTAAACTTACCGTTGGTTCTCTGGGAGAAATTTGAAGCTCAGTTGTTCTCTTTGGCTGATTCAACCAACAATTTTTTGGCCCTTAAGATGCTATATTCTCTTTCGCCTAATGTGTTACCCCAGATATACCACATTGGGACATTGGCTAGGCTGTCTACCTCGAAGCAACTTGCACTGGGGCTACTAATTTCTCTCCATAGTGTCTCCAAAAGACATTTGCCATTCTGTGTTGTCTCTGAGGTATGAGGTAACATCAGTGTCTCTTTGGGAGGTGAGGGAGTCTCTGTGTCTTTCTCTCACTTTCTCTTACCTTTTTTTCTCCTCTTTCTATGTAGCCATGCTTTTTTTCTCCCCTCTCTCTCTCTGTAACTTGTATGCATTATGGTGGACACAGACAATGAGGTGGTAGAGTCTGGGGGAGGGGGAGAATGAGAGTGGGCTAGAAGAGATTAATGGGGGAAAAGGGAGGACCTATGTAATACTTTCAACAATAAAGATTTTTTAAAAATTAAAAAAATGTATATATATATAATTAAAAAGTTGTTTAAGGACAAAGGCATAAAAGAAAATATGTTTTAATATGTAAGAAGTCATGGAATTAAGTTTCTTCTATCCCTACTTAAAAACAGAATATACTAGAAAGCATTACCAAAGAATCTGTGTCCAAAGAAATAACAATGAGCATAATTTTCATTTGACACAGGACAGAAATATAATTAAACTAGAGGCCCAATGCACAACATTTGTGCACTCAGTGGGGGTCTCTTAACCCATTCGGCACCCACTCACAGTCCAGGAACCCTCAGGGGATGTCCGACTGATGGCTTAGGCCCGCTCAGGGGGAGAGGGCCTAAGCTGGCAGTCGGACATCCTTAGCACTGCCCCAGAGATGAGAGAGGCTCCAGTCACTGCCACTTCTGGCTGAGCAGCACTCCCCCTGTGGGAGCGCACTGACCACTAGGGGGCAGCTCCTGCTTTGAGTGTCTGCCCCTGGTGGGCAGTGCGCATCATAGCAACCAGTCATTCTGCTGTTTGGTCGATTTGCACATTACCCTTTTATTATATTGGATGTGTAAAGTAGCATTCCAAAAACAAATATACATATTTTGAATATTGATAATCCTATCTAATAAAGAGGGAATATGCTAATTGACTGTCATGCCCTCACAAGATGGCGGTGCCCACACCCACAAGATGGTGGTGCCCAGTCCCCTTAGCCCTGCCTCATCCAGCTGGAGTGCCCCAGTCCCCTCAGCCCCACAAGGGAAGGCAGTTGGGGGTGATTGGGCGGCAGGGGAGAGCAATTGGAGGTGATCGGGCCAGCAGGGGAGGGCAGTTGGGGACGATCGGGACAGTAGGGGAAGGCAGTTGGGGGTGATCGTACCTGCAGGGGAGGGCAGTTGGGGATGATCAGGCCGGCAGGGGAGTGGCTAGGGGGCGATCAGGCTGGTAGGCAGAGTGGTTAGGGGCAATCAATCAGGCAAGTAGGTGAGCAGTTAGGAGCCAGCAGTCCAGGATTGTGAGGGGGATATCCGACTGCCGGTTTGGGATCGGGCCTAAACCGGCAGTCGGACATCCCCCAAGGGGTCTCAGATTGGAGAGGGTACAGGCTGGTCTGAGGGACACCCCCCCATGCACAGATTTTGTGCCCTGGACCTCTAGTGTAAGAATAAGTAGCAAAAGTTGGAAGAGAAAATGCTAGAGAAGGTGTTAAATAGTGAAGTATTACCTCCTTTTATCGCTAGCAGTTAAATAATTTATTAAAACCCAATAGAGAAAACAATGTAGATGTAAAAATAGTTAAAATATCAAAGGAAACACTAAGAAAAATTATATAATCAGTTATAATTGTACTGCAGATTGGTAGGAAAAAGAGAAGAATTACAAACATGCTAATGTAATTACTAGCATAGAGAGTGTTTTATTACATTTATGTTTGTAAATGTAATCACTAGAAAAATATAACTAACTTTTCATAAGATATATGTTTTCTGAAAATATATATTATACATATATTTACATATATTTGTGTGTATACACAAAATAAAACTAATACAAACCATGTGGTGAAATACTTGTCAAATGAAAATCTTATAGAAGCAGAAAAAAATAACATAAAATAAAACATAAATGCTGAGAGTATGTACAGGGTGGGGGAAACAGACTTACAATTGTTACTACTGAAAATAATTACTAAGTAATCATATAAGAATAAACTCTGTGTTTTGCATACTCACAACTAAAAACCTATTCTTCTCCTTCCTTATACAGTATATCTACCATACTTATAAATGTCAATGGGATAAAATTCCTCTATTTTAAGATTCTTAGACTTGATTACAAAGAATTCCCCGGCTATGAACTCAAACTGTTATAGAAATATACAAACCTCAAGTCAATGAGTAAATACAAATCAATATAAAAATATCTAAAGTAATAATGAAAAAGCATAGATCATTGATGTGATATAATTTAAATAGGGCTCAGAGGAAAATTCATAGTTACAACTAATAATGTTAATAAATAAAAGATAATTGAAAATAAATAAATTAAATACATTAAAAATTGAGGGCAAGAACAATAAAATTGTGGCATGGGGAGTAGAATGATTGAATTAGGAAAACAGAATCAATCAATAAATAAATGCAGGAGGTGACATTTTAAAAAAACAAATAAATATTGGATAACCTCACCTAACCAATTGGAAAATTTATTATACAATATTTTTATATTGTATATCCTATATAATAAAAGGGTAATATGCAAATCAACCAAACATTTTAATGACTGGTTGCTATGACATGCACTGACTACCAGGGGACAGATGCTCAATGCAGGAGCTGCCTTCTGGTGGTCAGTACGCTCCCACAGTGGGAGTGCCGCTCAGATGAGTGGCGCTCCCACAGCGGGCCAATCCCCACAAGCCACGCCCCCCACCAGTGCATGAATCCCGGGCACTGGGCCTCTAGTTGTATAATAAACTGATATTTTTCAGATGACCCAAACATAACACTGCAAAATCATACATGGGTAAAATAATTAATGAAGTACATATACTGTATGAATTTAATATTAAAAGAGTAAAACATTCATTGGTATAATTTCAGATTCCAAAATGCAGCTAACCTTTAGAAAACTACACTTGATGACTTTTAATGTAGTATTAAAGAAGACCACTTACAACTATCTGAAAAGATTACTAAAATACTCTATTGTGTGAGGTTTGTTTTCCTCATATACTTCAACTGCAATAACATATCACACAACAGGGACTTCCATATGCTAGATACTTGGTTATAATCTTGGAGTACAACAATGAACCAAATTGACAGGATACTTGTTCTTATTAAACATACACAATTAATTGTCCCTTGCTGTGTCTCTGGAGCATGGGATGAATAGGTACCTGGTGATTACTAATTTCATTTCTGTTAAATAAATAGTTCTGTTCTCTCACTTCACAGTTTCAGAAAATTTTGCTGACTCATCTTTTACTGTTGTTTACCCTTTCCTTTCAGAAGTCTGTATTCCTTAGGGTACTGCTTTTATTTCCTATGTATTTTTTTTTCCTGTACTTGTTCACTTAAATATATTTACCTGTCAGCCATATATTTTTAACTTTTAAATATATATTGCTAATTTGGGCCACTGCTGTAAACTTCAAAAATTTCAAACATGAACTTCTAATTATCTGCTTCACTCCTTTGCCTAGAAATATTAAAAAACAAAGCCAACGTATCTCAAAACAAGGTCAGTTCCCTACCTCCACTCCTCCTTCATGGCAAAGCCTTCTCTTTACTAGAAAAACTATCTGGGTCAATTAGCCAATTGTATTACTTAAGCATACCATGACCATCTTTTTGTTGTTATTTTTCATTAAAACTGAGTAACACAGTCTGATGTATGTGTGTGCATTATTTATTTTATTACTGTCCTACTTTTATGTAATGTCTATAATTCTGTGGTAATCTCTAGCATTTTAATTTTTATTAAATTTATTGGGGTAACATCTACACTAATAAAAGAGAAAGATACAAATTGACTGTACCTCCACAATGCCCGCCAGCCAATCAGGAGTGAGTATGCAAATTAACCCAACAAAGATGGTGGGTTAATTTGCATACCCATGCCCACAGGCTCCTGGGACCATCACTGGGCAGGAGGCAAGGGCAGTGGTGCTGGTGGCTCCTGGCCAAACGCGCAGGTATGGAGAGCAAAACAGGAGAGCAGGTGGAGAGTGGGTGGCTTGGAGGGCATGGCTCCCTTGGTCGCTCCCAGCTTCCTCATCGCAGCTGTGGAAACTGACAGCAGGGAGGAGGACGTCCCACCCCCACAGAATCAGCCAGAATCAGCCGTTGGTCAGACAGCTCTCAGCAGCCTGACAGCCAGGACTGTCATTCACCTACATCTCATACCGTGACAGTAGAGAGGTGGGACTATGTCTAAAGAACAACTGTTGATACAACGTAGCTCTGCAGCTGAAAGATGCAGGCATTATCGACAGAAAATGTCTGAAGAGCAATGTGTGTCTGATCTTGAAAGAAGGTGGCGCCTGCGACAGAATGTATCTGAAGAGCAGCTATTGGAAAAACGACACTCTGAAGGCGAAAAACACTGGCGTCATCGACAGAAAATGTCTAAAGACCAACGTGCCTTTGAAGTTGAAAGAAGGTGGTGACGACAGAATATGTCTAGAGAATCATCATCAAGTACTACCAATACTGGTAGGAACTGCCTTCTCAGCGAAAATGGAGTACATGGGGATGCAATTCTTGAACATAGTTGTGGTGGAATGACTGTTAGATGTGAATTTTGCCTATCACTAAATTTCTCTGATGAAAAACCATCTGATGGGAAATTTACTCAATGTTGTAGCAAAGGGAAAGTTTGTCCAAATGATATACATTTTCCAGATTACCTGGCATATTTAAAAAGATTAATGACAAACGAAGTTTCTGACAGTAAAAATTTCATGGAAAATATTCATTCCATAAATAGTTCTTTTGCTTTTGCTTCCATGGGTGCAAATATTGCATTGCCATCAGGGTATGGGCCATACTGTTTTAGAATACACGGACAAGTTTATCACTGTACTGGAACTTTACATCCTTCAGATGGTGTTTCTCGGAAGTTTGCTCAACTCTATATTTTGGATACAGCCGAAGCTACAAGTAAAAGATTAGCAATGCCAGAAAACCAAGGCTGCTCAGAAAGACTCATGATCAACATCAACAACCTCATGCATGAAATAAATGAATTAAGAAAATCATACAAGATGCTACATGAGGTAGAAAAGGAAGCCCAATCTGAAGCAACAGCAAAAGGTATTGCTCCCACAGAGGTAACAATGGCAATTAAATATGATCGTAACAGTGACCCAGGTAGATATAATTCTCCCTGTGTTACCGAGGTTGTTATCATATTCAGAAATGAAGATGGAGAACCTCCTTTTGAAAGGGACTTGCTCATTCATTGTAAACC
This sequence comes from Eptesicus fuscus, assembly GCF_027574615.1. Taxonomy (NCBI): domain Eukaryota; kingdom Metazoa; phylum Chordata; class Mammalia; order Chiroptera; family Vespertilionidae; genus Eptesicus; species Eptesicus fuscus. The sequence continues at coordinate 5,304,605 of NC_072474.1, read as the reverse complement.
AGATCCCAATAATCCAAATGCCACTAAAATGAAACAAATCAGTATCCCATTTCCTACATTGGATGCAATGACATATCCTATTCTTTTTCCACATGGTGAAAAAGGCTGGGAAACAGATATTGCATTAAGACTCAGAGACAATAGTGTAATCGACAATAATACTAGATAAAATGTAAGGACACGAGTCACACAAATGCAATATTATGGATTTTATCTTTCTGTGTGGGACACGTTCAATCCTATTTTAAATGCAGGAAAATTAACTCAACAGTTTATTGTGGATTCATATTTAAAAATGGAGGCCAATCAGATAAATTTCATCAAAGCAAACCAATCTAAATTGAGAGTTGAAAAATATAGTGGTTTGATGGATTATCTCAAATCTAGATCTGAAAATGACAATGTGCCAATTGGTAAAATGATAATACTTCCATCATCTTTTGAGGGTAGACCCAGAAATATGCAGCAGTGATATCAGGATGCTATGGCAATTGTAATGAAGTATGGCAAGCCCAATTTTTTCATAACCATGACAAGCAACCCCAAATGGGCAGATATTGCAAACAATTTACAATGCTGGAAAAAAAATTTGAAAACAGACATGACTTGGTAGCCAGAGTTTTTAATATTAAGCTGAATGCTCTTTTAAATGATATATGTAAATTCCATTTATTTGGCAAAGTAATAGCTAAAAATCATGTCATTGAATTTCAGAAACGTGGACTTCCTCACGTTCACATATTATTGATATTAGATAGTGAGTCCAAATTACATTCAGAAGATGACTGTATAGTTAAGGCAGAAATTCCAGATGAGGACCAGTGTCCTTGACTTTTTCAAATTGTAAACTCAAATATGGTACATGGACCATGTGGAATACAAAATCCAAATAGTCCATATATGGAAAATGGAAAATGTTCAAAGGGATATCCAAAAGAATTTCAAAATTCAACCATTGGAAATATTAATGAATATCCCAAATACAAATGAAGATCTGGTAGTACCATTTCTATTGGAAATAAAATTGTTGATAATACTTGGATTGTCCCTTATAACCCATATTTGTGCCTCAAATATAACTGTCATATAAATGTTGAAGTCTGTGCATCAATTAAAAGTGTCAAATATATATTTAAATACATCTAGAAAGGGCATGATTGTGCAATTATTCAAATTTCTGAAAAAAATATTATCAATCATGAAGAAGTACAAGACTTCATTGACTCCAGGTATGTGAGCGCTCCTGAGGCTGTTTGGAGACTTTTTGCAATGTGAATGCATGACCAATCTCATGCAATCACAAGATTAGCTTTTCATTTGCCAAATGATCAGAATTTGTATTTTCATGCTGATGATTTTGCTGAAGTTTTAGATAGGGCTAAAAGACATAACTCAACTTTGATAGCTTGGTTCTTATTGAATAGAGAAGATTCTGATGCATGTAATTATTATTATTGGGAGATTACACAGCATTATTCTATATAATAAAAGAGAATCATGTAAATTGACCGTACCTCTGCTATGCTCACCAGCCAATCAGGAGTGAGTATGAAAATTAAACCGACAATGATGGTGTGTTAATTTGCATACACAGGCACCCAGTGGACAGCAGAGTGGGAGAGCCAGCGGAGAGTGGAGCGGCTTGGGGAACTTGGCTCCCCAAGTTGCCAGACAGAGAGAAGAGAGGGAGAGTTGGCAAGTTGGAGGACTTGGCAGAACGGGAGGCCATGGGATGGAGACAGAGCCCAGGGAGCACCAGGAATTCTGGGAGTAGTAGTTCTGGTGGCAGCCCAGGACTGGAAGTGAAAGCCCAGAGTGCAGGGAGCACCAGGAATGCTGGGAATCATAGTTCTAGTGGCAGACAGATCTCCTAGACCAGTGATGGCGAACCTATGACACGCGTGTCAGCACTGACACACGTAGCCATTTCTGATGACACGCAGCCACTGAGGCGGCCGCATGCCGAGGATGAAACATTTGTGAAATAATGTTTTTTCCTCAAAGTGATCCACTACCCGAGTTATGCTCAGTTTTTTTGGCGAAGTTTGACACACCAAGCTCAAAAGGTTGCCCATCACTGTCCTAGACACTAGAGGAAAGTCAGCCTGGAGCAAAGTTACTGTTGCAGTGGGGGATGGAGGGAAAGCAAAGGTGAGAGACATAAGTAAAATCAGAGTGCCTAGGAAAAATTAAAGGGAAGATATCCTAAAACTTCCAGTAAATCTTCACCAATGAAGCAAAGAAAAAAAAATGCCTCTATTATTCTGTGAGCAACAAACCAAACTGGGTTGGGGTCTCAGACAATTTTCTCATATGATTGCAAAGACAGACAGAAACTCCCGGATTGGAGAGGGATCCCCTGAGGGCTCCCAGATTGGAAAGGGTGCAGGTAGTGCTGAGGGACCCACCCCCCATGCACGAATCTTCATGCACTGGACCCCTAGTTTGTTAATAAAATTATATAGGTTTAAAATGTACAATTCTATGATATGTCATCTGTATGTTACATTGTGTGTTTATCACCCAAAATCAAATCTCTTTCCATCACCATTTATTTTACCTTCTCTACCCTTTACTTCATCCCTCCTCCTTCCCTTTGTCTATCTTTTTTTTTTTTTTAATGTATTTTTATTTATTTTAGAAAGGAAGGGAGAGGGATAAAGAGATAGAAACATCAATAACAAGAGAGAATCATTGATTGGCTGCCTGCTTCACACTCCCACAGGGGATCAAGCCCGCAACCTGGGCATGTCCCCTGATGGGTAATTGAACTGTGACCTCCTGGTTCATAGATTGATACCCAACCACTGAGCCACGCTGGCAAGGCTATGTCTATCAGTTTTTATTTATTTGTTTGTTTATTTGTCTTGTTTGTTCATTTGTAACTTTCAGTTTTATATCTCAGTTTATACTATATGGTTCTTGACTTTTCTATCTGACTTATTTCACTTACCATGATATTCTCAAGATCTATGTTGTTGCAAATACTAGTATTTCATCTTTTCTTATGGCTGAATATTATTCCATTGTATATATGTACCACATCTTCATCTAATCATCTATCTGTTAGGTCTGATCCAATAATTGAATCAACACCTCCTCCCCTGGGAACCTTTAGGCCACTTCACAATGAACATTCCACTTGCTTAGACCACATTCCACTTGCTAAGACCATTATCTCTCCCCTCTGGACTGTCCCAGAATTCAGACCTGCACAGAGAATTCTTTGCCCAGAAAAAGCCCACCTAGAATCCTATAAAAACCTCTGACTCCCTGTCTTAGGTGCCATTTTGCAGCTCAGCCCATCTGGTAACCAGATGACCTAATCTTATATAATAAAGAGGTAATATTCAAATTGACCATCACTCTAACACGCAAGATGGCTGCCCCCATGTGGACACAAGATGGCCAGCAGGGGAGGGCAATTGTGGGTAATCAGGCCAGCAGGGGAGAGCAGTTAGGGGTGACTGGGCCAACAGAGGAGGGCAGTTGGGGGTGACAAGGCCTGCAGGGGAGGGCAGTGGGGGAAACCAGGCCTGCAGGGGAGGGCAGTTAGGGGTGACCAGGCCTGCAGGGGAGGGCAGTTGGGGGCAACCAGGCCTTCAGGGGAAGGCAGTTAGGGACGACCAGGCCTGCAGGGGTGGGAAGTTGGGGGTGACCAGGCCTGCAGGGGAGGGCAGTTGGGAGTGACCAGGCTGGCAGGGGAGGGCAGTTAGGGGCAACCAGGTCTGCAGGGGAGGGCAGTTGGGAACGACCAAGCCAGCAGGGGAGGACAGTTAGGGGCAACCAGGCTGGCAAGGGAGGGTAGTTAGGTGTGACCGGGCCATCAGGGGAGGGCAGTTGGGGGCAACCAGGCCTGCAGGGGAGGGCATTAAGGGCAATTGGGCCAGCACGGGAGCAATTAGGTGTCAATGATGCTGGCAGCAGAGTGGTTAGGGGCAGACAGGCAGGCAAGTGGTTGGGAGCAAGCAGTCCTGGATTGTGAGAGGGATGTCCTACTGCCCGTTTAGGCCCAGGATCGGACCTACTCAAGGGGTCCCAGATAGGAGAGGGTGCAGGCTGGGCTAAGGGACGCACCACCCCCATGCACAAATTTCGTGCACTGGGCCTCTAGTAAATTTATAATATTTTACCACTTTGGCCTCATGCATTCTTCCTTCAGTGACCCTAACATTTGTTGCTGAAACCCAAGGGGGTTCCACAGGGATGGGGAGCCATTGCCCCGGCTTCTGTCACCCCGAGTTTGCTACTCAGAGAGCAGTAGGGCAGCAACAGCTTGACCTGGGCTTATCTCTGAATCCTACTCAGCTGACATGGTTTCCAGGCTCAATAAGGCTCCTCTCCCTAAAGGACCCTCCCGAACCAGCCAAGGAAGACACCGGGTCAGGAATCTCTCCTTCTCCATTGCTGACCCTCCATCCCACACCGGCCAATCTTCTCTAGGTGAGTGACATTCCACAATTCCCCTCGTCTCGAGTCATCTGCCTACTCACTCTCACTGACTTCTCGAAAGTCTCTCATCTCAAAGTCTAGCACTAGGCCAGAAGACTCCTCAGCCATTTGGCTTTGGGTCCTTCTGGATTGGGGACACCCAGTCTGGAGGGTCACCTCTCATTTCTCATGGTGATTTGTTTAGCAGTGGGGATGCCTGCCCTAAACAGTCACCTTTGGATTTGTGGTCTGTCACTAACCCTTTCTCTCTCATGGGTAACACTACACTCATGAGGGAGATCATGCCCAACCACCTCATTTTATTTTGTAACACTGTTTAGTCACAATATAAACTAGATAATAAGTCTCAATGGCCTAAAAATGGCACTTTTAATTTTAGCACATTTCACAATTTAGATAATTGCTGTCACTGCAATGGAAAATGGTCAGAGATTCCTATGTCCAGGCCTTTTTCACCCTTTAGTCCCTATCCTCTCGCTCAGTCCTGCTCTACCTATCAGATGTTTCTCCTTCACACAAAACATCATACCCCTAACACTTCTGATTCTGAGACTACTTTTGAACCAGCAGACCACTGACCTCCACCCCCCTACATGCCCCCTCCCTCACCTGCAGTAGAGTCCCAAAACCCAGGCCCTTCTAACCAGCAACCACCTTCTCCCCAGCCCCTGAGAGTCTAAATCTCAAGAATGCAAGCTCCAAAATAGCATTTTCCCACCTGACACTTGCTTTCGGGCCACCCAAAGACCACCCTCTTCAACAGCCTCTTCTATTGCTGCGCCCATTCTACCCCTGAGTGAGGTAGCAGGAACTGAGGGTATTGTCTGGGTATACATCCCATTTTCCATGTCCGACCTCACCAGATTTAGAGGGATTTCAGATCTTTTTTCCACCAACCCGACCACATTTACTAAGGAATTTAAGTACCTGACCCAGTCCTATGACCTGACCTGGCACAACATCTAAGTCATCCTATTCTCTCTCACCCCAAAGTAGAAGGAGCGCATCTGGCTAGCAGCTCAGGACCATGCTGATGCCCTCCATAGACAGGACTCAGTGGCCAACCCGGTTGGCATTGACACAGTCCCCTGAACTGACCCGAGGTGGGACTATCAGGTCAATTCTCCAAGGCTATAGCCATATGATCATCTGTCTTATTGCTGGACTCAAAAAGGCTGCCCATAAGGCAATCAACTATGACAAACTTAATGAAATCACATAAGGTCCTGATGAAAACCCAGCTCTCTTTCTCTTCTGCCTCATGGAGGCCTTACAGAAATTTACCACCTTAGACTTCACCTCCCCAGAGAGAGCCCTTCTTCTGAACACCTATTTTATACCCCAATCTGCCCCCAACATACACCATAAACTTAGCAAGATTAGGCTAAGGCTGAGGCCCAGAAGGAGGCCTTCCAGCTCTTAGCCACCACTCTTATGAACCCCAAATGAAGTGCTAGTCCTCCAAACGAGGGTAAGTCAGGGGCTAAGCCTCCTCCTCCAGGCCCATGCTTCAAATACAACAGGGAAGGACACTGGACCAAGTCCTGCTCAAACCTGCATCACAGCCTGGGCCCTGCCCAAGGTGCAGAAGGGAAGGCCACTGGAAATCAGACTGTAGTCTGGCCACCCTTTGGATCCGGTTTGGAGCTCCCAGACCTCCTTGGACTGGCCACCAAAGACTAAAGCTGCCCAGGCCCTGACAGGGCCCCACCGACTTACATCACCAGGACAGAGCCTCAGGTAATGTTGTGGTGGCAGGTAAGCCAATCTCCTTTTTAATTGACACTGGGGACACTTATTCTGACATTTTCAAATTTGTTGTGACCCTTGTCCCCTCCTCGGTCTCTATTATAGGCGTTGACAGACTAGTCTCACAGCCATTAGCCACCTCACCTCTGCACTGCATCTTACTAAATACCCCATTCATTCTTTTCTAGTTCTACCTCAATGCCCAACCAGAGCTACCACACATCCCCTCATAGAGCCCAGCTGTCCCAAACAACAGTCACCTAATTCAGTTTCACTTTCACCCCACAAAGCTGTGCCACTCCTTGGACTATCCCCTCCTCTAAACAAGAAATACTCTCCTTTCTCCAGCTCACTGGGTACTCTCGCCTCTGAGTTCCCAACTTCAGTTTTCTTTCAAAGCTCCTCTAAGACAAGACATGGCAAAGGAGCCCCCTCACTGAGCCTTTAGATCCCAAGGCCAGCATTCTCACTGCTTTAATGCTCTGAAAACTGCTCTCACCTCAGTGCTTTCTCACCTCCCACCCCACCTTTCCCAAAGAACAACTTTCTTTACTGCACATGCTTACTTAACAGTCTGGCTGCTATCAGAAGCTGAACTCATTATCACCAACCTTAGCATGTTATCTCTAAGAAAAATTGTGGCAGTTTTAAATCCAAGTGTCTGGAGGCCTGGAAACTGCAGTCCTAGAACAGGCTGTAAGGCCTGCTCCCTACCCACCTCATTGCAATCAAATAATGGAAGTGCTTTCATATCTAAAATGACTCAAAAGGTCTCCTCCACTCTGAACATCCAGTGGAACTTACATCCCCCTCCCAGCCCCCATCTTCAGGCAAGGTAGAAAAGGCAAATTCCTTAATTAAGCCTCACAACAATCAAAAATCTATGGGACACAATGAAAGCAGTCTTGTGAGGGAAGTTTATAGCACTAGAGGCCTACCTCAAAAAAACAAGGAAAAAATGGTAATAAATCATCTAACTCTACAACTCAAAGAATTAGAAAGAGAGCAATAAGAAAAGCCCAAAGTGAGTAGAAGGAAGGAGATAATAAAGATCAGAGCAGAAATAAATGACATAGAGACAAAAAAACAAAAAAAACAAACAAAAGATCAATGAAACCAAGAGCTGGTTCTTTGAAAGGATAAACAAGATTGATGAACATCTAGCCAGTCTCACCAAGAAGCAAAGAGAGAGGACCCAAATAAACAAAATCAGAAATGAAAGAGGTGAAATAACAACAGACCCCACAGAAATACAAAGGATTGTTAAAAAATACTATGAACAACTCTATTCTAACAAACTAGACAACCTGGAGGAAATGTACATATTCCTAGAAAAAATACAACCTTCCAAAACTCAATCAGGAAGATTCTAAAAATCTCAATAGACCAATAACTATGGAAGAAATTAAAGCAGTCATCAAAAAGCTTCCAGCAAACAAAAGCCCAGGGCCAGACGGCTTCACAGGGGAGTTTTACCAACATTCAAGGAAGAACTAAAACCTAGCCTCCTCAGACTATTCCAAAAAATTCAAGAAGAAGGAACACTTCCAAGCTCCTTCTATGAAGCCAGCATCATCCTAATACCAAAACCAGATAAAGACAACACAATGAAAGAGAATTACAGGCCAATATCCCTCATGAACATAGATGCCAAAATCCTCAACATAATTCTAGCAAATAGGATCCAGCAGTACATCAGAAAGATCATACACCATGACCAGGTAGGATTTATCCTGGGGATGCAAGGATGGTACAATATCCGCAAATCAATAAATGTGATACATCACATAAACAAATTGAGAAATAAAAATCACATAGTCATATTAATTGATGCAGAAAAAGCATTTGACAAAATCCAATACCCTTTCTTAATAAAAACTCTCAGCAAGATGGGAATAGAAGAATCATACCTCAACATAATAAAAGCCATATATGACTAACCCACAGCCAACATCATACTCAATAGGCAAAAACTAAAACCATTTCCCCTAAGAACAGGAACAAGATAGGGATGCCCACTCTCACCACTCCTGTTTGACATAGTACTGGAAGTACTAGCCATTGCAATCAGACAAGAAGAAGAAATAAAAGGCATCCAAATTGGAAAAGAAGAAGTAAAACTGTCCTTATTCGCAGATGACATGATACTATACATAGAAAACCCGAAAGACTCCATCAAAAAACTAATAGACTTAATAAATGAATTCGGCAACGTAGCAGGATACAAAATTAACGCCAAGAAATCTATGGCCTTTCTATACACCAATAGTGAACTTATAGAAAGAGAGACCAAAAAAGCAATCCCATTTACCATTGCACCAAAAAAATTAAGATACCTAGGAATAAACTTAACTAAGGAGTTAAAAGACCTATAAATGGAAAACTACAGGACACTGAAAAAAGAGATAGAGGAAGACATAAACAGATGGGAGAACACACCATGTTCATGAATTGGTAGAATGAACATCATTAAAATGTCCATACTACCCAAAGCAATCTATAGATTCAATGTACTCCCCATTAAAAAACCAACGGTATATCTCGCAGACCTAGAACAAACTCTCCAAAAATTCATGTGGAGTAAAAAAAGACCCCGAATAGCTGCAGCAATACTGAGAAAGAAGAACAAAGTAGGTGAGATCTCAATACCAGATATCAAGCTGTATTACAAAGCCACTGTTCTCAAAATAGCCTGGTACTGGCAAAAGAACAGACATATAGATCAATGAAATAGAATGAAATAGAATAGAGAACCCAGAAATTGACCCAAGCCACTATGCTCAAGTAATATTTGACAAAGGAGGCATGAACATGCAATGGAGTCAAGACAGTCTCTTCAATAAATGGTGTTGGGATAATTGGACAAATACATGCAAAAAAATGAAACTAGACCACCAACTTACACCATACACAAAAATAAACTCAAAATGGATACAGGACTTAAACATAAGATGGAAAACCATAAAAATACTAGAGGAATCCACAGGCAGCAAAATTTCAGACATATGCCGAAGCAATTTCTTCACTGATACAGCTCCTAGGATAATGGAAACTAAAGAAAAAATAAACAAATGGGACTAAATCAAAATAAAAAGCCTTTTCACAGCAAAAGAAACCATCAACAAAGCAACAAGAAATCCCACTGTATGGGAGAACATATTTGCCAATGTTAGCACTGATAAGGGCTTACTCTCCAACATTTACAGGGAACTCATACAACTTAACAAAAGGAAGATAAACAACCCAATCAAAAAATATGCAACGGGCCTAAATAAATATTTTTTGAAAGAAGACAGAAGGAAGGCCAAGAGGCATATGAAAACATGCTCAAAGTCACTAATCATCTGAGAGATGCAAATCAAAACGACAATGTGGTACCATCTCACACTTGTCAGAATGGCAATCATCAACAAATCAACAAACAACAAGTGCTGGCGAGGATGCAGAGAAAAAGGAACCTTAGTGCACTGCTGGTGGGAATGCAGACTGGTGCACCCACTGTGGAGAACACTATGGAGTTTCCTCAAAAAACTAAAAATGGAACTCCCATTTGACCCAGAGATCCCACTTCTAGGACTATATCCCAAGAAACTGGAAACACCAATCAGAAAGGACATATGCACCCCTATGTTCATAGCAGCACAATTTACAATAGCTAAGATTTGGAAACAGCCTAAATGCCCATCAGCAGATGAGTGGATTAAAAAACTGTGGTACATCTACACAGTGGAATTCTATGCTGCAGTAAAAAAGAAGGAGTTCTTACCATTTGCAACAGCATGAATGGAACTAGAAAGCATTATGCTAAGCGAAATAAGCCAGTCAGAGAAAGATAAATATCACATGATCTCACTCATTTATGGAATATAATGAACAACATAAACTGATGAACAAAAATAGATCCAGAGACAGAGAAACATCAATCAGACCATTAAACCTCAGAGGCAAGGTAGGAGAGGGTGGGGGTAAGGGGGCGAGATCAATCAAAGGACTTGTATGCATACATATAAGCCTAACCAACGGACACAGACAACAGGGGGATGAGGGCATGAGGTGGGGATAGGGGAGGTAATGGGGGAATAAGGACACATATGTAACACCATAATCAATAAAGAAATCCTACCTAATAATAGACAAATATTCAAATTGACCATACCTTCGCTATGCCTGTGATTGGCCAGGAGGCACGGGGGGGGCGGGACTCAGGGTGGCCAGGGTGGCCGATTGGGCCGGCAGGATGCTGAGCTCGCGTCACCAGCCAGCAGCGGCTTGAGCTCAGCATCTGTGCCATGGCTGTGCTGCAGCACAGAAGGGGCCTCTGGGGCAGCGAGCTCACATCCCACCACGGACCATCAAAAGCGGGGGAGCTGGGTGCCTGTCCACTCAGGCACCAGGCCTTTCAGAAGCCTTCACCGCGCTGGAGGCTTCTGAAAGGCCTGGTGCACCAGCAGACAGACACTCGGCTCCCCCGCTATCGAAAGCAAAAGCGTGGGAGCTGGGTGCCTGTCCACTCAGGCACCAGGCCTTTCAGAAGCCTCGGCCACGCCGTAGGCTTCTGAAAGGCCTGGTGCACCAGCGGACAGGCACCCAGCTCCCCTGTGATCGAAAGCGAAAATGTGTAGGGGACCCTACATGTGCATGATTCAATCATGCACTGGGCCTCTAGTAAAAAAATAAAAGTTATGGGCTAAACAAATAAACAAACAAACAAAACAGCATGATATTGGCAGCAAAACAGACACTCAGACCAACAGAGTTAAGAGCTCAGAAATCCACATGTATACGGGCAAATAATCTTCAACATAGCATTTTTATTTTTAAAACATTTTTATTGAGATAAAATTTCATATAATAAAAATAAACTATGTTAACATGAACAATTACTACATTAACAATGTTGTGTATGTATCACCTCTTTCTAGTTCAAAACATTTTTCTCTATCCTCTGGCAAATACTAGCCACTTATCTGCTTTAATCTCTATAGGTTTACCTATTCTGGATATTTCATACAAATATAAAATGGCTTATTTAACTAAGAGTAATGTTTTTTTTATGTTTATGCACATTTTAACATGTATCTGTATTTTGTATTTTGTTTATTTTTAAAGTAACCCTTCTGATTAAATCCATGATGCATGATGGAACTTCATAAACCAGTATGTATAAGTTATCAAGCTAGCCTCAGGATTTAGAGAAAAGGTTATACACTTGGAATAAAAGTAGTAAAAAGCAAGCACAATCCCTTATAAAGTGGACAATTTAGCTATCTTCAGAAATAACCTAAGAGAAGTCTTTGTAAGTGTTGTCATTGGAGACTTGAGTGATAGCATATCCAATCAAAAGGATTAGAATGTATCCTAGAATAAGGAAAGATGAACTCATTCAATTGTATTGTAATCTTATTTTCAGAAGAAATGATGTGGTAAGTGTTAGTAGATAATAGAAAAGTAGATAGAATTTGTAACTATTTAGTCAACACAGTCCAAAGGAAAGAGAAAATGTGTCTGGTACACACAGATACTTAATTCACAAGGGAAATCTATTTTGTTGTGAAGTTGAGATAGTTCATCCGGCTTTTCTGTAGACAGAATGAAGTATCACTCAAGACAATCTAATTCTCTTTGCTCTGATTCTGTGCTCATCAAGGGACCTTGAGGTTATTTATTTAGAAATTTTATACAGATAAGAACTCCCATGGATAATGGACATTAACCTTCCTTTTTGGAAATAAACACACTGGCATTCTGGTAGATAGGGAGTCTGGTTTACATTAATAAGTCCATAATATAGTATAAACTATACTCAGTAAATGTGATTTGAATGAAACAGTAAGTGAAAAAACATCTATTATACTTTGTTGTGCTTAATCTTGATGTGTATAGAATAAGTTGAAGAAAAATCTTTTTTTTTGTCATTTTACCAATTTTGTCAATTTAAATCATTTGGAAGGTTGGGTTATTCGAAAATAATGTAATGCATAATTAATTATAGAAAAAATAAATGAACTCACAATCTGCCTAGAATAAGTAAAATAAAGGAATAATTGGGTTGGGAAAATTAAAAATTTTAATATAGATTTGAATATGGTAAACATCTAGTAGAAATCAGAATGAATTTTTTTTTTACCACATATTATTATTAGAGCTAGGATACACAGGAATATTGTTCAACAGACATACTAGTTTTCTCTAAGAATGACTCAGATTTTCAAAGTATACAAGGACCCTCAAGATTCCACTCTGGAAAATACTTTCCACTTGGAGAAATTGCTGATATAATTAACTCTGGAAAGCATGAGATCCCCATGGGCTTCCTTTTTGGTAACAAATCTTAGGGGTAATTGAAAGAGCCAATTTTTAATAAGATAGTGTTAGATTGATGATTAGTTTGTTGTTTTTTTCAAAGTTACATTTTTGTAATATTTTATTTGAAGGCTTTTCTGCTTTATAATAGCAAGGTTGCAACTTCCTCAAAATTCAGATTTTGTTCTCCAAGGATCCGGAGCTGTCTTAGTATATTATTCCTATTATTAAGTCTTCCTATTCTGGTGAATCTATTCTAAATGAGTATACATTTATTGGAAGTCTTTTTTTTTTTCTTTTACTTTTATAGTTATTTTCAATAAAGTATCATATTATATCAAAAGGTTATGATAATAGTATTCTGACCACATTGCCTGGTGAGGGTTATAACAGCTTGCAGAATCATTTAAGTGGGTGTCTTAGTCAATTACAGTGAATGCTGCTTGCAATGGATCCAAGAGGATAGGGGGAAAATGGTCAAGCACAGCATTTCTACCTCTGCAAAGTATTTGATTGCATCCTCCAAATTCCCACAAGTACTCCAAAGTGCAACTCCCAAAAGAGTTGGCAACTGTATCTCGATTCATTCTCATGCTTTGTTTTCTTGAGAAGGCCAAAAAGGGCTAATTCCAATGTAACCCTGATATTTGGGAGATAGTGATCTGAATCCATGCCAGCAAGCTCAGTGTACATTCCTGATAACCTATAATTAAGTCACTGCCTCCTTCCCAGATACTGGTCTTGCAGAACCTGTTACAGAGGCCATAAAACTGTGGACAGTGCACTGCCCCAGACGGAGGGTTATTAATGCTGGCGCCAGGCCAGACCATCAGATATGGCCTGGAGACCCCCAACACCTGGGGGCCTTCTTGCAAGGCCCGTGAAAAGGACCGGAAGCATAATCCATGTTTGCGGGACAAAGACCACAGGGAGGGAGATATAAAGGAAAGCCCCATGCATGTTTCTTCACTCAGATTTGGAAGGCTGTTCCCTGATTTCTGCCGGTGTATTAAAGTGTCCCTCCATTTCTTTGAAGTGACCTTGGCTTTCTTTGGTCTTCTGCAACATTCTAACCAAATGATGTTATATTTTGTGGACATCTACAGCTTTAAGCAGCACTTTCCTCAAATTAGGCTAACAAATATCTCATTATTATCCCAAAAAGGATTAGGTTAGACCTGGCCCCAAACTAAGAAGATTTTCATTACTTATGTTTATGTAAGAGGAACATTTTTTTTCAAAAGTATAAAAATTTTAGAGCCACCATGCACTTTCTTAGAAGAAAGAAACTTTCTTTTTTATGAAACATTCCTAAATTATATGTAATCTCTCATTGAATTTAGTTAGCTATTTGTGGTGGGTATAATTGGATGTATCATTCCTGTGTTCACCTAGTGCAGGGGTGGGTAATGTTCGGCCCACAGGCCATACAAGGCCTGAGGAATCATTAGGACTGGCCCTGCCAAGGCATTAGGGGTGAGTTAATTAAATGCTTGACCAAATATATTAAGTTGATAATTCTTTCTGGCCCATGAGTGATGTTACAAATATCCAAGTGACCCTTGGCAGATAAAAGTTTCCCCACCCCTGACCTAGTGAAATCCACTGAGAAGATTTTCCCATGTTCCTGCTTAGAGAAGATGACACAGATTGGTATATTCCAGAGAACTTGGTTATTTTCTAAAACATGGAAGTGTTAAGTCTTAACATTAAAATTTTAATCACCTTGCAGTGATTGATGCATTGAGTTACTCTTTAGGGCTGAGGATTTCTGTGTACCTTTAATATATTTTTGGGTGGCTCTATATCCATGTATTACTTACAGAACATTTTTACAAATTTGACACATGTAATCCTATATAATGAAAGCCTTGGTGGCATCGCACGATGCCCTCGCACGACATCGTCACAATGCCACCGCAATGCCGTCACAAGATGGCCACCACAAGATGGCCGCCACAAGAGGGCCGGCAGGGGAGGGCAGTTGTGGGTGATCAGGCTGACAGGGAAGGGCAATTGGGGTGTGAAAATGCCAGCAGGGGAGGGCAGTTGGGGATGATCGGGCCGGCAGGGGACGGTAGTTGGGAGCAAACAGGCCAGCAGGGGAGGGCAGTTGTGGGTGATCATGCCGGCAGTTGGGGGCCATCGGGCTGGCAGGGGAGGGTAGTTGGGAGCAATCAGGCCAGCAGGGGAAGTCAATTGGGGGTGATCATGCCAGCAAGGGAGCAGTTAGGTGTCAATCAGGCCATCAGGGGAGCAATTAGGGGGTGATCAGGCTGGCAGGCAGAAGCAGTTAGGGGCAATCAAGCAGGCAGGCAGGCGAGCATTTAGGAGCCAGCAGTGATCAGGCCTAAACCAGCAGTCGGACATCCCCATAGGGGCCCCAGATTGGAGAGGGTGCAGGCCAGCCTGAGGGACACCCTCCATGCACGAATTTCATGCACTGGGCCTCTAGTTATACATAATTTGGTCTTATTTGTTTTTGTAACCATGATCCCCATGGTTAGATAAACTGTTAAGTTTATCTTTATGTTTATATTAGAGTCACTGATACTTGTAATCAAAATATGCCTATAACTAATCAAACAAAAGCTGTTTATGGAGCACAATTTTATTTGCTTAGACAACCAACTTTTATATCTCATCAACCACAAGCCAGATCTTGCTAGAAACACACACACACACGTCTCCTGCATTTTCTTGCTGTTAGTGTTGCAATGCAGATATATAAAACGCTGATGTCATAGAGGGATAGACCTGGGAGGGTCTGGGGAGTCCTTAGAGAGGAGGAAATGTTTGAGGTGGCACAGAGAAAAAATAGACACCTGAGAAACCAGGTATGAGAGGTATTTCAGGTAAGGGTATGTGTGTGTGTGTGTGTGTGTGTGTGTTGACTAAGGAAGAGAAAAGTACATGCAAGATTGAAAAAACACAACAGGATTAAAGATCTGAAAGTCTTTGACAGAAACAGTAGTGTAGAGTTCACATTTTGGTTAGAGAGGAACAGAAGTAAAACAGAGACAAAGGATATATACTAGAGAGCTTTACAGGCTGTATCAAGGACTTGGGATTTTATCTTTTAGAAGATGAGCAAGCACCACAGAGTTTGAAGGAGGCAATTTGTATGTTTAAGAAATGTTATTCCCTAAGCATATGAAGCATGCATTGGTGTAGAAAGCCAGGAAGCAAGAGATTAGTTAGGAAGCTTCTGATGCTCTCCAGGCAAGAGATAAGTAATGAAATGCCAGAGTAGCATGGATGCAAGTGAAAGAAACAATTAGGATGATGTGTCTAGCTCAGAGGTAAATATATAATATGCATTGCCCTGGGAAGATTATCAATCACACATATATCTATAATAATAAAAGCATAATATGCTAATTAGACCAGACGTCCTTCTGGATGAAGTCGGGGCTGAAAGGAATACCTGGGTCCTGGGTGCCAGAGGGAAGCTGGTGCTGGCAGCCAGAGGAAGGAAGGCCTACTCTTGCACTTATTTCGTACATCAGGCCTCTAGTATATACATATATATATAGAGAGAGGGGGGGGTGATATGCAAATTAGGCTGGGACGCCGTAACAGTCACGACTGGTCAGGAGGAGACTGTGCATGCAGGTGAGGCCCAGAGCGGAGATGGAGACAGAGATAGATGGGCCTTTCCAAGCTGCCACGCCATTACACAGGCTTGGGCAGCCCCAGAGCAGACACAGAGAGGGGTGTTGGGGGGGACCTGGAGCTGGCCGAGCTGCTGCACCGGCTCAGGCAGCCCCCGAGTGAACACAGGCAGGGGGCAGGGGGCTGGGGGTGCTGGGGCGGAAGTCAGGCCAGGGTCCCGGCCACCCGCAGCACCAGGCAGGCCCTGACTCTCGCAGCGGCCTGAGAAGTAGACAGAGGACAGACCACTGAGGGTCTTATATACCTTAGCAGGGAGCTTAGATTTTATTCCCCAGAAGGAGGAAAAGTGAAGAATGTCAAGCATGGGAACATCCTGGTCTTGCTTTCATTTTAAGTGAACCATTCTGGTGGCTGTGGGAAGGATCAGTTTAGACATCTGCAGTGTTTTGGGGCCCAAAAAAAGAGAGACTGATGTTGGGAACTAGGACTAGACAGAGGCAGTGGATCAGAGACATATTTATGAGGAAACCTGATGGAACTATTTGGCTGATTACACAGGGATGAAAGCAAACAAAGCAAATGGTATTAGCCCAGGTTTTCCAGTTTGGGCAACTTTGTTGAATGGGTGATCCTAATAATTGGGAGAAGGTATCAAGGAAAAGGAACAGTGTAAGGGAGCTTGCTTAGTTCAGCAATAGCCAAACAGTTAGGACAGAAGACAGACTTAGTGCTCTTTCTTTGTTGCAACATTTGTTTTTCTGCCTTCAGCCACCACCATGTAAGGCTAATGTGCCATCTTTCCTCCTAATCTAGGATATTATCTATCTACTACACATTCCTATCACCTAAATTAGCTTTCCTGCATGATCCCTTAAAAATACTTATCGAAGTCATTCAATGCTCTGTGAGTATGGAGATTTTCAAGATGTGGAAACATTATGAGCCTATATAGATTGATAAAGAGATATTGGGAGCTCAAGTTTTAACAATAAAAATCAGATACTGAATGTGGTCTTGCCAGAGGCATAATTTTAATGAGCCAGTGTCTCTTTACTGAAGTGTCATGCTTCAAAAGAGATCCTCTCAAATAATACAATGCATAGCACTAATCTGGGTTGCCTGTTAAAATGTAGGACCACACCTTGAAAAACACTCCTTCTAGAGCTCATTTTGGTGGATAAATCTCCCTCCAAGTAAAGCAATCCTACATAATAAAAGTGTAATATGCAAATCGACTGAACGGTGGAACCATCAGTCAGTGGGGGCGGGGCCGGTGAGCAGGTGTTGCCAGGCCAGCCAAGGCGCATGCCAGTGGGCAGAGGGAGGGGACGGTGATGGGATGGGAAGGGCAGCGGCAACCAGTGGCGGCGGGGCAGAGGGAGGCCACGGGTGGCAGCAGTGGCAGGGTGATTCAGGGCAGGGCCACCCAGCACCATACCCAGATAGGCCTGCTGGGGTTGCCTCCCACAGAGGAAGGCCACCAGTGGCCATGGCACAATTGGAGGTGGGGCCAGCCACTCGCTGCCCACGCCATCCTGATTGGCCTGCCGGTCACCTCCCGCAGAGGGAGGGCAGATTGTGGCTTAGGCCCGCTTCCTGCTCCCCTAAGCCATCAGTAGGACATCCCCTGAGGGCTCTCAGACTGTGAGAGGGGGCAGGCTGGGCTGAGGAACCCCTCCAGTGCACAGATTTCATGCACTGGGCCTCTAGTGTGTGTGTGTATGTATGTATATATATATATATTTTTATTTTTTTTTAATATATTTTTTTGATTTCAGAGAAAGGGAGAGAGAGAAACTTCAATGATGAGAGAGAATTACTGATCGGCTGCCTCCTGCATGCCCACACTGTGGATCAAGCCCACAACCCAGGCATGTGTCCTTGAATGGTATCAAACACAGGACCCTTCAGTCCACAGGCTGATGCTCTAACCACTGAGCAATTGGCTAGGGCTACTTATATATTTTTATTGTTGGACACAGGACCAAAAAATGATAATGATGTTACAAAATGATTAAATGTAGTATAAACACATGATATAATTATAAGACGACTTTTTAACCTAGGAAAATCTTATACGCCCAGTCATCTTATACGCCGGAAAATACGGTATATATATATATATATATATATGTATATATATATATATATACATATACATATACATATACATATATATATATATATATGTATGTATATGTATATATATATACACACATATATATGTATGTGTATATATATATATATATATATATATATATATATATATATATATATATATATATGATACTAGTGACCCATGCATGGATTCATGCACATTGAAAGGAAATTAATTAGAAGGTGGCCAGTGGGATGGTATTGGGCTAGACGGACCAGACATGCCATGCAGCTAACCTCCCATTGTCCCTCCCCGGCTGGCCATACCTGGGGTGGTATCACAGCTCGAAGGGCATCTGTGGAGTGAGTGGGGTCCCTCCAGCAGGTCGGGTCCCATGGCCTGGCCTGTGGGGATCAGGCCAAAGCTGGCTCTTCAACATCCCCCAAAGTGTCCTGGAGTGTGAGAGCTCCCTCCTCTCTGGTTCTGGGGTGTGTCACCTGAGAATTGCCACTGCCAAGTCACAGCACCTCGGCAGCTCCTGCATTGAGCATCTTCCCCCTGGTTGTCAGTGCACATCATACCTACCAGCTGGTCGGCTGGTTGCTTAGCCTTTTATATATATATACCAGAGGCCCAGTGCACAAATCCATGCACCTTGAAAGGAACTGTGAGCCATGAGGCTGTGGTGGGCATAGGGGCGGGTCTCAGTCCATCCTCCGTGCTCCCGCCTGGCCCCTCCTGCCATGTTCCCTGGTCCCCTGTCTGCTGGCAGCCCCTCTCCTGCCACTGCCGCTCCCATGTGCTGACGGCACCAGCAGTGGGTGCGAGCGGTGGCTCTGGCACCGGCAGCAGGTGCAAGTGGGGCCAGCACCAGCAGCTGGTGCAAGTGCTGGGTGGGACCACGGAACATGGGAGCAAAGAATTTTCAGTAACCACCAGAGGCTCTCCCTGATGACAGCAACTGGCGCCCCACCTTGGTCTGGTGCTCCTGTTCACCTGCTCCACCATCCTGCCTCAGCCAATGCCTGCCATGTTCTGCACTCTACTGCCTGCTGCCGACACCCATCATGTTCTGTGTGCGCCCCCTGTTGGTCAGCACATGTCATAGTGACCGGTTGTTCTGTTGTTCCACTGTTCAGTCTATTTGCATATTAGCCTTTTTTTTATATAGGACTAGAGGCCCAGTGCATGACATCGTGCACTGGGGCTGGGTTCCTCAGCCTGGCCTGCACCCTCTCACAGTCTGAGACCTCTCAGGGGATTTCCGCCTGCCAGCTTAGGCTTGCTCCCCACAAGGAGTGGGCCTAAGCTGGCAGGCAGACATCCCCTGAGGAGTCCTTAGTGCTGCCTCAGAATGGGAGAGGCTCCCGCCACTGCCTCTGCACTCGCCGGCTGTGAGCCTGGCTTCTGCCTGTGGGAGTGCACTGACCACCAGTGGGCATCTCCTGCATTAAGCATCTGTCCCCTGGTGGTCAGTGCACCTCATAGTGACCGGTCATTTTGCTGTTCAGTCAATTTGCATATTAGCCTTTTATTATATAGAATAGGTATTACAGAATTGTACACTTAAACCTATATCATATTATTATTAACTAAGGTTACTCAATAATTTTAATTTTTAAAAATTAATCAAATAATTAGGAGGCAAATTTATTATAAATATACCAACAAGTTGCATTTTTTAAAAATTAACCAATAAATTGAGCTAGTATTAGAAAAAGTTGAGTTGGTCTAATCTGAAAGTTTATCTAATCTTTCCCCACACCTATAGTTCTCAGGAAACTGCTGATGAATAAATTGAAGTTTAGCCAAACCTAGAAACCCCTGTAAACTTCTACATTTTTTGATTAATGGCTCCATCATCCACTGTCAGCCAGGATTCTTCAGACATTAATTTTAGCAGGAACAGCTGGTTGGAATGCAGGTGCAGGCTGTTCCTGCCACATAAGTTAGCTGTGATGTATTAATAAAAGAATGATGGTTTAACTCTTTCAAATATTATAAAAGAGTGGTCATTGCTTTCTTAATGGAGAAAGTATGAATAGTTTATAATTTTGTTTGTGTTATTGTTTAATGTCTTGTTTGATTGCAGAGTTGTCATACTTTCAAGCAGATCATTATCTGTTATAATGAAAATAAAAGGAAAGATGTTAAAAATGCTTTAGTGGAACATAGAGAAGACTCAACTGAGAAATTATTGGTACTTATGTAAGTCTAGGAGCAAAATATTCATCTATGTGAAGTGCAAATAACTTTTAACTGATTTTTTTAACAGAAAGCATCAATTTATATTTTCAAGGTAATAACTCAGTTTACTCCCTTTGTGATTTAGAAAGTCATACTGAAACATCCATCTTATATAAAAACTGCTGTTTGAAATTTTAACCCTGCTATTTGGCTTCTGTAGATGCTTGCTTGCTTAAATAATAAGGAAAATAAGACTACTCCCATTCCAGAGAGGCCATTAAACCTTCCCTGGACGAAGTTATCAGTGCTGGCACCAGGCCAGGCCTTTGGTTGAGGTCTCAAGGCCCCAGCACATAGGGGCTCTTTAAGAACTTGCAAAGGGGGCCGGAAACCCCCCATATTTGGGAGACAAAGAAGGTAAAAACATATAAATAGGGAAAGTTCCTCCATGTTGGGGCCCAGAATTTGAGAGACATTTTCCTCTGGACCCGTGCGTAATAAATGTAAATCCACCTCTCTAAGTATTGCTTGTTTCTTCTCCGGTTTTCTGTAACATTAATGGTCCCCTGATCTGGGGAACACCTGTGCTTGGCCTTTTGGCCTCCAGTGAATGGGCCAGGTTTGGGGCCGGGGGGAGCCCGATAGGCCTTCAGGAGGTGCCGCTCTGCTGATTTAGCAGAATTGAACCGGGGGACTCCCGGACCTCAGCCCAGGACCCGGCCGGCATCTGGAGAGAGTCTATGGACACTTCTCGACCTGTTGACAGAATCTGTAAGGTAGGGTCCCTTATCAGTCAGGCCCACTCCGAGTGAGTGGAAGGGGGAGCTTGATCACCTCCCCGGAAGTCAAGGACTTCCTCAGGCAAATTAATCAGGAATCAGGTGGACTATTTAAATTCTGGGTAAATATCTGGTAGAAGTCAAAAACTCTGACAGTCTGGTATATAAATGTGGGACTCTGGAGGTGAGTGAATTCAGTATTGTTTGGTTCTTCTCCAGTTTTCTGTAACAATACCATCTTTATTACTGATGTATATCTTTTTTTTCATCATCATTTGGGAGTGATACTGGAGAGCTTATGTGATAATAAATATATATAGTCTTGAAATGATTAATAAGGCATCAAATATATAACTAAAAAGAAAAATTCAAATAAATAAAAAATAAGTAAATAAATAAAAACAAAAGAAAAATTTAAATTTGGAAATTAGTTCTGGATAGGAGATTCATTATTTTTATAAAGATGTTATGGTGAAATTTTTGGCAGAAAATTTAAGGTATGAGGGAAGATTTCTTTTTAGACAGCATGATGCAGAGAAGAGCATAAAATCATCAGTGCTCTTAAACTCAGATTCAATTCCCAGCACGCCATTTCCCACATAGCTGTTGTGTGTTTATTTAACTTTTAAAATCCCCATGATTTTTATCTTAAATTGGGTTGATATTATCTAATCCATGTTCATTTTGAGGAATAATGACAAAATGTATATACAGTACATGTTAAATAGTTGTCACCTAACAAATATTAATTACCTTCTTTCATTAGAGACTCAGAGTGGTAGAGTTAAAAATGCCTTTACTTTTCATTAATATCAACATATGTATTCTTATAGTGGAATTTTAAATGTTATATTTCATGAAATTTATCATAAAGCACATTTATGTCCACATTTAATAAGGAGCCTATATTGAAGTAATAAAGTTATTTGAAATCAGGCTATATCAGAATCTAAGGGGTGTGATAAATGAGCAAAGAGGCATGATCTTTAGAATCAGAAGAGTGTATTCCTATTCTGCTCCATCATTTTCCAGCTCAGCAGGAAAATGATGCAGTCTGCAATACCCTAGTAATATCATTGACTTACAGTTTGGGGAGTGTTAAGTATAGTATGTATTGCCAAAACCGGTTTGGCTCAGCGGATAGAGCGTCGGTCTGTGGACTGAGGGGTCCCAGGTTCTATTCTGGTCAAGGGCATGTACCTTGGTTGCGGGCACATCCCTGGTGAGGGGTGTGCAGGAGGCAGCTGAGATGTTTCTCTCTCATCGATGTTTCTAGCTCTCTATCCCTCTCCTTTCCTCTTTGTAAAAAATCAATAAAAATATTTTTAAAAAAAGTATTGTATGTATTCCTACTGTAAAAAAATTACTCTAAGTTTTGTAGTTAATGGCACATTAGGCGATGTGAGTGAGAGTGGTACCTCATCAATGGTGATTTTCTTTATGAAGTTGACTTCTTATTATTGCAATATAGGCTAGAAGTTACTTAAATATTTTTCTGTTTAAAGATCCAATTTATAACTAGTTTGTGTTGTCCACAAAAAAAATTTTTTTCCTGAAATATTAAAATATTTGTTAAAATGGAAATAAGATGGTTCTAGAAATATTAGATGCTGGCATGGTGATAGAGAATAACTCTTCAGAGAGATTTGATGTGTTTTTTTTTTTTTCTCCTTACCTGAAAATAGAGCTTTCCTGTTACTTTAAACCTCCCCATTCCTCTCATAGGAAGGGTTAAACTTAATTGGTACATTAGATCCAGAATGAGAAAAAGAGAGCTTTCCAACAGACCTCTGCTGGCAGGTCGCACTTAGGCTAATTTATCCTTCCATTGCAATTACTCTGAAATCCCTGACTCTTCATGCCTTGCCAACTGATGATACCTGCTGGCCTACACCTGTAGATACCTGCTGGCTGAAACAGGAATGAGTCAGCCGGTGGAGAAGAGCCCATCAATTCTGTCTACTACAGGCCTCACTTGTTTTTATTTCATTCCAGTTCCTTCATTCTTGACCTATTTCTTATGTTGCATCTTCTATGTCCTAAGAAAATATAAACAAGGGCAAAACATTAAGGGATCACTGGAGAGCAGCCTATAGCCTCTTATCCCAAGTGGAAAGAAATTTCTAGTCATGCTGGAAATTCAAATGACACAGGATGACTCACCTTCTCATGTGATGTGTAGCTGGGCACAAAATAAAAGCTCAGCTCTGAAGCCACAGAGTTAGCTAGTAAAGGTAAATATGCTAATGAGAAGACCTATAGATATGAGGGGTTTTAACTAACAATGAAAACAATAGCTACTATTTTGAAACAGAACTGGTACATACCGAGGTTTTATAAGTACATTTTTTAAATGAAACTTGAGCTTAGTGGCTTATTGTAAAGTTTATCTACTTGAAATGTACTCTTTCTTCTACAAGAGGGAACAGTCAGAATTTAAAGGTGTTTAAGTAGAATGGTGCTATGATTTAACTTTATTGAATCTTGAACACTATTCTAAATATGAGGGGATTTTGGTAAATTATAGCAATTAATAAGAGGAAGTAACAAAAGAATACTTGCTTCCATTCAAAATCTCTATCTTTGCTTTGATTTTCTTCACTTGCTAACCTGATTATGTCAGTTCGTAAATTTAACAAGAAAAGGAGCAACAGCATCAATTGTAATGGAAAATCTTTACATCTCCTCAATTTTAAAAAATGTTGTTAAAGTAAGTATAATAATGGTGTTTTATTTCTCTAAACCATATTGTAAAAACAGAACAAACAAAAAGAAACAAAACCTTTCAGTTTTATTTGAAACTAAGAAAAAAAAAATTCCCTGCAAATCACATCTTACTTTTTTAGGTGTCACTTTTTCAAAGGACATCAAAAGAGGAATGTGGAATATGTAGTTTAATGCCATGGAACTCACAAATTCTAGTCAAGTCTAATGTCTGTGAAGCAGGAATTTATGGGCGAAATAGGCAGGTTTGGGGATTTTTTGGAATTGGGGTCCATGGAAAAGAACACAGGGCCACAGACTGGGAGAAGGTGCATTTCCATAACACAAGGAAGCCAGGTGCAGTCACATCTCCATAAGACAAGGAGGCAGCAACAGGTATATTTCCATAAGACAAGGGAACTGGAAGTAGCCTAGAAAGGTCTACATTTACAAAATAAAGAGAAGGAAGCCCTTCATTCATAAGGAGAAGAAGAAAGGCCACAGGGAATAGGAAAACAATAAGGAAAGGGTGGGGGGAACCTCACCATGGAACCTTTGAGCACAGGAGTTACCATAGTAACCAGTCTAAGGGACTAGTGACCAATCAGAGGGGATATCAAGGCACCAGGAACTGCAGCCTTTATAAGCCATAGGGAAAAGGAACTCAGTGGGACCCTTTCCCACTTCCCACGTGGGAGTCCATTCTGTGGGATGGGACTCTCCCCCCTCCCTACGTGGGAGTCTGTACTTGTTCTTCAATAAATCTCCATCTTTGCTATTCCACTTTCTGTCCGTGGATTCATTCTTCTATTCCGATAGACAAAGAATCTGGGTTCCAGTCCAAAAATTCGGTATCATCTGGAGCATGAAGCGTGACTACAGCCTGAGAGATTGTCATGAAAACTACTTTGTTTTCTATTGCTCTTCTCAAGTAGTATAATGCTAAAGTACTGGGCCTTGAGTTAGCCTGTTAGGATTGAAATTCCAACTCTGCCACTTACTAGAATTGTCTTCTTGGACAAGTTACTTAAACTCTTTGTAACTCAGTATTTTTATTCTTAAAATGTGAATGTTGAAAAGATTAAATTAGTTAATTAATTGTTGTGGGGTCGAACCCTGGAGTCAGAATAAGACACCAGGGGCTGCTGATTGATTAAAAAAGCAGGCAAGGATTTATTGAGCTGGCCAGGACGGCCACGAGGGCACCACACGCAGGTGGCCACCCTCACGACCGCGCCGTCCCAGGTGTAGGCAGTCCTTTTAAAGGTCCACACCACAAAAATTTTCCTTTGTTCTAAATTCTAAATTCTAAAGGCTGGGAACAGCCTGCAGGGCCGCTCCCAGCCACATCCTGCTGGACATTGGAATGTGGCCCTATCTTGCGAAAGCAGGTTTTTACAGAAGCAGAACCAAGCGGACTCAGTAATCTCTAAAGGTTATCTACAGTTTCTACTCCTGGAGCTACTGAGTCAGTGGGAATCAATCTCCTGCAGTCCTGGTCCACAGGCACAGGAAAATTACCTCTGTGAGTCTCCAGGTCTCAGTCTGGAAGCTGAGGTGACTACCCTATTGTTTAAGCAAGTAAGTGCGTGCAAAAGCCAGAATAACAGGGTTAAAATTCAAACAGCAGTTTTTACCTAAGTATGGTTGCTACCATACTTCAAATGAAAAGTATGTAGGACAGTATTTGTCCCATACAAAGTTCTCCACTATAACTACGACCACTACTAGTTGGATGAAGAAACTAATTCCAAGATACAGTCAGGGACAGGTGGGTAGGGTGACCCTGGAGACAGCAGGTATAAATGAAAACACAAAGCTCACCATTAAGGGTAGTGATTAAAATATGTTGTCCCTTTGAAAAATTAAGACATGCAAGAGAAAGAACAGAAAAATTGAGTTGAATCTGTAAAAATTTATTTGCCTGAATTTACACTCCATGTGGGGGATGGTGGCTAAGGGTCAAATTAATATATGAATTCAGAGTTTAAAAACTGGTCCATTCTCTATGAAACATGCAGGCTAAAGCAAAAACTAGGAATGTTTCTAAGGTGGATATGCCTTGACTTGTAACAGTTAGCATTATAGCATTTAGCTAAGAGCTTGATGTATCTTACAGCCAGGGTCTATTCAATAAACTTTTCATATATTTTAATATTTCCTGCTACTTTCCACAACCCATCACTCTCCTTTTTCTTACCAGAACATTTCTACAAATTCCTACCAATTGATTTCTAAAATATGTTTTTATTCATTCCTGAGCCCAAATATGGTACCTTTATAACAATTTAATAGGGAAAAAATTCTTAGTCTTTACTGGGATACATCAAATTCAATATAGTGAGATTAGAGACCTATACAACAAAGACAGTATGAAACTACTAGCAGCTAGGCCAGAGGATATTTCTTTCCATTGTTAGTTCTTGGATAAAGTTTTTCTAACTCAACATATTTGGTACTTTTAAAAAATTGCTTAGTATAATGAAGTTGATATTTTATAAAAAGACCAATGCATATACAAATTTTGGGGGGGGTTGTGAATGATAGAGTAATTTAACTATGTCTGCTGCCAGTGTCTGTATTCCTTCAAATTATTTAAACAATTATTTTATATTTGCTGTATCATAATGTATATAGCACTTACCTGCTAGAAGTCAAAACTTTCCACATACCCTATGTTCACATGGTGAGAAACAACCAATATGAGGAATAATAAAAGGTACATAAAATTGCCATTAACATAAAAAATAATATATTTTACCTTATGAATAGTATTATCTCTTTGATTTAAAGAGGTATAGTGATTCAATGTCAAATGGGCATTGTATAAAATTTTTAATCATTTATACTGCAAAAAGATGTTATTCATATAAGTTAAGCTCAGAGTTATTTAGATTATGTGAATATGAGGCAAAAAGGACTTAGAGTAAGATGATACACCCTACACCTTTACCTAAAATGGAGACCAAACAGCAAGGGCATGCTAGGTAAGGTGGTGGTGTTACAGAACAGAAAGAGTTCTCCACTGGGCACTAGTGGAGCCAAACACTAGATAGAGAATTGCAATGAAGAAATACTGGCTATTTTATTAGGAATGGCACCACCTGGGAGAAAGGGAAGCTTTTAATAATCAAAAGCCCGAACTCTTTGATGTTGTGTAGGTTACTGATTATATAGGGCAAAACACCGTGGATTAGGGGTCATCCTGGAAGCTGATTGGTGGGAGGTGAGCTGTCCTGAGGACAGCTCTGAGATCTATTCCAGTGTTCCTGCATCTGATTCCCTGGGAAAGCAGCCGGGGGACAGTCTACTTTAGAACTCAGGGAATTAAACATAACTTAGGTCAAGATGTCATCTTTAGCCTGGCAGACAGAGTTCCTTAGTCAGATCTGTGTTTCTGCTGCCTCAGTAAGTGCTGATTATGGGAGAGGGAGGAGGCCGAGTCTCTGAAGGGTATAAAGAAAAGAGATGATTTCTAAGGCTAGTGAAGCAGGAATTTTAGGGGGATATAGGCAGCTTAGGGATTTTTTAGAATTGGGGTCCAGGGAAAGCACAGGGCTGCAGACTGGGAGAAGGTACATTTCCATAAGACAAGGAAGCCAGGTGCAGTTACATCTCCATAAGACAAGGAGGCAGAAACAGGTATATTTACATAAGACAAGGGATCTGGAATTAGCCAAGAAAGGTCACATTTACAAAATAAAGAGAAGGAAGCCCTTCATTCAGAAGGAAGGAGGGTGGGGAGGGAGGTGAAGAGAAACTCACCTGTCCCATGTGAGGTTCAACCTTTGAGCCCAGGAGTTTCTATAGTAACCAGTCTAAGGGAATAGTGACCAATCAGAGGGGATATCAAGGCACCAGGATTTTCAGTCTTTATAAGCCATTGGAAAGAGGAACTCAGTGGGACTTTTCCCCCTCCCCATGTGGGAGTCTGTACTTGATCTTCAATAAATCTCCATCTTTGCTATACTGTTACAGAAAACCGAAGAAGAACAAAGCAATACTTAGAGAGATGGAGTTACATTTATTACATGCAGGTCCAGAGGAAATTGTCTCTCAAATTCTGGGCCCCAACATACAGGAATTTTCCCTATTTATATGTTTTTACCTTCTTTGTCTCTCAAATATGGAGTGTTTCCGGCCCCTTTAGCAAGTTCTTAAAGAGCCCCTATGTGCTGGGCCTTGAGACCTCAACCAGAGACCTAGCCTGACGCCAGTACTGATAACCTTGTCTGGGGAAAGTTTAATGGCCTTGCTGAAGTGGGAGTAGTCTTAGCAAGCAAGAATTTACAGAAGCCAATTAGCAGGGTTAAAATTTCAAACAGCAGTTTTCATACAAGATGGATGCTTCAATACCACTTTTCTGTCTGTGGATTCATTCTTCGATTCTGGCAGACAAAGAATCCGGGGTCCAGTCCAAAAATTCGGTATCACTAGGATTTAAAACTACATTTAAACAAAGTCATAAGGACCCTCAGTTTCAATAGATCATTGGATACTTTAAAATAATCCATATTGGTTGGATCGTGAGTTAAAACACACTGGAGAAAATAATCCATGGAGATAAAAGAGATGTTTAAGTTTGTTATTACTGATAAATACAGTAGATTGCAGCTCAACTTTATTTTTACCTCTGTACCAGTGTGCCAGTATTGTGAAGAAACTAGAAAGCTAACAATTACATATCCTGGACTATTTGGCTAGTAGGATTCTGAATGTAATCACATTTTGGTCAATGAGATGCACTTACATGTGATTTGGAAGCCAGAAGGTACATAGAAGGTGGGAAGAAGCAGTGCTCTGACCATCCCTGTGTTAGAGATTGTAATAGGTACCTCCTGGTTGTGAAATTTATAACTGGTGATTTCCTAACATTAGCAGCTTTACAGTAGGTGTATGGAGCTAGAGCTTTCTGACATAGAACTATCCTATAGTTTTGGAGGAACTTCCTGAAATTTGATCATAATTTGTATTTTTAGCTCTCTCCAAATTGTATAAGTCATGCAGTATACTGTATTAAATGCCTCCTGCTTAAACTAGATAGAGGGCATTGTTCTTTCTGCACCTAATCTATGATAATCACAGGAGTGGTGGCAACTAAAATTTTCAAGAATTTGGGTTTGGGGTTTAGACTGTGTTTGGATTCAATGGTGACTCCATTAACATCAGAAAATGTGACATTGGTAACTCATTATACTAGGCAAAATGTAAATGTAAATGGGGTCCTCTGAAATGCAATGTGTATTGAATGAATGTTTGTCAGGCTTGGTTGCCCCTACAGTAGACCATAGTGGTGAAAATGTGAGCTACAAAGTCTGTGAGAGAAACAAAAAGACAAGCTCAGGATTTTAAATTCTTGCCCCAGGCCATTATCAAAGGACCATGGGAGCTTTCTTGAAACAATCCTCATTTCTTACAGCTACAATTGTAACGCCCGGAACGCTGGCCGCACTCACAAAGCACCAAGAGACGCCTCTCATGCAAAAAGCAAAGGGTTTATTGGTACAGGCATGCCCGGTCCCACAACATACTCTGAATACAGAGCAGAGGTTGTGGGCCCCGAAGCAGGGTTTGAACACAGGTTAAATACACTTTAGGGGGCAGGGTCTTTCCATTTTACAACCCGGTAACTTTCCACTGTGGTTTTCTGCTTCCTGGAACAATTAAGACAATTAAGTCTGTTGACATACAAACATTTTTCTTTAGGTATACACAAGCTCTTGGTATCGGGTTCCCCCCAGCCATAGATGGCTATCTGGTTTCTATCTCAAAGTTCTTTGGCTGACTTATTCTAATTGTCTTCAACTGACCTTGTCTTCAACTGACCTCAGGCCCTTACTGAAATGCTGGCTTTTATGATTTTACAACTCTTCACAATTACAGGGCAGATTCTTTGGGAAGGCAAGTTATTGTATAGGTTGAATTAACTAACTGAGTCTTTCAGGTGAAAGTTAGGATATTGTTTGGAAAATGGTGGAATTTCAAGTAATGGAACCGAAGTGTGAGTGAATTTGGATGATTAACACCTAAAACATATTGAGAATATCTTGCCACAGACTATGCTTCTTTCCTTTCTTAAAGTGAAAGAGGAATTTTAGGAGGACATAGGCAGGCTTAGGGAATTTTTAGAATTGGGGTCCATGGAAAAACACAGGGCTACAGATTGGGAAGTTCATTTCCATAACACAAGGAAGCCAGGTGCAGGAAGCTGCAACATTTGCATTTACATAACACAGGGGAGATGTAAGTAGCCAAAAAGTTTTATATTTACAAAATAAAGAAGAAGGAAGAAAGCCCAGACAGAAAAGAACAATGAGGGAGGAGGGTATCACATTTCCTATGAGGTATTTGACCTTTGAGTTAAGGAGTTGCTATACTGGCCAATCAGAGGGGATATCCGGACACAGGGATTTACAGCCTTTATAAA
The DNA here is from genome assembly GCF_027574615.1 of Eptesicus fuscus. Lineage (NCBI taxonomy): Eukaryota > Metazoa > Chordata > Mammalia > Chiroptera > Vespertilionidae > Eptesicus > Eptesicus fuscus. Next base: position 5,274,292 of record NC_072474.1, on the reverse strand, counting down.
CTGTGGGAGAAGGGTGGGACCCTTTCCCCCTCCCTCGTGGGAGTCTGTACTTGTGCTTCAATAAATCTCCACCTTTGCTATACCACTTTCTGTCCATGAATTCATTATTTGACTCTGTCAGACAAAGAATCTGGGTTCCAGTCCAAAAATTTTGCATCAATAAGTGACATTGAAATACAGAAATTCTACGTGATCTGAAATGGGAGGAGTCAAAATGCTTATAAGTTAGGAAAGTTGTAACGAATTTCTTGCATGAAAACCCCTTGCCCACTTCTCAATTACTATTCCCAGAAGGCAAAGAAGATATTTCCTTTAACAAAATATTTAAAAACAGTATTATCTGAGTCATGTATTCACTTATAAATTGGGAAGTGAAAATTTGTTCTTGAAACCTATGTTTTTGAAGAAAACACTAAAAAGATTTATTAAAAAGGGAAATAAGTTTATAACTTTACCAGTGATCATTCTTTAATTTAAAAAGGGAATTGAAAAGAATGTTTTTATTAATTTATTCTGTCAGTGGAAGTTAAGGGATTCTTTTAAAAGATGAATATGGATACACAATTAAACATGATTAAATTTCACATATTTTATTTTTATCATTTTATTATTGAAACTACTTCAGAGTATAGGGAATCTGTATCTGAGGCCATTTCAGTGCTCATGCATATTTTATCATTGAATTAAAACAAAAGTTTGAGTTGGTATATTTAGTTTGGCAAAAAATAAACTGTAGCAGATAAAAAATAAAACAGTTTTAGAATCAGCCAGTAAATGAAAATTTTAACTTTATGTATATATAACACATTTTTAAAGCTTTACATTAAATGTAGACCAACATTCACTAAGTATTAAAATTATTCTTTTTTTCTGTAATTTATTTATTTATTACCACAATTTACATTTAATACCAGTCTTGGCCAGTTTCAAATGTGTAGTAAAGTGGCCAGAAAACTATGCATTCTACAGAATGTACCCCCCACCCCCGCCACTGCTCTAAGCACCCACCTGACACCATACCCAGTTATCTTGACATTATTGACTATATTCCCCATGCTGCAAACCACATCTCTATGGTTATTCTTCATCTAGCAATGTGTACTACATAATCCCTTCATCTTTTTGAAAGGGTTAAAGAGAATAAAATGGAGCAGAGAAAAACAAGTATTGTGCTTAGCAGATATCTTGCAGAAAGCTTGCAGCCTTGAGCACATAATAGTTCAGGTAACCAGAAGACACTTGGCATGGGAGGAACCAAGGACAGACCGGACCCTTACATCAGGAGAATGACTTGCAGCCAGCAAGGATTAATAAAAGTCTGCCTCAACTTTCAGTCTCCACTGACTCCTTTGCGTTGGATTCAGCCCACCTGCACCCAGGTTCCTGGAATAAAATCTCTTTTGATACATTATGGCCTCATGTCATAGCTTCGTGACCCCAGCCCACTCAGAACCTTTCACTTTTAAACCCAGCCTCCCAAACCCCCTCCCCTCTGACAACATCAATCTGTTCTCTGTATGCATAAGTTATTTCTATTTTGTATGTTTAATTTGATCTTTAGACTCCACAGGTAAGTGAAACCATATAGCATTTGTCTTTCTCTGACTGACTTATTTCACTTAGCATAATACTCTTCAGGTCCATTCGTGCTTTTACAATATCTAACAAATTTTGGGTTAAGGGCAAGGTTAGCTTTATTGAGGCATGACTTATACATAATACAGTTAACCAATTTTATGTATATAATTTGATGTTTGAGACAAATTTGTTTGGTCACATAACCATCACCACAATCATACCAAAATTTTCTATTACCCCAAAAAAGTTGCTTCATGTTATTTTCATTAAATCTCCTTCCCAATGTCCTGGACCCTGGCAACTACCAAGCTTCCTTCTATCACTATAATTTTTCTAGATTTTCATATCAAAGCATTATCCTACCTAATAAAAGAATAATATGCAAATTAACATCACTCTGTGACACCCACAAGCCAATCAGTGCAAGTATACAAATTAACCCCAACCAAGATGGCTGCCGCCACAAAGAGCAGGAGGGAGGCTTGGGTTTCTCCAGCAATAGAGGAAGCCAAGCTTTCCAAAAACCCTGGCTGGCCCAGACCTCCACTTAAGGCTACAAAGTTTCAATTATATAAGATAAATCCCAAGAAAAATTGCGGCAGCCATGAAGCTGGAGACAGCAGACGAGGGTTGCCCCTGGCAACTGAGGAAGCCAAGCTTTCAACCTGCCCTGGCCAGCCCAGGCCTCTACTTAAGGCTACAAAGTTTCAATTGTAGAAGGTAAAAAAATCCAAACAGAAATGGCAGCAGCCACGGAGTGAGCAGAAGGCTTGGATTTGCTCCAGGCTACAAAGTTTCAATTGTAGAAGATAAATATATCCCAGATACCACGACCTCTGCTTGGGTTGCCGGGGGGGCATGGCCGGCCTGCAAACCACCACAGGCCCCTCGTCCAGGCTGCCCCATGCCCCAAGAGAACCCCCACCCTGATCTTGTGCACATTGAAAGGAAATTAATTAGAAGGTGGCTAATGGGGCAGGACTGGGCAAGACGGGCTAGACATGCCCTGAAGCCAACCTCCCACAGTCCCTCCCCAGCTGGCCACACCTGGGGTGGCACTGTAGCTTGAAGGGCATCTGCAGAGTGAATGGGGTCCCTCTGGCAGGTGGGGTCCTTCAGCATGGTCTTTGGGGATTGAGCCAAAACTGGCTCTCTAACATCCCCCAAGGGGTCCTAGAGTGCAAGAGGGCACTCTGCAAAGTTTCTGTTGTACAGGGTGTGGAACACAAACACAAGTGTGCAGTAAACCAGATTTGGGGCCGATAGTGCCCCAACAACAACATAACCATGGCCAAAGTTGGAATCACATGGCCCTGCAAAGAATTGGGCTCCCTCCTCTCTGGTTTCGGGATGCATCACCCTAGAACCGCTCTGCCAAAACACTGCAGCTCGGCAGCTCCTGAATTGAGCATCTGCCCCCAGGTGCTCAGTGCGTGTCATAGCTACTGGTTGGACAGACACTTAGAATATTAGCCTTTTATATATATACTAGAGGCCCAGTGCACAAAATTCATGCATGGGGGGAGTGTCCCTCAACCAAGCCTGCACCCTCTCCAATCTGGGACCCCTCGAGGGATGTCCAACTGCCCACTGAGATCGGGCCTAAACGGGCAGTCGGACATCCCTCTCACAATCCAGGACTGCAGGCTCCCAACTGCTCACCTGCCTTCCTTCCTGATTGCCCCTAACTGCTTCTGCCTGCCAGCCTGATCACCCCCTAACCACTCCTCTGCCAGCATCATTGATGCCTAACTGCTCCCCTGCCAGCCTGTTTGCCCCTAACTGCCCTCTACTGCAGGCCTGGTCACCTCTAACTGCCCTCCCCTGCAAGCCTTGTCACCCCCAACTTCCCTCCTCTGTCAGCTTGGTCACCTCTAACTACCCTCCCCTGCAGGCTTGATTGCACACAACTGCCCTCCCTTGCAGGCCTGGTCCCTCACAACTGCCCTCCCCTGCTGGCCATCTTGTGGCGGCCATCTTGTGTCTACATGGGGGCAGCCATCTTGTATGTTGAAGTGATGGTCAATCTGCATATTACTCTTTTATTAGATAGGATAGAGGCCTGGTGCACGAGTGGAGGCTGGCTGGTTTGCCCTGAAGGGTGACCCAGATCAGGGTGGGAGTTCCCTTGGGGTGTGGGGCGGCCTGGGCGAGGGGCCTGTGATGGTTTGCAGGCTGGCCATGCCCCCTGGTGACCCATGCGGAGGCCCTCCTGGTATCTGGGGTTTATTTATCTTCTACAATTGAAACTTTGTAGCCTGGAGCAGAGCCAAGCCTTCTGCTCGCTCCGTGGTGGCAGCCATTTCTATTGGGATTTATGTCTCTTCTATAATTGAAATTTTGTAGCCTTAAGTGGAGGCCTGGGCCGGCCAGGGTGTGTGGAAAGCTTGGCTTCCTCCATTGCCAGGGGCAACCCTATCCTCCTGCTCTTTCCAGCTCCATGGCTGCTGCCATTTCTGTTTGAATTTATGTATCTTCTATCATTGAAACTTTGTAGCCTTGAGTGGAGGCCTAGGCCTGGCAAAGGCAGGCAGAAAGCTTGGCTTCCTCCATTCCTGGGGAAACCCAAGCCTCCCTTCTGCTCTCTGTGGCGGTAGCCATCTTGGTTGGGTTTATATGCATATTTGCTCCTGATTGGCTGGTGGGCGTGGCTGGTGGGCATGGCTGTGGGTGTAGCGGAGTGATGGTTAATTTGCATATCACTCTTTTATTAGGTAGGATTAGAGGCCTGGTGCATGAAAATTCATGCATTGGAGGGGGGCTCCCTCAGCCCGGCATGCCCCCTCTCACAGTCTGGGAGCCCTCAGGGGTGGGAGGTGACCCAGCGATCAGGGGAAGGCTATGCCCCCATAACACCTCTGCTGCTGCCACTGCTAGCAGTGCAAGACTTGGCTGGCCCTGGTTATCTGAGCCTCATGCAACCCTGGGTGGCTGAGCAGCTGCCGTCCAAGGCTTGCCTGCACCTCGGGCCAGCCCTGGGTGACTGGGGGGTTGAGAGGACTGGGGGAATCCAGAGGCAGGTATACAGCGGGGCTGAGAGTACTGGGCTCTGACATCTTGTGGCTGTGGGCACTGCCATCTTTGCAATGGTGTGAGGGTCAATTAGCACATTCCCTCTTTATTAGATAGGATACTAGAGGCCTGATGCATGAAAATTCATGCAAGAGTAGGCCTTTTTTCCCCTGGCTGCTGGCACTGGCTTCCCTCCGGCACTTGGAACCCTTGCTTCCCTCCTCCGGCTGCTGGCAGGCACCTGGGACCCGGGCTGGTTTCTCCCCAGCCCTGGCTTTGTAAGGAAGGACATCTGGAAAGATGTCTGGTCTAATTAGCATATTACCCTTTTATTATATATATACAGATATACACTGAGTGGCCAGATTATTATGATCTCTGAATACATAATAATCCGGCGACTCAGTGTATATATATATTAGAGGCCCGTTGCATGAATTCGTACATGCAGGGGTATTCCGGTCAGCCTGGCCAGGGGGAAGGGACATGGGTGGTTGGCTATCCTGCCTGCTGGTCGAACTCCTTGTCAAGGGACAATTTGCATATTAGCCTTTTATTACATAGGATATACACTGAGTGGCCAGATTATTATGCGTTCAGAGATCATAATAATCTGGCCACTCAGTATATATGTACTTTGTTGTTTCAACATAAAGATTTTGCACATATTTTGTTAAATTTATCCCTAAATGTTTCACATTGCTTGAGGATAATAAAAAATTTATGTTTTAAATTTCAATTTTCAGTTGTTTGTTGATAATATATAGAAATGAAATTGGATGTTGTATATTATCCTTGTATTCTGTGATTCAACTTACTAGTTATTATAACTTGTTATTTATTTGTTAGGCTTTCCTATATAGACAATCACATCACCTGATAATAAATAAAATTCTAGTATTTCTTCCCTTTCATTCCATATTTCTTTTTCTTTTCTCCTTGATTTCTTTTTTTTTTCTTCATATTTATGCTTTTGGCATTTACCAGGAATTCTAGTACTATGTGGAGGAACAGGTACTCTTGTACTATTATTTACCAAAAGTAGAAAAATATTCAATGTTTCCTCATTTTAACTTTAGGGGCTCTAACAATGTTATTTGTCAATGTAAGAATGTTTCATTATAGTGCTAGTTTGCTGAGAGTATTTTTTGACTAAGCGACTGGTGAAATTTATCAAAAACTTTTCCTGAATTTATTGGATGATCAATGTTTTTCTTTTTTGTTTGTTTGATATGGCAAAATACATAGTTTGTTTTTTTTAATGTTAATATAATCTTGTATCACTGATAGAAACCACATTTGATCATGACATATTAATAATCATTTTATATATTACTTGATTCATTTTTCTAAAATTTGTAAAAGACTCTTGTACATACGTTCATGACAGACACGGGATTCTAATATATTTAATGTCTCTGATTTTGGTACCAGAATAATGCTGGACTCATAAAATATATAGAAAAATGATCCTTCTTTTCTTGATGTCTGCAAGAGTTTGTGAAGAATATATTAGTGAAGCCATCTGGGGCCCAAATTTTCTCAGTGGGTATACTTTTAACTACAAATTGTATTTTTTAATCATATAGGCTATTTATAATATTTGTTTCTTCTTTAGTGAGTTTTAGTGTCATATATCATTCAAGAAGTTTGTTCATTTCATCTGAGTTACTGAATTTTTTGGCATTAAATTGTTCATAATTTTTACCTATTGACTTTTAATGTCTATCCTACCTAATAATAGACAAATATGCAAATTGACCATACCTCCGACATACCCACGAGCCATGCCCACAAGCCTCACCCACCATCCAATCAGAGCGAGCATGCAAATTAACCCAAACCAAGATGGCTACAGCCACAGAGAGCAAGGTTTCCTAGGTAACAGAGGAAGCCAAGCTTTCTGCCTGCCCTTGCCAGGCCTAAGCCTCCACTCAAGCTACAAAGTTTCTATTATAGAAGGTAAACAAATTCAAACAAATGGCAGCAGAATGGAGATTGAGAGAGCAGGCCAGGGTTGCCGCCGGCAACAGGGGAAGCAAAGCTTTCCGCACACCTTGGCCAGGCCCACCCGCTTAAGGCAAAAAAGTTTCAATTATAACCCCAACACAAATGGCTGCCAGCCTCGGAGGGAGCCCCAGGCTTGGCTCTGCTCCAGGCTACAAAGTTTCAATTGTAGAAGGAAAATAAATTCCAGATACCAGGGCCTCTGCTTGGGTTGCCAGGGGGCATGGCCGGCCAGCAAACCACCACAGGCCCCTCGCTCAGGCCGCCCCCATGCCCCAAGGGAACCCACACCTTATCTGGGACACCCTTCAGGGAAAACCAGCTGGCCCCCACCCCTGTACCAGGCCTCTATCCTATCTAATAAAAGGGTAATATACAGATTGATCATCACTGAAACACACAATATAGCTGCCCCCATGTGGTCAAAGATCCTGCCCCCATGTGGACACAAGATGGCCACCACAAGATGGCCAGCAGGAGAGGGCAGTTGGGAGGCACTCAGCCTGCAAGGGAGGGCAGTTGAGAAGGACCAGGCCTGCAAGGGAAGGCAGTTGGAGGTGATCAACCCTGCAGGAGAGGGCAGTTAGGGGTGAGCAGGCCGGCAGAGGAGGGAAGTTGGGGGCAAACAGGCTGGCAGCAGAGTGGTTAGGGGATGATCAGGCTGGCAGGCAGAAGCGGTTAGGGGCAATCAGGAAGGCAGGCAGGCAAGCAGTTGGGAGCCAGCAGTCCTGGATTGTGAGAGGGATGTCCGACTGCCCATTAAACAGGCAGTCGGACATCTTTGAGGGGTCCTATATTGGAGAGGGTACAGGTTGGGCTGAGGGACAACCCCCCTCCGTGTACGAATTTCGTGCACCGGGCCTCTAGTAGAATATAGTACTGTTCCTCTATTTTATTTTTTTCTAATTAAATTTTGGGTGTAATAATACAGCTTTTAGTTATATAATTCTATAATACACCATCTGTATATTGTATTGTTTATTCACCAGCACAAGTCAACTCTCCTTCCATCACCATTTATCTTTCTTTACCCTCTTCTACCTCAGCCCTCCAACCCCCTTCCCTATGACAGCTGACAGTCTGTTCTCTGTATCTATGAGTCTGTTTCTATTTTGTTTCTTAATTTATTTTTGTCATTAGATTCCACATATAAGCAAATTCATATGTTACTTGTCATTTTATGACTGGCTTATTTAACTTTGCGTAATACTCTCAAGGTCTATCCATGGAGTTGCAAAGGATATTTTTTTCTTCATTTTTACAACCAACTAGTATTCCATTGTGAACTTGTACCACAGCTTTTTTATCTATTCATCTACTGATGGACACAGGCTGCTTCCAAATCTTGACTATCCTACGTAATAAAGAACTAATATGCAAATGGTCATCATGCCCTCACGCCATCATGCCGTAACGGCTCAGACACTTAACACTGGGGAGAGAGGAATGGGGACCAGCCAGGCACAAATGAGCTCACAAGAGAGGAATGGGGACCAGCCAGGTTGTGGCCCAGAGAGGGACAATCCACCACCTGCAGTCCTGGGCACCAGCAGCTGTGCCTGCGCCTGTGGCCCAGCAAGGAAGAGGGACAAGCTGCACACCCCGTGGTCCTGAGTGCCAGCGGCTGGGGCTGCAGCCAGGAGAGGAACAAGCCAGTATCTTTGTAAGTATCTTTATCTGCTTTTGGAATTAGGATAATGATGGTCTCATAAAATGAGTTTTGGAGTCTTCTCTCCCCTTGAATTTTTTGGATTAGTTTGGGAAGAATAGGTGTTAATTCTTCCTTCAATGTTTCATAAAGTTTACTTGAGAAGCCATCTAGTCCCGGACTTTTGTTTGTTGGTAGTTATTTTTTATTACTGCTTCAATTTCACTACTTGCAATCTGTCTGTTCAGATTCTCTTATTCTTTTTCATCCTGGTTTGGAAAATCATTTTTGTAGCAATTTATCTCTTTTGTCCAGATTGCCTAATTTGTTGGCATATAGTTATTCATAATATTTTCTTACAATCCTTTGTATTTTTTTGGCTTCAGTTGTTACTTCCCATCTTTCATTTCTGAATTTACCTATTTGATTCCCCTCTCTTTTTTCCTTAATGAGTGTGGTTGAAGGCTTTTCAGTCATGCTTATCTTTTCAAAGAACCAGCTCTTGGTTCCATTGATCTTTTGAACTCTATTTTGTTTATTTCTGCTCAGATCCTTGTTATTTCTTTTTGTCTAACCATTTTGGTATTTGTTTGTTGTTGTTGTTTTTTAATATATTTTTTTATCAAATGCAGAGAGGAACGGAGAGGGAAAGAGAGATAGAAACAACAATGATGAGAGAGAATCATTGATTGGCTGCATTCTCCCTACTGGTGGTTGAGCCCACAACCAGGGCATGTGCCCTCAACTGGAATTGAACTTGGGAACCTTCAGTCCGCAGGCCAATGCTATATCCACTGAGCCAAACCAGCTAGGGCTGTTTGTTATTCTTTATAAGGTTTCTTCAAGTGTAAAGTTGGATTGTTTAGTTCTGATGCTTTTGTTTATTTCTTGAGATAGTCCTGTAATGCCATGAATTTCCCTCTTAGGACTGCTTTTGTCGTGCCCGTAGATCTGGAGTTATTGTGTTTTCATTTTATTTGTTTCAAGGTAATTTTTTATTTCTTCCTTGATCTTATTGTTAATCCATTCATTGTTTAGTAAGATGTTATTTAGCTTCCATGTCTTTGTGAGTTTTTCAAGTTTTTTTTTTTATTATTATTATTGAGATCTAGTTTCATACCATTATGGTCAGAGAAAATACTTGATATAATTTCAATCTTATTAAATTTATTGAGACTTGTTTTGTGTCCTAACATGTGGTTTACCCTAGAAAATGTTTCATGTACACTTAAAAAAAGAATATATATTCTGCTGTTTAGGGATGAAATGTTCTGAAAATATCAATTAAATCCATCTGATCTAGTCTGTCTGGAAGATCTGCCCATTGATGCCAGGGGGATGTTAAAATCCTCTACTATGACTTTATTACTTTCAATTTCTCTCTTTAAGTCAATGAAGAATTGCTTAACATGCCTTGGCCATTGTGGCTCAGTTGGTTGAAGAATTATCCTGTGCACCAGTCAGAGCACAAAACCATGTTGTGTGTTCAAACCCCAATCAGGGAAGGTATGCGAGGTGACTGATTGATGTTAATCTCCCATAGTGATATTTCTCTCTCTCCCTCTTTCTCTCTTTCTCCCTCCCTCCTCTCTCTAAAATAAATAAAAAAATACAACAACCCAGCATATCCTCAATTAGGATTTAAAAAGGATTTGTTTTACACATGTAGGTGCTCCTATGTTGGGTGCACAAATTTTACAAGGGTTATATCCTCTTGTTGGATGGCTCCCTTTATGGTTATGTAGTGGACATTATATTGATATTTTTATCATTATCTATTTTTCAACCAGTCTAGCTAAAAGTTTTTTAATTCCATTGTCTTTAAAAAGAACCATATTTGTGTATATGAATTTTTATTACATTTTCTACTATATTGTTCTCTTAGCTTTTTCCTTTATTATACTCTTCCCTCTACTTAAATGCAATTAATTTGATCTTCTTTCTTCAGTTTCTTGAGTCTAAGTTTTAGAAACTTAGCCATTGATTTGCAACTTTTCTTCTTTCCTTCCTAATTTATATATTTTTAGTGCTATACAATTTTCTCTAAATACTTACTTTATGTATCCCATAGTTTTTATATTATTGGTTTGTTTTTATATTAGTCAAAATGTTTACCATTTTTATTTAATTCTTTCCTATTATGCATAGATTATTTAAATGCATATAGTTTAATTTCCACATACTTATATATTTTGGGGATATTCTATTGATGATTCATATTTTAATTTAGTTCTCATTATAGAACATATTTTATTATTTCAATCCTTTTTACTTTAGTTTTTATGGCCTATAATATGATTGATTTTGATTAAGTGGAATGTTCTATAAAGTTTAGTTTAGTCAATTTGATTGATAATATTTTTCTTCTATAGTTTTATTTCTGCTTATTTGCTCTGTCAGTCATTGAGAAAAAGATGTATAATAATCAATTTAAAAAATAGTAATTTGTAATTTATAGATAATAACAATAGAAATTCAATTTAATGCTTAATCCATTAATTTTAAATTATTCTTGTAAATTGATAATTTACAAACTTCAGCAAAACTGATTTCCCCAAATCAGGCATGACTCAAATTATTTATATTCAGAGAAATTCAAAAAGAATATTGTAGAAAATTTGGAAAATTGCTATAGGTATCTTCTAAAACAACCATATATTCCTTCATTTTAGAGTAGCACAATATCAAATAGTTTTCTACTTTATTTACAGAATTATATACATGATAAAATTAAGCTCTTTTTAATTATTTTATGAGTAACTCTGCTAATGGAAACATAAGAAGGGTCCAGATCACCTAGGACAATATAGGCCATGTAAAGATCTGGAGTCTTATTCCCAATATAACAGGAAGCCATTATTGTGTTTGGAATGAAGAAGTGATATGTTATGATTTTTATTTTAGAACACAGACTAAGGGTGGAAACAAATTCCCTTATAGTGTAGTAGTAGAAGCAGTGTAGACAGTGTAAAGTGGTTGTATGCGTCATGATTTTGAAGGCATTTCTAAGAAATTCTACTGATGGGTTGAAGAGAATACAAGAAAAAGATACAAGTCAATGATGACTTTCTTAGTAAACATTAAAGACATCAAAATAGACAATGTATTTATTAGATTCTTATTTTTGGGTTAGAGATATATTTTTGAATCATCTGCATATGATGATTCATTTCTGGAGACATAGTAGGACAAGGAGATATCCTAGAGATTAAAAGTACATAGATAAAGAACAAGAAAAAAAAAAAAGTACATAGATCTGCCCTGGCCAGTGTTGCTCAGTGGTTAGGGTGTTAGCCAAAGGGTCATGGGTTCAATTCCGGGCGTGTACCTGGCTTGCGAGTTTGCTCCCCACCTCTGGTCAGGGTGCATGTGGGACAAAACCAGTCCATGTGTGTGTCTCACACTGATGTCTCTCCCCCCAGCTCTCTCTCTCTCTCTCACTCTCTCTCTCTTTCCCTCTTTCCTTCTCTCCCTCTGTCCCTCCCACTCTTTCTGAAAAGCAATGGAAAAAAATATCCTCAGGTGAGGATTAACAAGAACAAAAATGTATATAGATTTGAGAAAAGGATGGTGGGCTCTCACTTAGATGTTGGTGATGAGGTAGATTTATTAAAAGAGACTAAGAAGGGAAAGTCAGTCAAATGAGATGGAAAAGAAGGAGAATATAATGTCCCAGAAGCAAGTGAAAAATAGTTTTTTTTTTAAATGAGAGAAATGTACTTTGTGTTAAATGATGCTAATGTGTTAAGTATGATTAGTTCTGAGAATTAATGCATGTTTTTGTGGACAAGGAGTTCTTTTGTAACCTTTGGTAACCTTGGCAAGAGTGGGCTCATCAGAGGATGTATTAAAGTCTGATCAGGATGGAAAGTACAGAGACAGAACTGTAAATAACTCTTCATAAAAAATTCTCTAAAGTGTGGCACTTATGTAATGGTAGCTGAAGACAGTTGTCTAAATATTTCTGGTTGGCTTGCACAGCTGGCTTGAGAGCCCTCATCTTTGTGAAGAGTATTGTTAGCAGAGAGCAACAAAGCCATGTTGAGATGGAGGTATTTTAAAGTCCACTAGTCACACCTACTCGGTTGCAGCTTTTGTGCACAAGATTGAAACATTTGTGTCAGCGAAGTACAAGCATTTACATTTCATTAATATTTGAACTTATTTATGATGGTTAGAAAACTAATTTTAAAATCAAAACCACTGAGAATTTCTTTTAAATACTAATGCCAGTATTAGTATTTAAAACAAGTTGAAAACAAGTTTTGCATAATGTGATGTTTATCTGCATGGCCCATTAGGACTGTTTAACTTTGCTTTGCTTCATTGTAAGGAATAGGTACCACAAGCCACCTAAATTTTAGTTGTGAGATTTGTCTGGATCATGTGTTAGGCAGAAGTATATTAATAAACATGTTCTGCTCTCTTGACTCATTTGTTTTTTAGACATGCATTCAGCTTAAAAAACAGCTATTTGAGGATTGGAGCAGAAAAAATAAGGTTATCAAAAAATAGATGAAGAAGACAATTATTTTTCTTCCTAAACTTTTGCTTAAGGAAAAAATGTACTATATTCTCTCAAAAACGTTTAGAAACTTTAGTAACTACTGGTACTTTAAAAAGATTTAGAACCCCTTTAGGGTTTAGGCATACATGTGCATGTACACATGCCATCATAAGGGTGACATATTTTGTTCAAAAGAAGACTATAAAAAAGTACCATAGTATGAGTGCAAGTCAAGCAATCCTATATAATAAAAGGGTAATATGCAAATTGACCGAACAGCAGAATGACCAATCACTATGACATGCACTGAGCAGGCAGGCAGGCAGAGCAGTTAGGGGTGATCCAACAGGCAGGCAGACAGGCAAGCAATTAGGGGCAATCCAGCAGGCAGGCAGGCAAGCAAGCAGTTAGGAGCCAGCCATCCCGGATTGCGAGAGGGATGTCCAACTGCCGGACCTAAACCAGCAGTCGGACATCACCTGAGGGGTCCTGTATTGCAAGAGTGCGCAAGCCAGGCTGAGGGACTCCCCCGCCCCCGTGCACGAATATCATGCACTAGGCCTCTAGTACTATATAACTAAAGAGCTAAGCAAAGGAAGCGTGATAGCATTCCAGTGAAAATTAAAGGAGCAAGAAACAGAAGTGCTGCACTTGAGAATATATTTAGACTATTCAGGAATATAAAAAAATCTAATGGCATCTATGTGATATGTAAACTTTACTGAATTGTCATTGATTTCAGAATATTGTTCTATTATATTAGGTATTAATTGTTGTAAATGATGAAAAGGGTAAAATTAAATTAATATGGATGCTGCTCAAGGATGGAAATTCTACCAGGAAAATAAAACATTTTATTGTGTGTGTGTGTGTGTGTGTGTGTGTGTGTGTGTGTGCGCGCGCGCGCCTGTGCTGGGGTTCTTTTCCCAGCCTTACAAAGGGTTCAGCATTCTGGAGAAAGGGGCTGCACATAGATAATTAAAGAGTCTGGAGATAAAAGATAATTTTGAAAGGCATTGGGGGTCAGAGGATCTTCAGCTGAAGGAGCTAAAGACTCCTACCTTGACCAAGGACCCATGCTTTTATTCAACACAATTTGTCCTAAGGCAAGTTGGACATAATATAGACTTCAAAGGTTAAGGTATCAAAGGGTACAGAAGCATTATCAGTTTGGGGAATAGCCTACAGCTGTTCAGGTGTTTGGCCAACAGGAGGCAATAAAATGCCCTGAGCTGTCTGGCAGCAGACAATCCTACTCAGGTTTGGGGGAAGTGCCGTTTAGCTGTTCCAACAGGTAAACTACATATGTGGCTCACCCTTGTTGAGCCGCCCAAGCTTCACCAACCTTTTGGTGAAACTCTTGTAATTATTACACGCTGGAATTGGTTCCCGGCATGCCTGTGTATGATATTGATGTAATCTAGCACAGAAGCAAGATAAAGTAGTGACAAGACCTCTTCAAACATCTGTTAGAAGTATTATTTTGGGAAAAGCTGTCAGTTTTCTAACTGCACTCCTGATGTCTCTCACTGGGAATTTATTCTGTTTGAAGTATTGAGGAAGAAGGTGAAGTAAGAGTTCATCCCTAGTCCTTACTTTGAGTATCAAGAGAATGACTGAAAATAAACATATTTAGGGAGCATACTATATATTCTAGGCATTAGTATCAGGTCTGACCATAAGGAACTATGTTTATGGCATACATGACAGGAGGTTCAACAGGCAAGGCAGAGTCTAAGCAAGGTGTCCTTGTAGTCACAATGAATGATACTCAGCATTTGAGAAAGTCTTTCTGGATATGAAGATTGGAAGTCTGAGTTCTTGAGGATAAATAAGTTAAACATATGAATAGAGGTTAGAGGCATGAAAGCACAGCAGTTCAGCACTACCAGATGTAAAGTTAAAGGCCAAGGTAGATCAAGATGAGGTCTTTAAACTATGCTAACAAATTTATTTTACCTCATAAGAAGTGAAAATTCATTAAAGGCATTTAAGCAAAGGAATCATGTGGTCAATGCAGTAGAGTAGCTAATATGACCTATCTGAAACACTGCATTGACCACATGATTCCTTCCTCTCTGAAGTCAATAAAGATATGTTAAGAAAAAGACTAAATATATAAAAATCATCCAGTGCTTGGAGAGGTGCTGTCTCTTGGTTATGTAACATTGTTAAGAGAGAAAGAATATGTAACAAAATTCTGAAGATCACCTTTCCTCACATGTCATTGAATGGGATGTAATTGTATGCTCATAATCAAACTTGTTATTATTAAGATAAATAGAATGCCAATGATTACCATAAACAGGTCAGGACTTGGCCATAAATCTTGGTAAATAGCCACTCCTCTGTGAGTCATTGAGGTAAAGAGTGGAGCCTTAAACAAAATTGAGTTTCTGTCAGCAAGAAAGTATGGGGAAGTCTCTATTAGTATAGTCTTTCTATATCTATCTATCTGTCACCTTTATATCTATTTATCTATCTATCTATCATCTATCTATCTATCTATCTATCTATCATCTATCATCTATATATCATCTATCTATCTGTATCTACCTAGCATCTATCTATCTTAAAGTATTTTGTTTGCAGATGATCAAGTCAGTGAAAGTAATTAGGCCCATTTAATAGATAGCAGTGGTAAATTAGTGATCTTACTTGCCTGCCTCACATTTTTTACTAAGTCTAGCTACCATATGGCAGATAGTGACAAAAAGTCAGGCAAAGTCAGATGTTATCCAAGGTTTTAGGAAATTTTACTTTAGCAAAGTATCTCATGGAGAGAGATTTTTAGAAACAAAATCAATGCAAAAGAGATTAAGCCTTTCAAAAATTAAATTCTTTCAGTGCAACTGCAAATGATAAAGATGGAAGGAATTCAAACAATGATATTAGAAATAAAGTTATTAAATTGGTGCTGCATTAAAAGGATCTCTCTATAAAGTGTGAAAAAGTTTGAATTACAAGGGTTTGGGGGGCAGAAGAACTCTGGGAACCAGGGAACCTGAAGGTAAGTTCTTATCGCTATCCTCCCAGTAACAGTCTCTATACTGAGGCCTAATAGGAGTTAGAGACAAGTGGGGGCTCAAGGTCTGTGGGAGTCCTGTTGAGCAGCACTGGTAAGGGAACCTATGTTTCATGGGTTGAATAAATGCATCTCTCTCTCGTTTTGTATGTATCAGAACTCTATTGTGGTCTGAAGTCTCTCATCACCTACTCTTGCTCCATTCCCTTTTCTCCTTCACAGGAGTTTTCCCCAATACATCAGTTATATATCTAAGTCTGTTTTAGTGTCTTCTCTTTAGAGAATCCAAAAGAAAAACCCCCATTTTACATCATATTCAACAACATGCTTAGTTAAATTGAAGATAAAAATGTAAATAATAAAATTTGGCAATAATATCTGGATTCTATGTATACAATTTAGGTCTGGAGATTATATCTTCCATCAAAACAAAACACACACACACACACACACACACACACACACACACACACACGAACATTCACAGAAACTTCTAGACTAGTGTTTGACCATGAAATCCTACAAATGAACATCACAGCCAGTCAAGTTAATAGATAAAATCAAATGTCATATGCTCTTACAAATTCAACCATCATATGCTCTTACAAATGGAACAAACAACCTTTCTAATAAAAGTGCAATATGCAAATTAACCATCACTCCGCTATACCCACAAGCCACGCCCACAAGCTAATCAGGAGGGAGTATGCAAATTAACCCAACCAAGATGACTGCGGCCACAGAGAGAGCAGGAGGCTTGGGTTTCCTCGGCAATGGAGGAAGCCAAGCTTTCCACACACCCTGGCTGGCCCAGGCCTCCACTCAAGACTACAAAGTTTTAATTATAGAAGATAAATAATCCCAACAAAAATGGCTGCAGCCACAGAGCAAGCAGGAGGCTTGGCTCTGATCAAGGCTACAAAGTTTCAATTATAGAAGATAAATAAATCCCAGATACCAGGGCCTTCGCTTGGGTCGCTGGGGGCATGGCCGGCCTGTAAACCACCACAGGCCTCTCACCCAGGCTGCCCCATGCCCCAAGGGAACCCCCACCCATGATCTGGTACAACCTTCAGGGCAAACCAGCTGGCCCCCACCCTTGCACCAGGCCTCTATCCTATCTAATAAAAGAGTAATATGAAAATTGACCAACACTCCAACACACAAGATGGCTCCCCCCATGTGGTCAAAGATGGCTGCCCCCATGTGGACACAAGATGGCCAGCAGGGAAAGGCAGTTGGGAGGAACCAGGCCTACAAGGGAGGGAAGTTGGGGGTGACCGGGCCTGCAGGGGAGAGCAGTTGGGGGGGATCAGGCCTACAGGGGAGGACAGTTAGAGGCAAACAGGTTGGCAGGTGAGTGGTCAAGGGGTGATCAGGCTGGCAGGCAGAAGTGGTTAGGGCCAATCAGGAAGGCAGGCAGGCGAGCAGTTGGGAGCCAGCAGTCCTGTATTGTGAGAGGGATGTCGACATCCCTCGAGGGGTAACAGATTGGAGAGGGTGCAGGCTGTGCTGAGGGACACACACCCCCTTGCATGAATTTTGTGCACCGGGCCTCTAGTCTATATATATAAAAGCCTAAGCAACTGTTCAACTGGTAGCTATGATGCACACTGACCACCAGGGGGAAAACGCTCAATGCACAGGCATGGAAGCATGGAACAAACTGATGAATCTCAGAGGAAAGGGGAGGGGGATGACAGGAAGAGATTAACAAAAGATCTTATATGCATACTAGAGGCCTGGTGCATTGGTGGGGCCCCTCAGCCCGGCCTGTGGGGATAGAGCCGAATCCATGCACTGGGCCTCATATAAATTCGTAATTCATATAAATTACGAATCCGTGCACTGGGCCTCTAGTAATTTATATGTTTACAAATAATTAAATGCAAGCGACAAGCAATTATATTTGCTCATATATAATATATATCTATTTATCTACTTACTATCTATTTTCCAAATAAGAAATTAAAAATACCTACTGAGAACTGTAATGCATGAAACAACAGTAGTTAATTATTTTTCTCCTCAGCTTTATTAAATTATAATTGGCAAATAAAATTGTAATATATTTAAGATACACATGATGATCAGATATATGTGTACATTGTGAAATGATTACCAAATCAAGTTAGTACACACATTCATTATCTCATGAGTACGTTTTATTTTTTGTGAAAATGTTTGACCTAATCTCAGCAAATTTTAATATACAGTATATTATTGTTAACTATATCACCATGTTGTACATTAGATCTTCAGAACTTATCCATCTTGTAAGTTAAAGTTTGTAAGTTTGTGTTGTGTGTGTGTGTGCCAATCCTCATCTGAGGATATTGTTTCCCATTGATTTTTGAAAATGTATTTTTTATTGTTGATAGTATTACAGATATCACCCATTCCCCCCTCCCCTGTCTTTTCTCCCTCCTCCCAGCCCCTACCTATCCCCCAGGTCTTCACTGCCCTATTGCCCATGTCCATGGGCTATGCATATAAGTATGTAAGTTCTTTGGTTTATCTCTTGTCTCCCCAACCCCACATCGAGGTATGTCAGTCTGGTCTACGCCTCCCTGCTTTGGGTCTTATTTTGTTGGTCAATTCATTTTGTTCATTAGATTCCATAAAGAAGTGAGATTATGTAATATTTGTTTTTCTCAGTTTGGCTTATTTCACTGATCATAATATTTTCCAGGTCCATCCATGCTGCCCCATAGGGTAAGATATCCCTCTTTTTTTTTTTTTTTTTACAGCTGCATAGTATTCAATAGGGTAAATGTCCCACAGCTTTTTTTTATCCATTCATCTACTGATGGGCACTTGGGTTGTTTCCAAATCTTAGCTATTGTACATAATGCTGCTATGAAGATAGGGGTGCATATATTAGGTATTCTTTCTGATTGGTGTTTTGGGTTTTTTAGGATATATTCCCAGAAGTGGGATCATTATGTCAAATGGAAGTTCCATTTTTAATTTTTTGAGGAAACTCCATACTGTTTTCCATAGTGGCTGCACCAATTTGCATTCCCAGCAGCCGTGAACTAGGGTTCCCTTTTCTCCACATCCTCACCAGCACTTGTGATTTGTTGATTTTCTTTATGATAGCCATTCTGACAGGTATGAGGTGATATCTCATTGTGGTTTTAATTTGCATTTATCTGATGATTAGTGACTGAGCATTTTTCATGTTTCTCTTGGCCATTTTAAACTAAAATAACCTTTTATTATTACACTAGAGGCCCGGTGCCAGAAATTCGTGCATGGGTAGGGTCCCTAGGCCTGGCTGGCAATCAGGGCTGATCTGTGGGGTGACCAGCAGGGTAATCGGGGCTCCAGCTCTCACCTACCTTGGCCTGGCGCTGCCCGCTCACCTGTTCCACCATCCCGCCACGGTCCCACTCTCATCAGGACCCATCGGGGCTGGCAGTGCCTCCATTGCCTCCCACTCCCAGTGCTGTGTGGCCAATGCCAGCAATGTTTCGCTCCACCCCCTGGTGGTCAGCGCACGTCTAACTCCCAGTCAGTCAAACTCCTGCCCGTGGGGACAATTTGCATATTAGCCTTTTATTATATACGATACGCTTGTGTGCATGTGTATTATAACAAGAAAATACATGTAAAATGAGAAAATTAAAACATGCTTTATTATTCAAGATGATTACCATTCTGAATACCTTATTATAAATACTTCCTTCTCTTTTACTATGTACATATGTTAATTTTTTATTACCAAAATGAGATAATATAGTATATGCTCTTTTTTAAACTGCTTTTATTAAGTAATGATTTTTATTTCTTCTTGAAAATCTGTCTTAATATTTTAATAGTTTGTTGAAACCAATGTCTAACTAAGAACCACAAATTGTATCTTACTGGTTGATTTTTAGAGAGGGAGGAACAGAGAGGGAGAGAGAGACAAAAATATTGATGTGAGAGGGAAACATTGATCAGCTACCTACTGCATGTCCCCTTACAGTGATTGAACTGGCAATATTTCATGCATGGCATGACACCCAACTGAATGAGCCACACCAAGCAAGGCCCAAGTCTTTTCTAATCTAGTCTAGCAATTAGCACTGTCCCCTTTTATTATTTACATAAACAATTAATTTTTAAAAGTTAAATTAATTAAAAAGCATTTATTAATTTTATATGTATATAATTAATGTACTAATAGGAAGGAATAAGCACAGTGAAGAGAAACAAAACAAAATCATGAGGGAGTGTTTAATGAGCTGTTGGTTAAGATACGGTGATCAGGGCACTCCTAAAGAGACAGCACTTGAGCAGACACTTCAATTATATTAATGCCGTGAATTTTTAACAAATATTTGAGACTTTTTAGTTATAGGTTACTCATATTTTTATTTTTTCTAATCTTGCTTCAGAGGATATAACATGAGGATATTTGATCTGATCTCTTAATACCCATAACTAGTGTCATGAGGTACTAATTCTAAAAACAGATCTTAACACATATAAGAAGAAGGATAAATATTAGCCTCCTAGGACTAACCTATAGGAACAGTGGTTAAATTATTACTGATTTACTTTATGAGATCTCATTTCATGTCTTCAATAGGCTATTTGTATAAGTTTATGGCTAAAGAATTAAAATATACTATGTAAGAACTTTTCTATGGAAATGTGTAATCAAAAGAGTATTTTAAAATATAAAAAAGTTAAAGGTTTAAATCATAAAAAGCTAAAGGTTTTAAATCATAACTTTTTTATATGTAATGCCTCAATAGCTCTAGGAGCCAAAAAACCAAATTCTCTTTTACTTTGTTTTACAGCTTTCTCACAGAATTGGTCTTACACCTTGGAGTTAAAATGAACTGGTAGTTTCATTCTCAGTATCTGGTTGCCTTCAGCATCTTTTCCTGAAGAAACTGGATCAACTGAAATAAGGTTATTTTTTTTCTAAGAAGAATTGCCAGACCTTTCCTTAGTCCTAACCATTGTGACATCTATTTCCATTCAGAAAGTAAATGGAAGCCAGCCACCAGCCACTAGCTTTAAAGGCTGTATTAACATTTCCTACAGGCTATAGTGTCCAGTTCCCATAGAAATAAAGTTTGGATTTTTGAAGACAGGAGATAGATTTTAAACCCAGTGTGCTCTTTTACTAGTGAAAAATTGTGCGGATGGGTTTTCATGTTAGCAAAATAGGAGTGGTTGAATATTCTATCTGATGAGCGTCCCAAAGTGATCTGAAAGGTTATGGGGGAGAAATAAAACTTCCATAGAATTTGAGTAGAGGACTATGGATATATTAGTCTGTTAACAATGACATAAGAGGACCATGATGCTTCCTAAGAGGCCAGAAAAACATCAAAGCTTTCTGTTTATTGAATTTTGAAAGTTTTAATATACTTGGTCTGCAATTCATTATTTACTCTCTTGAGAAATTACAGAAATCTGGCATTTTAAAGCTTGACTTTAATAAGTAGAACTAAGAGTAGAAACATTTTCATCACTCCTATGATTGAAGTCAAACATTGAATATGTTGTCTCTATTTGATTGCTAAGTCTGACAGGTCAACATTAGAGAATGCACTTGCAAATTATTTCTATAATGTTTAGTCCTGGAGACTTAACATTGTCTTCTCATTTATATGTACCTTTATTTTAAAATAAATTCTTATTAAAATTTGTTATTAGAGGATCATATTAGCCTTTTTTAGCCTGTAGATTTAGAGAATAAGAGAAATAAATTATAAATATAAAAATTTCAGATTAATAGCATGAGAGTGAGAGTGATAATATCTCAAGACCTGAGCCTTTGACTATATACCCTGCTCTAAATTATTTCTCTGAGATATAAAATTCTAAGTTTATCCATGGTTCCTGTTGCTTTATTTTACAAAACTAGGGAAATTTCTGGCTGGATGCTTCCCAGAAGTTTTAACAACAAAAATATTTCCATTGCAATATTTTGTTTGTCTTGTTCTAATAGTCACTTTTTTCCTCTTAGAAACAAACAGCAGCCCAATTACTTTACTATATTTACTGACATCCTACATTTGTTATAAGCTGGAAACATGGCAGTCATTCAGTCATGAATATAAGTGATATTTTCTTTAATATTTGAGACTATGGAAAACAGGTAAAAATAATTCTTGTCAAATTAATGCAAGATTACAACATAAATGTTATCTGGTTAAATGTCCTATTCATAATTGGACTCATTCTAAACTTGATTTAAAGTAATGATGACTCCTATTGCATGTTTTCTTGAAACAAGCAATATGTTTATTGTTGAAATTTGAAATGTTAGGTGTCAACATTTATTTTTAATTATAATTTTCTAAAAGTATAATGCTAATCAAGGAAAATTCATAGTCTTATAGTATCACAAGACTTGATATTTAGGATGCCTTTTGCTATTCTAGGGATTTGATGATAATATGACCTCCATTTTGCTTCACGATGGTAATCCATTGCAAAACATTAGACTCTCAGAAAGGTTGAGGTACATATTGTAAGGATGTAGGTCTAGGATTTAGAAGTACTTTTTTACAGAGAAGCATAGGTGAGTGGCTTGTGGTTGCAACCTGCGTAACTCTTCTGTGTTTACAACTGGAGCTATTACAAAGTGTACCTCTTGTACTCATTGTGGGAAATACTGAAAGGTATTTCTCAAACCTCTTTTCTTAGTTAAAGTGCTTCTGGATCTTTTCCAAATAGTTAGTGCTTATTGAGTTTATGCAGACTGCTAAATGACAGATGATAATCAGTGCCAAGAGAAAGACAAAGCCAAGATCCAGGAGAAAAAGTGGAGATAGGTCCTTAAGTGACATTTTTCCTCATCACATTCTGTTAGATGAATCATAGTATTTTACACAAAGTCTTACATGAAATTATCTCTGTCTAGCTTATTGAAATTGCCTCCTGCCATCATTCCTCAGACACCCTAAAGTTTCTCACTTACTCACTTGCTCAACAAGTGTTTATGAGCATATAGAAATAATGCATGAGCATATATCATTGAACAGGGCAAATGCCTGTCCTAATGGCATTTATTTTCTAGTTTTGGGGGAGGGTGGGCCAGATATAAATTAACATATAAATTACTAAATAAGATAATTTCAGGTAGTAGTAAATGCTAATAAGAAAATAAATACAGGATAATTAAATAATGAATTCCTAGATTGAGGAATGGATGTGTGCCTTTCAAGGAGATGACCCATGATTGAAATCTGAAGAGTGGAAAAGAGACAGCCTTGAGATGTGTGAGCAGAATCTATGGAAAGAGTAAAAAAAGCAGAGAAGAAGTCCTGAGGTTGAAATAATGTTGCCACATCCACGAAATATGTATAAAAGAGGCTCATATGGCTTAAGTATAGGTGGGTCTAGAGAGTTTGAAAAGACATGTTATGTAGATACAGGTATATGGTGCATGGATGTTGGTATCAGCATTGTCTGAGAGCTTATTCTTGGTACCACTCAAGACCTACCGAATTAGAATCTGGGGCTGTTCCCAGGAATCTATGGTTTAACAAGCTTTCCCAGTGATTTGTATGCATCGTAAAGTTTGAATTAGCACTGGTATATGTACAATTCTAGGAGTGATTTTTTAGGTGATGGTATTGATTTGGGGTTTACTCTAATTTAAGTAAGCACTCTTTCCAGAGGCGTTATAGAAAGAACACTGTGTAACTTAAAAAAACAATGTGATTTCTGTAGAGAGGGAAGACGAAGAAGAAACACCAGTTTGAAGACAATTGCAGTATGGTAATTTAAAAATGATTTGGGCTTGGACTAGGTTGGGTTCAGTGATGAAAAAAAAAGATTATTTCTCTTGAAAATACTGGAGAACAATTAGATGTTAGATAAGAAAAATATTAAGAACACAAATGTTTAAATAGTTGTAGTTAATTGGATTATTTACTGAGTGAGATAAAAATAATTAGAAGATGAACATGTTTGGTAAAAAATAAAAAAGCAGATAATCAAGAGTTCAATTATGAGCCAGTTAATTTTGAGATGATTATTATAGTATCTGATAGTATCTGAGATATATGAAGAATGATTACAACTCAATAAAAAGAACCCAACAGCCAACCTGATTTTTAAAAGGGCAGAAGATCTGAATAGATGTTACACCAAAGAATTTACATACATGGCAAAGATACATAGGAAAAGAAGCTCCAAATCCTTAGTAACTAGGTAAATGTAAAGCAAAATGATATGTCATTACTGACCCACTAAAATGTCTTTTTATGATTGCAATGCTAAGTTTTGGTAAGGATATGGAGCAAATGAAATTCTCATAGATTTTTACTGTGAATGCAAAACTTCTAAAGAGGAAGATGAAATTGTCTTCAAAGGAAGAAATGGTGAAAATCACATCAGGTTTTAGAAGAATTTTAATTAATTCTTTTAATATTGAGTCAAAATTATTTAAATAAAACTTTAATATATTTAGCTAAATGGCCAGTTACAAGTGGTGACCATGAAACACACAGTCTATTTTTTTAACACACAGGGATTCAGAATATCTAGTATGTACAGTCCTTCTTGGGAAAAGATAATTATTTCAGATACCCCTTGACTTATAATTAGGTTATGTCCCAATAAACCCATTGTAAATTGAAAATAGCCTAAGTAAAAAGTGCATTTAATCCACCTAACCTACTGAGCATCATACCTTACCCTAGCCCACCTTAAATGTGCTCAAAACACTTACATTAGCCTACAGTTGGCAAAGTTATCTAACATACCAAGTGTACCAGTTAATAATGGAGATTTTGTAATAAAAGAAAACACGATAATTTCAAGAGAAACATCAAAAGTGCTTTATTCAAAGTAATGTCCATCACTAGCTACACATTTTCCCCATCTTTCAGGTAATTTGTGGATACCATCCCAATAGAACTTTTCTTGTTTTGAGGCAAACCATTCAGCGACCCAATTTTCCACTTCTTTGTATGTTTTGAATTGCTGCTCAGAAAGTGTGTGTGCCATCGATCAGAACAAGTGGTAATCTGAAGGAGCAAGGTCTGGTGAATACAGCGGGTGGGTTAATATTTCCCAGGCAAGATCTTTTAACGTGTCTTTAACTGGTTTTGAATTGTGTGGTGGTGCGTTATCATGAAGCAAAATTACTTTGCCGTGTCTTCTAGCTCATTCTGGTCTTTTCACAATCAAAGTGTGGTTCAAATTGATTATTTGTTATTGGTAGCAATCAGTATTAATGGTTTCACCTGGTTTTAGAAGCTCATAATACACCACACCTTCCTGATCCTACCAAACGCAGAGCATTGTCTTCTTTCTGAAGCAATTTGGCCTTGCAGTAGATGTTGATGGTTGACCTGGATCAACCCATGATTTTGTGCATTTGGAATTCTCAAAATAAATCCACTTTTCATCGCCAGTCACAATTCGATACAAAAAAGACTTTTTTTTGTGCCATTGAAGCAACATTTTACTGATGACTTTTCAGTTTTCCATTTGTCTTTCATTCAGTTGATGTGGCACCCATTTTCCTTCCTTTAAAATCTTTCCCATTGCTTGTAAATGATTGGAAATTGTTTGCTGAGCAATGTTTAATCTTTCTGCAAGTTGTTTTTGAGTTTGACACGCATCTTCATCCAATAATGCTTGTAATTGTTGGTCTTCAAACTTTTTCGGTTGACCTGGATGTTCTTTGTCTTTCACATCGAAATCATCACTTTTAAAGTGTTTAAACCAGCGTTCACAAGTATCTTGAAATGGAGCATGTTCACCATAAGCTTCCTGAAGTATTCAGCAGCATTTTTCTTCAAAATAAAGTAATGAATTAAAACTTCCCGCAAATGCTCTTTTTTGGCACAAAATTCGACATTTTTAAGTGTAAAAATATCTATGATGTTAACACCTTCAGCGAATTTGACATATGAAGTTTTGAAGCTTGCTGTCAATACAACAAAATAGCATACATATCAAATTGCATATATATAAACATATGTGTAACTCTATCTATTGAAAAAAATCTGCATTATTAACCGGAACACCTGGTAAAGCCTGTATTGAATGTCTCACCTAATTTATTGAATACAACATCCAAACAAAAAAAAAATGCTGGCAACAGAGTACACTGTGGAGTATGGGTTGTTTGCCCTCACAATTTCGGGGCTGACTGGGAGCTGCACCTCCTGCCAATGCCCAACATCAAGAGAGAGTACCTTACCCACATATCACTATCCCAGGAAATAAACAAAATTCAAAATTTGAAGTACCATTTCTACTGAATGTGTATCACTCTTGCACTGTGATAAAGTAAAAAACAAAATTGTAAGTTGAATCATCCTTAAGTTGAAGACTATGTATCTGTAGTTTAGCAAAACAACAAGTAAAAGGATTACAAAACAGAGGAAGGTGAGGGGTCTAAGAATGACTAAGATTAGAAATCAAATAAAATCCTATGGTGACAGACATGATACAGACTGGGATAAAATTAGTACGGACATCAGAAGGGCTCCAGAAGACTATCCTAAGGAAGAAAATGAATAGTGTCATCAAAAACCTCTGTTGTATTAGGATGGAGGTTGTACACAAAGAGGGGTGGAGGAAAGCAAGTACTATTGTCCATTATGATTGAGAAAAATGAACAAGCTTGGGCCTAAAACCTAGAAAAATGAGATATGTGGTATTTATCAGCAACATATTTTTTTCCTTGATGATAATCAATAAATTAAATATTAATTTAAAGAATAATGATCCTATATTGCCCTTCCTACCATTTCCTCCTTCCATTTTCTAGTAATGGTCGCCTTGAGTAGCACATACTTAATGATATAAAATAATATCCAGGTGTCTAATCACAGTATTTAATTTCATAGGAGATAATATATAATAGCAATGTTTGAAAATGAATGAAAACTAGAGAAAACTAGGAAGTCAATTATCTCTATAATAAAGAGCCAGGGTGTAACACCTTTATGACCAAAGCTCAACCAGACCAGAAATCAGTGCTGGGTTGCCATGGCAACCCAAGGCTGACTGATTCCACTGCAGGCCTGGTGCCCCAGCACTGACTGCTGAGGGGGCTGCTAATCAGGGCCAGAGAGAGGCCTGAAGAGAGAAGCAGAGACTGATCCATTGCCTCTGTGGCAGCTTTTGATCAGCAGTTGCCTCTCTCTTTCTCTCCCAGTCTGGCCAACAGCCATGCCTCCATTTCTCTCCAGGACTCCTCCTAGGTTGCTGATCAGCCCCGCCTTTCTGATCAGGCCCCATTGATAGGCTCAGAGACGCTGACTGGCATAGAAACTGACCAATTAGAACCAAATCTGGGTGAAGTGTGAGGAACCAATGGCTGCCTAGGAGGTGGAGCTTTTGACGCTGACTGGCATAGAAATTGACCAATCAGAACCAAATCTGAGGGCTTAGAGGTGTTTCTGTCCAGGGAGAGTGGTAGATTCTGAGGCCAGCTCCAGCAATGGCCTTCGCAAATCTACAAAAAGTGCTCATCAGTGACAGCCTGGACCCTTGCTGTGGAAGATCCTGCAAGATGGAGGGCTGCAGGTGGTGGAGAAGCAGAACCTGAGCAAAGAGGAGCTGATAGCCGAGCTGCAGGACTGCAAAGGCCTTCTCCTCTGCTCGGCCACCAAGGAGAAAGGTGGCCATCCACCATCAACGCATCACAGAAGTTCCAGGTGGTGGGCAGGGCTGGCACCAGCATGGACAACGTGAATCTGGAGGCCGCCATGAGGAAGGGCATCCTGGTCATGAACACTCCCAATGGGAACAGTCTTAGTGCTGCGGAGCTCAGTGGTGGGATGATCATGTGTCTGGCCAGGCAGATTCCCCAGGCAACAGCTTCAATGAAGGATGGCAAATGGGACCGAAAGAAGTTCATGGGAACCGAGTTGAATGGAAAGACCCTGGGAATTCTTGGCCTGGGGAGGATCGGGAGAGAGGTGGCTGTCCAGATGCAGTCCTTCGAGATGAAGACTGTACGGTACGACCCCATAATCTCACAAGAAGTCTTGGCCTCCTTCAGCATTCAGCAGCTGTCCCTGGAGGAGATCTGGCCCCTCTGTGACTTCATCACTGTGCACACCCCTCTCCTGCCCTCCACGACAGGCCTGCTGAACGACAGCACCTTCACCCTGTGCAAGAAGGGTGTGCGCCTGTGGAGGGATCGTGGATGAGGGCGCCCTGCTCCGGGCCCTGCAGTTGGGGCAGTGCGCGGGAGCAGCGCCGGATGTGTTCATGGAGGAGCCACCTCGAGACCGTGCCTTGGTAGACCACAAGAACGTGATCAGCTGCCCCCACCTGGGTGCCAGCACCAAGGAGGCCCAGAGCTGCTGCGGGGAGGAGATCGCTGTCCAGTCCGTGGACATGGTGAAGGGGATAGCCCTTGCAGGGGTTGTGAATGCCCAGGCCCTTACCAGCGCCTTCTCTCCACACACCAAACCTTGGATCAGTCTGGCAGAAGCTCTGGGGACTCTGATGCGAGCCTGGGCAGGGTCCCCCAAAGGGACCATCCAGGTGGTAAAGCAGGGCTTATCCTTGAAGAATGCCAGGAACTGCCTGAGCCCTGCAGTCATTGTCAGCCTCCTCAAAGACGCTTCTAATCATGTGGATGTGAACTTGGTGAATGCCAAGCTGCTGGTGAAGGAGGCTGGCCTCAATGTAACCACTTCCCATAACCCCACTGTGCCAGGAGAGCAAGGATGAAGGGAAGGCCTCCTGAGCGTGGCCCTGGCAGGTGCCCTCTACCAGGCTGTGGGCTTTGTCCAGGACACCACACCTGTGCTGCAGGCACTCAATGGAGCTGCCTTCAGACCAGAAGTGCCTCTGTTCCGGGCTCAGCCCTCCAACCCTGCCATGCTGCCTACCATGATTGGGCTCCTGGCAGAGGTAGGTGTGCAGCTGCTGTCCTACCAGACCTCAGTGGTGTCCGATGGGGAGACCTGGCATGTCATGGGCATCTCCTCCCTGCTGCCCAGCCTGGACGCCTGGAAGCAGCATGTGACAGAGGCCTTTCAGTTTCATCTCTGACCTTGGGACTCACCAGGACCAGCCTTGGGGGCTTTGTGATCAACATTGACAGGTCACGTTCCAAGGGATGACACCACTTATGTGGTCTTACCCCTGTAATAACCACTTAATAAACAGCCCACCCTTGCAAAAAAAAAAAAAAAAAAAAAATCTGGGTCAACTGTGAGGACCCAATGGCTGCCTAGGAGGAGAAGCTTTTGATGCTGACTGGCATAGAAACCAACCAATCAGAACCAAATTGGCCGGCAGAGGAGAGCCGTTGGGGGTGAGATCAGGTCGGCAGGGGAGGGAAGTGGGGGGTGAGATCAAGCCAGCAGGGGAGGGCAGTTAGGCACGAGATCAGGCAGGCAGAAGCAGTTGGGGGCGAGATCAGGCTGGCAGGGGAGAGCAGTTGGGGGTGAGATCAGGCCAGCAGGGGAAGGCAGTTAGGGGCAATCAGGCAGGCAGTCAGGTGAGCAGTTAGGAGCCAGTGGTCCCAGATTGCGAGAGGGATGTCCAACTGCTGGTTTAGGCCCGATCAGGCATAAACCGGCAGTCGGACATCCCCCAAGGGGTGCCCAATTAGAGAAGGTGCAGGCTGGGCTGAGAGAACCCCCCTCCATGCACGAATTTTGTGCACCGCACCAATAGTTTATATTATAAAAGGCCAGTGGCCGTAAAACCGTAATGCCGTAATGACCAAACGATTGGTCACCAGGAGGTGCATTGATGGGTCTCGCAGTGCAGCAGGTCTGGGGTCCCATGGCAGTGCAGCGGGTCTGGGGTCCCATGGCAGTGCGGCGGGTCTGGGGTCCTGCGGCGGTGTGGCGGGTCTGGGTCTCACACGATATCATTCACTGGGCCTTTAGTTATTATATAATAGAATACAAATTCTATAGTATATAGTCATAACATGGGAATAAAGATATTAATCAGGGCTTAGAGAAGCAGTAAGTCACATACACATGCAGGTGTGTGTGTGTATACATTATGTACATAATATAAATGATTTTCAAGGAACTGGCTAAGAAAGGCAAAAGTCTAGAGGGCAGGACATAGAAGAAGGAAGATCTTAACAGTCTGAAACCTTATGAGCATGAATTCAAGTTTAGAATCTCTTTAGTGAATGGTAGTCAGACAGGGCCTTATCTGTACCTAGCATAAGATAACTATTGCAGTATCATTGAATTATATTTTCCATATTTGATTAATTAGAAAAAAATACATAGTTTTGTGACAGTTTTTGAAAGTAAAACACCCAGTTAAATATCAAGTCATTTGAATGATTCTTTTTAAAAAGATTTTTATTTTAGAATCTATGTACTATATCTCTTATCTCTGTAATTTAAAGCAGAGAAAGAGGTGGTTAAGTGATAGAAACTACCAGTACAATTACTGATACTGAAAAATAAGCACCATAAAAGTGTAGAAATGTAATTTTTCTCTTGGAACATCTCCTTCGCACTATTCACTCCTAATCCACCTCAAGTTGTAATGAATAGAATAATAAGCACCATTAGAATAATTCACTATTCATCAAGAATAATAAACCACTTAGTATAACAAGGCTAAAATAATAAGCCAATGCTTAAATCATGAATAAGGAAAGGGAGAGTGTCAGAGGATTTGAGATTATTGCTATTGTGAGATACTAAATCCCTTGATGTATTGAATTCCGTATTAACCTACTCACCAACACACCCTGCTCAAAATTGCTCAATGTGGTTTGTAGACCACCTGTATCAGACTCACCTAGAGCCGTGGTTGGCAAACTGCGGCTTGCGAGCCACATGCAGCTCTTTGGCCCCTTGAGTGTGGCTCTTCCACAAAATACCACGGCCTGGGCAAGTCTATTTTGAAGAAGTGGCATTAGAAGTTTAAGTTTAAAAAATTTGGCTCTCAAAAGAAATTTCAATCATTGTACTGTTGATATTTGGCTCTGTTGACTAATGAGTTTGCCGACCACTGATAGAGTGCTTGTTAAGACAGTCAGAGAGAGGAGATTCCCAAGGCTCTAATTTAACTGGAATGATTCTTACTTAATGATTCTTATATATCAATCTCCTATTTCATCTCAATGACATTTGTTTCTGCTGGCCTTTCCACCTAGAATGAGCTGGATTTCTAACTTCTTATGTTAAAAATCTGCTCATCCTTTAAGGCTCAGCTCAATAGCTGATTTCTTCTCTACCCTTCTTGCATCCAATTCCCCACCCACTTACCCACCCTGGCAAACGTGGAAGTAGAATTCAGAGAATGTTAGCAACAAGAGAGCTTAAATATTACTTAGACCAATTCTTTGTTTTACAGATGAGGAATATAGAAGAGAGAATCTTCACTTAAAAGAAAATCTTCCTTTCCAAAGAAGTAACACTCAAGTTGCTTTTAACAAAGTAATTAAATGCATTTATATAAGAGAGTGATTTAAGTTACTATAATAAATATAGGATAAGAATGTCAAGTTCAATAAGAGGTATAAAGATATAAAATCCTATCTAATAAAAGAGTAATATGTAAATTGACCATCACTCCAATACACAAGATGGCTGCCCCCATGTGGACACAAGATGGCTGCCACAAGATGGCCAGCAGGGGAAGGCAGTTGGGAGGGACCAGGCCTGCAAGGGAGGGCAGTTGGGAGCAATCAAGCCTGCAGGGGAGGGCAGTTAGTTGTGACCAGGCTGGCAGAGGAGGGAAGTTAGGGGTGACCAGGCCTGCAGGGGAGCAGTTAGGCATCAATCAGGATGGCAGGGGAGTGGTTAGGGGGTGATCAGGCTGGCAGGCAGAAGCGGTTAGGGGCAATCAGGAAGGCAGGCAGGCGAGCAGTTGTGAGCCAGCAATCCTGGATTGTGAGAGGGATGTCCGACTGCCTGTTTAGGCCCGATCCCAGTAGGATCGGGCCTAAACAAGCAGTCGGACATCCCTCGAGGGTTCCCAGATTGGAGAGGGTGCAGGCTGGGCTAAGGGACACACACCCCCATGCATGAATTTCATGCACCGGGCCTCTAGTATAATTATATATGTTTATCTTTATGCTATATGATAAAGGAACATGAACACTAGGAAGATGGTAAAAATAGAGAAAGAAATTTTAGTTTTTTTTTTTCTAAACCTGATCATCTATGGACTGTTAACTTTAAACTGTAGGACTATTCCCCCTTCAGCAACTGTGCAAATCAGTTGACTTCTCTGTGGTCCTCTTTCTTTCTAAGTATAACTATATAATATGTGTTTTTATTGATTTTAGAAAGGGAGAGGGAGAGAGAGATAGGAATATTAAATCTTAGGAAAATTAACCTTCACTTCCTCCTCAAATATTTGAATTTCTTTGAGCATAACAGTGTAGTGAAATTACCAACATTAATTTGGTGAATAATTTTTGCCTCCTTTTAATTATACTATTTTTGTATTCCTGAAAAAATATGTGATTTAAAATTACCATAGGTATTTATATATCATTTAGTAACTTTGTATTTATATAATACTTGAGAACTGATGTTACTTTTATTTAAAGAAAATTTATAGATAATTTTATCCAATTAAAAGTTTGACTCTCTGAGAAGGAAGCTCTTTCAATATTTTTCATATGGCTCAATATGTAATGAAGAAATACATTTACCACATTGTCCTTTGATTAAAAAAAAATACAGGTTTCTTTGGTAGACTTAATCAATTAAGCAGGACTAATTTCTGCACAATTTAACACAACATTGACAATTCTATATAATAAAGAGCTAATATGCTAACTAAACCAGATGGCAGAACAACCTTCCAGAATGACCTTCTGGATGACCTTCCAGAATGACCAGTGGGCAGGGTCATGGGGCCAGGGCCATGAGGCAACCAGGGCTGTGAGGGCCAAACCCCTTGCATGAATTTTTTTGCATTGGACCTCTAGTATCTATACTAATAAAAGGGTAATATGCAAATTGGTTGGTATGCCCTCACACAACGACTGAACAGCAGGCTCTGTGGGCGACCAGGCCAGCAGAGGGGGGAAGTGAGGGGCAGCCAAATGACCAAACAGCAGGTTGCGTGGGGCAACCAGGCCGGCAGGGGGGGCAATGAGGGGCGACCAGGCCAGCAGAGGGGGGCAGTAAGAGGTGACCAGACTGGCACAGGGGGTGGGGCAGTTGGGGGTGACCAGGCTGGCAGCAGGGGCCAGTTGGGAGCAACCAGGCCAGAAGGGGGGCAGTGAGGGGCGACCAGGCTGATGGTGGGAGGTAGTTAGGGGCAACCAGGCCAGCAGGAGGGGCAGTTACAGGTCGGCAGGCAGAGGCAATCAGGTCGGCAGGCAAAGGCCATTAGGGGTGATCAGGCAGGCAGGCAGGTGAGCGGTTAGGAGCCAGCAGTCCCGGATTATGAGAGGGATGTCCAACTGCCGGTTTAGGCCCGATTCCCAGGTTTGGGCCTAAACTGGCAGTCGGACATCCTCTGAGGGGTCCCGGATTGGAGAGGGTGCAGGCTGGGCTGAGGGGACCCACCCCCATGCACGAATTTTGTGCACTGGACCTCTAGTTTTAAATAAAAGGTAGCAAAGGAAGAACTTTTAGTAGATTTAAATTAAGACATTTCCCATACTTGAAACTGTTTCAAATACCAATCTTATTGTGAATTCTTATCTAACCCCACCCTTTTTTTTTATTTTTGGTAGCTTCATGTATTAATGTGTCTGAAAAAAAAAGTGTTTCCAAAATGTTGTAGTGAGTGCATGGATTCCAGAAAAATGTAAAAAGCCCATTGTAATGAAATGGTAACTTTTCTGCAAACACTACAATTAGATATCAAATAACTAATAATGTCATTATTAGATGTCACCATCTAATATGACCTAAAAAGAGAAACAAATATAGATTTGTATAGAAAATAGATTGTGCTTTATTTTGTTCTCAACAAAAGTATGTTTATTTAAAGAAGTTCATTGACTATAGCTCTGGGCAAAATTCCTATGAAGCTGTGCTCATAGCCAATGTAAAAAATGAGTCTGTCTGCAGCTTCTCATTGTCAGATTCCAGTTTTAGCTGAACAGGTCATTGTCACAATGTAAAACTGTGCCCTGGATGAAATTCATCATTAGTGCCTCCAAATTCTTAAGTAGTGCCGCCTTTCACCACTACTCACAAATATGGAAAATTCATAAGAAGATTCTGAAAATGAAAACACACAAAATATTTGGATGTATCTTTAGAGACAAGAATAGTCTGACTGGTGTAGTTCAGTGGTTGAGCATCGACTTATGAACCTACTAGTAGCCCATTTGCAGGAAGAATCCTGCAAGCGGCCGCTGCTGCCGCCGTTGTGGCCGCTGTGCCTGCACCCGCACGCCGCTGCTGCCCGCCCCGCTCTGCCCCGCTCCGCCCGCCCCCCGCCCCACCCCGCCCCGCCCCGCCTGGGCTTTCCCTCTGGCAGCCACCTTGCTTTCCGCTTTTCCTCCCTCTTCTAAGTTGTCTTCAGTCTTCACTCCTCCCTCCCTCAGCGTATGCAAATTAACCGCCATCTTTGTTGGGTAATTTGCATACTTGCCCTGATTGGCTGGTGGGCGTGGCTTTGGCTGGTGGGTGTGGCTTGGGCATAGCGAAGGTGCGGTCAATTTGCATATTACTATTTTATTAGGTAGGATGATGCAAAAGTTCACAGTTTGATTCCAGTCAGGGCACTTGCCTGGGTTGAAGTCTCAATCCCCAGTAGGGAGCATACAGGAGGCAGCCAATCAATGATTCTCTGTCATCATTGATGTTTCTATCTCTTTCTCCCTCTCCCTTCCTCACTGAAATCAAGAAAAAAAAATTTTTTTATAAAGAATAGGTGCTCATCCAACCTACCTTCATACTTTTTTTTCTCCCTTCATTCCTCCCTCCCTCCCCTAGTAAGAATATTATGTGCTATTGTGTATTCTAAATGCAGTCAGAAGGAAGGATAGAACTCTCAGTAATAAAATCAGAACCTCTAGCCATCAAGCACCTTGGGAATAGCAGTTTGAAGGACAGTGACTGAACAGAGTACCTTTTGCATTGTCTGCTAGGCTCATTTTTTTTGATAGCTATTTTGCCCATCTATAATAATAAAAGGGTAATATGCTAATTAGACCAAATGTCCTTCCAGGCATCATTCCAGATGTCCTTCTGGACAAAACTGGGGCCAGAGCAAAGCCCGGATCCTGGGAACTTGCCGGTGGCAGCCAGAGCAAAGCAGCCCAGGGCCCGGGTGACTACCGGCGTGACCTGAGCGAAGGGTACCGGAGGGAAGCCGGTGCTGGTAGTCAGGGGAAGGAAGAACTACTCTTGCACAAATTTTTGTGCATCAAGCCTCTAATCTATATCTATAAAAGGCTAATATACTAAGTGTCCACCTGACCAGTCACTATGATGCTCACTGACCACTAGGGGGCAGACGCTCAACATAGGAACTGCCGTGATGCACACTGGCCATTTACAGAGAAACGGCATTGTGGA
This sequence comes from Eptesicus fuscus, assembly GCF_027574615.1. NCBI lineage: Eukaryota > Metazoa > Chordata > Mammalia > Chiroptera > Vespertilionidae > Eptesicus > Eptesicus fuscus. Next base: position 5,239,097 of record NC_072474.1, on the reverse strand, counting down.
CTTGGTGCCCATAAAGCAACACTTGGCTTCCCCCAAGTGGGACATAGGCGCTGCCACCACCCTGGAACAACACCCCACCATATCGCAGCCAACGCTGCCAAGACCCCATTTCACAAAATGTGGCCTACAGCCCAGCCCCACCCAGAAATGGTGGCTGTCGGGTAATGACATCAAATAGCAATGCCCGGATTCCTCTCCCTAGCAACTAGCCTCCTTAGAGTTTCTTCAGCCCAGGAACACGACTTGCTTTATAGCCAGGTGGAAACATTTTGCATTTAACCAAATGTCTGTGAAGCATTTTCCTATGCCTCATCTCATTTGATCCTCACAGAAGTCTTGGAATAGGTAGATTAGTCAGAAAACAGAGATTTAGAAAGCTTAGAAACTTGACCTGACTGAAAAGAAGTAAGAAATGTTGGACCTTGAAAATGACTTCAGGTTTTCTCACTGCGCAGAATACAGTCAAACACTGCTGCAGTTAAATATTTTACCCTTTGTTCTCCCTGTGTGATCTACAAAAATAATCTGCTTTGTGTTGATATTTACTGCTGTGTTGCTGACGATTACCTGAAAGAGAAGTTGGGGTGCTTCACTGGGCTGGAAAAAGTGTAGCTAAATCAGAAAGCAGGTCTAATTAAGCAAGTTTATTCTATAATATAAAAGGCTAAATTGACTTGCACATGCGCAATATATATAAAGCTCTGACTGGCGCCTATTGCATGTGTGTGTTTCGATCTGTCATTGTTGATTGTGAATTTGGTTGACACTACTATTATAGAAAAAGGGTGAATAGTGATATTAAAATATTTCTTCTAATTAATTTCCTTTCAATGTGCACAAATTTGGGCCTCTAGTTCAAATATAAAGCTGTATGGGAGATATAAGCTAAATCTGTCTGGGATTGGAAGTTCACAGAACAGGGGATTTGAGCTGGGTTTAGATAGATTGGTAGGAATTCAAATAAAAGAAAATGGAAAGGAATATTATATAGAGGAAACATTTTTAAATTCAAGGAAGAGAAGAGCAGTTCTATATAGAATTTAGTGCGATTGAATTCTTGGATGTGTTGTATTGAATGGCAGCAGATGAGATGGCATCCAATCAGAAAAAATGTAGTATGTCAAGATGAAGAGTTTGGCCCTTATTCTTTAAACGATGGAGAACACTTACACATTTATGAGGAAGAAATTAATGAGTCCAGAATAAAGGCATTTTGTTAGTCAGTTTCTCCAATTCCCTCACAAGAAACAATTGGAAAAGTAACTACTGGTACCACCTCTTAATTTTTAAAAAATATTTAATTTATTCTTACTGTTCTTGAGGTTATATAATAAATACTCAGCATTTAATGCTATGATGATTCCTGCCATATAGTAGATGAGACCTGCAAATGATGATGTACTGAGTGTAGGTGCCAAATGTTGCTCTGGGTACTATGATAGCACATAGAAGGGAATTTAATGTGCCCTTGTGGGGCTAGGGAAGGCTTCTAAGAAGTTTTATTCACTCTGAAACTTCAGGATTGGCATTAATTACTTGCAACTGTCTAATTATCTATGTGGAGATGTGATTTTTTAAAATCTCATAGTGTATGTTTAATCAGACTTTTACATACCAAATAAAAGAAACTCTATATGACTTGGTATAGATAAACATATGAACAGTTAGTCTTTACAGTTAAGATTACATTGCTTACTTTTACAAAACCAGATAATTAGTTCCTCTTAAAAATCGGTATCTTAATGAGCTTCAGTTCTATCTGAGTGGGCTACAGCTTTCAACAAAATTTTTCTCTCTTCTAAAGCATGCCTGCTGGCAACAGGAGAAGCAAAGCTTTCCGCAATCCCTGGCCAGGCCCACCTGCTTAAGGCAACAAAGTTTCAATTATAACCCCAACACAAATGGCTACGGGCCTCGGAGGGAGCCCCAGGCTTGGCTCTGCTCCAGCTACAAAGTTTCAATTATAGAAGGAAAATAAATTCCAGATACCAGGGCCTCTGCTTGTTTTGCCAGGGGGTGTGGCCGGCCTTCAAACCACCACAGGCCCCTCACTCAGGCCGCCCCACACCCCAAGGGAACCCCACCCTGATCAGGACAAACCAGCTGGCCCCCACCCCTGTACCCACACCCTTCAGGGCAAACCAGCTGGCCCCCACCCCTGTACCAGGCCTCTTCCTATCTAATAAAAGGGTACTATGCAGATTGATCATCACTGCAACACACAATATAGCTGCCCCCATATGGTCACTAAATGTATGGGAGGAGGGTTTCCCACATCACGCAGCTGGGTGTCCTACAATTCAAGTCTGACTTTCTCTACCTGGAGAGAGTGACAGACTCCAAAGATTAATAGCCCAGCCATACACGACTCCCCTGCTCCCATGCACACAGGTGCGCACAGACACCCCCTCACACATCCCCCAACACACACACACTTCAGACACCAATTACAAGTGCAGGTTGCCACCCATGCTTCTGACCTACAATATATAAATCAGAAGTTCCCACAACCCCCTCCTTGAATTTAATTAATTTGCTAAAGCAGCTCACAAAACTCAAGAAAACATTTTACTTACTACATTACTGATTTATTTTAAAAAGATATAACTCAAGTTCCCAGTTATAAAAGTAAGTAAGTTCTGGGGGCTATAGATTATAATACTGTCTTATTGTCTTGTACACTTGAAATTTGCTAAGAGAGTAGATCTTAGGCATTCTTAACACACACACACACACACACACACACACACACACACAATATGTAATTAGGTAAGGTGATACATATGAGAATTAACCTGGTGGTGGTAATCATTTCATTAAGGATATGAATATCAAATCATCAGGTACTCTTTAAATATATACCATTGTATAAGTCAATCATACCTTGATAAAAAATTTATATATATATCAAGAAGTACCCAGATAGGAACAATGCATAGGGCAAGGTATGTGGGAAGGGGCATGAGCTTCCATACTCTTTCCAGGTGCTCCACTCTTCTTGCATCACCACATGTTTACCAAGCTGGAAACTGAACCCCATCCTTTGAGGGTTTTATGGAGGATTCATTACATAGGCATGGTTGATTAAATCACTGCCCATTTGGGAATTGATTCAACATCCAGCCTCTCTCTTCTTCCGAGTTCAAGGGCTAGGACTGAAAGTTCCATTCCTCTAATCACAGTTGGTTCCCCTGACAACCAGCCCCAACCTAAGGGGTTTTCCTAAAGTCACTCAATAAAACTCAGGAGTAATGGACTTGTTATGAAAAGTAAAGGATACCTTTATTGATCCCATCACTTAGGAAATTTCAAGGGTTTTAGGAGCTCTGTGCTGGAACAGGATGAAGACCAAGTATATACTACTATTTCTTTTTTAAAATTACATATCACACATTGCTTTTTGCCTCCTCTCTGTAGGATAGTTACTGACACATTCAGGAGGCAGACTCAGAGAGCACCAAAGCCCCACTGAGACAAATCCTGCACCAGAAGCGTGTCTCCAGCACAGCAGTTATAAACACAGCGAGTCCCCACAGCCAATTGGCCTGGAGGACTTTGCACTCAGCTCAAAAAGGGGTGCACCAAGACCATCCACCTCAGGTGATTGGGGAGACTGAGTTACTGGCCCTATAGGTCACCTACAACACAAAGCCACTCCATCAACACAGGGAGGCAGCCAAAATGTGGAGGCATAGAAACATGTCACGAATGAAAGAAATGGAGGAAACTAAACTACGGGATGATATAGAGTTCAAAACCACATTTATAAGGTTACTCAAGAATCTTCTAAAAACTGTGGAGAAACTTGATGAGGACTTCAAGGACCTCAATGAGAATGTAAAAAAAAATGGAAAAGGACCAGTCAAAAATTAAGCATACACTGTCTGAAATAAAGAATATACAGAAACTCAACTGTAGATCAACGTACCCCAAGAACCAAACCAAAGATCTGAAATACGAGGAAACAAAAAACACCCAAACAAAAGTAAAAAAGATCCAAAAATATGAAGATAATGTAAGGAGCCTCTGGGACAAACTTTAAGCGTACCAACATCCGAATTTTTGGGGTGCCAGAAGAAGAGAGAGAGCAAGCAGAATATTGAAAACCTATTAGAAGAAATAATGACAGAAAACTTTCCCCACCTGGTGAAAGAAATAGACTTACAGGTTCAGGAAGCACACAGAACCCCATACAAGAGGAATCCAAAGAGGATCACACCAAGACACATCATAATCAAAATGCCAAGGGCAAAAGACAAAGAGAGAATATTACAAGCAGCAAGAGAAAAACAGTTAGTTACCTACAAGGGAGTACCCATACGACTGTCAGCTGATTTCTCAACAGAAACTATGCAGGCCAGACCGGAGTGGCAAGAAATATTCAAAGTGATGAATGGCAAGAACCTACAACCAAGATTACTCTACCCAGCAAAGCTATCATTCAGAATCGAAGGTCAGATAAAGAGCTTCACAGATAAGAAAAAACTAAAGGAGTTCATCACCACCAAACCAGGATTACATGAAATGCTGAAGGGTATTCTTTAAGAAGAGGAAGAAGAAGGAAAAGGTAAAGATAAAAATTATGAACAACAAAAAGACATCAAATACATACCTACCAACAAGTGAATATAAAAAGCAATTGAATAAAAAGTCTGAAGAACAGAATGGACTGGTGAATATAATGGAATCAGGGACATAGAAAGGCAGTGGACTGACAATTCTCAGGGGGAAGGGGGTCTGAAGGGTGTGAGAAGAGATTGGACAAAGGTCTTACACCTATGGATAAAGACAGTGGTGGGGGGTGAAGGCATGGGTCGGGTGGGGAATCAGGTGGAGGGGAAGTATGGGGGGGGAAAGAGGAACACCTGTAATAATCTGAACAATAAAGATTTATATAAAAAATAATAATAATAATAATAAAAAGGACAGAGTATTGTTCTTTCTTTTCTCCTTCCAGAGTTAATTGTATTTTAACAATCAAGACACTATTTCATAAGGGGACCTACTGACTCAAACATTCTTTGATGACTCAAATGCTGTAATAATGCAGCATCAGTAAGAGTAGGTAAGCTGTAAAACTGCTTTACTCAAGCAACCTGCTTGAGTAATAATAATTTCTTTCCCCAGCCCAATCCTTTCTTCAGTGTCCAGTTAAGCATGACATAAAAGGAAAATGCTCATATTCACCCCAGATGAACAACAAATGATTAAAATCCTCAGAATTAATGATAGCAGCAGTGTTCTTATTTCTGCAACTTTGATTCAGCTGCCATCATCAATATTGGCAGTGCCAGCAATGGCAGAAACTGATGAGCCTGTGTGGAGTTCTAATCTCTGTGTAGCACCAATGGTCTGTTGAGGGTGAGGAGACCTTTGGGTCATCTTAATCATCAATGACTGTAAAGAGAAGAAAAGATTTATTTGTAAATGTCTGTTTCAGTAACAAATAGAATTAACTTCAGAGGGTTTGTGAGGAGACTATGGAAAAGACTGTTTATAGAAGTATGGGCAAGAGCAGAGGATGCTGAGGGTTATCAGAGTTCAGTGAGGGTGGAAGTCATGGGGGAGTGGCTGTCTGGTAGGATATATAGCCCTGAAGGGTTGTAACTACTGTCAAAGACATGGGCTGAAGTTAGGGAGGAAATGCCGAGGCTGCTCTCCCCTACTGCCCTCTTGTAAAAGCCTCTGTTTGCTCTGCCATCAGAAAGCCAGCCCACAAACAGCCCAAAGAGCGTAATTGGCATAGTTACCCTCCTAACACAATGAACAGAGAAATGGGAGGTCCTCTGTCTTAGTCTCCTCTTTTCCTCTCAAACTACACTGTCTTCCAAGATGATGCTACTTGAGCTTTGGTATCTAGAACATTTATGGAAATTATTTTTAGTGCAGATCTACAGATAAGTTTTCTCCTATGAGCTACAAACCTGTATACGTTTGAAGCAGGATTTTATATACTTTATATTATATTTGTAACAGTACTCAGCTCTCCTTTATTTTTTAAACAGCTGTCAACAAAAGAAAAGCAGACCCTGTTTTATGTCATAAAACTAATTATGATAATGTTATAAATTGAGATTTTAAATTCTAGAATCATTAATCTACTTGCTCTGTTCAGTATAAGAATATATGTGAAATGTGTAACTATATTCCATTTTCTCTTAATTTTGTCCTTGTAAATCATATTGGTTAAAAGGAAATCTTTTTAGACACCTAGATATCAGAAATAATTTCTCTGTCTTATACAATATCACAATAACTTTAAAAACTCTGTTTTTCTCATTAGTTGCTGTACTTGATAAAATATTGGCCAAAAATAATATTTAAACTAACATCTGTGATTTTCTGAAAGTCTAAGCCTTTGTTACATTTTTAGAAAAGAAAAAAAATAAAATTTTATTTTTTTAATTTTAATTATAAGTACATCTAAATATATATAAAGCCAGTGACCAGAATTCCATAACAACCAGAATGACCAGTTGCTATGATGCCCACTGTGGCCAGTGAACTGGCCCAATCAGGGGGTGGGGCCTGCCAGCCAACGTCCTGAGGCCCCTGCCCCTGGCCGGCCCCGCCCCTGCTTGCCCCCCATCCCAATAGGGGTCAGGGCCAGCTGGCCAACCTCCTGCAGCCCCTCCTCCTGCCCGGCCCCACCCTAGATAGGCTCTTCCCACCAATTGAGGGTGGGGCTAGCTGGCCAACCTCCCACAGCACCTCCCTTGGCCACTGACCCCCAATTGGCCCCTCTACCCCATTTGGGGGCAGGGCAGGCCAGCCCACTGTCCACAGCCCCTCCCCCTAGCCAGCCTGGCCCTGATTGTCCTGATTGGGGCCGGGCTGGCCTGACCCCACCCATGCATGAATTCGTGCACTGGGCCTCTAGCCCTATAAATAAAAGCCTTGGTGGTCCTCACACCATCACACCATGATGCCCTCATGCCATCACAATCCATCACCAGGAGACAGCCAATGACAAGGCAGAATAGGCCTTTGACGTCAGGGAGGGGCGGGACCTGAGCATTTGGTGTGGAGGGAATAGGACAGGCTCCGTGGGAGGGAACGCAGAGCAGAGCTGCAAGTGTAGCTGGTCGCATCGGTAAGGAAATGCCAGTGCTACATCCTTCAGGTTTCGAGGAGAAGGAGACTCAAGTGATTCCAGATTTTAAAGGGGGTTCTGAAAAAAATATCAAGAGGCTTCTGAGTCCCTACCTTTCTCAGACTTGGGGGTCATGGAGTGCAGGCTGAACTCAGGGAAAACTTATTCTGGGAGAACACAGGCAGGTCACAATTAGCCTGGGACTTCAGTTTCTTGGTGAGTGTCAGGTGGCTCTCCCTGTCTTCACCCTGTTGCGAGGTTCGGGCTTCAGAACGTAGGTCAAAAGACTGAAAGCCTCCGGGGTGGTTGGGAAGGCAGGGGAGAGGGGCAGCGAGCAGGCTAGGCCTAGGGGACCCTACACGCGCACGATTAAATTGTGCACTGGGCCTCTAGTAACATATAAATCAGGAGTATGCTGAATGCCCTCTCTTAGCAGAGGTATTAATAAATTTCTCATTTAAGTAAACAGTTTCTATCAGCCATAAGTGAAAAAAAAATCTTGCCATTTGGGACAATATTGATGAATCTTGATGGCATTATACTAAGTGAAATAGTAAGAGAAAGACAAATGCCATATGATCTCACTTACAAGTAGAATTTATCCCCTGAAACTCTCCTTCCCCCCAATAAAAGCTCAAAGATAGATTGGTGGTTCTCAGAAAAGGAGATAAGGCATGGGCAAAATGGGTGAAGGGAGTCAAAAGGCACAAACTTCCAGTTTAATAAGACATGGGGATTTGTAATACAGCATAGTGACTATCTATAATAATCTATAATAATGAAAGCATAATATACTAATTAGACTGGACGTCCTTCCAGACGACCTTCCAGATGAAGCCATGGCAGCAAGGGGCCGAGGCAGAGGCAGTGCAGCCATGGTGGGGCCTGAGCCCCTTGCAGAAATTTCGTACATTGGGCCTCTAGTCCTATATAATAAAAGCCTAATATGCTAAGTGTCCAGTCAACCAATCAAAGAGTAATATGCTAATGATATTCTAAAGCCGCTTAGCTGCTCACTATGATGTGCACTGACCACCAGGGGGCAGACACTCCAACCAGTAGGTTACCTTGCTGCTGGGGTCCAGCCGATCAGGACTGAGCAAGTCTGGCTGGACATGCCCTGAAGCCCTCCTGCAGTCCCTCCCCAGCTGGCCAACCTTCTGCATCTCTTCCCAGCCCCGATCATGCACCTGCCTTCCCTCTGAGTTTGACGGTCTGTTCGAGGTCCTTCGGCCTGGCTTGCACCCTCTCAAAATCCAGGACCCCTCAGGGGATGTTGGAGAGCTAGTTTCGGCCTGATCCTGCAGGCCAGGCTGAGGGACTCCACTGGTGCATGAATTCATGCACTGGGCCTTTAGTAGCAAATCTATCTAATAATAGGGTGATATGCAAATTGGTCAGGATGCCATCACATAATGATGAGCAGCAGGCTGCATGCTCAGCAGAGGCAGGTGGGCCAAGACTTGCAGTGTTGGGGATGGGGGCAGGGGAGGTGGGGCCTGGCAGAGGGCAGACTGTACTCCCCACATGGCAACAGTGGCTGTGAGCGCTCCCGATGGCTGCTGCTGCTTGCCCAGAAGGACCACAGGTTCCTTCTGCCAAATGGCAGCAGAGCCACTCTGCTGGGAAACCTCCGCACTGGCAGCAAAGGCAGGTGAGGGAAAGTCCAAGCTCCACAGCTAAGAGCTCCTGGCCTGGCCACACCCCACCTTGGCCTCCAGCACCACGGGTCAGGGGTTCTGAGAAAGGCATCTCCTTTCTGTGGCTCCTCAAACTCCCAGGCCACCTCCATCACCCCTCAACACCCCTCAGGTCAGGGTCAGGAATCGGTGGAGGCCTCCAGGTGTCCAGGAAACCAATGTAGAGAATTTCCTCTAGCAGCCGGACCCAGTGACCCAGGGCCAGAGGGAGACCTGTACCCTCCCCTGCAGCCAGGAGAACCCTGGAAGACGCGGTCTGCCCATCACCAGATGAGAGCATCCAATTGGTTAAGCACAGGGAAACTTGTGGCTGATGGCTGCTACCGCTTGCCCAGGGATGGCTCGGGGCTCCAGCAAGCCACTGATGGCCACTGGCACTTGCCCAGGGCTGGCCCAGGGCTCTGGCAAGCTATTGATGGCCACTACTACTATGAGGGCCTGAGGCTCAGGCAATGAGGGCTGGGTGAGGCTCAGGCAAGCTGCAGTGGCTGCGATGGCTGAGGCTCAGGCAGCCTCGTGGCTGGCAGTGGCAGCAGCAGAGGCGTGATGGGGGCATCGCCTTCCCATGATTGCAGGGTCACCTCCCGCAGAGAAAGGTCAGAGGCAGCAGCAGTGAGGGGGTGATGGGGGCGGTGCCTTCCCATGATCAGCTGGTCACCTCCCACAGAGAGGGCAGTCTGCAGCTTAGCCCTGCCCCCCGTGGGCCTAAGCCATCAGTATAACATCCCCTGAGGGATCCTGGACTGTGAGAAGGGGCAGGCCAGGCTGAGGGACTCCCCCGCCCCCCCCAGTGCACGAATTTTGTGCACCAGGCCTCTAGTAATATTATATTGTGTATTTGAAAGTTTCTAAGAGAGTATGAGATCTTAAAAGTTCTCATCACAAGAAAAAAATAAAATTGTACCTGTGTAGTAATGGATGTTAAGTACACTTATTATGGTGATAATTTCAAAATATAAAATCACATTGTACACCTGAAACTAATATAATGCTATATGTCAATTATATCTTAATTTTTTTTAAATGAACAGCTTCTAGTTGTCCATTTAACATCTCCACTGGAAGTCTAAATACGAACTTAGAGTTAATACTTCAAAAATTATTCCATCATCTTTTCCATAAGCACATCCTTCTCAAAACAGACTAGAAATAGATAGGAAATTCTAGAATAATAATTTAATAATAGCTTTAAAGTATTTTGATTTTTACTTAGCCTTTTATAGCTCTGTCATATAATTAAACCACCAAATGCAATGACTATGGTATTGTTTAGTTACAGAGAAATAAGCCTGGTGATTGGATTAATATACTGCACTAGAGTTTATCTGGCAAAAATAAAAACATTAGGCATGAGGTTGTTGAGTTATAACACACAGTGATTAAGGAGACAGTGGTATCCATAAAGAAAGAAAACAAGCATATTTTCTACTTCCTATAGGTAAACCAATAGCAGGTAATTCAATGCTAATGGATATTTCTTTCCCTAAACCTTGTTAGATACTTAGTAATTCACAGCTGAATTTTCAGAGTAACAGGCAACAAGAGCAAAACAACAAGTGCTTCATTTTTATTTTTCCAAGCCTGAGTCGAAATTAAGTAGCTCCATGTTGGCACAGCTTTGTGAAAAAACCTGTAACTTACATTGCTTCCCAAGGAGTTCAGAACTCCCTATGAATCACTGGGTTCTAATAGATAAAGGCCACATCATCTAAGCTAGAGAGTCAGGTCTCCATTTTATAAGTAAAACTAGAGGCCCAGTGCATGAAATTCGTGCACAGAAGTGGGGGTGGGGGTGTGTGTGTCCCTCAGCCCAGCCTTCACCCTCTCCAATCTGGGAACCTTTGAGGAATGTCCAACTGCCTGTTTAGGCCCGATCCCAGGGATCGGGCCTAAATGGGCAGTTGGACATCCCTCTCACAATCCAGGACTACTGGCTCCAAAGCACTCGCCTGCCTGCCTGCCTGAGTGCCCCTAACCACTTCTGCCTGCCAGACTGATCACCCCCTAACCACTCCCCTGCCAGCCTGTTTGCCCCTAACTACCCTCCCCTGCAGGTCTGGTCCCTCCCAACTGCCCTCTTCTGCAGGCCTGGTCCCCCCAACTGCCCTCCCCTTCAGGCCTGGTCCCTTCCAATTGCCCTCCCCTGCTGGCCATCTTGGGTCCACATGGGGTGGACATCTTTGACCACATGGGGGCGGCCATCTTGTGTGTTGGAGTGATGGTCAATTTGCATATTACCTCTTTATTATATAGTGTAAAAATTTAAGGTTTTCTTTATTTTATCTTTTTGATTTTTTAAAAAGGTCTTTATTGTTTAAAGTATAACATAGTCTTCTTTTTCCCCTATTGACCTCTTCCCAGCCACTCATATCTCCCCAGCACATGCCCTCACAGCCCTACTGTCTGTATCAATGGGTTATGCCTATATACATGCATGCAAGTCCTTTGGTTGATCTCTTACCCTTCACCCCTCCATCCCCAGAGTTTGACGTCTGTTCGATGCCTCTATGTCTCTGGATCTATTTTTGTTCATCAGTTTATGTTGTTCATTATATTCCACAAATAAGTGACATCATGTGATATTTATTTTTCTCTGACTGGCTTATTTTGCTTTGCATAATGCTCTCCAGTTCTATCCATGCTGTTGCAAATGGTAAAAGTTACTTCTTTTTTTTATAGTGGTGTGATATTCCCTTGTGTAGATGTACCACAGTTTTTAATGCACTCATCTGCTGATGGGCCCTTAGGCTGTTTCCAAATCTTGGCTGTTGTAAATTGTGCTGCTATGAACATAGGGATGCATATATCCTTTCTGAATGGTGTTTCTGATTTCTTGGGTTATATTCCTAGAAGTGAGATTACTGGGTCAAATGAGAGTTCCATGTTTAATTTTTTTTGGAAACTCCATACCGTTTTCCACAGTGGCTGCACCAGTATGCATTCCCACCAGCAGTGCATGAGGGTCCTTTTTTACCACATCCTCACAAGCACTTGTTGTTTGTTGACTTGTTGATGACAGCCATTCAGACAGGTGTGAGATGGTACCTCATTGTCATTTTGATTTGCATCTCTCAGATGATTAGTGATTTTGAGCATGCTTTCATATGTCTCTTGGCCTTCTGTATGTCCTCTTTCGAAAAGTATCTATTTAGGTCCTTTGCCCATTTCTTGATTGGATTGTTTATCTTCCTTTTGTTATGTTGTATGAGTTCCCTATAAATTTTTGAGATTAAAACCTTGTCAGATATAACATTGGCAAAAAGTCCATGCAGTGGTCTTTCTTGTTGTTTTGTTAATGGTAGTTTTTTTTGTTTTTGTTTTTTTCTGTGCAGAAGCTTTTTATTTTAATGCAATCACATTTGTTTATTTTCTCCTTAGTTTAATTGGCCTAAGAGCTGTATTGGTAAAGATATTGCTATGACATATGTCTGATATTTTGCTGCCTATGGATTCTTCTATGATTTTTATGGTTTCCCATCTTAGGTTTAAGTCCTTTACCATTTTTAGTTTATTTTTTGTATATGATGTAAGTTGGTCTAGTTTCATTTTTTGCATGTATCTGTCCAATTTTCCCAATACCATTTACTGAAGAGACTGTCTTGACTCCATTGTATGCTCTTGCCTCCTTTGTCAAATATTAATTGAGCATAATGGCTTGGGTCCATCTCTGGGTTCTCTGATCTGTTCCATTGATCTATATGTCAGTTTTGTGCCAGCTTTATATCTGGTATTAAATCTCACCTACTTTGTTCTTCTTTCTCAGGATTGCTGCTGCTATTCAGAGTCTTTTTTTTTTCTTTTTTTTTAAATCACAGATGATTTTTTGTAGAGTTTGTTCTAGATCTTTGAAATATGTCATTGGTATTTTATTTTATTTTTTTTTAAATATATTTTATTGATTTTTTACAGAGAGGAAGAGAGAGGGATAGAGAGTTAGAAACATCGATGAGAGAGAAACATCGATCAGCTGCCTCCTGCACACCCTCCACTGGGGATGTGCCCGCAACCAAGGTACATGCCCTTGACCGGAATCGAACCTGGGACCCTTGAGTCCGCAGGCCGACGCTCTATCCACTGAGCCAAACCGGTTTTGGCTGTTGTATGAATATTTTAATGAAGTTGGTTTTACCAATCCATGAACACAGTATATTCTTCCATTTGTTTATGTCTTCCTCTATCTTTTTTTTCAACGTCCTGTAGTTTTACAAGTACAGGACTTTTACCTCCTTAGTTAACTTTATTCCTAGGTATCTTATTTTGTTGTTGTTGTTGCAATGGTAAATGAGATTGTTTTTTAGTTTCTCTTTCCATGAGTTCATTATTGGTGTATAAAAAAGCCATAGATTTTTGGGTGTTAATTTTGCATCCTGCTACATTGCCAAATTAATTTAAGTCTAGTAGTTTTTTGATGGAGTCTTTAGGGTTTTCTATGTACAATATCAAGTCATCTGTGAATAATGAGTTTTACTTCTTTTTTTATTACAATTTGGATGCCTTTAATTTCTTCTCCTTGTCTGATAGCTATGGCTAGCACTTCCAGTACTATGTCGAACAGAAGTGGTGAAAGTGGGCATCCCTGTCTTGTTCCTGTTCTTAGGGGAAATGGTTTTAGCTTTTGCCCATTGAGTATAATATTGGCTGTAGGTTTGTCATATAAGGCTTTTATTATGTTGAGGTATAATCCCTCTATTCCCACTTTGCTGAGAGTTTTTACCAAGAACGTGGTTGGATTTTGTCAAATGCTTTTTTCTTTACATCAACTGATATGATTATGTGATTTTTGTCTCTCAATTTATTTATGTTATGTATCATGTTTATTGAATTGCAGCTATTGTATCATCCTTGCATCACCGGAATAAATCCTACTTGGTCATGTTGTATGATCTTTCAAATGTAATGAAGGATCCAATTTGCTAGAATTTTGTTAATGATTTTAGCATCTATGTTCATCAGGGATAATGGACTGTAATTCACTTTCCTTGTAGTGTCCTTATCTGATTTTGAGATTAGGGTAATGCTGGCTTCATAGTAAGAACATGGAAGTGTGCCATCCTCTTGAATTTTTTGGAATAGTCAGAGTAGGATTGGTTTTAGGTCTTCTTTTAATGTTTAGTAAAACTCCCCTGTGAAGTCTTCTGGACCAGGGCTTTTGTTTCCTGGAAGTGTTTTGATTACTGCTACAATTTCATTAGTAGTTATCAGCTTATTCAGGTTTTTTTTATTGTTCTTGATTGAGTTTTAGAAGATTGTATTTTTCTAGGAATATATTCATTTCATCTAGGTTGTCCAGTTCATCAGAGTAGAGTTGTTTGTAGTGTTTTTTAAATTTATTTTTGTTTTATATATTTTTATAGACTTCAGAGAGAAGGGAGAGGAAGAGACATATAGAAACATCCATGATGAGAGAGAATCATGGATCGGCTGCCTCCTGCATGCCCCTACTGGGGATCAAGCCTGAAACCCGGGCATGTGCCCTTGACTGGGAATCAAACCCAGGACCTTTGAGTCTGCAGGCTGATGCTCTATCCACTGAGACAAACCGGCTAGGGCTGTAGTATTATTTTACAACTAGAGGCCTGGTGCATGAAATTCATGCATGGAGGGGGTGTCCCTCAGCCCAGCCTGCACCCTCTCCAATCTGGGACCCCTTGGGAGATGTCTAACCACCATTTTAGGCCCGTTCCAGAAGTCAGACATCCCTCTCACAATTCGGGACTGGTGCCTCCTAACTGCTCACCTGACTGCCTGCCTGATCACCTCTAACCACCTCTGCCTGCCTGCCTGATTGCTCCTAACTGCTCCCCTGCCAGTCTGGTCACCCCTAACTGCCCTCCCCTGCCAGCCTGGTTGCCCCTAACCACCTCTGCCTCAGCCCCTGCCACCATGGCTTTGTCCGGATGGATGTCCAGAAGATGGCCAGTCTAATTAGCATATTACCCTTTTATTAGTATAAATCAACTGAGAACTAGGGAAAGACCAAAGTTCACAGGTTTATTTTAGCTAAAACCCAATCTCTTGGGGCCTTAGCAAAATATTGCTTTTTTATACATGTCCAGTGTTTGATGGACACCAGAAATACTTTTGCAAAGTTTCCTGTCAGACCTTTGTATATGCTATAATGAAAGTAAAGTATTTAAATCTTTACCTGTGGTGAGCTCTCTTCTTGAATTAAGTGGTAGGAATCCCATAAAGATAGTTCATACATCCATAAAAAGGTGAAAAGTAGGCTTGGACCATTTGATATTCTGAAATGGAGTATTTGGCTTGCAAATAAGATCCTTTTAATTCAAGCCATGAAACCTCTTACATAAAGTAAAAGATTAATATTTGAAATTTCTTATCTTTGGCTGCATTTTTAGATTTTTTAGAGCATCAGAGGAAAACATTTTAAGACTAACAACTCTAAGAAGCAGGAGCCATCATTTCTCCCCCACATGTTGGTTTACAGTGCACTTTCCTCCACCTGCAAGTAGAAGAGGGAATTTTAACCACAAAACATTGCAAGTCAGACTCCAGAGCTCAGATTCATACCAATTTAATAAAGATTTTCTTCTTATGTATTATTGCCACCTTCCTGGTTCTCATGCAGTGATTTCAGAAAGAATGGATTACACTGATGAAGAAAATACACTAGCCAAATTGCAGGGATCCCTTCATTCTTTATTTCATAATCACTGATTGATTTGTAATGTGTTCAAAGCAGAGACTGCCCTTTTAGCTCTGAGACTGCACTTTTCTTTTTTATGCTTTGTTGTTGTTGTTTTTGCATTTCCCAGTGTTATTAAAAAATAATTGGCATATATCACTGTATAAGTTCAAGGCATATGGCCTGATGGTTTGATTTACATATATTGTGAAATGATTACTGCAACAGGTTCAGTTAATACACATCTTCTCATATAGGTACAATTAAAAAAAAAAACAAAACAGGAAAATAATTCTTCTTGTGACTAGAACTATTAGTACTTTACTTATTTATTTAAAATTTGTAATGTTGACATTATTGTAGGTGTCCACCCCCCCCCCCTTTGCCCACCTCCACCCACCCCTGCCTCCCCCTACCTTGGCCTTCACCAAACTATTTTCTGTGTCCATGGGGTATGTATATATGCTCTTTAGCTAATACCTTCACCTTCTTTATCCAGTCACCCCCTTCCCCTCCCTTTGGGCACTGGCCAGTCTGTTCCATGTATCCATGCTTCTGGTTCCATTTTGTTTGTTGGTTTATTTTGTTCATTAGATTTTACATATAAGGAGATCACATGGTATTTGTCTTTCTCTGACTGGCTTATTTTGCTTAGCATAATACTTTCCAGGTCCAGCTATGCTGTTGCAACAAGTAAGAGTTCCTTCTTTTTTTACAGCAGTGTAGTACTCAATTATGCAAATGTACCACAGCTAGTTTAGAAATATTGACATTATTTGACACTTAACATAACATTGTAAGACCTAAAAATATCAAAGACTAAGGCAATGATTACAGCACAATTCTAGACACTGGACTACTTAGATGATTTACATTTATCCACATAGCTTCAAAATTAAGACAACTAAGTAGGTAATGCATCCAAATATTTTAAAGAAAATTTATCTTTGAAAGGTAAGAGGTGAAACCTCTAATTAGTCATCTACATCAGGCATATCAAACTCACGGCCCACAGGCTGGAGGAGGCCCACAACAAATGTTTTTGTGGCCCAGCCAACATAACAGTATGTAAGAAACATTTTAATAAAAATTTTGTAACTTAATTTTTACAATATCCTGTTATACATAATTATTAATAGCAGACTACAACGTTCACTAATGACTGATGACTATAATCGTGTTGCATTCAATGCCCTTACGTGCCTTACCCACAGGCACACCATTTCTCTCCACTAATACTAGCAGTGAATATTTTAGCAGCTGATTTCCACATCATTAGTCTTGTACTGACTTGTTTGGTGTGTACAACAGGAAATATTTCACTTTTGAAGAACAAGAAAAATAGGTTTATTTGTGTTACGCTTATTAATTTGTGCAGTTATTCAGTGTCTGGTAAGTTGATGTTCAGGAAAAGATATTAATTTTCATTAAAATGTTCTATTATTTTATGTTAACAGTTATTTATTTTAGCTCTTTATATTCATCATGTCTCTATCGAAATAAACCTACATTTCTATGAAAATTGAAGCTTTTGTTTTTTTGCGGCCCACATAAACTTAAACCTTGTTTATTTGGTCTGTGTTAGCCTTTGAGTTTGACATGTTTGCTCTACATCAAACCCCACATTATATTATTGTGCTAAATCTTATATGCTTTAATATTGATACTTTTAATCCCAGATTATACTGCCAATATAATATGCATACATATTTCATACATGAAAAGAAAAACATTTTGACTTTTATTGGCATATTCCTAAAAACTAAAAATTAAAAATGTCTAAAATGGCTTTGATTTTTTTCATATATATTTCAGAGGGCGATAATAGATACTGTTAGAGAATCATTCAAATGGGTACTATTTTATAAAGGTACTAGAGGCCTGGTGCACAAAATTTATGCACAGGGGGGTTGTCCCTCAGCCAAGCCTGCACCCTCTACAATCTGGGACCCCTTGAGGGATGTCCGACTGCCCGTTTAGGCCTTATCCCAGTGGGATCGGGTGTAAACAGGCAGTCGGACATCCCTCTCACTATCCAGGACTGCTGGCTCCCAACCGCTCGCCTGCCTGCCTTCCTGATTGACCCTAAACACTTCTGCCTGCCAGCCTGATCAGCCCCTAACCACTCCCCTGCCAGCCTGATCGACACCTAACTGCTCCCCTGCCGACCAGATTGCCCCTAACTGCCCTCCCCTGCTGGCCTGGTCACCCCTAACTGCCCCCCCTGCCGGCCTTGTTGCCCCCAATTGCCCTCCCCTAAAGGCCTGGTCACTCCAAACAGCCCTCCCCTGCTGCCCACCCCTAACTGTCTTCCCCTGCTGGTCTGGGTCCCCCCAACTGCCCTCCTCTGCTGGCCTGATCGCCATCAACTGTCCTCCCTTGCTGGCCTGGTCCCTCCCAACTGCCCTCCCCTGCAGGCCCAGTCGCTCCCAACTGCCCTCCCCTGCTGGCCTGATCGCCTACAACTGTCCTCCCATGCTGGCTATCTTGTGGCAGCCATCTTGTGTCCATATGGGATCAACCATCTTTGACCACATGGGGGCAGCCATCTTGTGTGTTGGAATGATGGTAAATTTGTATATTACCTCTTTATTAGATAGGATACACTGTACATTGTTTTAGTTTTCTAAACCAAATTGTGTATTTCTTTAGAAAAATTGACATATGGACTGTCAGTTAATTGGAATTGGGTATTTCCCAAAATTATTATTTCATGAGAAAAATAAATGCTTTATATTTTTAAAAAGGTATTTTAATATTAACATTTGTATTCATTTAAAACATTGCAATATTAATCATGTGAAGAAAATAAGTATTCATTTATGAACAGAACTTTTAATAGCTGTTGTGCTGACCATTTGTCCCCAGAAATCTGCTCTAATCTTTCAAAAAAAAATCTTGAATTGTGAGTAAATATAAAACTGATGATAAAGACACATGGTACAAAAGAAATGGAAATAAAGCCATCAGATTAGTCAAGGTCCGCAGGAGTATATAAAATATATTGAACTTACATTATTGCTATAAGTTATGTACAGTGCTCTCTTTGTGAAGGATTTTATGTAAAAAGTCATTTCTACTCTCTAAAATATAAAAAAATCCATGCATCTGTAGTAAATTTTCCAAATTTTGCGGGAGACATTTTCTGAGATTTAATAAGTGCATTTCAAACAAAGAAGCTTCTGAGGAGAGAGTAATTCAACTGTGCAAACACTGCCTAATCAACCCTATCATTCCCTGATACAAAGATGGAATGTGTGACCCATGAACTTCCTTTGAAACAGAATATCTCAAATTCCATAATTAAACTAAAATATTCTGATTACTATCTATTTTCATGGTTTCTGCAAACACAATTTAGGATTAAAATGCTAAAATTTCAACCACGCTACTTAAGAAGTGAAAACTAAAATGTTAATTTGTATTCACCTATGAACTGACTTAAATATCTAAATCTGGTAGGTCAAGAATAAAATGCAAATTTACTTAATCATAAATAGCCTGAGTAATTTATTCCCACACATACATAGCATGAATAAAAAGTCAGGATAGAACTAATTCAGATAAATATTGTATGCCAATTTTATTTTTTGTTGAACAAATATCTAGTAAAAGCTGTCTTCCTAGAAGGTTGGAAGGTTAAGAAAAAGAACAAAACAAAATCCAACTTTAAAGAAATTAGAGTTTTATTTCTGATGTTGGAAGTTTTTGGAGGTATTTCTAAATCTTTGTCAGACAATATGGCAAGTATACATTGTCAGAGTCAGCACTGGTTATCACAGAAATTATGATTTGCCTGAAACATTCAAGGCATTGAATTTTAAGAATATTGGCCCCCTTAAAATGTAGTAGAAAAAATGTGTTGTCTATGTTTCAGTGAAGGAAGTAGACTAGTTTACACATTGCATCAGAAGTTATCATTCATTGTATGATAATTTTTTCTCAATTTGGCTGGCCACTGGGTGCCCAGATTAAACATTGTTTCTGGGTATATCTGTGAGCATGACCTCAGATCAGATTAACATTTGAATCAGTGGACTGAGTAAAGTAAATTTCCCTCCTCAATGTTGGCAGACCTTATACAATCCATTGAGGATCTGAATAGAGCAAAAGGTAGAGGGAGGAGAAATTTGACCTTTTTTCTTCCTCACAGATTGAGCTGGGACCCCTCATCTCATCTCATCTCATCTCATCTCATCTCATCTCATCTCATCTCATCTCATCTCTTCGCTTCTCTTCTCAACTCATCATCTCACTCATCATCCCATGTTCTCTAGCTCTTGAACCAGGTTTTACACCATTGGCTTCCCTGATTCTCAGGTCTTCAGATTCAGATTGAATTATACCGCTGACTTTCCTGGAACTCTTGCTAATAATAAATAAATTCCTCACTCATTATAAATCAATCAATACCTGTCTCCTCTCTTCTCTCTCCCTTCTCTCTCTCTCTCTCTCTTGCTTGCTCTCGCTCTCGCTCATGTGTGTATCCTCTCTTCCTCCCACCCTCCCTCTCTTCTCTTTCTTCTCTCTCTAAATATAAAGATATATAGATACACATCTACACTAATAAAAGAGAAATATGCAAATTGACCATACCTCCACAACACCCACCAGCCAATCAAGAGTGAGTATGCAAATTAACCCAAAGATGGCAGGTTAATTTGCATATGCAGGCATGGAGCGGAGACTGAAGACTGAAGACTGAAGAAGACTGAAGACTGAAGATTGAAGAGGTTTGGCTTCTTTGCTGCGGCCAGAGCGGAGGCCTGGGTCCCGGGTGCCAGAGGAAAACCAGTGCCGGCAGCCAGGGGAAGGAAGGCCTATTACATGGATCTTCGTGAAATGGGCCTCTAGTATAGTTATAAATATATGCGTAGTTATAGATCTTTCACTGGTTCTGTTTCCCTGGAGAAAACTGACTAATATACATTGCTTATGCTGAAAATCATCAGTTGAAACTGGGCCAAAAATCTTATGCTTTTTATCTTTGCAAAAGCCCACATTGGACTGTCCTAAATGAATCCCACCTGTAAAATATTGCAGCTAATATTCATTGTGTTTCCTAATTTACGTACCTGCTTTTTCTGGTAGAAACTAGGTAGAATACCATATAGATTTTTTTTCTGGGAAGTCCATAAGGAAGTCCATATGTTCAAACCCCAAACAGAACCTAGTCAAAGGGCTCAATACATATATGCTGAATAGACTAACACCTTTTACTTTCCTATCTAAATTAGAATCACAAAAGAATTTTATTAATGATATTTTGGAGTACAATCTCAAGGGAACAGGGTGATAATTATAATGTTAGCTACATTCTTATGTCTAAACAATATATATAATTTTGGTGTGTGATTTCCTCCTTCTCTTCCTTTCTACCTTCTTTCTTTGTTCTATCATTTCTGTTGGCTAGATAGACACTTTCTTCCCTTCCTTGCTTTTCTTTCTTTCTTCTTTCTATTACTTCTGGGCAGGTAGACATTTAATGATTAATTTTCTATATAGAATAATAAAAAGTTAAGACTATTTGGGATTTAAATTTTTACCCAGTATCTTCCCATCCTTATTAATGTCTTAAGGTACATCACTTTTAGGATTTTTCTTTCTAAAACATTTCATTTTGTAATGATCACATAAATTGTAATTTAAGAATATATTATAATATTCTTTACTTACAGAGGTCACCTCTTCCTTATCCAAATTACAGGGTTATTGTGACTATCAAAATGAGAAAATGTCTGTGCTAGTACCTTGTAAAGTATAAAATACTGTACTCCCATCTAGTGTAATTATTTTGTTGTGATTTTTATAGCATAGGTTGTATTTATAATAAATAAGATCATCTTCAACTAGGTATTAAAACAATAGAGACTTGTTATAGTTGCTTGCTACATTTAGTCTCTTTTTGAGTGATTACCTATCTTTATTAGTTTCCTTAGAAAATAGTTTATGGATAATTTGCATTCGGTTGTGGATATAGAGTTGCCAGGGTTTGACCCAGAATTTTGATTGACTTATGCTACCTAGAGCACGAGGGCAGCTGCCTATGTATGAAACAAAGATGTACCTGAGGTTGTCTTCAGTGTGCTCTTACTGCTGCAATGAAACTTTTGTTGGTTCAGGAACACTCAGCTCTTCTATCTCTGAAATTCTCTGAGGGGAGACCACATGCAGATCCAAGTTTGTTCCTTGGCCTTGCTGTAGAATCACTGGATGAATTGGTCAAATCTGGGCTTGTGTCTGAATTCTTCAACTCAAATCAGAACATAGTTATCCAAACATTGATGACTAAGTAATTAAACATGGGGACTGTTTTCAGATATTAAGGAACTCAGTAAAGCAAATGTTATGTGTTATGTTGAGAAATATTTGAAAACCTAAAGGCTTTGAAAACATTTTTTAACCATATAAATTTACAAGAAGTGCAAGTTACAGTCCTCTTTGCAGAAAAAAAAGTCCTATAGCTGCATCTTCCTGCTGACAAGAGATTAAATTTTCAGGAATTTTATGATCCAGTGATAAAATAGTTTGTAGCATCAAATTTTTCACGAAGGCAGTATTTTCACCACATAATCTAGCAAACACTACCAATAAGGGATTTTTTTTTTCCTTTTTGGTGGGTGTAGGGGTTGCTTTATTTTGTTTTCTATGTTTCTAGGAACTGGGTTGTTACACATTTACCAACCAACTACTGGGTTTAAGTCACCTCTTCAGTAATAGTTTCTTTCCTCAAATATAAAATCAACTTTTACACACAACTGATATCCATTGGGTGTCTTCTAAATGCTTGGGATGATCAATTGCCCTTGATCTCATTCTACTTCTGTACATATACATATGTATGTTTTAAAAACAACAACAACAACAACAACAACAAAACACAACAGGATGACTTATTTTATAAACTAGTTTAATGAAAGAAAAAGGTCAGCTTTCAGGGACAGGGAAATATAGAAAAAAGTAGGCAAAAGCTGCTGCTTTGAAGCTTTATCCCTGTCCTGCTTATTGAGAGTAGCATTAGCCTACTGAATCACATGGCTTATGTCCCCCACTGTTCTACTTTTAAGGATATTTTGTTTTCCTTCTTTCAGTTGTTCTTGGTTTTCTAGTTTATATTGTGTCCTTAGCAATATGTTGTGCTAGAGAGAATACAACATATTCCACGCTGCAAATAAACTCATAATCTACTGGAGATATCAAATGTACTCACAATTACTTATTTACATGCAGGGACAATATTTGAAGATATATACTAGTATCCTATATAATAAAAGAGTAATATGCAAATTAACTGTCACTCCACAACAAAAATGGCGGGGCCCATAGCCACAAGATGGCAGCCCCCAGTCCTCTCAGCCCTCCCGGAGTCCCCCAGTTCCAGGGAGGGCTGCTGCTGAGAGCCAGCAGTGTAAGTGGCCTGGTGGAATGCTGCCCAGAGGCCCTCCTGACCCTGTATAAAAAACAAAAACAAATTCACTCCCCACGGAGTGATCCCCCACACACACACCTGCAGCCTCGGGTCTTAGCCTTGGAAGCGCCCGTACCCCCACAGAGTGATCCCCTCCCAGCGGCAGCCTTGAGTCTCAGCTTCAGAAGTGCCCGCACCCCCACGGAGTGATCCCCTCCCAGCGGCAGCCTGGGGTCTCATCCTTGGAGGCATGCACACCCCCACGGAGCGATCCCCTCCCAGAAGCAGCCTGGGGTCTCAGCCTTGGATGCACCTGCACCCCCATGGAGTGATCCCCCCCCACACACACCTACAGCCTCGGGTCTTAGCCTTGGAAGCACCTGTACCCGCACCGAGCAATCCCCTCCTAGCGGCAGCCTGGGGTCTCAGCCTGGGAGGCACCCGCACCGCCACTGAGCAATCCCCTCCCAGCAGCAGCCAGGGGTCTCAACCACTGAGTCACACCAGCCAGGCAGATATGGAGGAGTCTTAAATGTTTCTTTTTTTAAAATATATTTTATTGATTTTTTACAGAGAGGAAGGGAAAAAGATAGAGAGCTAGAAATACCTATGAGAGAGAAACATTGATCAGCTGCCTCCTGCACACTCCCCACTGGGTATGTGCCCCCAACCAGATACATGCCCTTGACCGGAATCGAACCTGGGACCCTTGAGTTTGCAGGCCGATGTTCCAACCACTGAGCCAAACCAGTTAGGGCTGTCCAATATGTTAAAGAAAAAACCCTATTTAATACAGAGGTAATATGCAGGGGAAGGCATTTGGGGGTGACGGGGCTGTCAGGGGAGGGCAGTTGGGGACGATTGGGCTGGCAGGGGAGCAGTTAGGCATCGATCAGGCTGGCAGGGGAGTGGTTAGGGGGTGATCAGGCTGGCAGGCAGAAGCAGTTAGGGGCAATCAAGCAAGCAGGCAAGCACTTGGGAGCCAGCAGTCCCGGATTGTGAAAGGGATGTCTGACTGCCTGTTTAGGCCTGATCTGACATTGGGCATAAAAAAGCAGTCTAACATCCCCTGAGGGGTCCCAGATTGGAGATGGTGCAGGTTGGGCTGAGGGACACCCTCCCCCCCCCAGTGCACGAATTTTGTGCACAAGGCCTCTAGTACACACACACACACACACACACACACACACACACACACACACACGCACACACACTAGGGGCCTGGTGCATGAAAATTCATGCACTGAGGGGTGTCTCTCAGCCCCGCCTGCACCTTCTCACAATCCCGGACCCCTTGAGTAGGGTCCCTAGGCCTGGGCTGAGATCAGGGCCTATCAACGTTTTCCTTCCCCTGGTGCAGGCACCTGGCCCCACCCCTGTCACTGCCACTGCTTGCCATCTGTGTAGGGCTGCCCCCCCGACTCCCGCACCACTGGTGGTCTCCTTCTGCAGGTGACAGATAGGGGGTGTGATAGCTTGGCTGGCCTGGGCCTCCCTCTGTGGGGCGATCGCTGGCAGGCTGCACACCTGCCACAGAGTCGCTGCCAGTGGCCTAGGCCTCCCTCTTTCTTTGATGGGGACCTGGGCCTGCCTACCTGATCACCCCCAACTGCTGGTCTGCCTGCCTGATGACCCGTAACCACTTTGCCTGCCTTCCTGATCTCTCCTAACTGCTTGGGGGTGGGGCCAGCCTGGCAAGAGGCCGTGCTGGTTCTGGTCTCTGGTTGTTCTGGTCATTATGCTTATGGTGCTGGCCTTTTATTATATAGGATATATATAGATATATATATATATATATATATATATATATATATATATGCATACATATATGTATATATAGTTATACATGATTATTTCACCATATTTTAAAAACTTAGATATGATTGCTTAAGGCAACTGTATCTATTTCACAGGTATAATACAAAGAAAATACTATAAGGCACATAAATTTGTTATTATTATTATTAGAATGGTAAGCATAATTGATAATAAATTACAAAAAGGGCATAAACATTTGGCTCTGGTACTAGGTCCATGTAACTGCTAAAGGTCCACATTCCACAGAGATCCAGGCAAATTGTTTTTGTTTGTTTGTTTGTGCTCCTTTGTTCTGCTTAACATGTGGTTATCATTTAAGGCTTAAGATGGTTGCTTGAACTCTTAACTTTGTTTTATTCTGCTCAGTTCAAAAGAGAAATAGAAAGGAAAGTGCATGTCTCTATCCTTTTAAGAAAACTTCTCACAAATTCCTCTGCGTATATCTCATTGATCAGAACTTAGTCCATGCTTCACTTAGAAGGCATTCAAAGAAATGCAGTATTTTAGTTAATGGCAATGTATAAAGTGATTTAAAAATTGCTTTCTGTTGTGAAAGGAGAAGAAAATGTATATATATTGGTTTCAGAGCACTATATGTGGAAATGCTGCACAGGGCCCAAGGGACTGGTTACATGAGGAAATCAAAATGCTGTAGCACTCGAGGAAGGGACATTTAGTCATGAAGCAGCCCATACTGAAAGGAATGCTGAAGAAAGGGGTGTTTTCTGTCAGTTCCTGAGGAAACACAGTTGTCTGGAACAATGAAGCAGAGACTGCACTAGTGGCTGCGTAGAAGGATAGGGTCCTGGAAACAGGTAGCACAAGTGGCACAATAAAAACCACATCTCAGCAGGTTCCTGGGCTTCAACAAGAGCAACACAGACCTCTGGCACCCAGCAGGCAGTAAGTGGAGAACTGGATCAAGAAAGGAAGTAAAAAATCTTAAATACATTAGAGAGGGCAGTGGAAACAGCCCTCTTCCAAAGTGGTCCATACTTCAAACAGCTTTTGAGGACTTTCTTGGCTATGAGAACAGATCCAGTCCTGCTTCTCTCACAAACTAGCAGTGTAGTGATGTCTGAGTCGGAAGTTAGGGGAGGAGTGGCCCTACTTCATTTGGCAGCTCAGCGTGGGATAGGTTGCATTATGAAACTAAGTGTGACTTTGCTTATACCTGAATTGGGGAAAACTGAACATAGTAATTGCAGTAGATTAGAAACTCCAAACTCCTGAGAACATCAGGGGGTTATGTCTCTTTTTCCTACCCTCTCTTAATTTCTCTCTTTTTTTGTTTCTGATTATAAAAAACACCCAACTGGAAAAGAAAAAAGAAAAAAAGAACACAAAAATATAAACATAGTACTTCAAGTGTACCAACATCTGAATTATAGGGGTGCCAGAAGAAGAGAGAGAGCAAGACATTGAAAATTTATTTGAAGAAATAATGACAGAAAACTTCCCCTACCTGGTGAAAGAAATAGACTTACAAGTCCAGGAAGTGCAGAGAACCCCAAATAAAAGGAATGGAAAGAGGACCACACCAAGACACATCATAATTAAAATGCCAAGGGCAAAAGACAAAGAGAGAATCTTGAAAGCAGCAAGAGAAAACAGTTAGTTATCTACAAGGGAGTACCTATAGGACTGTCAGCTGATTTCTCAACAGAAACTATGCAGGCCAGAAGGAGTGGCAAGAAATATTCAAAGTGATGAATAGCAAGAACCTACAACCAAGATTACTCTACCCAGCAAAGCTATCATTTAGAATCGAAGGTCAGATAAAGAGCTTCACAGACAAGAAAAAGCTAAAGGAGTTCATCACTGCCAAACCAGTATTATATGAAATGCTGAAGGGTATTCTTTAAGAAGAGGAAGAAGGAAAAGGTAAAGATAAAAATGATGAACAACAAAGTGACAACAAATACATATCTATCAACAAGTGAATCTAAAAATCAAGTGAATAAAAAGTCTGAAGAACAGAATGGACTGGTGAATATAATAGAATCAGGGGAATATAAAGGGAGTGGACTGACAATTCTCAGGGGAAGGGGGTGTGGGAGGTGTGGGAAGAGACTGAACAAAAATCATACATCTATGGAAAAGGACAGTGGGGGGGGCGGCGGTAAGGGCAGGGGGTGGGGTGGGAACCGGGTGAAGGGGAGCTATGGAGGGAAAAAGAGGAACAACTGTAATAAGTTGAACAATAAAGATTTATTTTAAAAAATAAAATAAATAAATAAAAAGTCTGTGGTACATTTACACAATGCAATACTACTTGGCTGTGAAAAAAAGGAAATCTTACTGTTTGCAACAGCATGGTTGGACCTGAAGAGCATTATGCTATGTTAAATAAGCCAATCAGAGAAAGACAAGTATCATATGATTTCACTCATATGTGGAATTTAATGAACAAAATGAACTAAAAGAAAAATAGTGACAGACCCATAGATAGAGAGCAGCCTGATAGCTATCAGGGGAGATGGGGCTATAGGGGATGGAGAAATTTAGCAAAAAATAAAGAGAAAACTCATGGACAAGGATACTAGTGTGGGGATTGCTAGGGGAAAGGGGTTAGGCCATGTGGAGTAGGCTATGGGGGGATAAATGATGATGGACAGAGACTTGACTTGGGGTGGTGAACACACAATACAATGTACAGATGATGTGTTGTGGAATTGTGCACCTGAAACTTGTATAATTTTTTTAACCAGTATCATCCAATAAATTCAATAGAAAGGAAAAAATAAATAAATCAATGAAGAAATACACAAAAAAATTAAGTTGAATATGTAAATATGAATAACATTTTATATCATAGTACATTTATGCCACAGTCTTTTAGCAGCAAGGGTTCAGGCATCTGTAGAAGGAGCTGATGCATAAATGGATAGAGAATAGACAAGAAATATAAATTTGGAAGGTATGGGGAACCAGTCGGAAACCAGCTCTCTAGTGGAGTGGCTCCCTGAATGTCCAGATCCATGGCTTTTTATTCACACATTTTGCCCTTTAGCAAAGCAGACACACATATCAAAGGTAAGGTTTGGTAAACAATAAAAAATTATCAGGTTAGGGGAATTTGGCAGCAGATAATAATATGCAGATCTTCAGCCCTGCTGAAGATGCTAACTACTGTTCTTAGCCCCCAGCACATTTACACAATGGAATAATACTCTGCCATAAAAGGAAGAAAATTTTACCCTTTGCAACTGCATGGAAGGACCTGGAAGACATTATATGAAGTGGAGTAAGCCAGTCAGAGAAAGACAAATTCCATATGATTTTACTCATATGTGGAATCTAATGAACAAACTGAACTAACAAGCAAAATACAGACTTTAGAGAGCAGGCAGACAGCTCTGGTGAGAGGAGGGTTGAGAGGTATGGGAGTGAAGGGATTGAGCAAAAAAAAAAAAAAGAGAGAAAGCTCATGAACACAGTGTGGTGACAACAGGTGGGAGGAGGGTAAGTGGAGTGGAAGAGGGTTATGCCAGGTAAATGGTAATGGGAAAAATAAAGGGGAAAAAGAAAAAAAGAAAAAAGTTAAAATATTTTATTGGAAAATTTAAATAAAACTGACTTTTTTTTTTTAATGCTAACTGGGCTAGTGTCTGGCCTAGAGTTATTAATGGTAAAAGAGCCACCATAGTCTGGGCATTTGTTGGTTGGTATAATTTGGGGGGGACTTTGAAACACATAATTATTTTAAAATATTTCACTGATCACAACATGGATAAAATTTAACTTAATCAAATAACACAAAGTACTAAGTTTCAGTCTATTAATCCACCATTATTCTTAACTACAGAAATGTTAATAGTTTATGAGCTATTAAATATCAATAATGTATTGGAGAATCTATTTATTGGCATCCAACACTTTCTATTCTCACTTTAGGTAATTTCAAATTAACTCCACTTGCATGCAATTTTTTTTATTAGGAAAGTAGAAATGAAGGTATTAATTAGGGCAGTGATGGGAAACCTTTTGAGCTTGGTGTGTCAAACTTCGCCAAAAAACTGAGCCTAACTCGGGTAGTGTGTCACTTTGAGAAAAAAACATTATTTCGCAAATGTTTCATCCTCAGGAGCAGCAAATGTTTCATCCTGGGCATGCGGCCGCCTCAGCGGCCGCGTGTCATCAGAAATGGCTACGCGTGTCAGTGCTGACACGCGTGTCATAGGTTCGCCATCACTGAATTAGGGGAAAAACGTGTATAATTTATAATACTTATTGATGTATTGAGCTATTTCATAGATGCAAACTGATTGTTTGCAGTTATGTGAAGATTTTGTTTAATCACCAATGTGGCCTTACGAAGCAATTGGAAAATTCATTAGAGACATCAGTAAACTAAAAGAGAATCAGGTCCCTGACCATAGTCTGAACTAGCTCTTCTTTTTTATAGTTTTCTAGGTTTCACATTTCCCCTTTCCTGTCGAATCACCTTCTTTTCTAGGCAGTTAAATTTCTATGTTAGAAAAAAGGATTCTCTTGGAGACTAGCTGCATTTACTTAAGTAATTTGATAATGTAAATGTTTTCTGAATGTACTACATACTCTAAAATTGTATTTCTGTTGCTCTGATGTCTTTGGCAGCAAACTTTTTTCCCTGTGTCTCACACATTTATTCAAACAGCTTTTACACATGGTGATCCATAAATAACCTAAATCCCAAAGGTCAAATATGAACTTGGATTTTATTTTATTATCATTTAAATCTAGGTGTCTTCTTAAAACACAGCATTAATAAAAATCCTATATAATAAAAGGCTAGTATGCAAATTGACCGAACAGTGGAACAACCGGTCTCTAGGATGCGCACTGACCACTAGGGGCAGACGCTCAATGCAGGAGCTTCCCCCTGGTGGTCAGTGCACTCCCACAGGTGGAGCGCCGCTCAGCAAGAAATCAGGCTCACGGCTGGTGAGTGCAGCCGAAGTGGCAGGAAACTCTCCCGCCCCTAAACAGCACTAAGGATGTTCAACTGATAGCTCCTGGGCTGTGAGAGGGCGCAGGCCAGGCTGAGGACTCCCTCTCCCTGAGTGCATGAATTTCATACACCGGGCCTCTAGTGAAATATAAATTTAAAGGAAGATCAATTGTAATATATCTGAGCCAAAGCACATTTTGAGTGTATGTGTGTGACTGAATAAGAATAAATGTCCAAAATATAGTAAAAAATTTAATGAAAGCTGAGGACACATCATAAATACAGGTCAAGAAGTAGCTAGGCTTGCTATAGGAAATACTTATATCAGCTATTTAAACACTAAAACCTTAGAGAAAATTATGCCTAATTTAATATCCAGTGGTGTGGTGGAGGAGGTTCATGTAGTGAAGGTGGGTTTGCAAAAGCCTATTACGCACAATTCTTTTCAACTCTATGTTCAGTAACCTTACATCAGTTGCTTGAAATCATCTATGGTGAGATTATTTACACCACAGAAATCAGCAAATGTTTCTAATCAGGGATTTCTCTCTTTGAAGAGTTACTTAGTAAATTTACTAGATTACTGATAATCTAAGAAATAAAGATTGGAATGTATAACTTTTTATTTTATTTTTTAATCTTTATTATTTAAAGTATTACATATGTCCCCCATTTTCCCCATTGACCCCTTCTAGCCTGCCTCAACCCCCGCCTCAGGCCACCACCACCCTATTGTCTATGTCCATGGGTTATGCATATATGTGTGAAAGTTTTTTGGTTGATCTCTCCCCACCCACCCTACCTTCCCTCTGATATTTGACAGTTTGTTCCATGCTTCTATGTCTCTGGATCTATTTTGTTCATCAGTTTATTTTGTTAATTAGATTCCACATATGAGTGAGATCATGTGATACTTATCTTTCTCTGGCTGACTTATTTCACTTAACATGATATTCTCCAGGTCCCCTATGCTGTCTCAAAGGGTAAGTGATCCTTCTTTTTTACTGCTGCATAGTATTATTCCATGATGTAAATGTGCCACACTATTGGTGGGAATGCAGACTGCTACAGCCATTATGGAAAACAGTATGGAGTTTTCTCAAAATTAAATATGGAACTGCCATTTGACCCAGTAATCCAACTTGTAGGAATATATCCTAAGAAACCTGAAACACCAATAAAAAAAAATAAAATAAAATGCACTGGCATGTTCATAGCAGCCCAATTTACAATAGCTAAGATCTGGAAACAGCCCAAGTGTCCGTCAGTAGATGAGTGGAATGCATAACATTTTAAAGGCTCAATTTAAAGAAAGCACATTGTTCTTGGTGAGACTCCAGTGACTACTTTTTCATTTTTAGTGTTAACAACTCTGGCTGGTCATCTTCCTGAGTCCTACTTCCATCCTGCCATCATTTTGACATTTCCAGCCTGATTCCAGGATTCCCTGGACACCATAGGAAGTAAATCCAAGTAACAAGTATCCAGTCAGGTCTATAAGGATCAAACTCTTGGTAGTGAAAGCCCATCTCTTCCTGTAATTGCCTCATATCCTTTTTAGATGGTTGGTTGGATGAGAATCTTAGGAAAATTAAAGGTCTGCTAAAGCATACAATCAAAACCAAAAGCTCCTGGGTCCCTGTGAATGCTGCCTCTTAACACTGACAATTATGTCAGGTGGTATGCAAGAAAGAGTTAACTCAACAGCATTTGTGTGCTTACTGTGCACTAAAGAGTTAATTCAGTGGAATTAAGTTGTTTGAACTCTATACATTCCAAAGAAAGGACTGCCCCTTGATAAGCTCCTGGGAGAAAATTTCTAAACCATAGAACTATCCTGCCTAATAATAGTGTTTGTATACCTGGGTCATGAACCATGCCAGAGAGTTTATACTAACAGTGTCATTTATTGTGGGGCCTTGAGTTATGCTATATTTGTTTGATCTCTGGAGAGTCTAGAGATTCAGTAACTCAGATCAGCCAGGCTCGTGCTCCATGCTTACATGACTAACCTGCACCACCCCTGAAAATATCTGTACACCACAGCTCAGGTGAGCTTTCCTTTTTGGCAGTACCCATGCAGGTTGTCACATGTCATTGCTAAAAGAATTAGCACTGTCTCTATGACTTATCTAGGAAAGGAAAACTGAAAGCTTATGGCTGTCTCTCCTGGACTGTGCCCTAATTACCATTTTATTTGCTGAATTTAATCTATACCCTTTTACTGTAATAAACGGCTACTGTGATGATATGAGTTGTGCATGTCCTTCTAGTGAATCATTGAGCCTGAAGGTGGTCTTGGGGACACAGGGTGATGATGTTCAAGGGAGAGTACTGACTTGGAAGTCAGGAGTGCTTGAGTCTACTTTGCCCTCTGCCAGAATATAACTCTATGACCGGAGGCCACCTGCTCCCTTTGCTAAATTCTAGTCTCTTTATCTATATGTTTAACCTATGTGATTTCTATGTTTAATTCTATGCCTGACATTCTGTTATTTTAAATATGTAATTTACATATATTTCTGTCTAGGACTTCAAAGACAATAACACCCTCAAGTCCTTGCTCTTTGAACAGAAGTACTAGGGAATATTTTAGTGCTAATGATAGGTTTGTTATTTGGTCTCCCTTCTATTGTCTGTTATTCAAAGGTGGCAATACTTAAGACCTCAACAAAATACTTAGAATCCCCTATAATGATAACAATGTGTTAGCCAGTGTGGGCAATGGGAATGTTCCCCAAACATGAAGACTATAAAGATTTTAGGGGAATGAAAATATCTTATAGGAAAACTTTGAAAAATATCCAAAACATATTTATTAGTGTATCTGATACCCTATGGATACTATATGGATATTAAATAATATCTAGGTTTTCTAGGTTTCCCTATTAACTGATTCTTACAATCTACACTAAGGTAGTATCAGGTACTTGCTTGTAACATAGCCAGCATAACTATTGTTAGTAATTATTAACTTTTCGCCTACAGAGGTTTTCAGACTCAGAGAAGCAGAACCAGTTTCAACCCCAAGTGGGTAGGAACAATATAACAACATAGAAAGATTAAACAACATAGTTATCTAAATCCTTAAATGTAGTGTTTTTTATTTTAATTGTTCAGTTGTATAAAAGAAAAGCAAGTATAAATAGGAACATCAAAACTTAAAATAGGCAGTTAACTCCACCCACTGTTCTTATAATAATCTCATACATTTAAAAAGCTAGAATTTCTTGGAGCTTCAATGATTTAACTATTTAGCAAGCTATTTCTGACTATTTTTGTACTTTCAATTGAAATTAATAATGATTTCATACTGATTTTAGAGAGGGAGGAAGGGAGAGAGAGATAGAGATGCATCAATGTATAAGAAAAACATCAATTGGTTGCCTCCTACAGGTGCCCCCACCGGTGATCAAACCCACAACCCAGGTATGTATCCTAACCAGGAATGAAACCAGCAACCTTTCTGTGCATAGGATGGTGTTCCAACCAACTGAGAACAGCACTGACATTTGGATTTTGGCCAAGGAGAATAGAACGAAGGCCTTTGCCTACTGTGAACTATATAATTTGGCTTCAAAATGTATCTTTCTCATCCTTTGGGAGACTTATGATGGATATATAAAAAAAGATATCCAAGTGCCTCTTTTTTAAGATAAAGAAATGCATCTTTGTTTTACAGACATAGGAAGAAGAAGCAAGAAAAAATATTGTTTTGATTATTTTTTTTTAATTTTGGAAAGAATACAACATAAAATCTACCTTCAACAAAATTTTCAGTGTACAGTACGTTATTATTGTTATGGGTACATTTTATAGCAGATTTATAGAGCATGTTCATCTTGCTTGACTGAAACTTTATGGCCCTTGATTAATATTATTTTCCCCACCCCCTAACTAATGGCAACCACCAGTCCACTCTGATTCTGTTAATTTGACTTACTTTTTAAAGATAAAGTAGTTTAATTTATTATTTTTTCTCCCTTGTGAGCCCAGGTGCCTAACCCAGATTAGCCTCCAAATTTGGTTGAAAGGGGTGTCCATTTTCATTTTTCTATGGGAACTGCTGAACTTTGGGCAGATAAAGAAATACTTCAGAGCCTTTAATAAAATTGAGTCCTTAAGAGCCTTGGAGGTCAATGGATGAGGAAGCTCCCATGGGTAGCAGAGAGATTTTAAAAAAAATATAATTATACATATATATATATATAATTGAAATTGTGCTAAAATATTTACTGATAAAAATATAGAATAAAACACACTTAGAAACTACTCATTTTAATCATGTATAGTTAAGTTTTTTTTAAAAAAATTTATATATACTAGGTGTACTGGTTAATAATGACAGATTTTGTAATCAAAGAAAACACGATAATTTCAAGAGAAACATCAAAAGTGCTTTATTCAAAGTAATGTCCATTGCTAGCTACACGTTTCCCCCATCTTTCAGGTAAGTTGTGGATACCGTCCCAGTAGAACTTTTCTTGTTTTGAGGCAAAACATTCAGAGACAATATTTTCTACTTCTTTGTACGTTTTGAAGTGCTGCTCAGAAAGTGCGTGTGCCATCGATCAGAACAAGTGGTAATCTGAAGGAGCAAGGTCTGGTGAACACAGTGGGTGGGTTAATACTTCCTAGGCAAGATCTTTTAACGTGTCTTTAACTGGTTTTGAAGTGTGTGATGGTGCGTTATCATGAAGCAAAATTACTTTGCTGTGTCTTCTGGCCTATTCTGGTCGTTTCACAATCAAAGTGTGGTTTAAATTGATTATTTGTTGTCAGTAGCGATCAGTATTAATGGTTTCACCTGGTTTTATAAGCTCATAATACACCACACCTTCCTGCTCCCACCAAACGCAGAGCATTGTCTTCTTTCTGAAGCGATTTGGCCTTGCAGTCGATGTTGATGGTTGACCTGGATCAACCCATGATTTTGTGCATTTGGGATTCTCAAAATAAATCCACATTTCATGGCCCATCATAATTTGATGCAAAAAAGACTTTCTTTCATGCCGTTGAAGCAATGTTTTACTGATGACTTTTCAGTTTTCCATTTGTCTTTCATTCAGTTGATGTGGCACCCATTTTCCTTCCTTTAAAATCTTTACCATTGCTTGTAATGATAAATGACTGGAAATTGTTTACTGAGCAATGTTTAATCTTTCTGCAAGTTTTTTTTTTTGAGTTTGACACTCATCTTTATTCAATAATGCTTGTAATTGTTGGTCTTCAAACTTTTTTGTTTGACCTGGAGTTTCTTTGTCTTTCACATCCAATCATCACTTTTAAAGCATTGAAACCAGTGTTCACAAGTATCTTGAGATGGAGCAGTTCACCATAAGCTTCCCGAAGTATACAATAACTTTAAATCTTTATTGTTCAGATTATTACATATATTCCTCTTTTTCCATCCATAGCTCCCCTCCACCCGATTCCCCACCCCACCCCATGCCCCTACCCCCTGCCACTGTCTTCATCCATAGGTGTAAGATTTTTGTCCAATCTCTTCCCTAACTCCTCACACCCCCTTTCCCCTGAGAATTGTCTGTCCACTCCCCCTCTATGCCCCTGATTCCATCATATTCACCAGTTTATTCTGTTCATCAAATCTTCTATTCACTTGATTTTTAGATTCACTTGTTGATAGACACATATTTGATGTTCATAATTTTTATCTTTACCTTTTTCTTCTTCCTCCTCTTCTTAAAGAATACCTTTCAGCATTTCATATAATACTGGTTTGATGTTGATGAACTCCTTTAGTTTTTTCTTGTCTGTGAACCTCCTTATCTGACCTTCACTTCTAAATGATAGCTTTGCTGGATAGAGTAATCTTGGTTGTAGATTATTGCTATTCATCACTTTGAATATTTCTTGCCACTCCCTTCTGGCCTGCATAGTTTCTGTTGAGAAATCAGCTGACAGTCGTATGGGTACTCCCTTGTAGGTAACTAACTGTTTTTCTCTTGCTGCTTTCAAGATTCTCTCTTTGTCTTTTGCCCTTGGCATTTTAATTATGATGTGTCTTGGTGTGGTCCTCTTTGGATTCCTCTTGTTTGGGGTTTTGTGTGCTTCCTGGACTTGTAAGTCTATTTCTTTCACTAGGTAGGGAAAGTTTTCTGTCATTATTTCTTCTAATAGGTTTTCAATATTTTGCTCTCTCTCTTCTTCTGGCACCCCAAAAATTCAGATGTTGGTACGCTTAAAGTTGTCCCATAGGCTCTTTACACTATCTTCATATTTTTGGATTCCCTTGTCTTTTGTTTTTCTGGTTGGGTGTCTTTAGCTTCCTCATGTTTCAAATCTTTGGTTTGATTCTTGGGGTCCTCTGATCTACTGTTGAATTTCTTTATTTCAGACAGTGTATGCTTAATTTCTGTCTGGTCCTTTTCCATTTTTTTGACATTCTCATTAAGATCTTTAAAGGTCTCACTAAGTTCCTCAGAGGTTTTCAGCAGATTCTTGAGTAACCTTATCAATGTGGTTTTGAACTCTATGTCCAGTCTTCTGCTTTTCTCCATTTCTTTCATTTGTGATCTGCCTCTTTGTTTCCACATTTTAGCTGCTTCCCTGAGTTGATGGAGTGGCTTTGTGTGCGAGGTGTCCTTTGGGCCCAGTGGCTCAGCCTCCCCAGTTACCTGAGGTGGACTCTCTTGGTGCACCCCTTTGTGGGCTGTGTGCACAGTCTTGTTGTAGTTAAGCCTTGATTGTTGTTGTTATCACTGGGCGGAGTTGACCTCCAGGCCAATTGGCTGTGAGGATCAGCTGTATCTACACTGGGAGAGCTCCTGTGCTCAGTTTGGATGGGGCAGGATCTCAGGGCAGAGCCGGCAGCCTTGGTTTCCTGGTTTGGGTCTCAGTGTCCCGCGGCAATGGCTGCACAAATCTCTGAGAGAAAGCTGCTCTCAAGTTTTGCCTGCTGCCAAACAGACCAGTTTCTCCCCGAATGAGTATGGGTACCCAGAATTTCACCCGGAACTGGTGTACGTGTAGTCGGGCGGCTTTGTTTCCCTCTGGAACGAGAAAGGCAGCCGCGTGTTCAACTGCCTGAGCCCTCTCCACATGCGTGCCTCCTCACCTGTCTTTCGGAGTTCCTCTGGGTCTCCATGCCCCGTGGCAACTGCTGCACGCATCTCCGGAACTGGACTACGGTGAAGTCGAGAGGCCCTGTTTCCCTCCAGAACGATCAAGGCAGCTGTGTATCCAGCTGCCCGGCCTTTCCTCTCACGCTTATGTCTCTGCACGTCTTCCACAGTTCCCCTGGGTCTCGGTGCCCCGTGGCTATGGCTGCACGCACCTCTGAGAGAAAGCTGCTCTCGAGCCCTGCCCGCTGCCAGACAGTCCAGTTTCTCCCTGTATGTGTCTGGATTCCCCGAGTCTCTCCTGGGACTGGATTTCAGCGCTATAGGGAGCCTTTGTTTCATTCCGGTTTGAGAAAGCTAGCCACGTATTCAGCCGCCCGGCCCTTCCTCTCATGCGTGCACGTCTCCATGTCTCCACAGTTCTGCACTCCGCCGCTCCTGCGTCTCAGTGTCCTTTTTTTTTTTTCTTTCTAGTTGTAGAATTTCCACTCAGCTGGCTTTCCGGTGGTTGTGGATGATGTCTGCTTTGTCTTTTAGTTGTAGTTTTGAAATTGTTGTGCTAGGCATCAGTATAGGTGTTCATCTATGCCGCCATCTTGGTTTTCTCCAAAATTCGACATTTTTAAGCATGGAAATATCTATGATGTTAACACCTTCAGCAAATTTGACATATGAAGTTTTGAAGCTTGCTGTAAATACAACAAAATAGCATACATATCAAATCACATATATATATATCAACATATGTGTAACTCCATCTATTGAAAAAATCTACATTATTAAGTAGTACAAAAGTATATAAATTAAACTAAGGCTTCATCTAATCAAAAATACTAAAAATTATGTAAGAGCCAAACATAAAGTTCAGTTATATAACTTTGTATGCACATCAAATCAAACATATTAGATTAATCACATATATTTCTAGAAGGTGTCATTAGGTAGAAATTTCATGAATCTTCTTTTGTCCCAATTTATAGAAAAATTTTCTTATGATTAGAACTATTCAAAAATAAAATGTGTCACTTTGAGGTTTAACTATTCCTTTTATAATTGTTTTTTGTTTCTTTCTTTTCATGTGCATAGTTATGTCTAACCTCTAGAAATATTGTACATAAGGTTTCTCTTTGGGTGATTCATTAGGCATGAGAACACATATAGCACAATTAAAAAAACTGGAGGACAGATTAAGGAAACTGTAGGACAACCTGAAACATAACAATATTAGAAAGTAGGTGTGCCTGAAGAGGCAGAAAGGGAGAAAGAGATAGAGAATGTGTTTGAAGAAATAATGGCAGAAAACCTCCTTGGTAAAGGAAAAAGGCACATGAGTTCAGGAGGCATAGAGAACCCCAAGCAAGAAGAACGCAAACAGGTCCATGCCCAGACTCATCATAATTAAAATCCCAAAAATTAAAGACAAAGAGAGAATCTGAAAGACAGCAAGAGAAAAGCAAATGTTACCTACAAAGGAGTTCCCATAAGGTTGTCAGCTTATTTCTCATCAGAAATTCTACAGGCCCAAAGGGAAAGGCATGAAGTACTCAAGGTAATGGAAAGCAAGGATCTGAAATCAAGATTAGTGTATCGAGCAAGGCTATCATTCAAAATAGATGATCAAATAAAGAGCTTCCCAGAAAAAAAAAAGGCTAAAAGAGTTTGTTACCACCAAGCCAGCATTACAATAAATGCTAAAGGGACTGCTGTAATGAGAAGTAGAAACAGAGAAATTTAGGCATATGAAATTAAAATGGCAATAAATAGGTACATATCAATAATAACCCTAAATGTAAGTGGGTTAAATGCTACAATCAAAAGGCATAGGGTAGCTGAATGGATAAAAAAATATGACCCAACAGTACTCTGTCTACAAGAGACCCAATTAAGAACAAAAGACACACACAGGATGATACTGAAGGACTGGGAAAAAATTTTCCATGCAAATGGAGAAGAAAAAAAAAGCTGGAGTAGCAATATTCATATCCCACAAAATAGACTTCAAAATGAATGCCATTACAAGAAACAACAAAGGTCACTACATGATACTAAAGGGATTGATCCAACAAGAGGATATAACACTGATAAACATGTATGCACCCACTATATGAGCATATAAATGTATAAAAAACCTTTTGGAGGACTTTAACAGAGAGATTAACAATAATATGGTCATAGTAGGGGACTTTTAACACCCCTTCTGACTTCACCAGATAGCTCTTTCAGACAAAGACTTAACAAAGAAACAGTGACTCTAAAGGACACATTGGATCAGATGAATTTAATTGACACTTCTAGAACATTTCACCCTAAAGCAGCAGAATATACATTCTTCTCAAGTGCACATGGATCATTCACAAAGATAGACTACATGTTAGGACAAAAAACAAGTCTCTACAAGTTCAGGAAGATTAAATCATATCAAGCATCTTCTCAGAACACAGAAGAATGAAATTAGAAATCAACTACAGTAAAAACACCCCAAAACATTCAAACACATGGGGGTTAAATAGCATGTTATTAAACAACTAGAGACCTGGTGCACGAAATCTGTGCACTTGAGGGGGGTCCCTCAGCCTGGCCTGTGTCCTCTCGCGGTCTGGGAGCCCTGGAGGGATGTCTGACTGACGGCTTAGTGGGCCTAAGCCGTCAGTCGGACATCCTTAGCATTGCCACGGAGGTGGGAGAGGCTCCCACCACTGCCGCTGTGCTCCCCAGCCATTAGCCCGGCTTCTGGTTGAGTGGCGCTCCCCCTGTGGGAGCACACTGACCACCAGGGGGCAGCTCCTGTGTTGAGTGTCTGCCCTCTGGTGGTCAGCGTGCATCATAGTGACCGGTCATTCCACCATTTGGTCATTTGCATATTAGCCTTTTATTATGTAGGATACGCTGTAGATGAGGTCCCCTAGAATGATAAGAATTACAAAAAATTCACTGTTAACTCATTCTCGAATTGCACCCACTTAAAATCAAATTGCCCCCCCTGTGGGGCGTGTGCTGCACCTTGGGAACCACTGGGCTTGGCTCTTTTCCTCTCTGAGCTTCATGTCTGAATACACACGCATATACCATGGGAATTGTAATCTCTTCTCCGCCTACCTCACTGGGTTGTCATGAGGAGGTTCTGAGCTAATAAACCTAGAAATGTTTCATCAAGTAAGTGATGTCTAAATGGAAAGGGATTGTTATTTTTAAGCACACAGGTACCCTCGCAGGTAGCAGGTGCTGATTAGGGGAAGAGGGCATGATTGTTTCCTGGGACTGTAGCTATGGAAGCTTTGCAGAGGGTTCTGCAGGCCTCGGAGGGGCAGGCTCTGGCCAGCAGTCCTGTAGCAGTGGTCGTCCCTGGAGGGGGGTGGGGCATTAGGGGGCGCTAGGGTGGGCAGCGAGGCCGAAGGGGAAGTAGCTGTCAAACCTTCCCGCTTGGCGTCATTCTTTAAATTGTACATGGCTGTTTCACAGCTATACCTGCTCAGGGCAGGGATCCGATCTCCTGCAATGGGGTGGGGGCTGGGCCAGGGTGGAGCAAAGCGGCCCAGGAGGGTGGGTTTAGCTGCGCCCCCAGCGAGGTTCAGTGCACTTCAGCTGTGGAGATGGCGCTGCTGCTGTCGGGGGGAAGGGTCTGACCCTGGGGGGCCACTCAGGCCTGCCTCCACCCAGGTCTGGAGTTGTAGGGAGGAGAGGCATGCCCGGCCCCAGTGGAGGGGGCCTGGCAGTAGCAGACTGTGGGCCCCAGGGGCGCTGATGGGTGGTCTCGCCAGCGTGCTATTGTTGTGGGAGCTCTTGACGGGAGTGGCGGGGGAAGATATCAGGAGTCGGAGGTGCAGGCTGCAGCTACCCCCGAGGCTGGGTCTTCTCCCTGTATGGTCAGCCTCCTCGTCCCCTCAGGGGTGCGGGGGCTGGGGTAGGGTGTCCGTGCAGGGGGATTGGAAGAGCTCCCCATGGCCGCTTCCTTTTCCTTCTTTGCAGTCCAGGCTCCTGTCAGGCAACCTCCTGAGACCCTCGGGAACTTGGCTCCAGCCGCCTCCTCCCTGCTGCATGTGCATCAATATGCAAATAGGTCATTATGGTGACACCATCACAGACAAATTAGCATATTACCTCTTTATATGTATAGATGAATGGGTTACCAACAAGGTCAAGAACGAAATAAAAAACTTCCTGGTAACAAATGAAAATGAACACACAACAACCCAAATCTCTAGGCCACAGCAAAAGCAGTCCTGAGAGGGAAGTTCATGGTACTACAGGCATACCTCAAAAAAACAAGAAAAATCAGCCATATTCTATTGAACCCTACAACTTGAAGAACTGTAAAGAGCCCTAACCAGTTTGGCTCAGTGGATAGATTGTCGGCCTGTGGACTGAAGGGTCCCAAGTTTAATTCCAGTCAAGGGTATGTATCTTGACTGGAATTGAATGTTGCAGGCACATCCTTAGTAGGGGAATGTGCAGGAGGCAGCTGATCGATGTTTCTCTCTCATTAATGTTTCTAACTCTCTATCCCTCTCCCTTCCTCTCTGTAAAAAAATCAATAAAATATATTTTTAAAAACAGAACTATGAAGAGAACAACAAGAAAAGCCCAGAGTAAGTAGAAGAAACTAAATAGTAAAGATTAGAGCCGAAATAATAACATGGACTCTAAAAAAAAAGAAAAAAAAAAGGCAACAATAAAAATAAAATCAACAAAACCAAGAGCTGGTTCTTTGAAAGGATAAACAAAATTGATGAACTGTTGGTCAGACTCATTAAGAAACAAAGGGAGAGGACCCAAATAAATAAAACCAGAAATGAAAGTGGAGAAGGAACCACTGATACCACAGAAATACAAAGGATTGTAAGAAAATACTATGAACAATTATATTCCAACATGCTGGACAATGTGGCTGAAATGGACAAATTCCTAGAAAAATATAATCTCCCAAAAATGAATCATGAAGAATCATAAAACCTGAATAGGCCAAATACAACTGATAAAATAGAAACAGTAATAATAATCCCCCAGCAAACAAAAGCCCAGCTCTAGTTAGCTTCACAGGGGAGTTTTACCAAAAATTCAAAGAACAACTAACTGATACTCCTCAAAATATTCCAAAAAATCCAAGAGGAAGGGATACTTCCAGACTTTTTTTATGATGCTATCATTATCCTAATTCCAAAACCAGATAAAGACATTATAAAGAAAGAAAATTATAGGCCAATATCCCTGATGAACATGGATGCTAAAATCCTTAGCAAAATATTAGCAAATTGGATCTGGCAATATATTAAAAAGAGCATTCACCATGACCAAGTGGCACTTATTCCAGGGATGCAATGCTGGTACAATATTTGCAAATCAATAAACGTGATACATAACATCACATAAACAAATTGAAAGACAAAAATCAGCCGAAACCGGTTTGGCTCAGTGGATAGAGCGTCAGCCTTCGGACTCAAGGGTCCCAGGTTCGATTCCGGTCAAGGGCATGTACATTGGTTGCGGGCACATCCCCAGTAGGGGGTGTGCAAGAGGCAGCTGATCAGTGTTTCTCTCTCATCGATGTTTCTAACTCTCTATCCCTCTCTCTTCCTCTCTGTAAAAAAATCAATAAAATGTATTTAAAAAAAAAAAAAAAGAAAGACAAAAATCACATGATCATATCACTAGATGCAGAAAAACCATTCAACAAAATCCAACACTCACTTTTGAAAGAATGTATGCACCCCTATGTTCACAACAGCCCAATTTACAATAGCTAAGATCTGGAAACAGCCCAAGTGCCCATCAGGAGATGACTGAATAAAAAAGCTGTGGTACATTTATACCATGGAATACTATGCAGCAGTAAAAAGAAGAATCTCTTACCCTTTGAGACAGCATGGAGGGACCTGGAGAGTATCATGCTAAGTGAAATGAGCCATTCATAGAAAGGAAAGTATCATAGAATCTCACTCATATGTAGAATCTAAGTAACAAAATAAACTGATGAATGGAGTGGATCCAGAGACATGGAAGCATGGAACAGAGTGCCAAATCTCAGAGGGAAGGTAGGGAAGGGTGGGTGGGTGGGAGATAATCAACCAAAGACCTTGTATGCATATATGCATAACCCATGGACACAGACAATAGGGTGCTGAAGGCCTGGGGTGGGGTGCAAGGCAGGCTGGAGTGGGTCAATGGGTGAAAAAATGGGACATATGTAATACTTTCAACAATAAAGATATATTAAAAAACAACAGAAATAAAAAACAAAATAATAATAATGGAAATAATAACAATTATAATGAACTGTTTTTAATTGGTCCATTTTACCTAGAACTGAATTTTTAATTTTCTCAAACAGCATAAATTTCATTAGCAATATACCTTAATTAGAGCAGATCCCTGAATAACATCATTTCATTCAAAATCATTTCATTATAACATTGGTGAGATGCCTTAGGAAACTGACTCTTATTTATATCAATTAGCCTATGGTAAATTTGGTTTTGTTATACATCGTTTTGCTCAAAGTTGCAGGACCTATCAATGTTAAGTGAGAAATTACTATATAAGACATTAAATTCATTGATAGGCATGTGCTTGTGTCCTACAGTCATGTATTAATCAGATATTGGGCCTTTGTCAAGTAAAATGAAAGTTTAGTCTACATTCTACCTGAGGCAGCAACGGACATACTCCTCAGGATCGGGAGTATGGCTTGTGTCTGCAGAGGGGTACTGAGCTGATGTGGTCTTACTGAACATGCCCTTGGTTCTGCACTGAGTCTGTTCCAAGGAAGGAAAGTTTGTGTTTTTCGCTTGTTTATTTGTTTTCTAATTCTCACAAAAGGAACTGATGAGTTAGCAGTGTCCTTACAGGAGGCAATGAATCTTGGAGATTGGAAACCTATTTGGACTGCTTATAAACATAATCATCTTAGTAACATCATTATTTGTCAGTGAAATGTGAGTCCTTGGGGTTCTTCTTCATCTATGTGCCCACTACAACATATTCCTCATGTGCTCTTGTATAACAATGTCTTTTAAAATTGTACTTCCCTGGGGAAAACACAATCATTTATTTTTCATTGTATTTATTCTTCTAAGCTTTTATATTGAAACTAGAGGCCCGGTGCATGAAATTCATGCACTGGGGAGGGGGTCTCCAATCTGCACCCTCTCTAATCTGGGACCCCTCAGGGGATGTCCTAAACTGGCAGTCGGACATCCCTCTCACAATCTGGGACCACTGGTTCCTAACTGCTCACCTGCCTGCCTGCTTGATCACCCCTATCTGCCCCCCCTGCTGGCCTGGTCATCCCCAACTGCGCCCACTGCCGGCGTAGTAACCCCCAACTGCCCCCTGCCACCAGCCTGGTCACCCCTAACTGCCCCCCCCGCCCCCGCTCGCCCCCGCTGGCCTGGTCACCCCTTAGTGCCCCCCCCCACCAGC
The DNA here is from genome assembly GCF_027574615.1 of Eptesicus fuscus. NCBI lineage: Eukaryota > Metazoa > Chordata > Mammalia > Chiroptera > Vespertilionidae > Eptesicus > Eptesicus fuscus. The sequence goes on along the minus strand of NC_072474.1, from coordinate 5,195,001 downwards.
CTGGTTGCCCCTAACTGCCCCCCCACCAGCCTGGTCACCCCTTACTGCCCGTGTCTGCCGGCCTGGTCACCCCCAACTGCCCCTTCATGCAGCCTGCTGTTCAGTCATTTGGTCACCCCTCACTAACCCCCTGATGGCCTGGTTGCCCCACACATCCTGTTTGGTTGTCCATTCAGTTGTTTCAGATGTGACGGTCACTTAGCCTTTTATATATATATATATAGATAGATAGATACTCTTTTAGAACTTAGATTAATGGCTTGGTAACAGAACTGTATCTCAGCATTTGCCCTCACATTTTTTATTGTCTAAAGAGATACCTTCTAAATATGGCCACATTTACCTGACAGATATTTGTAAGATCTAATTATCAATTTTTCATGAATTGGGAATAAATCAAATGAACATATTACTCTAGCAATCTTTCTGACATTTTCAAAACCTGTATCTTTTGTTTATTTTGGTTCTTATTTATTGATTTACTGTGTACAATTCTGATCTTTACTTGAAACTCTAATTTCCCAATTGCCTATATTTTAAAGTTCTCATGCAAACAGAAAAATAACAATCACTCTAGAGGGGCAAAAATTCTGCAAGGGTCATAGACAAAATATATTTCTCTAAAAAGGAAAATGAACTATGTGTGCAGATGATCTGTTCTGCCAGGATCTGATTTAAGTTACATGTTCTTTTTACCTCTTTGATTTTCTTTTTCACTTTGTTAGTCCTTCAAAGTTTCTAAAATTTGTACTTTATGGCTCCTAATATTTTGGTATTCCAACTGACCAGGTTTATGAAGAAGGATTAAAATCCACACATACATGCAGATTGCATGCAGACCCATTGAGAAGATATTGCTTGTAGATTATGTATTTATAATTTCTTTGGAAAAGCTTTTTGTCAGAGTACACATGGAGCAATAGCAGCAGCATCTCAATATTCTTCCCAAATCAGCCCCGATCTAAACAGAGAATATAACTGAGCATGCAGCAAGTCTCTCAAATAATTAAGCTACTTACTGATGCTAAAACATTTGAAATTCAATTATCTTTGTCACTGGGATTATGAGGCCTGTTATGAAGGCAGGAAGAAGTAATATCTTTTTCATCTTGACTCTTTAGACCTTTACATTATTGTTGTATTTTTTTTAAATCTTCACTGGAGGATATTTCTCCCATTGATTTTTAGAAAGAATGGAAGGAGAAAATGGTAGGAAAGGAGGGAGGAAGGAAGGAAGAGAGGGAGAGAGAGAGAGAGAGAGAGAGAGAGAGAGAGAGAGAGAGAGAGAGAGAAAGAAACACCAATGTGAGAGAGACACATCCATTGGTTGCCTCCTGCACGTGTCCTGACTGGGGCTGAGGATTGAATGCCCTTGACTGGGAATCGAACCCATGACTCTTCACTGTGAAGGTCAATGCTCTAACCACTGATATACAGTGGCCAGGGCGATTGTATTTTTAAATGACTTTCTATTATGGAGGATTTTCTACTCTAAATCACCCTTCAACTGATGATTTTGTAGGGCACTTGGTTTTCTGATTTTATGGGTTTGCCTTTCTATATACAAAGCATATGAAGAATTTGGGTTCTGGTTCTAGAAAGCTATCAATCAGAAAAGAGTGAGCAGAGACACCTTTTGTTTTCAATAATCCTATGACAACAGTAATTCTGTTGAAGATATTTAGTGTTTTTACCCTCTTCAGAGTTATATATTCACTGAACTGGAGGTTTGGTCTTCTTTAGTAGAAACATCAAGACTATGAAACACAATGAATTCCTTTATCCTGTAAAGTTTATTTACTGTGCATTTACTGTGAAAACACTGGAAAGGCAATGGGAAGCCAATTCTGAGTTGTTACCTTTATGAGTTTACAATCCAGTGTAAGACTTACACATTAATTAGTACTTGCAATGTCTAATTATTGACTCGATGAAGGAAATGATTTCCATGGAGGTGAGAGTGCTGACGAGTCTAAGGTCAGGAAAGTCTTTCTAAGGAATTAGGAGAAGGAATTCACAGTTAGTGGGGTGAGAAGACCATTCTAGGTCTAGGGAAGAGCCAGTGCAAAGGTTCTCATATGGAAGGAACATGGCTTCTTATGACGAAGAAGAAAAACAAGGGATGAAAAAGTTACCCCCAAAATAACTTTTTTTCTGATTCCAAAACCAAATTGGAAGAAAATAAATATAGAAAAATATCATGAGAAGAAGAAACTTGTTAATTTTCATAGACTTTCAATTATAGGATCAGATAGATATCCATCTATAAGAGCCTTGTGAATTTTGATTTGTTCAAATGCTGCATTAACTTGATTTAGTAACTTTTATTTCAACAGACTTTGTTGCTTTGACTTTGTGATTGTTAAAGTGCATTTCAACTCCCACACTTAACTCTGAAGTTGCTACTCTTAACAGTTTGTCATACACGTCAATCTAAAACTAAAAGCTAAATCAATTTTATTTAATCTATTTGTTCAAGAATTTACCATCAAAATAAAGTGTAAAAGTTCTGTTTCCACATCTTCTCATATTTTATTTTCTCTCTTTAATTATATTCTACTAAATATTCTCATCTATCAAATTTGCCTTCAGTTTTCACATGATGTTTCTGCTAGTGACTCTACTTTATTGAGCCTACTATTTATTATGACTATGTCCTATTAGCTTATATCATCATGGAGGGAAGGAATGTTTCCAACTCATTTTGTTGTCCCTGCTGCTTACCACATTGCCTGAAACATGTTAGATGTTTAATGAACACACATTTTCTTTTTCAGAAATGTCAATGAGAACACTTCCTTCTGTCTACTTTTTTTGGGGGCGGGTATTTAAAGGCAAGGATTTGTTTTTAGTTTATGCATTTTACTTACTCACTATAGTAGGCATAAAATAAATATGCACTCAATTAATGATTTAATTAATTTAATGTTAATATTTTCTAAATCATTATATATTAGTTCAGAAAACTTGAATATTGATAGTAATATAAGAAAATATAAAAATGAAGGCAAAAGCTAAAATGACATGCAATTTACTTTCAAATCATTTCCTATAATTTAGCAAATGCTGTGTACTATGCAACTTATCAGTATTGCTATACAAATCTTATATAGTAGATGTTATTGTTGAATGATTAAAATATACCTGAATAAGTAATATTTTAACTAAGGACTATACTGCTATCAGATCCTTAAGTGACTACATTTACTGATAATGTTGGCTATGTTCCAAATGCACAATATCTAGGTTATTAAATGTACTTGATAGCGTTTTAATCTGCTAATTATTATCAAAAGAAAAAGTCCTTGAAATTTCAAGAGTTATTGCCAAAGATGGTGTGCTACACTTCTTTTTCTTGCCATAAGTAAATATATAATTGCATAATGCTATGACAGCAGAAATTAAATAAATATTATCATTTAAATATAATAACTTTGTATGGAATAGTGACCCATGCTGGTTAAAGTAGCTCAAGAATCCCTATGTCATGAAAATCACTATTACCTCACATACAGAGCTCTGTAGTCTTTTAGATAATGCAATCAGTATGATCACCAGAATGTATGAAAAATAGATTAATTCATAAGAAGTTCTAGGCTGTTTGGTTCAAGCTCTAATCTAAAACTAGTGAAAAATGATTTCTTGCAGAACTCATATTCTGATATCTCAATTTTCTAACTTTCCAAATTTAACACATAGAAATAAAAAATGTTTTATGGTGATATTAATCAATTGCAAAGTTAAAGAATTTTTTTGTATTTTGTCAAGTGAAAATAACTATCTACACTAATAAAAGAGAAAGATGCAAATTGACCATACCTTCACGATGCCCACCAGCCAATCAGGAGTGACTATGCAAATTAACCCAACAAAGATGGATGGTTAATTTGCATATGCAGGCGCAAAGTGGCCAGAGGCGGGGTGACAACGCAGGCATTCTGCACCGCCCCAGCAGCTCCAGGCCCCTGGGCAGCGTGGGAAGGCGGAAAGGCAGCTCTGGGCTGGAGCAAAGGCAGAAAGGCAGCTCCTGGCCGGAGGGAAGGCATTGCTGGCAGGCCCATTCTTGCACAAATCTTCATGCATCAGGCCTCTAGTCCTATATAATAAAAGCCTAATATGCAAATTGTCCCCTTGGGCAGTTGTTCGCCAGGGAGTTCAACCGCTCGCTATGACGTGCGCTGACCACCAGGGGGTGGCGTGGAACATGGTGGGCATCAGCGAAGTGGCACTGGCTGTGGGTGGCAATGGAAGCGCTGCAGGCCCCGATGGGCCCCAAAGAGGCCAGGACCATGGTGGACTGGTGGAGCAGGTGATCAGGTGGCTCTAGGTCAAGGCAGGTGGGAGCAGGGGCCTGGTTGCCCCACCGATTGCCCTGCAGATGCAGACAGTGGCCAGCTGCAGCAGTGGGGGGCAGGGCTGCCACCCGGCTCCCAGACACTGAGGGAGCCAGGCGGGGAAGCCAGGCCTCAACCAATCACCCTGCAGATGGCAACCGGCAGCCCCTGATCACCAGATTGGGGCTGGACCCCAGGCTGGGATGGGGATCTGGGGGTGAGTGGGGGCAACCAACCTCCTATGGTGCCCAGGCTAGGGGCTGTGACCTCTTGCGGGCTACCTGGGAGCAGGGGTGACAGGAATGAAGGTGAGGTGAGAATGTGGGGTGTCAGCTGAGCTCACTCTCACTTCCCCTGCTACCCTCCCCCGGGATTCCAGGGCTCGTGTGCCTGGGAAGCCCCCACACTCATGTGCCAGGTGCTCATGAGAAGCTCACCCCACACCCACACAGCCTCTTCTGGTTGAGCTGGGCCACAGCCACCAGGGGCCGCAGGGGCTGGTTAGGCTCCCTGTGGGTTTGTGCAGGAGCTGGTCTGCAACGCAGGCTGGGAGAGAGCACGCTGCCCACCCAGTTTCCATGCATCCAGCCACACTCATCACATCTCCACGTGGAGCCTCGGGTGCCAAGACTCAAGCAGAGGGGGGGCACATGGGGGCCCAGGTACTGCCCAGGGCACAGACGTCAGTTGGGACCTGCCCTTCTATGCCACATGCTTGTGCTTCAATTGCCGACCAGGCCTAGGTACTGCACTCATGCACGTATTTCATGCACTGGGCCTCTAGTTAAAAAGACAACTGGGACAATATGAATACTGAGTAGATTTTTATGATATTAAGAAAGTAATGTTTTCTTTATATAAATGTCATAACGACATTCTTGCTGTGTTTTTAAAATGATTCATTTGTTTTAGTAATTCACACTAACATATTTACAAATACAATCTTACCTAATAATAAACATGTAAATTGACCTTACCTCCGCTATGCCCACAGCCAATCAGAGTGAGTATGCAAATTAACCCAACAAAGATGGCAGTTAATTTGCATACATACCTGGGTCCCGGGAACCTCCTCAGCACCCAGGTCACTCCCAGCTGGCCATCAGAGCGGGGGGGCAGCTTCCCAAGCCTAAAGCCTGAGGCAGTAGCTTTAGGCTTGGGAAGGGGCTGAGCCTGGGACCAAACGCAGACCATCCAGAAGTCAGCACTGGGTTGCACAGTTACAACCTGGCGACCCAACACTGACTGTTCAGGTGGCTGAGACCCAGAAAGTGAGTCAGGGTCTGATCTGCAGCCTCAGTGGAAACTGTTGATCAGTGTACCTACCTCTGTCTTTATCTCCCTCTTTCTTTCTGATCTTCACCAGCAGCCAGGCTTTTCTTTCTCTCCCTGCCTCTGTGGGGGCTGCTGTTAAGCCCCACCTCTTTGATCAGGCCCAGAGATAGGCCTAGAGATGCTGACTGGCATAGGAACTAACCAATCAGAACCAAAGGTGGGTGCTGTGGGGAACCAATGGCTGCATAGGTGGTGGAGCTTTTGATGCTGACTGGCATAGGAACCAACCAATCAGAACCAAAGGTGGTGCTATGGGGAGCCAATGGCTATCTAGGAGGTGGAGCTTTTGACGCTGACTGGCATAGGAACCAACCAATCAGAACCAAATTTGGGTGCTGTGGGGAGCCAATGGCTGTCTAGGAGGCGGAGCTTTTGATGCTGACTGGCATAGGAACCGAACAATGAGAACCAAATCTGAGTGCTGTGGGGAGCCAATGGTTGCCTTTGAGGAGAAGCTTTTGATGCTGGCATAGGAACTGATCAATCAGAACCAAATTGGCCAGCAGAGGAGGGCAGTTGGGGGTGACATCAGGCCTGTAGGAGAGGGCATTTAGGGGTGATCAGGCTGGCAGGCAAAGGCAGTTAGGGGCAATCAGGCAGGCAGGTAAGTGAGCAGTTAGGAGCCAGTGGTCCCAGATTGTGAGAGGGATGTTTATCCCGCAAGGGATCCCCAATTGGAGAGGGTGCAGGCTGAGTTGAGGGAACCCCCCCTCTGTGCACAAATTTTGTGTACCTGGCCTCTATTCCTATGATATTTGAGATTGGTTTCACAATGATTCAGTAAGGGAATGGGGAGGAATAGGTATTGGTATGAATAAAACAATATTGGTGCTGAGGCAATAATAATTAAAACTAGGTGATGGATTCATGAGGTTCATTATAGCATTTTTTCTTCTTTTGTCTGTCTTTTACTTTCCTATAATAATAATTTAAAACAAAAAAATAGAAGCAACATTCTCTTTTGTATCACAGAGAAGACTGAGTAAGAAGAAAAGTAAAGATAAAGATAAATAAAAAATTAAGTCAACCTACAGAGAGCTTTCTCTTCTCCACCTATGTTGCATATAGTAAGAAAAGTATCACTTTGGGGCAAATATTTTTATATTTCTTCTGTCATTTTTTTCTGTCAAACTATATTTTCAGTTAATTAAAGAAAGCTACTTGCTCTTAAAATACATTGTGTCTTCTACATTATGTCAAAACAAAAACCATATACTTAGTATTGAAAAGTACTATTTAATTTATTAATTTTTTAACTAGAAGATGTAAAGTAAAATAGAAATTTCTGCTTTCCATAACCATAATATTCAAATTAAAACTCAGGACAATATCAGTGAATGAATACATTAAGCAGATGAAAACTCTGCTTGAATATTGATAGTAATACAAAAAAAAACACTTTGGGGTATTTTAGCAAACTACCCCAAACCACAAAGTGGTAAACAACAGGAATCTCAAAAAGAAGAGTAGTTAGTCAAAGAAAGAAATATAAGCACAATAAGAGAATATTAAGTTCAGGACACAAAGAGATGACAACAAAATATAATTGGAGAAATGGAAAAAAGAATATTTAATTCATCTACATACCAGGCACTGTTACAAGAATTAGTTCTAAAAGAGCAAATAAAACAAAATTCCTGTCATCATGGAACCTCTTTTTTTGGCTTTATTGAGGTATAATTAACAAAGTTATTTAGTAACTTTGCTAAATCATTTTATAATGAAAAACAAAATATAAAGTAATATATTTTAAAAAATACATCATTGAGAAAGTTTTAAGGTATTTTAAAAGTACAACATGATAAGATTTAATATGTTTATACATTGTGAAAGGACTTCCAAATCATATTAACACAACCATTATCTCACATATTTACTTTATTGTCCCCTTTGGTGAGATACTGTACATTTTACACTTTTAACAAATTTCAATTATACAACAATGTTATCTACCATGGTCACCATAGTATACATCCTCAGACCTCATTCATTTTAGGACTGACAGTTTGTGCACTTTTATAACCTCTCCCTCTTTCCCCCACCCTCTAGCAACGACCTTTCTACATTCAGTTTGTATAAGTTTGACTTTTTAAAATATTTTATATATACTAGTATGTGATACCATTCAGTGTTTGTCTTTCCCTTTCTGGATTATTTTATTCAACATAATGCCCTCCAAGTTCAACCATGTTCTTGCAAATGACAAGACTTCCTTATTTTTAAAAGCTGAATATTTCAGGGGGCATGTGTGGGGAGGGGTGTGGGATGGGAATGGGGGAGATGAGGACAAATATGTGATACCTTAATCAATAAAGAAATTTAAAAAAATAAAAATAAAAATAAATAATAAAAAATAAAATATTAAAACTGTTCTGAAAAAAAACCCTGAATATTTCAGATTGTGTGTGTGTGTGTGTGTGTTTATACACACATGTAATCGCATATTCTAGATACATTCATCCATTGATGGACACTTTGGTTATTTTCATACATTGGCTATTATGAATATGCTATAATGAACATGGGACTATAGATCCCTCTTTGAGATACGGTTTTATTTTCTTTGGTAAATTCTGAGAATTGGGATTGATGGATCATATAGTAGTTCTATTTTTAATTTCTTGGGGAACCTCCATACTGTTTTTCATAGTGGCTTTATCAGTTTACATTCCAATCAACAGTGTATAATAGTTCCTTTTTCTCCATATTCTCATTAGCATTCGTTATTCGTTGTCTTTTTAAGAGCCATCCTAATAGGTATAAGGTGATATATCTCACTGTGATTTTGGTTTGCATTTCCCTGATGATCAGTACCTGTTGGTCATTTATATGTCTTTTTTTAAACAAATATCGATTTGGGTTCTTTACTATTTAAAGTGGGTTATTTTCTCTACTATTAAGCATATGAGTTCCTTGTATATTTTAAGTATTGACCCTTTATTTTATATGTGGTTCTAAACTATTTTTTTCCTATTCTGTAGGTTGCCTTTTTGTTGTTGTTGTTAATGGTTTCTTTTGCTGAACAGAAGCTTTTTATAGTTTAATATTTTTGTACTTGTTTAATTTTGCTGTTGTTGCCTTTGATTTGGGTGTCAGGTAAAAAAAAAAAAAAAGCATTGCCAAAACCAATGTCAAGGGGCATATCCCCTATGCTTTATTCTAGGAGCTTTACAGTTTCAGGTCCTACATTAAAGTCTTTAATCTATGTTTAGTTAATTTTTGTGTATGGTGTAACAAGTGGCAGTGGTTCAGTTTCATTGTTTTGCATGTGCCTGTCCAGATTTCCCACTACCATTTATCGAAGAGACTATTCTTTCCCCATTGTATATCTTGCCTCCTCTGTCAAAAATCAATATGTATGTGTGGGCAAATAGCTGGGCTCTTCATCTGTTCCATTGATCTGTGTGTCTGTTTTTATGCCAACACAACACTATTTTGATTACTGTAGCTTTGCATTATATTTAAAATCAGGAAGTGTGATGCTTCCAGCTTTTTTATTTCTCAAGAATATTTATCTGTCAAATATCACATAAACAATAAGTGTAGGAGTGAGGATCAATATTGTACCCTGATTATCAATGACGTTCTCTTTTTCCTTTTGAGGTATTTTTTTTGAAGGTGGCTTATTTGTCCATCTGCTATATGCTAACATGTATGCATGGTTTGTTTTCCTTTCTTCCATATCAGCCTAGGGTGAGGGGGACAAGAGGAGCAAAGTTGAAAAAGTAGACCTAGCCATAGAGGGCCACACAAGCGAAAACATTTTCAGTAGTGGTGGTTCTACTTGGTGCTTCATTATTGGTGGGAGCATTGCTATTCAGCTATGAAGCCAGACCTTTCTGTTTGCTTCTCCATAATATGAGTGACCTTCAAGCTTTGGATTCTTTGAAGTTATAATATATCCTGCAACCCCTGTGCCAGGCCTCTTCAGGTAATTTCAATATGTGTTTGTCTTGTCTCTGATTTATCATATTTTGCAAAGTAGAAATAAACCCTCTATTTAAACAAAGTGGTAATAATGATTAATCTAGCACATTACAGGATAATCTACATCACATCAATTTAGTGTCCCTCTGAAGACAGATCTCCTGTTGGGCAGCATATACTAGTATATGAAAAGTGGGTAGGAAATAATTCTTTGGGGCAATAGCATATGCTCTCTACTGGCCTGACTGATATAATGATATTATGTGAAATCAGTGAGATACATCAGATAATCTCTTTGCTTCTCTTTGAGATATAACTGGAATATCTGGTCAGTTTATGTGTGTGTGTGTGGCGGTGGGGGGGAGGGGATTATAATGAAAAAGGAAAAGGAGAAGAAGGAGATGATTTTCAAAACAGTAGAACTTGACTATGCCTTAGAGTTCACTAAGATGCTTTAAAAACCTTGATGCCCTGGGAGTATCTCAGGTCAATTATATTAGAAAAATTTAATGCTACAATTGAGGGACCTTGTGTAGTCAAGTCAAAGAATGAATGACATAAACAACCCATTCATTCTGAGCATTAGTTCCCCAGTCTGGAAGCTTGAGATGATGCTATGTTTCCTTAGGTTAGTTTTGGGAATCAAATGAGTTAATGTACACATAGTGCATATCACACTATCCCAAACAAGCTAATCATCAATAAATAGAAACTAATTAACCTCTATGCTTGTAAAATTAATTGTCTACTGTGTATCTTAGGAATATTGAGAAAATGATCTCTCAAATAATTCTTTGTATTCTGTATTCAGCTAATTAATTCAGGTTGAAAAATACTGTTATAGATAATTTTTCCAGGCATTGAAATCAGACAGTCCTGGATTTAAACTGACCCACTCATTTACTACCTTTGTGTCTTTGAAATAGTTACTTAATTGTTCTGAGCTTTAGTTAGTTCATCTATAAACTGGAGATGATAAGACTCTCGGGGTTGTTGTAAGAAATCCTATATAATAAAGAGGTAATATGGAAATTGACTGTCACGCCCTCACAAGATGGCTGCCTATGACCTGGCCGGCAGGGGGGTTAGTGAGGGATGACCAAACAACTGAACAAGCAGGCTGTGTGGGGTGACCAGGTCGGCAGGGAGGGTGCAGTTGGGAGCAACCTGGCCAGCAGCAGGGAGCAGTTAGGGGTGATCAGGCTGGCATGCAGAGGCAGTGAGGGGCAATCAGGATGGTAGGGGGGAAGTTAGGGGCAACCAGGCAGGCATGCAGGTGAGCGATTAGGAGCTAGCAGTCCAGGATTGTGAGAGTGATGTCCGGATCAGGCCTAAACCGGCAGCCAGACATCCCCTGAGGGGTCCCGAATTGGATAGGGTGTAGGCTGGGCTGAGGGCCCACCCCCCATGCATGAATTTTATGCACCAAGCCTCTAGTAAATGTATAAGTTCACAACATAGTACAGAACATGTAGCAAGTTCTTATGACATGATAACTATTATTGTTTTTTAATTACTACTGATTGTATACTTTAAAAATGTTGGGCCAACTAATGAAGTTAGTGTTATAGTATTGAAAGAAGATTTGGCAAAATCATAATAAGAATATAAGGAAAGGATGTTAGTACAAGTTGTGGCTTTGTCTTTATTTTTTAACACTCAACATTTTGCTTTTCCTATAATTTTAGTAAGTAAAGGTAGTTTAAAGTATGAGATTAACAAATTAGACAAAAATAAATATCTAACACTATTATAAATATTGAGGAATATACATCATTAAAGAGATTATCCACTCCATAACAACAATGAGTGCTAATCCTCAATACTGAATTTGTAGAACTGACATGTATATAAATATGAAAATGTTCTTAGTAGGTATTTTTCATTTTTTAATTAGACATTTCACTCTCTGAACACAAACCTTTTTCTCTTTAATTGAAGCTCAATCTAGTTGTTTATAACACAAAAGGTTGATTATAAGCTATTAAGAGCTTCTCTAATTTTTAATTGTAGTTGACTTCTTATGTATTATAATTTGTTATATTAAGAATGATTTACAAAAAAATTTTTGCCTTTTAAAATAAAATATTTGCTGAATTTGATAAATATTTATTGCTTAATATATTATTTACAAAATTGTAAATCAAATATTATAAAAGCTTCTAATTTGGGGAAATTTAATTGCATCTTAATTTGTCACAACATTGAGTAAAACATTTGCTGCTATAGTGCTAGGAGCAAAAAGTTATATAGTTCTGAAAGGTTCTATTGATTGTACTTTGATTTGTTTTATTTTTTGTTTTTCAATTATAGTGGACATAAAATATTACATTAATTTTAGGTTCACAACATAATGATAAGACATTTATATACCTTATGAAATGATCACCCCAGTAAGCCTAGTATCATACGTGCTTATTACAGTACTAGAAGCCCGATGCACAAAATTCGTGCAAGGGGCTCAGCCCTCACAGCCCTGGCTGGTCCTCGCAGCCCCTGATAGTCCCAGCCAGCCCTCACAGCCTCTCGTAGCCCTGGCTTTGTCTGAAAGGTCGTCCAGACGGTGGTTATGTTGTTTGGTCCAATTAGCATATTAGCTCTTTATTATATAGGACTAGAGGCCCGGTGCACGGGTACGGTCCCTAGGCCTGGCCTGTGATCAGGACCATCTTCCCCAGCTGCCTGCAGCTGGCTCCACCTCCCACCGTCACCCACTCCTGGTTCCTCTTTCACTATTGGGTGATCGGTGCTTGACAGCCGGGGGAAGGGACTGAGAGTTTGGCTATTCCTTCCCACTCACCATCCCCCCACCCCCACAGAGGGTGGCCATCAGGTGATTGGAGACTGTTGGCTGGGGAAAGGGACCAAGAGGTGGTCAGTGCACCTCATAGTGACTGGTCCAGCACTATGGTGGTCAGTGCACCTCATAGTGACTGGTCCAGCACTGGTCGTTCTGGTTGTTCTGCCATTAGTATCAATTTGCATATTAACCTTTTATATATAGGACTAGAGGCCCGGTGCACAAAATTCATGCATGGGGGGCGGTGTCCCTCAGCCAGCCATCACCCTTTCCAATCTTGGATCCCTCTCACAATCCAGGACTGCTGACTCCCAACTGCTCACCTGCCTGCCTGCCTGATTGTCCCATAACCACTTCCCTGCCAGCCTGATCGATGCCCTCCAACTTCCCTCCCCTGCTGGCCTGGTCACCCCTAACTTCCCTCCCTTGCCAGCCTGGTCGACCCTAACTGCTCTCTCCTGCCAGCGTGATTGCCCCTAACTGCCCTCCCCTGCAGACCCGGTCACTCCTATCTGCCTTCCCCTGCTGGCCTGATCGCCCCCAACTGTCCTCCCCTTCAGGCCTGGTTCCTCCCAACTGCCCTCCCCTGCAGGCCTTGTCCCTCCCAATTGCCCTCTTCTGCAGGCCTGGTCCCCCCCAACTGCCCTCCCCTGCAAGCCTGGTCGCCCCCAACTGCCTTCCTCTGCTGGCCTGATCACCCATCTTGTGTCCACATGGGGGTGGCCATCTTTGAACATATGGGGGCCGTCATCTTGTGTGTTGGAGTGATGGTCAATTTGCATATTACCTCTTTATTATATAGGATAGAGGCCTGGTGCACAGGTGGGGGCCGGCTGGCCTGCCCTAAAGGGCACCCTGGATCCATGTGAGGGTCCCCACTGGGGGCACGACCAACCTGGTCAAGGGGCCATGGGCAGTTTGCAGGCCAGCCACACCCTCAATCAGGGTGGGGGTCCCTGCGGGGGGTGGGGCTGGACTGGGTGAGCGGCCTGGGGCGGTTTGCAGCCTGGCCACAGCCCCAATCAGGTGGGGGTCCCTACTGGGGTGGGGCCAGCCTGGATGAGGAGCTAGGGGTCGTTTGTAAGTTGCCATGCTCCCTATTGGGGTGTGGGTCCCTGTTGGGGGGCAGGGCCGGCCCAGATAAGGGGCCTGGGGCAGCTTGCAGGCCAGCCACATCCCTGATCATAGTAGGGGTCCCTGCTGGGGGTGGCGCCAGCCAGAGTGAGGGGCCTGGAGCTATTTGCAGGCTGGCCACACCCCTGGTCAGAGTGGGGTTTCCCACTGGGGGCGGGGATGACCTGGGCAAGGGGCCATGGGCAGTTTTCAGGCAGGCCATGCCCCTGACCAGGGTGTGGGTCCCTTCTGGGGGACGGGACTGGCCTGGGTGAGGGGCCACTGGTGCTTTCCAGGCCGGCCATGTCCCTGGCTTTATCAGAAAGGAAGTCCTGAAAACGTCCAGTCTAATTAGCATAGTACCCTTTTATTAGTATAGATTACTGACTATGCGCCTTATGCTGTACTTTATGTCTTCACAACTATTTTAATAACTGGCAATTTGTACTTCTTAATCCCTTTCACCATCCTACCTAATAATAGACTAATATGCAAATTGACCACACCTTCACTAAGCCCAAGCCACGCCCACCAGCCAATCAGGGAGAATATGCAAATTATCCTAACCAAGATGGCAGTTAATTTGCATATCAAGACAGCGTGGAAAGAAGCCAAGAGCTGCAGAAGGGAGCAAAGCTGCAGAGAAGCAAGCAAGCAAGGCGGAGGAGAAGGGAGGAGAGCTGGCGGGGTGGGGGAGAAGGAAGGAGAGCAGGCGGGGCTGGCGGAGAAGGGAGGAAAGCAGGCAGGCTGGCGGAGAAGGCGGGGCAGGGGAGAAGGGAGGAGAATAGGCGGGGCGGAGGAGAAGGGAGGAGCGAGGCGGGGCCGGGGGAGAAGGAAGGAGAGCAGGCGGGGCCGGGGGAGAAGGGAGGAGCACAGGCGGGGCCGGGGGAGAAGGCGGGGCGGGGAGAGCAGGAGAAGGAAGGAGAGCAGGTGGGACCAGGGGAGAAGGAAGGAGAGCAGGTGGGCTGGCGGAGAAGGGAGGAAAGCAGGCAGGGTGGGATAGAGTGCAGCAGGAAGCCCTATTGCAAGAAACTTCCTGCAACGGGAATGCTAGTTTTCTCATATTTGGCAACTATTAAATTTTTTTATTTCAGTTTTCTTTGTTCATTTTCTATATATTTTTACATATAAGTGAAATCATACAGTATTTGTATTTCTCTGTTTGACTTATTTCACTCAGTGTAATACCCTCTAGTTCCATCCATGTTGTTGCAAATTGCAAGATTTCATTCTTTTTTTATGACTAATATTCTACTTGTATAAATGTACCTTATAGCCTTGCCAAAATCAGTACTTTTAAATGCTGCCAATTTGATTAGTGAAAGTAAAAGGAAAACTTTTTTTAGAATAGTCTCAAATTTTACTTCTCTGGTATAACATTACAGGAATTTAGGCTATTTTCATACATCAAATGCCTGAAATATAATTTGATATTTAAAAACAACTTTACCAACAATTATGTATCATTTCTACTTTTAAAAGTCAAACCATAGACTCATTGTTATATTCTATCTACCCTCCATCTGGAAAGTATTTCATTTCTTATATGTGGCTTCTTCTTAGAGTTTTCTAATGATTTTCTTTTCTCTTTGTGAACATTTGTACTCTAAGTTAAAAATTCTGTCTGGAAAAATTCATTCTTAGTTCCATGGGACACTGTTAAGGCTATGTTGGGAAAGGACACCACTTGTATTTTTGATGTGTTCTTTGAATCATAAGCAGCATATCATCATGGCCCTTTTCCAGGTTTTAGATTTAATGGAAGAACCAGGGCTTTTCCTGTATGTCACTTATACTGTTGTCTAAATTTGTAAATTACATTTAGAAAATATAATATCTAACTTCCAATACTTTTATTGCTAGATATTTTGCTGTGTTTTTATGTTCATGACCTCATTTAAACCCTTACCATCATTCTCTAAAGTAGTTTACAGGTTTTAAAAAAGACTATGTTTATTTCTCGAGGATCAGAAAAGTTAAAATACCCATCTAAGGTCACATAGTGATTTAGAGTCAGAGCTGAGATTCCAGAAGAACTCTTTTTTTAATTGTTGGTTGGTAGCAGTTAATCTATTTAAAACAGCAATAAACTTCAAGCTAGCTGAAGCTGTATCTTTTAAAAAAAATCATATTGTCAATGATAGTCAATTCTTTAGAGATAAAGTCAGTGTGACCCCAATCACACATGTTTGAGTGATGGGGATAAACCAAAATTATATGAAGTAAAAGCCAAAATAAGAAAAACTCAAAGGAATTTCCCAATACAAAACTGTATAAGATAGCACTGTTGAAATCCAATGCACAAGACTCTTTTCTTCTCTATATACTATGTTCATGTTAATACATATAATAGGTATGTACTAGTATATAAGGCTTCATATTTATAGACAGATCATTTAAAAATCATACTGCAACTCCTGTAATAGTTAAATTATAAATCTTAGGAGTAAATGTATTAGCAAATAAATGTCACTTGTGTTACAGTAATATCACAGTGAAATAAATGTGCCTCCGCATCATCCTCCATGATTGATTCTGCTTCTATCCAGTGGAGCTGAAATCTTTCACATGGCTGTCTTCACAGCCTTGTCAAGTATTCTCATATTTTAGATTCATCAGTCCAAATGTCCTTTGCAGTAGCTTAGGCCTTATAAACTAACAGAGATGTACCTGTCACAAAAATGAATGGATGCTACTTTTATTTTCCTTCTTTTTTTCTCATTGCAGTTGTTGTTTCTGAAAACTTAAAGTACTCAGGATATCTATTGCACTGACTCACTTCCTACAAAAGCTGGCTTGAAAAAGCAAAAGGCTTTTAAAAATATATGTAAGTGGAATGAAATTATAGTACGTGCTAAATGCATTCATTATAAAGTACATATACCTGTCTTGCATCTCAAAAGAAAAATCCCTAATCTTCTCTTTTTGTCTTTAAAAAATACAAATTGCTCATGAAACATGACAGGCAGGAGAAAAATGCAACCTCACGTCTATAGAATTAAATTGAAAGGAGAATATTTTTACAGTAGCTACTTTACCTCTGTGTCACCACAGACACCTCTTTGGGGCATTTAATTTAAACTTTCATGGTCATTGTTTTTAAGCCCCTTTATGTAGAAAACTAGAGGCCCAGTGCATGGGTAGGGTCTGGCCGGCCTGGCCCCAATTGGAACGGATCAGGGCCAGGCCTGTCTGGAGGAGGAGATGGCAGGAGGTTTGCCAGCCAGCCAACCCCGAATTGGCCAATCAGGGCCAGGCCGGCTAGGGCAGAAGCCGAGGGCCATTATCTGGTGGGCCTTTCCCCTGAATGGGGTGGGGGGCGCTGATCGGGGGACAGAGGCCAGGGGAGGGGCGTGGGAGGTTGGCCAGCCACCCCATTTCCAATTGGTGTGGGGGTCCAATCAGCGGTGGAACTGACTGGGGGAGGGGCCACAGGCCGATTGGGGTGGTGGGAGCCCATTGGGGGTGGGGCCGGCTATGAGGAGGGGCTGTGGGCTGTGGGCCAGCTGGCCCCACCCCCTATTGAGGTAGGAGGGGGTGATCAGGAGTGGGGCTAGTCAGGGGAAGGTGCTGTGGGAGGTTGGCCAGCTGGTACTACTCCCTGATTGGGCCAGTTTGCTGGTCACAGGGGGCATCATAGCGACCAGTCGTTCTGGTTGTTACCATGTTCCGGTTGCTGGCTTTTTCTTTAGATATAGATGATAACTTGCAAATCCTATAAGAAGAGATAGATTGCTAATGTTTATGAAAGAAAATTCAGAAACTATTCATTCTGAAATATATTTGGATTTCTGTGTTATCTAAACATTTAATACCATAACATTTATGTGGTCAAGAATCAAGTAAATTTGAATTTTCTTTTTATCAACAAATACTTATTAAAAATCTACTTAGAGTATGGAATGGTAGCATAATGATTTATATACAGGGTGTGGCAAAAGTAGGTTTTCAGTTACACAAAACAGTTTATTCTTGTATTATTATTAATTATTGCATTATTTCCCATATGAACAACTATAAACTTGCTTTTTCTCACCCCATGTTTGCTGTACACAGATTTATTTTATATAAGCATTATTTTAGAAACATAGAAACTCTCCTTAAAGTGATATCTACCCCATTTTGTCCTAGGTAAGCAGAGATACAGATTTCACCTTCATAACTGAATAGCTGATGGGCAGATTTCCATGAGTTTATGGTTTAGCTAGTGAGTTAAACATTGATATGGGGAGTCACAGGTTAGAAAAAATATATAAAATAAATAGAAGTCCTTATTTTGGTTTTCATTAGAATACAAATGAAACACTATCAGCCATTTTATCCACTCATGTCTCTATTACTTTTAGTCATTTGTTCCTTTTGAAGTCTTACAGTTGCATGCAGTCATTCTTTAGGACTTAACAATTATTAAGTTAGTTTTGTTCTCTTTTTTTCTTTTCTCACAGCAACATGGATTTATTATCTTACAGTTCTGAAAGTCATAAGTCTGAAATGGGTCTCACTGGGTCAAAATTGAGGCATCTGCAGGGTGCATGCCCTCCTGGAGGCTGCAGGGGAGAATCCATTCCTTGTCTTTCCAGAGCCCAGATATCCTGCATTCTATGACATGTGGGTGGCCTTTTATCCTTCTTCAAAGCCAGCCCTGCCTTGAGTCCTTCTCACAAGGTATAGTTTCTTTTTAAAAATCTTTATTGTTGAAAGTATTACATATGTTCCTTTTTTCTTCCATTGACTTCTCCAAACCTACCCCCACCCCTCAGGCCAAGCCATCATCACCCTATTGTCTGTGTCAATGGGTTATGCATACAAGTTCATTGGTTGACCTCTTCCCACTTGCCCACCTGTTGGAGACTGGGTGTAAGCTGACAGAGTCCTTGCACCCGAAGGGACTGATAAGACTCAGTTCCCTACCCACACAGTGTTCCCAGGCTTGTTTATATGGCAATTATCAGTAGAATGAGAGCAACCTTTCATGGCTTACCAAGAAGTCTGTAACTATTTACTGAGATTTGCTGTACCGAGAATTTGCCTTTCTGCTTTATCTCTCCCTTAGAGATTAAGAGGAACAAAGAGTACATTCCTCTTGACAGACCTCCTGTTCAACTGTTTGTGTATAAAAGGCATTATGCAGTTAATAAAGCTGTTGCAGTCGGTCAATGGCTTGCAGCCCTCCTGATCCCGCTTTCCTGTCTTTCTTTCTTTTCTTAATTCCCACCTCCCTACCTCAGCCTGGTTCACCTGTCAGGCTGACCCCAACACCCACCCTAGTATAGTTTCTTTCTTGACTCATTTTGCCACCTTCATACAATGTCAGCTGCTGACAGAGAAAAATATGATTGTTTTCAACTCCACACTCCATAGGCCCCACAATTAGTACCAAAACTGGACAATATTAGGTATTGTAAAGTTCACCTGCAGTCCCTTTTGGAAAGCAGTTTTACTTAGTTTATTTGAAGCAAATGGAACTTTAAATGGATATTTTTGACATTTTAGGTGTTTCATATTAACCAGTTTTCTGAAACTTATCAAAATTTCATATATGCTACATATAAAAATATAATATGTAAATATAATATAAATACATGCATTTTATATATAACATGTACATTATAAAACTAATTACAAAACAATTAGAGAAAGGTTAATTTTTTCTTAAATATTCAGAAAAATATAACCTATTATTGTTTCTAAACTATTCTATGAGTCTTCAACCTTTAGAATAGGATTGGGGACAAAAAGATAGTTCAAAATGGTAATCTATTTTTTTTTTAATATATATATTTTATTTCAGAGAGGAAGGGAGAGGGACGGAGAGAGAGATAGAAACATCAGTGATGAGAGGAGTCATTGATCAGCTGCCTCCTGCATGTCCCCCTCTGGGTATCGAGCCCACAACCTGGACATGTGCCCTGACCAGGAATCAAACCATGACCTCCTGGTTCATAGGTCAATGCTCAACCATTGAGCCATGCTGGCTGGGCTCAAAATAGTAATATTAATTAGGTTTTCTGTAGTAGAAATGTTCAATTTTATAGTAACTGCACAAAAGAAAAAGAAATCTAAGCATAGCACTACAGAAAAGTATTAAATCACAAAAGGAAGCCAGCAAAAGAAGAAATAAGCAGAAAAACTACAAAAAGCCAAAACACCATTAACAAATAGAAATAAGTACATACCTATCAATAATTACTTTCAATATAAATGGACTAAATTCTTCAATCAAAATACACAGAGTGACTGAATTGCTAAAAAAAGAAAAAAGACTTATATATATGCTGCCTAAAATAGATGCACTACAGATGTGCAGAACACACAGACTGAAAGTGAAGGGATGGAAAAAGATATTACATGTACATGTAAACAAACAAAAATAAAAGCTGGGTGGCTATACTCCTATCAGAAAAAAACAGACTTTAAGACCAAGATTTCAACAATAAACAAGGAGGTTACTATATAATGATTAAGGGGTCAATCCAAGAAGAAGATAAATATATAAAGCAAATATTAATATAAGTAGATGAAGAAATAGCAATAGTAGGGAACTTTGATACTCCAATTTCATCAATGGATCTTCATTCATACAAAAAATCAAAAGGAACATTGGCATTTAAAAGACCCTTTAGACCAGCTGAACTTAACAGACATATACAGAACATTCCTTACAAAAGAAATATAATACACATTCTTCTCAAATGCACATGAAATATTGTCCATGATAGATCATATGTTAGACCATAAAACAAGTCTTAATGAATTTAAGATTGAAATCATATCAAGCATATTTTCTGACCACAATGGTATAACACTAGAAACCAGTTGTAATATGAAAACTGGAAAAATTATAAACATGTGGTTATAAACAACATGCCACTGAACCACAAGTGGGTCAAAAAATAAATCAAAGGATAAATTAAAAAACAGGTTGAGACAAATGAAAATGGAAAATCAACACACCAACACTTATGGAATGTAATAAAAGTACTTCTATGAGGGAAAACTTTATAACAATAAATGCCTACATAAAAAAAAAAAAAACACAAGAAAAAAATCTCAAATACACAATCTAACTTTACAACTCAAGGAAGTAGAAAGAAGAAAAAATAAAGCCCAAAAGTTAGTACAAGGAAGGAAATAACAAAGATCAAAGTAAAAAATAAATGAAATAGAGTCTAAAAAGACAATAGAAAAGATGAATGAAGCTAAGTTATTTGTTTGAAAATATAAACAAAATTATATTACCTAAACTCACCAAGAAAAAAAGAAGACTCAAATCAATAAAACAGTAAATGAAAGAGATGACAGATACCACAGATATGCAAGGAATTGTAAGAGACTACTATGAAAAAGTATACACCAAATAATTGGAAATCCTAGAAATGAATAAATTCCTAGAAACATGCAACCTACCAAGACTAAATCTAAATGAAGTAATAGAAAATCTAAACAGACAGATAACTAGTAAAGAGCTTGAATCAATATTCAAAACCTCCCAACAAACAAATGTTTAAGACCAGGTGGTTTTATTATGACTTCTACCAAACATTTAAAGAAGAATTAATAGTCAATTCTTCTCAAGAAATAGAAGAGGAGGGATACTTCCAAAATCATTTTACAAGGCCAGCATTACCTTGGTACCAAAACAAGAACACCACAAGAAAAGAAAATTATAGGGCAATATTCCTAAACATACATGCAAAAATCCTCAACCATATGTTAGCAAACCATATTTAACAAGATGTTACAAGAATTATACACCATGATTAAGTGGTATTTTTTCCCAAGATCAAAGAATGATTTGACATCTGCAAATGAATCAAGGTGATATGCAGCATTAACAAAATGAAGGACTGAAATTGTATGAAAATCTGAACAGACTCATTAAAAACATTTGGCAAAATTCAAAATCCATTTATGATTTTAAAAAAAACAGAACGATTTTTACCAATCTGGGTAGAGAGGGAATATACCTTAACATGATACTTTAATAATTAAGTCCTGGGTCTGGTCCTCAGCTTTCTCTTCCTCCGAAGTGAAGGGGAAAAAGCTCTCTCTATCTGCAACCAAGGAGTCCCCTTTGCTTTTGCAACTTACCTTTTAACTAATTAATTAGTTACAGCTTCCTAAAAAATACATTTTTCAAAATATCAACTGTGTTTAATAATAACTCCCAATTTTATTTTTTATGTTTTTTTTCAATTTTTTTTTTTTATTTTTTATTTCTTTATTGATTAAGTGATTACATATGTGTCCTTATCCCCCCATTACCTCTCATCCCCCCACTCATGCCATCACCCCCCTGTTGTCTGTGTTCATTGGTTAGGCCTGTATGCATGCATACAAGTCCTTTGGTTGATCTCACCCCCATACCACCCCCCTCATTTTTCTTATACTTATATTTGTCTCCATATTTCTCAAAGTTCAGACCCATGTTATCAGCAAAAACATTACCTTCTGCCAGAATATCACTGCAGTGCAACACCTGTGAAAGTCTGACAATTGGACTGCTACTTTGTAGAATCCATTTGGCCTTCACCTTCCCTCTACCCAAGGATGGCGATCCTTACTGTTAGATGGCCAGCTGATGATCCAGTTCCAAAATTCCAGACCCACCACTACTTTCTTGGACGAGTCCTGGCACTAAAGGTTGCAGTTAGGTTTTTGGAAACACACTAAGCTGGAGATTACCAGGCAGCAGATTGGTGAGGAGTGCTTCTGGGCTCTGCAAACCTGGTCAGAGAGAAGCTGACAAAGAACTAAAACTAGAAAGAGGGGAAGTAGGGATTTAATGCAGAAACCTTAGCCTAACTCTTAGGGAAGTTCTGAAAATGATGTGACTCTTTGAATCTCTTTCAAGTGGGGATAAGGAAGTTAGGTTTTTAAGTCCCTAAATGGACCAGTTGTTGAATGTATGCAAGCCCAGAAAGGTCTCTGAAGGGGGCTGGCAACTAAGAGCTATCAACAGCCCTCTTAGCATCTGTGGTACTAAATCCTCATTTCTGAAAAGAAATTTGGGCGGTACATCACAAAATCTACCACAGTGATATATCAGAAACTGATAAAATAAACAGCAAACACAATCAGTAAGGATATAAACAATTGAAACAATACTATAGATGGAATTGATATCAATAGATGGCTGTATTTAACAGGTGCAGAATAAATCTTTTATCAATTTCTTCCGGAACATGTATCCATATTTATTTAACTAGTACAGGCCCAGTTCATGAAGTTCGTGCATGGAGGTGGGATCCCTCAGCCTGGCCTGCACCCTCTCATAATCCAGGACCTTTCAGATTGGGGTGGAGGGGCTGACTGGGGGAGAGGCCGGCCGTGGGGAGGTGCTGTGGGCGGTGGGCTAGCCAGCCCAGCCTCCTATTGGTGTGGGGGAGGTGATCGGGGAGGAGCCAGCTTGGGGGAGGGACCACGAGCAGTAGCCGCCAGCCTTGCCCCTGATCAGAGTGGGGGGGGATGATCAGGGGCAGAGCTGGCTGGGGGGAGGGCTGATTGGGGGTGGGGCCAGCCAGGGAGAGGGGCTGTGAATGGTGGACCTGATGGTCCCACCCCCGAATGGGGTGGGCGGCCAGTTGGAGGACAGCAACCAGGGGGAAGGGCCATGGGTGGTTGGCTGGCTGGCCCTGCCTCTGATCAGAGTTGGGGGGCCATGGGGGTGGGGCTGGCCAGGGGAAGGGGCTGTGAGCTGATGGAGTGGGAGGGCTGATCAGGGGCAGAGCCGGCCAGGTGGAGGGGCCACAGGCATTTGGTCGGCCAGCCCTGCCCCTAATCAGGGGGGGGGGGGGAAGATCTGGGGTGGGGCCAGGTGGGGGGAGGGGCTGCAGAAGGTTGGCCGGCCGACCCTGTCCCCTACTGGGGTAAGGGGGGCGATCAGGGCTGGGGCCTCCCAGGGGGAAGGATCACAGGGGGGTTGGCCAGCTGCCCTGCCCTTGATTAGGGTGGGAGAGGCTGATTAGGAGTGGGGGCCCACCAGGGGGAGGGGCCACGGAAGTTGTCTGGTGGGCCCCACCCCTGATCCAGCCAGTTCTCTGGTAGCAGTGAGTGTCATAGCGACTGGTCATTCTGGTAGTTACAGCATTTCAGTCATTGGCTTTTTATATACATAGATTATTTTTCATACAAACAACAATAAACCTACTTTTGCCCACCCCTGTGTGAGTTTCTGTGTGTGTGTATTGGATGAATGGTGGCATCATTTAGTGAGATGTAGAAGGCTGGGCCAAGATTATGCATAGTGAGAGTTTTTTGAGACACAGAAGCAAAATTGAGAGTTCTGTTTGAGACAAATGCAGTTTAGAATAACTTTTACATATCTATATGGAGTTGTTGAAAAGATAAGATAGGTATATCATACTTAAGCTTAGAAATCAAAACTGGATGTGTAAACACGATAGTCATCAGATCATATAAAAAGAGGGTGTGGACATGAAAGTACTGCTGAGAATTTTTAAATTGAGAAATAGGAATTGACCACTGTACTTATCAAGATGGAAAACAGTGGTGACTTTGACAAAAGCAATTTCAGTAGGTTGATGAGCAAAAAGTTTAACTGAAGTGGGTTGAAAAGAGAATAGAAGGAAAGATAAGTAAAAACAGTGTGTCTAGAGTGTAGGTTTGAAAAAGAGCAGAGATTTGTGCAAGAGAGTTTTCCCTGAATTGCCCATTATTAGCATCTTATCCTCAAAGTTTTACCAACAGGTCTTGGGCAACTATCATCTCTTGAGATCCCAGAATTGAATGAGTTAGAAGAAAGATTAAAATTGAGCAAAATTTGTTCTTTACATCTAAAGTCTCTCCAAGCATAGTTCAGTATAGCTGAAACTCTTAGTGCTTTTCTAACAAAAACTTAAATGGGAACCAATAAGAAAAGATGGCAAATGAATGAGTCAAATGTTAAAAATATATATTAAAAAAAACACACAGAGAAATAAGGTGCAAGGAATATGTGAGCACTAGGATTTGTTTTTAAGAGAAAGATACTATATATTTTTTATTTTGATAGGAATTTTCAGATAGAAAAATGAAATTAATTATGAGACAAACTAAGCTGACTATTAGAACTATGCTATAACTACAGAAGAAAAATCCTTAATAGGCCACAGGAAAGGATACAATGACTGAGTGGATAAAATTGGCTTCTATGGGCCAAAGTTTTCACTGATTTCAACAGACAGAAAGGAAGGCACATGTGTAAGGATGCAGATGTTGAGTTGATCAATGTCCATTCACAAAAATCTCTGTCTCAACCTCCTCCCTCTACAAGACTTATCTGAATATAGTGTAAAAGTGTAGGCTGTGGAATCATATTGACTTTGTTCAAATCTCAGCTAAGTGTGACCATGAAAAAGCTGCTTATCATTGTCTCAGACTCTTCTGTAAAATGCAGATAATAATAATACCTACCTTGTAATTATGTTGAGATATCAAATAAGGCTTTAAAGCTCACAGTAGACATAGAATACAAAATATTGATCTCATCATCATTTGTCATTAATATTTTTTAAAATATATTTTTATTGATTTCAAATAAGAAGGGAGAGATAGAAACCACAAAGATGAGAGAGAATCATTGATCTGCTGCATCCTACAGGCCCCCCAATAGGGATTGAGCCCTCAACCCAGGCATGTGTCCTGACCAGGAATCAAACTATGACTTCCTGGTTCATAGGTCGAAGCTCAACCGCTGAGCCACACTGATCAAGCATTAATGGTATTACTATTTTACTATATTCAACTGCTTATTCTAGATCTCTACTTAGATGTCTATCAATCATTTCAAGTACAGCATGTCTAAAACTAAATCTGTAATATGCCAAAATTGCTGATACAAAGCCAAAAAGAAGCAGTATTCCAGAACCATATCCTAGGTTATATTTGTCTCAATTTATTTTCTTTGTCTTTTTAATCTTCACTGAATTACATAATCAATAATTCATATTATTACTTCTAAAATGTGTTTTATAATTTAAGGTACTTTTTAAAAATTCTTTTTAGAAGTTACTATATTGTAAAAATATAAAGCAGTATCAATTCAAGAAATACTTTGATTTTTCTCTCTTTATTTCTATCTGCATTCAATACAGACATATTAATAGCTTCTCAAAAACTTTTATATATTCTAAAATTATGTTTATATCTCATTGTTTAGCACAGGAGTTAATTTATAAGTTATGAACTTTAGTCAATTTCAAATTATTCTAATTGATCTTATCAGAAAATTATGTAAAATATTTATTGGGAAATGTTCTAAGTTTTCTTTTAGCTGTCAGAATATAAATTGATTTTTATTTTCCTGCTATTCAAGTAAAAAATTAAAATGGCAATGTTCCCATTTGATGAGAAAAAACATTTAATTAAAAAACATCTACTTTATTAAGTTAAATTTCAATTTCAGGTTTCATTACATGCAGCTATATTAAAGCACCCTTCAGCATTTATATCAGTTTTTAATATATGTACAGAAAAACATTAATTTGTTAGGGATGTCACATTGTCTTAGTAAAAAGTGTGAATATTCCTAGAAAATGAAATGTACCATTAAAATTGTAATATATAATAATCCCTCTCAGCAATTAATGACCTGTAACCAAATGGATATATAAAAGAATCAATCCTTATAATGTAATATCCTTAGGGATAATATTAGGAAAAAGTACTTACAGCTTATTAAAGTCAGGATTTAATTGGGTAGATACTTGTTGCACATACATTTTTATATCTTTAAAAAGCTGCTGGAGAAAGTATTCCTGGATTTGATAGTCTTTTAGTCAAAAAAGCAAATAGAATCAAGCAGTTTGTATACAATAAATATGGTGTACATTAAAATTTGCATTACACAGAATCCTAAATAAAAGGTTTCACTAATGATAATTGAGTATCATTAAGTTTTGAAAATTGAAATGCTTCAAATATATTTAACTTAGATCATTTCATATATTCAAAACACTAGAAGGTAAAGAAATGCCTTCTCTCTCTGATCATTGACATAAATCCCCTTTTATGTTTGTAATAAGCTTTTCAGAATACCAAGTAAAAATAATTAAAAATACTCATAGATCTAAGTACACTGATTATACATATAGATAATATCAAGTGCCCTTTGTACTTTATGTAAAGAAGGACTATGTCCTTCACAAAATAAGATTGAAGAGTAAAAATAAATATATCAGGTTAAAGCATATAAAACTTCCAAGATTTGATAACTTTTTATTTGCAAAAATATTTATATGATTCTACTTAATATAAGACAACAAGAGTGACATGTTAATCAGTCTTATATGTTTGATATACCTACAAAAAGTTAATTTTCCAGTTGTGGTTAAGAAGTAGATAGATCAAATAAGCAATCTAACTTTACATCTTAAGGAACTAGAAAAAGAAGAACAAACAAAGCCAAGGTGAGTAGGTAGAAGGAAATAATAAAGATTAGAGCAGAAATGAACAAAGTAGAGGAGAAAAAAAACCTACAGAAAAGATTAATAAAACTAAGAGCTGGTTCTTTTTAAAGACAACCAAAATTTATAAATCCTTGGCCAGACTCATCAACAATATAAAAGAGAGGCCAAAATAAATGAAATCAGAAATGAAAGAGGAGAAGGGACAACAGACACCACAGAATTACAACAGATTTTAAGACAATACTATGAACAAATATATGACAACTGGACAACTTGCAAGGAATGGATAAATTCCTAAAAACATATATTTTTCTTTTAAAACTGCTGAATCAGGAAGAAACAGAAAATCTGAATAGATCTGTAACTACTAATGAAATTAAATCAGTAAAAAACAAACAAACAAACAAAAACCTCCTAAAAAACAAAAATTCTAGACCAGATGGCTTCCCAGGTGAATTTTACCAAACATTGAAAGAAAAACTACTAACTAACCTTTTCAAACTATTTCAAAGAATGAAGAGGAGCAACAGCTCCTAAACTTATTTTATGAGGCCAGCACTGTCCTGATAACACAACTAGACAAAGATGTTACAAAATATAATTATATGGCAATAAATCTGATGAACATAGATGCAAAAACCCTTAATAAATTCAGTGGTAAATTAAAAATGTCGTAAACTATGATCAAGTAGTATTTATTCCTGGTTGCAAAGTTGCTTTAATATGGACAAATCAATTAACTTGATACACCATATAAACAAAAAAAAAGATAAAAATCCTATGATCATATCAGTGGATTCAGAAATAGCATTTGCCAAAATCCAACATACATTTATGATACAAACTCAACAAAGTAGGAATAGAGAAAACATACCTCTACAAAATAAAGATTATATATTAAAAAAAAAAACAAAAACTTGCAGCTAGCATCACACTCAGTGGTGAAAATCTGAAAGCTTTTTCATTTTTGAATTTTATTTTATTGTTTAAAGTATTACAAATAGTACATATGTCTTCTTTTTTCCCCCAATTGACCTTCTCCCTTGGCCTCCTTTACCCTCCGGCACATGCCCTCCCCCCAGTGTCTTGTGTCCATTGTTATGCTTATATGCATGCATAAAAGTCCTTCAGTTGATCTCTTACCCCCCTCCCACAACCCTTCCCAAACTTCCCACTGTAGTTTGACAGTCTGTTCGATGCTTCTTTGTCTCTGTATCTATTTTTGTTCATCAGTTTATAATGTTCTTTATATTCCACAAATGAGTGAGATCATGTGGTATTTTTCTTTCACTGACTGGCTTAGTTCACTTACCATAATGCTCTCCAGTTCCATCCATTCTGTTGCAAATGGTAAGAATTCTTTCTTTTTTATAGCAGCATAGTATTCCATTGTGTAGATGTACCATAGTTTTCCAATCCATTCATCTACTGATGGGCATTAAGGCTGTTTCCAAATCTTAGCTATTGTGAATTATGCTGCTATGAACATAGGGGTGCATATATCTTTTCTGATTGGTGTTTCTGTTTTCTTGGGATATATTCCTAGAAGTGGTATTACTGGGTCAAATGTCAGTTTCATTTTTAATTTTTTTGAGGAAACACTGTACTGTTTTCCACAGTGGCTGCACCACTCTGCATTCCCACCAGCAGTGCACGAGGGTTCCTTTTTTTCCACCCGCACTTGTCGTTTGTTGATTTGTTGATGATAGCCATTCTGACAGGTGTGAGATAAGATCAGGAATAAGACAAGGATATTCACTTACATGCTTTTATTCAACATAGTATTTATTGCAAGTCCTAGCCACAGCAATCAGTCAACAACAAAAAAAGCATCAAAATTAGAAAGAAAGAAGTAAAACTGTCATTATTTACAAATAACATGATACTATAGAGAACCCAAAGGATCT
Organism: Eptesicus fuscus; assembly: GCF_027574615.1. Classification (NCBI taxonomy): domain Eukaryota; kingdom Metazoa; phylum Chordata; class Mammalia; order Chiroptera; family Vespertilionidae; genus Eptesicus; species Eptesicus fuscus. The sequence continues at coordinate 5,166,176 of NC_072474.1, read as the reverse complement.
GAACAAAAAACAATTAGAATTAATAAATAAATTCAGTAAAGTAGCAGGGAACAAATTAGTATTTAAAAATCAGATTTTTATTCACTAATAACAAACTCTCAGAAAGAGAAAATAAGAACACAACCACATTTACAATTGCACCAGTAAGAATGAAATACCTAGAAATAAAATTTTAACCAAGGAGGTAAAAGATCTGTACTCAAAAAACTGTAAGACATTAAAGAAAAAAATTGAAGACATAAATAAATGGAAGAATATAGTGTACTCATGTATAGGAAGAATTAATATTGTTAAAATACCCACACTACCCAAATCAATTTACAGATTCAATGCAATCCCTATCAAAATGCTAATGGAATTTTTAACAGTTCTAGGACAAATAATCCTAAAATTAATATTGGAACCACAATAGATTCTGAAGAGCCAAAGCAATCTTGAGGAAAAAAAGTTTGAGTTATCACACTACCTGATATCAAAGGATACTACAAAGCTATAGTAAACAAAACAGCATTGTACTGGCATAAAAACAGCCACATAGATCAATGGAACAGAATAGAGAAGCAGAAATGAATCCATGCCTATATTGTCAATTAATCTATGACAAAAGAAGTAAGAATATACAATGGAGTAAAGACAGTCTCTAATAAATGGTGCTGGGAAAATTGAACAGATACATGTAAAAGAATGAATTTGGATCACTTTCTTACACCATATACAAAAAATAAAAATAAAAAAATGAATTAAAAAAAAGAGAAATTCTAGACCTGAAACTATAAGACTCCTAGAAGAAAACATAGGCATCAAACTCACATTACTCTTAGCAATATATTTTTGGATTTAACTCTTCAAGCAAGGGAAATAAAACAAAAAATAAATGTGACTACATCAAACTAAAAATTGTTTATACAACGAATGAAACTATCATCAAAATGGAAAGACAGCCTACTGAATGAAAGAAGATATTCACCAATAATATACTCAATAAGGGATTTCTATCCAAAAATATATAAAGAACGCTTACAAATCAACACCAAGACAATTAACTGTGGGGAAGCATGAGACTTGGTTGAAAAGTTTGTAAGGAAGACATTCCGAGGAAAGGGAAGTGTGCGGAAGGCCATCTACCCTGTTTATTGGAATTCCGACTTAGGGGAGTGCCGAAGGCAGTGCCTCTAATTATTCCTTGACCTTTCCAAACAAGTCTGTGTTTACTGGAATCCTTATGCTTAATCTTTGGGTGTCCTTGCTTAAAGGACACTATAAACACATGTGTCTTCCCAATATTACTTCCCTTACCGATTGTATCTAAAAGATAAACTTTATCTCAAACTGCTGCTACAATAAAAGCCTAATGAGGAAGACAATCGAGGCTGTCTAGTTCCTTTAGCCAGGCAGTCCCTTAGCCCTCTCTTTCACAGCAAACATTGTGTTGGAGTAATCCATTCATCCATCACTCAGGGTCTGCTGGTCAGCCCTAGCAATTAACAATCTGATTTAAAAATAAGCACGGACCTGAATAGACATTTCTCCTAAGAGGACATATAAATGGCCAATAGATATATGAAATGATGCTCAATATCACTAATCATCAGGAAATTCAAATTTAAACTACAATGAGATATCACCTCACCCCTGTCAGAATGGTTATCATCAATAAATCAACAATGGTGTTGTTGAGAATGTGGATAAAAGAGAATCATCATGCACTGTTGGTGGGATTGTAAATCAGTGCTCCCATTATGGAAAACAGTATGAAGTCTCTCAAAAAATTAAAAATGTTGCTATCATAAGACCCAGCAATTTTACTTATGGATATTTACTGAAAAAGTCCAAAACATTAATTCAAAAAGATATATGCACCCCTACATTCATAGATGCATTATTTATAATAGCCAAGATATTGAAGCAACCTAAGTGTCTATCAATAGGTGAATGAGCAAAGCATATGTGATACATATAAACAATGGACTGTTACTGAGCCATAAAAAAAAGAATGAAATCTTGCCATTTACAACATTGATGGATCTAGAAGGTGTTATGCTAATTGAAATAAGTCAGACAGAGAATGAGAAATACCATGATTTCACTTGCATGTGGAATTGAAACAACCAAATAAACAAAGAAAATAGAAACAAACTCATAAAGATAACAAAGAACAAATTGATTTTGCCATTTGGGAATAAAGTCAGGGGTTGGTTTGAAAGGGTGAAAGGTATAAAAAGTGCAACTTGCTATCTATAAAAATGCCACAGATATGTAAAGTGCAACATAATTTTATAACAACAATGCATGGTGTTTAATAGGTGCGATACTGATCAGGGTGATCACTTTGTAAGGTATGTAAATGTATAATCACTCTGTTGTACACCTGAAACTAATACAATATTGTATGTCAACTGTCATTGGAAAGTACATTATTTTTTAACTATATGTAATCTAAATTTTATAAATAAGCCTTTAAATAGCCACAAAATCCATACTCATCTTTTTAAACATTCTTTATTGTTTAAAGTATTATATAAGTCTCCTTTTTCCCCATTGACCTCTCCCCAGCTGCTCCCACATCCCAGCACACTCCCTCACTCTGCTACTGTCTGTATTCATTGGTTATGCTCATATGCATGCATACAAGTCCTTCAGTTGATCTCCTAGTCCTTCACCCCACTTTCCCTCATAGGTTGGACAGTCTGTTTGATGCTTCTATGACTCTGGTTCTATTTTTGTTCATCAGTTTATGTTGTTCATTTATTCCACAAATAAGTGAGATCATGTGATATTTATAGTTTTCTGACTGGCTTATTTCACTTAGCATAATGCTCTCCAGGTCCATCCATGTTGCTGCAAATTGTAAGAATTCCTTCTTTTTTATAGCAATGTAGTATTCCACTGTATAGATGTACCACAATTTTCTAATCCACTCATCTGCTGATGGGCACTTGGGCTGTTTCCAAATCTTAGCTATGGTAAATTGTGCTGCTATGAACATAGGGGTGCATATATCCTTTATGATTGGTGTTTCTATTTTCTTGGGATATATTCCTAGGAGTGGGATTACTGGGTCAAATGGAAGTTCCACTTTTTAATTTTTTGAGGAAACACCATGCTGTTTTCTACAGTGGCTGCACCAGTCTACATTCCCACCAGCATTGCAAGAGGGTTCCTTTTTCTCCACATCCTTGCCAGCACTTGTCAGTTGTTGATGATAGACATTCTGACAGGTGTGAGATGATACCTCATTGTTGTTTTGATTTGCATCTCTTGGATGATTAGTGACTTTAAGCATGTTTTCATATGTCTCTTGGCCTCCTGTATATCCTCTTTTGAAAAGTGTCTATTTAGATCCTTTGCCCATTTTTTGACTGAATTGTTTATCTTCCTTTTGTTAAGTTGTATGAGTTCCCTATAAATTTTAGAGATTAGATCTTTGTCAGAGATAACATTGGCAAATATGTTCTCCCATGAAGCGGGCTTTCTTGTTGTTTTGTTGATGGTTTCTTTTGCTGTGCAGAAGCTTTTTATTTTGATGTAGTGCCATTTGTTTATTTTCTCCTTAATTTCCATTGCCCTAGGAGCTGTATTGGTAAAAATATTGCTACAACAAATGTCTGCTATTTTGCTGCCTATAGCTTCTTCTAAGATTTTTATGGTTTCCTGTTTTACATTTAAGCCCTTTATCCATGAGTTTATTTTTGTGATGGTGTAAGTTGGTGGTCTATTTTTGTTTTTGTTTTTTTGCATTTATCTGTCCAATTTTCCCACCACCATACTCATCTTTTAACTTTATTAATTCAGTTTTAGGTAATGATGTAGAAAAAATAAAGGAACTTTTATATTAAAATGATGAACTTGAGCATTCAATTTTTTGTCTCATGTAAGAAACAACAATGTATAACTACTTACCTTTTGTGTCTAGTTTTAAAGGTATTTTTTTTTTCTTTCATCTAACCACATCTTCAGAACTTTCCAAAACCCATTCGTCACCTCAGAAGCTTCACATTAAATGTCAGATCATCTATTGCCTTCCACATTGGCTATGTAGTACAAGCTTGATATGATCTAATTAGTGAGAAATGTTTCTTATGGGAAATGAAATCGTATGAAAGCTCAATTCTATTTTAAAGCTGCTGCCTAGCAAGTCCTTAATAATAATTTTTTTTTACTTTCTTTATTGAATTCATTGGGGTGACATCCTATATAATAAAAGCCTAATATGCAAATTAACCCTTTGCACTCACTTGCTTTTTTCTCGATTCCTTTATTCTAATGCTAACCGTGTCGAGTCACACTCGACATCCGAGTGCAAAAGGTTAACCAAATGGCAGAATGGTCGGCGTGTGGCAGGCCAGCCAAGGCGGGTGCCAGTGGGCAAAGGGAGGGGACGGCAATCAGGGAGGTAACAACAACTGGTGGTGGTGGATGGGAAAAAAACAGATGTAAATTGCAATCAAACAATTGGCTCGCTGGTCACTGCCTGTCGTCTGTCATACATCCTCTGGGCTCCTGGTCTGCGAGAGGGCACAGGCCGGGCTGAGGGACCCCTCCAAGTGCACGAATTTTCATGCACTGGGCCTCTAGCTCTATATAATAAAAGCCTAATATGCTAAGTGTCTGGTCATCCAGTGACAGGTCGACTGTTCAACCAATCAAAGCACAATATGCTAATGATATGTTAAGGCCGTTCAACCGCTGGCTATGATGTGCAATGACCACCAGGGGGCAGAAGCTCTGACTGGTAGGTTAGCTTGCTGCTGGAGTCCAGCTGATTGGGACTGATCAAGATGGGCTGGACATGCCCTGGAGCCCTCCTGCAGTCCTTCCCTGGCTGGCCAACCTCCCACATCCCTCCCCAGTCAGCCGTCCCTGATCAGCTCCAATCATGACTGGATGAGATAGGGTCAGATATGCCCTGGAGCCCTCCCTTGGACCCTCCCTGGCCCAGAACATGCACCAGTAGGGTCCCTTGACCTGGCCTGTGCCCTCTCGCAATCTGGGACCCCTTGGGGGATATTGGAGAGCCAGTTTTGGCCCAATCCCACAGGCCACTCCCCTCGGGAGGGCACCAGACACAGGGCTCACAGCTGACAAGCGCTGCCATGGTGGCACAAGCCTCTCCTGATTGGGACTGATTGGGCGCAAGCCTGCAGCAGGTGCAGTGGGGCCAGGATGAGCGGGAGTGGCAGGTAGGAGCTGCAGGCAGCATTGGACTGTGGGTTTCAGCCTGATCCCTGCAGGCCACCCCAAAGGACCCCACCCATGCATGAATTTGTGCACTGGGCCTCTAGTTGGTTAATAAAAAATCATATAGGTTTCAGGTGTATAATTCTATAATACATAATCTGTATATTGTATTGTGTGTTCACCATTGCAAGTCAAAGGAAGCCCGCATCCTATTGTTTGAGCATACCTTCTAACCTTTGTCAGTGTCCCATCTGCTGTCTTGGGAAATGAGAAGAAGCTATGTACAGTGAGACCAGTGATTGTGAATCAATGAGAATCAGTAAATAGCAGCTTCAGTTTGATATTCTCCTTTTAGATTTGCATACATTAAATATGAAGTCTCCACAGATTCAGTATTAAGGCTTAGCAGAAAGAAGAGAGGTGAGTATAAATTTAACATCTCTACCTCTATAAATTCCCTACATATATGTTAGTAGTTTAGGTTTCAGGTTTTTTCTGTCCTTTACTTACCTCACACATGTGGAAAACTCTTGACCCAAATTATATAAGATACATGTCCATTTACAAGTAAATGACTATTTTTTGTTCACTAATATTAAATCAGAAAACTCTCTGAGAGTGTAATTCTATAACTAATGTATGCCTAGTCTTAAGATTTCATTATAATTTCAAAGGCAAAACAGTGTCTCTTCACAAGTAGATAATTATTTTCTATTTATAAAATGCTCTACATGTGATTTTACTTTACTATTGAAGAAAAGGAAGCCTACATGGATTAGGTTCACCCAAGTTGACGTAGCAAGTAACAGAAATATAGATATTTCAATCTAGTCTAATCAAAGAAGTACTCATTTTGTGGAAAATCTATAACACCAAGTTTACTTTTTTTCTTTACATATTTTTCTTCTACCAATGTAAGAGAGTTTAATTCTTTACCTTTAAAAATTGTTATATTTGGGGGTAATTTAAGAAAATATATAAAGGTTAAAAATATGAAGACTTTTGATATTTTGTATTTTCAACATATAACACTTACATTCTTAAATATGATTCTTAGAAAACTAAGCCATGAAAACAATTTTTGATGATTTCTTTACCATTTTTATCAGTACTTGCTATTCTGTTTAAGAATGTTTTGAGAAAAAATTGATGACTTAGCTAATTTTGCTAAACACTTTTGGGGTTATTTATTTATTTTTAATAGCAACATAGTGGTAGCATAAGAAATTCAATGCACTTTTAAATTCTCTTTGGGTAGGAGAAAACAGATGTAAATTGCAATCAAACAAATCATTGTTACTTGTGTGTGTATGTGTTACAGTTATTACTAAATAAAGATATTAGTCCATGCATGGAATTAATACTAGAAGAAACTGGCCAGCTGTAATGTGTGGGGTCAATTAATTTAGTCTCCCTACTATGAAGACATTTGTAGACAATTCAAGGAATATTAAAACTTCAGATCTCATGAAGAAAATGTGGTGCTAAAGATGTAAAATTGATACTGTTGAAGCAATGTACCACTTAGCCTTCATGGGGATGACATAATATTGTTGTGCAGTGGACTGAAGAGAACTTAAATTAGTTCAGTCAATTAAGTAATGATTAATTTATGTTAGAATCTGCTATCCTGAGTCTATAAAAACCAAGACTTTAGTTAACTGGCAATATTTAGTTTAATAAAAGTAAAGTCTTTAAAAATTAATTCTAGAGAGAGAAAAATTCTACTGACACAATCAATAGACAACAAGATTCCCATTTTCATTTGTGTCAATAGAGGTTAAAATAATTTAGAAACTATTAAGTAGAGGACTTCTCCCTTCAAATGGATAACCACATTTCCCAGAAAGTTATTAGCATGGCTTGTACAGCAGCTCTGCCCGGACATGTGACAAATTGTAAGTAGGCACTAGAGCAAAGGCTTTCAGCAGCAATTGCTGCCACTAGTGTTAAGTTCATGTTCTCTCCGGGTCTAACAGGAAACATTCCATTGCTAGTACCTTCAGTCAAAAATGATTCTGCAGAAGCTGTGAGTAGATTTTGATTATTCTAATTATCCATTTGAACATAATATATGAGCCTAATGGGACTTTGTGTATTTAGGGAATATTAAGAGAGCATGTGATTGTAGAACTAGCTGCTTTTTTGAACCACAGGGAAAATAAGAGGCTTATTCAGTCTGTTCAAGGGAAAAAGCAAACATGAATCTGAAGGAAAATGCCTGCTTAGCTCCATTCACACAGTGGCTCATATAGTCTAAATATGTGCAAACCATTTGATTGAAAACAGGTGTCACACTTAGGATAGATCTTTCTTTAACAAAACCAATGAGAGAGATGAAGAAAAATTTATGAAGGTGATTTGACCCACCTTGTTTTTTTGAAACATGAATAAACTATGTAACATGAATTCTAGAAAAGTCATGAATAATGACATCATATCAGATTGATTTTGATATACCAATTATCATCTATGATGTAATGGTTGTATTCTACAGGTTCAAAACTATGCTCCCAAGAATTGCCAAATGATTAAGACTGTAGGATCTGGAATCAGTCATAAGGAACTACCTGGCTTTCAGTTCTGATTCTGTCATTTACTACTTGTGAAATATTGAACAATGTATTTAACTTCTTTGACTTCAATTTAATAGGGACACTAATAGTCTTTACAATGTAGGTTATCATGAGGATGAAATGAAATGTGCAACCTTAGCACTTAGCCTGGCATGCGGTGGGAGCTTGGGAAATATTTGCTCTAATTATTATACTTCTAGAGGCCCGATGCATGAAATTCAAGCATGGGAGGGGTGTCCCTTAGCCCGACCTGCACCCTCTCCAGTCTGGGACCCCTTGGGGGATGTCTGACTGCTGGTCTAGGGATTGGCTCTAAACCGGCAATCAGACATCCCTCTCAAAATCCAGGACTGCTGGCTCCTAACCACTCGCCTGCCTGCCTGCCTGCCTAATCTCCCCAAACTGCTTCTGCCTGTGAACCTGCCTGCAGGGGAGGGCAGTTGGGGGGGACCAGGCCTGTAGGGAAGGGCAGTTGGGGGCAACTAAGCCAGGAGGGGAGGGCAGTCAGGGGTGACCAGGCTGGCAGGGGAGGGCAGTTAGGGGCAATTGGGCCAGCATGGGAGCAGTTAGGCATTGATCAGACTGGCAGGGGAGTGGTTAGGGGGTGATCAGGCTGGCAGGCAGAAGCAGTTAGGGGCAATCAAACAGGCAGGCAGGCAGTCGAGCATTTGGGAGCTAGCAGTCCTGGGATTAAGGACTAAACAGGCAGTTGGACATCCCTCTAGGGGTCCCAGATTGCAGAGAGTGCAGGCTGGGCTGAAAGACACACCCCTCCCCCACCCCCTGTGCATGAATTTCGTGCACCAGGCCTCTAGTGTAATGATAAACTGATGTTTCTGAAAAGAAAAATAGTTCTGACAAAGAATAGATCATTAAAAATAACAACATTTTGGGTGGTGGGCACACGATAACATATACAAATGATATATCATAGAATTTATACTTGAAACTTATATAATTTTATTAACTAGTGTAATACCAATAAATTTTGAAAAAAACACATGACTATAAAAAGAAAGATTACCTGTAACTCTTTCAAAAAGAAGATAAAGGATATGGGGGATGACAAAAATTTTTATTGTTGCTGTTAAAAAAAAAAACAACAACAAAAAACAGAAATGCACAGAATTCATTAATATGTCTATTCAAAAGTCAGGACTGGCCGTCATGGCTCAGGGGTTGAACATTGATCTATAAACCAGGAGGTCATGTTTCAATTCCCAGTCATCGCATATACCTGGTGTGCAGACGCAACCCCCAGTGTGGGGGATGCAGAAGGCAGCTTATCAATGATTCTCTCTCATCATTGATGTTTCTACCTCTCTTTCCCTCTCCCTTCCTATCTGAAATCAATAAAAATATATATTAAGGCAGAGAAAAAATGGTGGCTGAATAGGCAGATATGTCCCGAGCCTTATCCTGGAGCAGATAGAAGGAGCATCTAAATCAAATAACATCCACCCAGACCTAACTGGTTTGGCCTAGTGGATAGAGAATCGGCTTTTGGACTGAAAGGTCCCAGGTTCGATTCCAGTCAAGGGCATGTACCTTGGTTGCGGATACATCCCCAGTAGGAGGTGTGCAGGAGGCAGCTGATTGATGATTCCCGCTCATCGATGTTTCTAACTCTCTATCCCTCTCTCTTACTCTCTGTAAAACAATCAATAAAATATATTAAAATAAAATAAAATAAAATAAAATAAAATGTATCTTTCTAAAAATCCCAAAAAACAAAAAAAATAACATCCACCCAGAATTGGTGAAATAGACAGACCTGGTGAAACAATTAGCAGCCAGGAAGGGAAGAGGACTCCTATAGAATGGTACCCCCCTATTCATTCAATCTCTTAACCTTAAACTCTGCTTCTACAGATTCTGCCTCCCCCCACCCCCCACCACCATCCCATTTCCCTGAGCATTTCTTCTTTGCATTTTTTGGTTTATCTGTTTGTTCTATGGTGTTTTCTCCCCATATTTTTTATCTTCCTTTTTCTTTTCTCTCTTACCTTTTTTCCTTTTCTCCATATCATTTTTCTCTCTCCTCATTCTCTTTTCTCTCTCCTAATTCTCTTTTCTCTGGTGGTCACTTATATTGGGGTTATCTGTGTCATAAGTAAATTCGTATTTTGTTCCCTTGGTTTGTGTCTTCTTGAGTTGTATTTTGTGTCCTTCGGTCAACATGGTAGAGAGCAAGCCACATAATCAGACATCCTGAGAGGAGACTCCATTCATGAATTAAACAATAATACTCAAGACCCAACTATACCAAGAAAATCCAAATATCCCAAGTAGGAGGCATACCTAGATTATTCAGCTAAGAAGACCAAAGAGATTTTACCACTGGGTCCCACATAACATCTACAATATACTGGTAAGACTAACTAAAAAAATATGGGTGGCATAGCAGTTTGATCTAATACATAGAAACAATTACAAAGAAACAGCAAAATGGACAAAGAAACAACCCCCATTGGAAAGAAAAGGGGGAATCGCAAAAAAAGGAAATAAGCAAAATGGAGGCAGGCAATTTGTCAAAGAAAGAATTCAGAGCAATGGTTATAAGGATGCTGAAAAGTATGGAAGACAAATTCAACAACCTGTGTAAGAATCACGAGGAAATGAAGAAGAATCAAAAAGAAATGAAGAATGACATAGCTGCAATAAAGAATACAATGGAAAATTTCAACAGTAGACTAGAAGCAGAGGATTGCATTAGCAAGTTAGAAGATAAGGTTAAAAAAACACCCAAGCAAGGCAGCAACTCTAAAGAAAACTTAAAAAGCAGGAGGAGAGCCTAAGGGAGCATTGGCACAACATGAAACAAAACAACATCCATGTAATAGGGGCACCAGAAGAAGAAGTGGAGCAAGGAATAGAAAACTCGTTTGAAGAAATAATACCAGAAAACGTCCCTGATATTGGGAAGAAAAAAGCCACACAAGTCTAAGAAGCACACAGAGTCCCAAACAAGATGAACCCAAAAGACTGACACCAAGACACATGATAATTAAATGGGCAAAGACCAACAACAAAGTAAGAGTCTTAAAGCCTGCCAGAGAGAGACAGAAAGTTACCTAAAAGGAATCTCCCATTAGAATATCAACTGATTTCTCAACAGAAACACTTCAGGTCAGAAGGGATGGAATGCAATATACACAGTGATGCAAAGCAAGGGATTGAATTCAAGAATATTATACCCATCAAGGCTATCATTCAAAATTGAAGGTAAAATCAGGAGCTTCACAGACAAAAAAGGGCTAAGGTACTTTATTACCACCAAGCCAGCAATGCAAGAAATTCTAAAGGGACTGCTGTAAAAAAAAGGAATAGGAAGGGAAGAAGGAACACAGGCATAAAGAATACAAATAGTGACAAACAAGTACTAATCCTATAAAATAAAAGGCTAACATGCAAATCAACCGAACGGTGGAATGACCAGTCGCTATGATGCACACTGACCACCAGGGGGCAGATGCTCAATGCAGGAGCTGTCCCCTGGTAGTCAATGCGCTCCCACAGGGGTAGTACCGCTCGGCCAGAAGACGGGCTTCCAGATGTCAAGTGCAGCAGTGGTGGTGGGAGCCTCTCCTGCCTCCATGGAAGTGCAAAGGATGTTCAACTGACAGCTTAGGCCCACTCCCCCAGGAGTGGGCCTAAGCTGTCAGTCTTGGGGAATGGGCCTAAGCCATCAGTTGGACATCCCCCAAGGTCTCCTGGACTGCGAGAGGGCATAAGCTGGGCTGAGGACCCCCCCATCCCCCACCCTGAGTGCACAAATTTCATGCACCAGGCCTCTAGTCAATAATAATCTTAAACATAGATTAAATGTTACAATCAAAAGACAGAGTAGATGAATGGATAAGAAATCATGACCCATGTATTTGTTGTCTACAAGAGAGCCACATAAGACCAAAGGAGTCACACAGACTGAAAGTGAAGTGATGGAAAAATATTTTTTCAGGCAAATGGAAATGAGAAAAAAGTTGGGGTAGTAATACTTTTATCTAACAAAATAGACCTCAAAGTGAAGGACATAACAAGAGATAAGGAAGGCCACTTCATAATACTAAAGGGAGCAATTCAACAACAGGATATAACTCTGGCACCCAATACAGGAGCACCCAAATACATTAAACACACACACACACAAACACACACACTTTTGGAAGATAATCCAAGAAGAGATTTATAACAATACAATCATAGTAGGGGACTTTAGTACCCCATTGACACCACTGGTTAAATCCTCTAAACAAAAAATCAGCAAAGAAACAGCAATCCTAAATGACTCACTAGAACAGATGGAACTAATTGATATCTTCAGAACATTACACCCAAAAGCTACAGAATATAAATTCTTCTCAAGTGCACATGGGACATTTTCAATAAACCACATATTAAGATAAAGGCAAAATCTCTTTAAATTCAAGAAGATAGAAATAATATCAAGCATATTCTCAGATCACAAAGACATAAAATGAGAAATCAACTACAATAAAAACAATGACAAAAAATCAAACACTTGGAGGATAAATACCATGCTATTAAACAATGATTAGGTTACCAAAGAGATCAAAAAAGAAATAAAAAGCATCCTGAAAACAACTGGCAATAAAAACACAACAATCCAAAATCTATGGGACACAGTGAAAGCAGTCCTGAGAGGGAAGTTCATAGCTCTACGGGCCTACCTCAAAAAAGAAGGAAAAATGGTAATAAATTATCTAAACATGCCACTTAAAGAATTAGAAAGAGAGCAACAAGAAAGGCCAGAGTAAGCAGAATGAAGAAAATAATAAAGATCTGAGCAGAAATAAATGACATAGAGAAAAAAAATACAAAAGATCAATGAAACCAAGATTGGTTTTTTGAAAGGATAAATAAGATTGATGAACCTCTACCCAGGCTCACCAAGAAGCAGAGGCAGAAGACCTAAATAAACAAAATCAGAAATGAAAGAGGAAAAATAACAACAGACCCCACAGACATACAAAAGATTACAAAAAAATACTAGGAACAACTCTACTACAACAAACTGGACAACATAGATGAAATTGACATATTCCTAGAAAAATACAAGCTTCCGAAACTCAATTAGGAAATCAAAAAACCTGAATAGGCCAATAATTACTGATGAAATTGAAATAGTAATCAAATAACTTCAAGCAAACAAAAGCCCTGGACCAGGCAGCTTCACAGCGGAGTTTTGCCAAACATTCAAAGAACTAAAACCTATCCTTCTGAGACTATTGCAAAAATTTCAAAAGGAAGGCACAATTCCAAGTTCTTCCTATGAAGCCAGCATTACCCTAATCACAAAACTGGGTAAAGATACCAAAGAAAAAGAGAATTACAGGCCAATATCCCTGCTGAACATAGATGCTAAAATCCTCAACAAAATTCTAGCAAATCTGATTCAGCATTACATTAGAAAGATCATACACCATAACCAAGTGGGATTTATTCCTGGATGCAAGGATGGTGCAATATCCACTAATCAATAAACATAATATATAACATAAACAAATTGAGAGACAAAAATCATATAATCATATTAATTTATGCAGAAAAAGAATTTGACAAAAATCTAATACCCTTTCCTGATAAACGCTCTCAGCAAAGTGGGAATAGAGGAATCAGACCTCAACATAAGAAAAGCCTTATATGAGAAACTTACAGCAAACATCATACTCAATGGGAAAAAAAACTAAAACCATTTCCCCAAAGAACAGGAACTAGACAGGGATGCCTGCTTTCACCACTCCTGTTCAACATAGTACTGGATGTGCTAGCCATAGCAATCAGACAAGAAGAAGAAAAAAAAGGCATCCAAATGGGAAAAGAAGAAGTAAAACTGTCATTATTTTCAGACTAGAGGCCCGGTGCATGAAATTTGTGCAAGGGGCGGGGGGGGGGGGTTTCCCTCAGTCCAGCCTGCACCCTATCCAATCTGGGACAGCCCTCTCACAATCCAGGACTGCTGGCTCCCAACTGCTTGCTTGCCTGCCTGCCTGGTTGCCCCTAACTGCTTCTGCCTGCCAGCCTGATCACCCCCTAACCACTCCCATGCCAACGTGATCGATACCTAACTGCTCCACTTCTTGCCAGATTGCCCCTAACTGTACTCCCCTGCCGTCCTGGCCACCCCTAAGTGCAGTCCCCTGCTGGCTCAGTGACCCCTAACTTCCCTCCCTTGCCAGCCTGGTCCCCCCAACTGCCCTCCCCTGCAGGCCTGGTCACCCTAACTGCCCTCCCCTTCTGGCCTGGTTGCCCCTAACTGCACTCCCCTGCTGGCCTGGTCACCCCCAATTGCCCTCCCCTGCAGGCCTAGTCCCCCCCCAACTGCGCTTCCCTGCAGGCCTGGTCTACCCCCAACTGACCTCCATGCTGGCCTGTTTGGTGGTCTAGTTTCATTTTTTTTGCAACTGCCCTCTCCTGAAGGCCTGGTGCTCCCTCTCAACTGCCCTTCCTGCAAGCCTTTTTCCTCGTAACTGCCCTCTCCTGCTGGCCCGGTCACCCCTAACTTCCCTCCCTTGAGAGCCTGGTCACCCCTAACTATCCTCCTCTGTTGGCCCGATTGCCCCTAATGGCCCTCCCCTGCAGGTCTGGTCTCCCCCCCAACTGCCCTCCCCTGCAGGCCTGGTCCCCCCCAACTGTCCTCCCCTGCAGGGTTGGTTGCCCCTAACTGTCATCCTCTGCAAACCTGGTCCCCCCCAACTGCCCTCCCCTGTAGGCCTGGACCCCCCAACTGCCCTCCCCTGAAAGTCTGGGTCCCCCACAACTGCCCTCCCCTGCTGGCCATCTTGTGGTGGCCATCTTGTGTCCACATGGGGGCAGCCATCTCTGACCACATGGGGGCAGCCATCTTGTGTGTTGGAGTGACGGTCAATTTGCATATTACCTCTTTATTATATATGATGACATGTTATTGTACATAGAAAACCCCAAAGACTCCATCAAAAAACTACTAGACTTAATAAATTAATTTCTGCAATGTAGCAGGATACAAAATTAATACCCAGAAACCTATCAATTTTTTATACATCAATAAAGAACTCACAGAAAGAGAAACTAAAAAGTACAGTCCTATTTACCATTGCAACAAAAAATTAAGATACCTAGGAATGACCTTAATTAAAGAATTAAAAGACTTCTACTCAAAACTATAGGACATTGAAAAAAGAAATAGAAGAAGACATAAACAAATGGAAGAATATACCGTGTTCATGGACTGGTAGAATCAACATCATTAAAATGTTCATACTACCAAAACTATCTATAGATTCAATGCAATCCCTATTAAAATACCAACAGCATATTTCACAGATCTAGAACAAACTTTCCAAAAATTCATCTGGAATAAAAAAAGACCCTGAATAGCCACAGCAATCTTGAGAAAGAAGAACAAAGTTGGAGGGATCACAATAGCAGATATCATGAAATATTACAAAACCATTGTTCTGAAAACTGCTTGGTACTGGCACAAGAACCAACATATAGGTCAATGGTACAGAATAGAGAAGCCAGAAATCACCCAAACCACTATGCTCAATTAATATTTGACAAAAGAGGCAAGAGCATACAATGGAGTCAAGACGGTCTCTTCAATAAATGGTGTTGGGAAAATTGGACAGATACATGCAAAAAAAAATGAAACTAGACCACCAACTGACACCATACACAAAAATAAACTCAAAATGGATAAAGGACTTAAACCTAAGACAGCAAACCATAAAAATCTTAGAAGAATCCATAGGCAGCAAAAATATCAGACATATGTCATAGCAATATATTTACCGATACATTTCCTGAAAACTAAGGAGAAAATAAACAAATGGCACTATATTAAAATAAAAAAAACTTCTGCACAGCAAAAGAAACCTTCAACAAAACAAAAAGAAAGCCCACTGCATGGGAGAACATATTTGCCAATGTTATCTCCGATAAGGGTTTAATCTCCAAAATTTATAGGGAACTCATAAAACTTAAAAAAAGGAAGATAAACATTCCACTCAAAAAATGGGGAAATAAGGACACATATGTAACACCGTAATCAATAAAGAAATTTTTAAAAAAGAAGCCAGTAAAAAAAATAAATAAATAAAATAAAATAAAATTTCATAATTTGCATTAAAAAAAATGGGCTAAGGACCTAAATAGACACTTTTCAAAAGAGAACATACAGAAGGCCGAGAGACATATGAAAACATGCTCAAAGTCACTAATCATCTGAGAGATGCAAATCCAAAGGACAATGAGCTACCATTGCACACCTGTCAGAATGTCTATCATCAGCAAATAAACAAATGGCAAGTGCTGGCGAGGATGACAAGTGCTGGTGGGAATGCAGACTGGTGCAGTCTCTGTGGAATATAGTATGGAGTTTCCTCAAAAAATGTAACTCCCATGAAACCCAGCATTCCAACTTCTACAAATATATCCCAAGAAATCTGAAACACCAATCAGGAAAGCTATATGCACCCCTACTTTCATAGCAGCACAGTTTACAATAGCTAAGAATTGGAAACAGCCTAAGTGCCTATCAGCAGATGAGTGAATTAAAATCAGTGGTACATTTACACAATGGAATACTATGTTGCTGTATAAAAGAAGGAATTCTTACCGTTTGAAACAGCATGGATGGACCTGGAGAGCATTATGCTAAGTGAAATAAGCCAGTTGGAGAAAGATAAATATCACATGATCTCACTCATTTGTGGACTATAATGAACAACATAAAGTGATAAACATAAATAAAGCCAGAGTCATAGAAGCACCGAACAGACTGTCCAACCTTTGAGGGAAAGCAGGGTGAAGGACTAAGAGATCAACTGAAGGATTTGTATGCATGAGTATGAGCATAACCAGTGGACACAGATAGTATGGGGTGAGGGCATGTGCTGGGGTGGTGGGAGTGGCTGGGGAGAGGTCAATGAGGGAAAAGGGAGACTTATGTAATATACTGTATATAGCCTATATAATAAAGAGGTAATATGCAAATTGAACATCACTCCAACACACAAGATGGCCGCCCCCATGTGGCAAAGATGGCTGCCCCCATGTGGTTAAAGATGGCCACCCCCATGTAGACACAAGATGGCCAGCAGGGGAGGGCAGTTGGGGGGGACCAAGTCTTCAGGGGAGGGCAGTTGAGGGTGACCAGGCCAGCAGGGGAAGGCATTTAGGGGCGATCAGGCTGGCAGGGGAGGGCAATTGGAGGTGACCAGGCCTGCAGGGGAGGGCACTTAGGGGCGACCAGGCTGGCAAGGGAGGGCCGTTAGGGGTGACCAGGTCAGCAGGGTATGGCAGTTAGGGGCAATTGGGAGTAGTTAGGCATTGATCAGGCTGGCATGGGAGTGGTTAGGGAGTGATAAGGCTGGCAGGCAGAAGCAGTTAGGGGCAATCAGGCAGGCAGGCAAGCGATTGGTTGGGAGCCAGCAGTCCTGCATTGTGAGAGGGCAGTCAAACATCCCTCGAGGGGTCCCAGATTGGAGAGGGTGCAGGCTGGGCTGAGGGACTCACCCTCCACCTGTGCATGAATTTCATGCACAAGACCCCTCTAATATATATATTTTCAGGGTGTTTTTTTAATTGGAAAAAATGGCAGAAACAATAATTATTTATGTGTCGAGTTACTCAAAACCTTCATTTAAAATTAATAAACTTATTGTCTTGTAAAGGAATACTTGTCCATTGTCAGCATTTTGGAAAATATAGATAGCAGAAAGAGGATCATTGAAATAACCCATTATCCCACTAACTACTTTTGCACCAACATATAGAGTAACTACTGTGATCTTTCCAAATTGTTGATCTGCTCATAGTCCTATAATAGATCCCTGCTACCCCTAAAATAAAGTCTAAATTACTTTCCATGCCTACACAGCCCAAAATGACCTGCTCTCAGGCTCTCTCTCTTTCTTTCTAATACCCTACTTCTCTCCTCCTAGCTCATTCTGCTCCAGCACAGCATTGAGTTGGGATTTCCCAAACAGGCCAAGCACATTCCTACCACTGGGAATTTCTAGCTACCCCTTGATTGGAATGTTCTTCACTCAGCTTTGTTGTGCACTTTGCTCAGTTCTCTGCTCAAACATCACCTCCTCAAAGTGGACCTCCCTGACAATCCCATCCACAACAGC
Source organism: Eptesicus fuscus (assembly GCF_027574615.1). Taxonomy (NCBI): domain Eukaryota; kingdom Metazoa; phylum Chordata; class Mammalia; order Chiroptera; family Vespertilionidae; genus Eptesicus; species Eptesicus fuscus. The sequence continues at coordinate 5,148,280 of NC_072474.1, read as the reverse complement.
AACCCTCCTATAGCCCCCTCATTTACCCTGCCATTCTGAACCTCTATAATACTTATTATGACCTAACTAGAAGCCCGGTGCACAAAATTCGTGCACGGCGGGGGGTTGTCCCTCAGCCCAGCCTGTACCCTCTACAATCTGGGACTCCTGGAGGGATGTCTGACTGCCCGTTTAGGCCCGATCCTGGTGGGATCAGGCCAAAACGGGCAGTCGAACATCCCTCTCACAATCCAGGACTGCTGGCTCCCAACTGCTTGCCTGCCTGCCTTCCTGATTGCCCCTAACTGCTTCTGCCTGCCAGCTTGATCACCCCCTCACCACTCCGCTGTCAGCCTGGTTGATGCTTAACTGCGCCCCTGCCAGCCTGTTTGCCCCCAACTTCCCTCCTCTGCCAGCCTGGTCACCCATAACTGCCCTCTCCTGCAGGGTTGATCACCTCCAACTGCCCTCCCTTGCAAGCCTGGTCCCTCTCAACTTCCCTCCCTTGCAGGCCTGGTCCCTCACAACTGCCCTCCCTTGCAGGCTGGGTGCCTCCCAACTGCCCTCTCCTGCTGGCCATCTTGTAGTGGCCATCTTGTGTCCACATGGGGGCAGGATCTTTGACCACATGGGGGCAGACATATTGTGTATTGGAGTGATGGTCAATCTGCATATTACTCTTTTATTAGATAGGATAGAGGCCTGGTGCACGGGTGGGGGCCAGCTGGTTTGCCCTGACGGGTGTCCCGGATCAGGGTGGGGTTCCCTTGGGATGTGGGGCGGCCTGAGCGAGGGGCCTGTGGTGGTTTGCAGGCCGGCCACGCCCCCTGGCAACTCATGTGGAGGCCCTGGTATCTAGAATTTATTTTCCTTCTACAATTGAAACTTTGTAGCCTGGAGCGGAGCCAAGCCTGGGGCTCCCTCCAGGGCAGCAGCCATTTCTGTGGCAGTTAATTCACCTTCTATAATTGAAACTTTGTAGCCTTAAGCGGGTGAGCCCGGCCAGGGTGTGCAGAAAGCTTTGCTTCCCCTGTTGCCGCCGGCAACCCTGGCCTGCTCTCTCAAGCTCCATTCTGCCGACATTTGTTTGAATTTGTTTCCCTTCTATAATTGAAACTTTGTAGCTTGAGTGGAGGCTTAGGCCTGCAACGGCTATCGGAAAGCTTGCCTTGCTCTGTTACCTGGGAAACCTTGCTCTCTGTGGCTGTAGCCATCTTGGATGGGGTTAATTTGCATACTCACCCTGATTGGCTGATGGGCGTGGCTTGGCTGATGGGCGTGGCTTGGCTGGTGGGCGTGGCTTATGTAGCAGAGTGATGGTTAATTTGCATATTACCATTTTATTAGAGAGGATTATTGACTGCATTTTCATTTGTTATGTCCAAGTCATATAAACATATTTAACCATCCTAACGATCAGATGAGAAAGGTATTTCTTTTTCCCATTTTATGTATGAGGAAATTGAGGCACATTGATTGTTGAATAACTTGCCCAAGATATCACACACAGACACATACACACACATCCTATATAATAATCCTATATAATAAAGAGGTAATATGCAAATTGACCGTCATGCCCTCACACAAGATGGCCACCACAAGATGGATGGCAGGGGAGGGCAGTTTTGGGCAATCAGGCCAGCAGGGGCGGGCAGTTAGAAGCAACCAGGCCAGCAGGGGAGCACAGTAGGAGGCGACCGGGCCTGCAGGGAAGGGAGGGTAGTTGGGGGGGAGGACAGTTAGGGGCCACCAGGCCGGCAGGGGAGGGCAGTTAGGGGTGACCAGGCAGGCAGGGGAAGTCAGTTGGGTGCAACTGGGCCTGCAGTTGAGGCAGGCCAGTTGGGGTTCCAGGCCTGTAGGGGAGGGCAGTTAGGGGCAAACAGACCAACAGGGGAGGGCAGTTGGGGGTGACTGGGCCGGCAGGGGAGGGCTGTTGGGGACGATCGGATGGCAGGGGAGGGCAGTTGGGGACAATCGGGCTGGCAGGGGAGCAGTTAGGCATCAATCAGGCTGGCAGGGGAGTGGTTAGGGGGTGATCAGGCTTGCAGGCAGAAGCGGTTAGGGGCAATCAGGCAGGCAGGCAAGCAGTTGGGAGCGAGCAGTTCTGGATTGTGAGAGGAATCTCCAACTGCCGGTTTAGGCCCGATCCCAGTGAGTGGGATCGGGCCTAAACCGGCAGTCGGACATTCCCCGAGGGGTCCCAGATTGGAGAGGGTGCAGGCTGGGCTGAGGAACCCCCCCAGTGCAAAAATTTTGTGCACCAGGCCTCTAGAAAAAACATATATGTACACACAGTCAAACCTAACATACTGTTTTGGGTACACTTTTCACATCCTATCTAATAAAGAGAGAATATGCTAATTGACCATCACACCCTCACAAAGATGACAGCGCCCACAGCCAATAAGGAGGGAATATGCTAATTGAATGCCACACCCTCAAATATGGCGGCACCCACAGCCACAAGATGGCAGCGCTCAGTCCACTCAGCCCCTAGCCATCCAGGGCCAGCCCAAGGTGCAAGCAAACCATGGATGTCAGCTGCACGGCCAAAGCTCATTGCACAGGCAAGCCTCATATGTTGGCTGCCCAGCCAATGCCCAAGGCACAAGCAAGCCTCGGATGGTGGCTGCACTGCCACTCAAGGCTGGCCGAAGGCACAGGCAAGCCTTGGATGGCAGCTGCCCAGCTGCTCAGGGCCACCCAAGGCTCAGGTAACCAGGGCAGGCCAAGGCTTGCACTGCTGGCAGTGGCAGCAGCAGAGGTGTGATGGGGCGTCGCCTTCCCCTGATCACCAGGTTGCCTCCCACCCCTGAGAGTTCCCAGACTGTGAGAGGGGGCAGGCTGGGCTGAGGGGCCGCCCCCTCCAGTGCATGAGTTTTCATGCACCAGGCCTCTAGTAATTAAATATCCTTTGACAACATCATTTTATGCCTGCACCATATATCACTCTATGAATTATCCAGAGGGATTTTTAAACTGTTCTCATAGGATGGACATTTACATATGTTTTTCTTTTGCCACTATTATATTAATGTTCATTTTATTTATTTATTTTTCAAACTAAATTTACTGGGGCGACATTTATTAAAGTTTCAAATGTAGAATTCTATAATGCACCATCGGTTTGTTTACCACTCAAAGTCACATCTCCTTCTGTCAATATATACTAGTATTTGACTCCTTTACCCTTTACTGCCTCTCGGCAAGCCCCTTTCCCTCTAGTAACCACCATAATGCTGTCTGTATCTATAAATTCTCAGGGATTTTTTTAAAAAATTATATTACCAAATTGTTCTCCAGAAAATTAACTTAATATTTATTACTTTATATCTTTACAAACCTAGTTATATGTTTTAAATTTTAGTCATTTTGATAAAATTTATTAATTGAATTTTAAATTTATCTTTATTGTTGAAAGTATTATAGATGTCCCCCTTCCCCCCTTAACCCCTTCTACCAGCTCCCTCCTCCAGGCTTTCACCACACTATTGTCTGTATCCATGGGTAATGCACATCCTAATATATAAAAAGCCATGGTTCATAACGTCCAAAATGACCAAAGGCTCAACTGACCGGAAATCAGTCCTGCAGTCAGTGCTGGGTTGCCGTGGAGACCCAGCATTGACTGCCGCAGGTTGAGGGTGCAGCAACCCAGCACTGACTGCCGAGGGGACAGTGGATCAGCCCCGGAGAGAGGCCCAAAGTGAGAGGGAGGGTCTGATCAGCAGCCTCAGTGGCAGCTGTTGATCAGCTGTTGTCTCTCTCTTTCTCTCTGGGCTTTGCCAGAAGCCACACCTCTGTTTCTCTCTGGGCCTCTGTGGGGGCTGCTGATCAGCCCCGCCTCTCTGATCAGGCCCAGAGCTAGGCTCAGAGATGCTGACTGGCATAGAAACTGACCAATCAGAACCAAATCTGGTTGAACTGTGAGGAGTCAATGGCTGCCTAGGAGACGGAGCTTTTGACACTGACTGGCATAGAAACCGACCAATCAGAAACAAATTGGCTGGCAGGAGAGGGCAGTTCTGGGCGAGATCAGACCTTCAGGGGCAGGAAGTTGGGAGCGAGATCAGGTTGTCAGGGGAGGGCCATTGGGGTTGAGATCAGGCTGGCAGGGGAGGGCAGTTGGGGGCAACCAGGCCTGCAGGAGAGGGCAGTTGGGGGCGAGATCAGGCCAGCAGGGGAGAGCAGTTGGGGGCAACCAGGCTGGCAGGGGAGGGTAGTTGGGGGCAAGATCAGGCCAGCAAGGGAAAGGCAGTTTGGGGTGATCATTCAGGCAGAGACAGTTGGGGGCAAGATCAGGCTGGCAGGGGAGAGCAGTTGGGGGTGATCAGGCAGGCAGGCAGAGGGGTTAGGGGCAATCAGGCAGGTTGGCAGAGGCAGTTAGGGGCAATCAGGCAGGCACGCAGGTAAGTGGTTAGGAGCCAGCGGTCCCAGATTGTGAGAGAGATGTCCAACCCCTGGGGGTCGGACAACCCCCAAGCGGTCCTCAATTGGAGAGGGTGCAGGCTGGGCTGAAGGAACTCCCACTCTGTGCAGGAATTTCATGCATCAGGCCACTAGTCCTATCTAATAAAAGAGAAGCATGCAAATTGACCTTACCTCTGCTACGCCCACCAGCCAATCAGAGCAAGTATGCAAATTAACCCAACAAAGATGGCAGTGGCCACGGAGCTGGAGTGAGCAGGAGGCTTGGGTTGCCCTCAGTGATGGAGGAAGCCAAGCTTCCCACCAGCCCTGGCCAGCACTGGCCTCCGCTCAAGGCTACAAAGTTTCAATTATAGAAGATAAATAAGTCCCAGATACCTGCTTCCAGCAGGCCCTGTTCTCCACTCAAGGAGGCACTGAAAAAAAAGAAAAAGGAAAAAAAGGAAGGGCTGGGAGCTTGGGTCGCTGGGGGGCGTGGCCAGCCTCTAAACAGCCATCAGCCCCTCACCCAGGCTGGCCAGGCACCCCAGCGGGGACCCCCACCCTGAAGGGGGTGTGGCCAGCTTGAAAACAGCGCTCAGCCTCTCACTCAGGCTGGCCACGCACCCCCAGCGGGGACTCTCACCCCATGGGGGCCTGGCCGGCCTGCAAATCACCCCAGGCCCCTTGCCCAGGCCACCTCACACCCCAAAGGAACCCCCACCCTGATCCGGGACACCCTTCAGGGCAAACCAGCTGGCCCCCACCTGTGCACAAGGCCTCTGTCTATACCAATAAAAGGGTAATATATTAATTAGAATGGGAGATTTTCCAGGAGACCTTCCGGATGTTCTTCTGGACAAAGCCATTGTGGCGGGGCCAAGGTAGAGGTGGTTAGAGGCCAAGAGGGGAGGGCAGTTGTGGGTGATCAGGCCAGGAAGGGATGGCAGTTGTGGGTGATCAGGCTGGTGGGGGGCGGAGCCATTGGGGGTAAGCAGACCAGCAGGGGGGCCAGTTGGGGGCGAGCAGGCCAACAGTGGGGGTCAGTTGGAGGTGATCAGGACAGCCGGGGGGGGGGTTAGTTTGTATTGAGCATGCCAGCAGGGGTGCAGTTGGGGGTGAGCAGGCTGGCAGGGGAGGCAATTGGGGGTGAGCACACTGGCACGGGGGGCAGTTGGGGGTGAGCAGGCTGGCAGGGGAGGCAATTGGGGGTGAGCACACTGGCACGGGGGGCAGTTGGGGATGAGCAGGCTGGCAGGCAGAGTGGTTAGGGGAAATCAGGCAGGCAGGCAGGCAGGCAGGCAGGTGAGCGGTTTGGAGCCAGCAGTCCCAGATTGCGAGAGGGATGTCCGACTGCCGGTTTAGGCCCGATCTCTGTAAACTGGCAGTAGGACATCCTTCGAGGGGTCCCATATTGGGGAGGGTGCAGGCTGGGCTGAGGAACACCCCCCCCCCCATGCACGAATTTTGTGCACCGGGCCACTAGTATGCATATAAATTCTTTGGTTGATCTCTACCTACCTCCTGTTCCCCCTTCCCTCTGAGATTCACCAATCTGTGCCATGCTTCCATGCCTCTGGACCCACTTTTTTTGTTGATTTTGTTCATTAGATTCCACATATAAGTGAGATCATGTGATACTTGTCTTTCTCTACTGGTTTATTTTGCTTAGCATAATATTCTCCAGGTCCCTCTATGCTGTCTCAAAGGGTAAGAGATACTTCTTTTTACAGTTGCATAGTATTCCATTGTGTAAATGTACCACAGATTTTTTTATCCACTTATCTATTGATGGGCACTGGGGCTGTTTCCAGATCTTAGCTACTGTAAATAGCATTGTTGCAAATATAAGGTACATATATTCTTTCTGATTGGTGTTTCTGGATTCTTAGGATATATTCCTAGAAGTGGGATCACTGGGTCAAATGGCAGTTTCATTTTTAAGTTTTTTAGGAAACTCAATACTGTTCTCCACAGTGGCTGCACCGGTCTGTATTCCCACCATCTGTGTACTCAGGTTTGGTCTGACTCTCCTCTGCTGGCCTCTCTTAGGCCCTACAATCTCACTCTCTACTCTGGCCACCGTGTTCTTCTCTCAAGTTCACTTCTTTTGAACATTAGCACCTTTATTCAAGCGCTTTCTTCTGCCTCTAATCCTTGCCCTGGCCTTACTGTAGTTGATGGCTTCTCACTCATCTTCAAAGAAGCCTTTTCTAATCTTATCTCCAAAGACTTGGCCAGGCTATCACTATCTTTTTCATGGCATTGACACTTCTAGTATTCACCCCAATTGTAATGATTATTTAATGTTTGATTTCTAGTGGGGTTAAATATTTTTAAAAATGTATTTATTCAGGTTTTAACTTCCCCTTTTTATTGAGTAAAATTTAAAACTTTTTTATTAGATAATTCTAATATTCATGTATTAAGAATAATAACATATTTTAAAATATTTTTCTAGTTTATAATTTCCTTGAAATATTTATGTTGACTTATGACAAAACAAAAATTTAGTTATATAATCTGTGTATAATAATATGTGTGTGTATCTTTTATTCTGTGGTTGCCAACTAGTTTTATAGATTATTAAACAAATGCCCTAATGTATACCATATTCAAGCTAATTCCAAGTCCTTAATTTTATTTACATACTTTTTATTCTAGAACTGAAACCAGGTTTGTAAGCTCTGTATTTTGACAAATTTTTATCTGTGATACTAAACTAATCATTGGGCACACCCGGTATTTCTCCTAAAATTGAAAAAAAAATAGCCTAAAGGAAGCAAATAAAAGGGGCTAAAATTTTGATCTGCATTTCACCTACCTATTAAACCAGCCCCTTGTCTGTCTGGGATTACCAAAGGAAAACAAAGACATAGGTAAAGGGAAAAAGATGCCAGAGTCATTTTGTGGTTTTACATTTCACCTTCACCTATCTGGCCACTGAGTAATTTATCACAAAACTGCACCAAGTCAAAAAAGACTTTTTTTTTTTTTTGCATTGGGATGAGGAGTTAAGTACTTGGGCCAGGATCTCTATGCTAAGTGCTTTTTACACACACAACACATATATTATATATATATATATCATTTGTGTAAATATTACAAATATATTATGTGTGGATGTATTACAAATACATTAATAGATCAAATTGTAAGTTATCTTGAGCTTCCTTGTGGTCTTTCTTCTGCACTATGTATCTTTACTTTCTTTTTGTTTGTATCTTAGAAAAATGCCTCTTAGATTTTTAAGCAGAATGTGACTCTTCAGTCATAAAATAAAAATATATATTAAAAAGTAAAAATAATTTATGAGCAAATATCCAATCAAAATATTTTAATACTGAACTTTGAACAAGTGTAAGAGATGCAGAACTTTTTGCATCCACAGTAATATCAAGAAGTCAACAAAGCATCCATCAATGGAACATTGACTGTCATAGGTCGCTAAAATTACAGCATGGAGAAAGACACAGAATCAGATGACTGAAGCAGAGGACACCTAGACCAGATCAAGGACAGAATCTTTTGAGAGCTTTCCTGAAAAAGAGAAGAGCGATAGAGCTAAACTGGACCCATAACTATAGAAAATGTGCAGTTATACTGCACTGTGGATTAGCACTTTAAAAATAACTTTTTGGTAAAATACAGGCAGTATGTTCCAAAGAGTAACTCTTTTCAATAAATAATTTTTATTGCCCTATGTTAAAAGAACCCCTTTATGTGCTGAAACTACTAAACCCAATAGGCACTATAATAAATCATGTTAATTACAGGTTGGCTAGTAGAGCTGGCCAACCTGTAATTAAGAGCTCTTTTAGAATATCACTATTATCCTAGCCCAAGCGACCATCCCCTCTGACCTAGAACACACCAATAGCTTCCTTCCTACTAGGCTTCTTTGAGTCCACACTTAGTGCCCCTGTATTTTCCTTTCCACTCAGCAGCCAAAGTTTAAGTATGGCTTCCTTCTATCAAAAATTATGATGCTACTCTTTATACTAATGCCTTTGTAATGAATGATTCAGGCACCTTCAAGAGAAAGAATTTATTATTTTCATAGAAAAGTGTAGAAACAAACACTATCCCTCTTCGTGTCTCTTCATGAACCCAGGACACAAAGTCTAGGTACACAAAATCTATTCTCCGCTTCTGGGAGCAAAGCATTTTTTTTTTTTCTTGTGTTTCAGGAAGAGATTAGTGTAATAACTATTACACTAACTAATATTAACCCTTTGTACTCGGATGTTGAGTGTGACTCGACACAGTTAGCAGTAGAATAAAGGAATTGAAAAAAGCAAGCAAGTGCAAAGGGTTAATCATGTGATTTCAGGTTATAATGATGAAACTTGATCTTTCTGATTTTACTGGCCAGGACTAGATTTCATTGATCATTTCTACTTCTTTTCCCAATTTTGGAGTAGTTCTGTCCACAATTCTTTACTCCTCCATTCTGAAATTACATGATAGCTGAACTTACTCACCCCATATTTCTGATAAGTGATTAATATCTGAAATATATAAAGAACTCATATAACTCAACAATAACAAAACCTCAATTAAAACAGGGCAGATGTTCTGACGACATTTTTCTAAGGAATACATACAGATGGACAAAAGGCATATGAAAAGATGTTCAACATCACTAATCATCAGGCAAAATGCAAATCAAATCTACAAATAGATAACACTTCATATCTATTAGAATGGCTATTATAAAAAAATAAGAAATAACAAATGTTGGTAAGGATCTGGAGAAAGATAACCATACCCTCTTGGTTGGATTATAAATTGGTGTACCCTATGTGAAAAACAGTATGGAGGTTACTTAAAAATTTTTAAGAAAAAAACTACTATATGATCTAGCAACTCCTCTACAGGGTATTTATTTGAAGTAATACAAAATCTAATTTAAAAAGATAAATGTGCCGAAACCGGTTTGGCTCAGTGGATAGAGCGTCAGCCTGCGGACTCAAGGATCCTGGGTTCGATTCTGGTCAAGGGCATGTACCTTGGTTGCGGGCACATCCCCAGTAGGGGGTGTGCAAGAGGCAGCTGATCAATGTTTCTCTCTCATCGATGTTTCTAGCTCTCTATCCCTCTCTCTTCCTCTCTGTAAAAAATCAATAAAATATATATATATATATATATATATGATAAATGTACCCCTATGTATATTGCAACATCCTAATATATAAAAACCCAGGGTCTGTAATGACTGAAGGCTCAAACGAACACCAGAAGTCAGTCTTGCAGTCAGTGCTGGGTTGCCGTGGCGACCCAGTGCTGACTGCCACCACTGCGAGCATGGTGACCCAGCACTGACTGCCGAGGGGGCTGTGGATCAGGCCCAGAGAGAGGTCCAGGGAGAGAGGCAGGATCTGATCCGCAGCTTCTGTGGCAGCTGTTGATCAGCCCTTGCCTCTCTCTTTCTGGGCCTCTGTGGGGGCTGCTGATCAGCCCCGCCTTTCTGATCAGGCCCTGAGATAAGCCTGGAGATGCTGACTGGCATAGAAACTAACCGATCAGAACCAAATCTGGGTGAACTGTGAGGAGCCAATCAGGCAGGCAGGCAGGTGAGCAGTTAGGAGCCAGTGGTCCCAGATTGCGAGAGGGATGTCCAACTGCCAAATTAGGCCTGATCAGGGCCTAAACCGGCAGTCAGACATCCCCTAATGGGTCCCCGATTGGAGAGGGTGCAGGCTGGGGTGAGGGAACCCCCGCCCCCGTGCATGAATTTAGGGCACCGGCCCACTAGTTACTTATAATAGCCAACATACAGAAACAAGCTAAATGTCCACTGACAGATGAATGGATATTATATATATATATATATACTAGGGGCCCGGTGCATAAAATTCGTGCCTGAGGAAGGTGTCCCTCAGCCCAGCCTGCACGCTCTCCAATCAGGGACCCCTCAAGGGATGTCCAACTGGGCAGTCAGACATCCCTCTCATAATCCAGGACTGCTGGCTCCCAACTACTCGCCTGCCTGCCTGACTGATTGCCCCTAATTGCTTCTGCCTGTCAGCCTGATCACCCCTAACCACTCCCCTGCCAGCCTGATTGATGCCTAACTGATCCCCTATCGGCCCAATTGCCTCCAACTGCCCTCCCCTGCCAGCCTGATCACCCCAAACTGCCATCCCCTGCTGGACCAGTAACCCCTAACTGCCCTGCCTTGCCAGCCTGATCCCCCGCAACTGCCCTCCCCTGCAGGCCTGGGGCCCTCCAACTGCCCTCCCCTGCAGGCCTGGGGCCCCCAACTGCCCTCCCCTACAGGCCTGGTTGCTCCCAACTACCCTTCCCTGAAGGCCTGGTTGCCCCTAACTGCTCTCCCTGCCAGACTGGTTCCCTCCAACTGCCCTCCCCTGCAGGTTTGGTCCCCACCAACTGCCCTCCCCTGCAGGCCTGGTCACTCCCAACTGCCCTTCCCTGAAGGCCTGGTTGCCCCTAACTGTCCTCCCCTGCTGACCTGGTCCTCCCCAACTGCCCTCCCCCTGCTGGTCTGATCACCCACAACTTCCCTCCCCTGCTGGCCATATTGTGGCAGCCATCTTGTGTCCACATGGGGGTGGCCATCTTTGACCACATGGGCCCGGCCATCTTGTGTGTTGGAGTGATGGTCAATTTACATATTACCCCTTTATTATATAGAACTAGAGGCCCGGTGCACAAAATTTGTGCATGAGGGGAGTGGGTCCCCTCAGCCCAGCCTGGACCCTCTCCAATCTGGGACCCCTCAGAGGATGTCCGACTGCCAGTTTTGGCCTGATCCCAGGGGTTGGGCAAAACCAGCAGTTGGACATCCCTCTCACAATACGGGACCACTGGCTCCTAACTGCTCAACTGCCTGCCTGCCTGATTGCCCCTAACAGCCCCCCCTTGCCAGCCTGATCACCCCTCATTGCCCCCCTCTACCAGCCTGGTCACCCCAAACTGCCCCCCCTGCTGGCCTAGTTGCCCTTCACTGCACCCCCTGCCAGACTGGTCGCCCCTCACTGTCCCCCCTGCTGGCCTGGTCACCCCACGCAGCATGCTGGTCAGTCATTTGGTTGTCTCTCGCTAACCCCCCTGCCGGACTGGTCGCCCCATGCAACCTGCTGGTCAGTCGTTTGGTCATCCCTCGCTAACCCCCCTGCCAGCCTGGTTGCTCCCATGCAACCTGCTCTTCGGTTGTTACTGTGAGGGCGTTGTGACCAATTTGCATATTACCCTTTTATTAGTATCGATGTACAATAGAATAGTACTCAGCCATAAAAAAGATGAGATACTGCTATTTGCGACAACATGGATGGATCTTGAAGGTATTACACTAAGTTAAATAAGTCAGATTAAAAAGGACAAAAGCCATATCATTTAACTCATATTGTAATCTTTTAAAAAATAAACAAACAAGAAAACACAAACTCATGTAGAACAGATTGGTGGTTACAAGAGTGGGAGGGTGGTGGGAAGAGGCCAAAATAGGTTAAGAGGGTTAAATATATGGTGACAAATGGAAACTAGACTTTTGGTGGTGAGCACACTATAGTATATACAGATATTGAATTATAATGTTGTAGACCTGAAACTTATATAATGTTATTACCAATGATGTTATTGTTGTTGATTTAAATATATTTATATGGATTTCAGAGAGGAATGGAGAGGCAGAGAGAGATAGAAAAATAAATAATGAAAGAGAATCAGTGATTGGCTGCCTCCTGCACACCTACACTGGGGATCCAGTTCACAACCTGGGCATGTCCCCTGACTGGTAATCGAACCGTGAACTCCTGGTTCCTAGGTCGATGCTCAACCAGTGAGCCATGCCGGCCAGGCAACCAATGTTACTTCAATAATAAATGTTTTAGAGTCTAAATAATGTCTAAAATTTCATTTCAAATCTCAATATTTATTGACAGCATGTAAAAATATTCCTTAAATTGTGACTTTATTAAGGTTTGAGAATGCTCAATGATTTTTTAAAACAATATTTAAAATAACTTACATTCATATAACATTTCATTTTTCCCTTCAGACTTACATGTGCTTGTTTTATTTTTTACTACCCATTAAGGGCAAGTCACCAACTTCAAAGATCTTAATATTCACAATTAATCACATATTTTCCAGAATTCCAGTTTCAAGTTGCCTGAATGTTCCAGATAGATAAACTGTTTTCTTTATGCACAAGTTATGAGAACTACATTATTTTTAAGTCAAATTAAATGTTATTAGGATTATTTATTGGCATATACCTAAAATTTACTTTAATTTTTCTTTTTCTTTGAATTTCTGGGATGTATTGTACATGGCTAGAGACCAAAGCTGTTGTGATTACTCTTCTTCCCAAGTTGGAACCTATTTTATAACACAGAGCCAATTTAAATGAAATTTAAAACTTCATGCCCAAGGGAAGTGTTTGCTATTAGTTAGCAATGTATACAATTAAACTTAAAACACAGTCACAGTGCTTAATCAGAAAATCTAAGAGTCATTTCTGTCCTGTGGGGTAATAAATGAAGGCAAAGCAATTGAACATGTTTTCGGATGTGCTGAGTGATATATGGGCTCTCTTGAGTCACCAAATTAATAAGGCCACATGCTGAATCAACACTGCACAGTCATATTGGGAAATAGGTGATTAATTTAATAGATGTTACATTTGCGGGGGTTGGGGTAAAATGCACTTGATCCACCACCTCAGTAATTAAAGGAATGTCTTTAAATGCCTATTATCAAAGACCTCTCTATAAAAGAGAATGCATTTTTTATTCTCATTCACAGTAAGTGGATTTAGTAATACTATCAACCACAATGGTTGAAGCTGGCCACCAGTTAATGTACTTTTTTCTAGAATTTTCAGGGCTGATTGGAAAACAAAAAACAAAAAACACATTCAGAGAAAACCAGATGATAAATTTGTTGTTACTGTAGGCTTTTCTCCTTCATGGATAAACCTAGAAACATTGTTTCTCTTGCACACAATCTAAGTGCAAAGGACAAAAACAATTTTTAGCCAAAATTTAGCAACCTTCCATTTGAAATGTATATTCCACAACTTCTAGTGTTTGCATATATGTTAGGATGAGGAAGTGATATTTCTGGAATTAAAAGTATGATGCCTCACTGAGCTAGGTGGCTCAGTTGGTTGGAGTGCCATCCCATACACCACAAGGTTGCAAGTTGGATTCCTATTCTCGGGGCACATGTCTGGGTTGCAGGTTTGATCTACAGTCAGGCACAAACAGGAGGCAGCCAATTGATATTGCGCTCTCACATCGATGTTTCTCTCTCTCTCTCTCTCCCTTATGTGTGTGTATACAGTATATATTTTTTCAGAGCTGATTATACATATATATATATATATATATATATATATATATAATTGGGTGTGCATATATATATATATATATACACATATATATACTATATACACACACATATATATATATTTATATATACTGTATACACACACACATATATATACACACATATATACAGTTTTTTCAGGTTAGGGTAAAAAAAGTATGATACTTATTTTCTGATGATAAATCCTGTTTGTTCTAAAATTCCAGTCTCTGGTTTCAATGCAATACTTATCAAAATTCTAATGGTATTTTTCATGGAAATACAAACAATCTAATTAAAAAATGGACAGCCCTGGCTGGTGAGTGTCCTCCTATGCACCAAAAGGTCACCAGTTTGATTCCCAGTCAGGGCACATGCCAGGTTGCAGTCTGATCCCCAGTATGATGTTTCCCTCTTGCATTGATGTTTCTCTTTCTCTCTCTCTCTCTCTCTCTCTCTCTCTCTCTCTCTCTCTCAAAACATATCCTAATATATAAAAACCCTGGGTCATAACAACCAGTAATGACCAGAGGCTGACCAACCGGAAGTCAGTGCTGGCCCCACCCCCAAGCAAGCGGTAAGGAGTAATCAGGCAGGCAGGAAGAGGGGTTAGGGGTGATCAGGTAGGCAGACAGCCTCTCGCAGGGCTGGACCTGCTCCCCAGCAAAGAAAGAGGGAGGCCCAGGCCAGCCAAGCCATTGCATCCCAGCCTGTCACCTGCAGAGGGAGGCCACTGGTGGCAGGGGAGGGGGGGCAACACTGCACAAATGGCAAGCAGTGGCAGTGGCGGGGTGGGGCCAGCTGCCTGCAGCCCAGGGAAGGAAAGCCCAGATAGGCCCTGATCTCAGGCCAGGCCTAGGGACCCTACCCGAGGGGTCCCAGATTGTGAGAGGGTGCAGGCCAGGCTGAAGGACCACTGCCCCCCCCCTCCCGAGAGTACGAATTTTCAGGCACTGGGCTTCTAGTTTAAAAAAAAATGTGCAAAGGATCTAAATAGACACTTCTCCAAAGAGGACATACAGATGGTCAAGAGACATATGAAAAAGTACTCAAAGTCAGAGAGATGCAAATTCAAACATCAATGAGGTATCACCTCACACCATCAACAAATTAATATAAGACAAGTGCTGGTGAGGATGTGAAGAAAAAGGAACCCTAGTACACTGCTGGTGGGAATGCAAACTGGTACAGCCATTATGGGAAACAGTATGGAGTTTCCTCAAAAAATTAAAAATGGAACTGCCATTTGATCCACTGATCCCACTTCTAGGAATATATCCTAAGAATCTCAAAACACCAATCAGAAAGAATATATGTACCCCTATGTTTGCAACAGTGCTATTTACTAGTACAATAGCTAATATCTGGAAACAGCCCAACTGGTACTAGGTGAGTAGTGATACTAGGTGAGTGGATAAAAAAAAACCTGTGGTACATCTACACAATGTGGTTGCATATATTTAAAAAAAAAAAAAAGGGTCTCTTAACCTTTGAGACAACATAGAGGGACCTGGAGAGTATTATACTAAGCAAAATAAGCCGGTAAGAGAAAGATAAGTATCACATGATCTCATGTAATGTGGAATTTAATTTAAAAAAATTCAACAAACAAAATGGGTCCAGAGGCATTGAAGCATGGCACAGACTGATGGATCTCAAAGGGGAATGGGGAGAGAGGAAGGCAGAGATTAACCCAATGAACATATATGCATATATCCATAGCCCATGGACACACACAATAGTATGGTGAAGGCCTGGGATGGGGTGGGAACTGGGTGGAGGGGGCAATGGGGAAATATCAGGGACATTTGTGATACTCTGAAAAATAAAGGTAAATAAATTTAAAAAAAATAGAACAAACACAATTCAAAGGCATTCTTTAAAATGAAAAACAAAGCTGAAGGCATCATGCTTCCTGATATCAAACTATTATAAAGCTATAGAAACTCAAACAGTATAGTACTGTATAAAAACTGACATATTGACTAAAAGAAGAGAAGGGAGAGCCCTGGAATAAACCCACATATATAAAAGCCAATTAATTTATGATTAAGCAGCTGAGAATATACAATGGGGAAAAGACTGTCTCTTAAATAAATGGTGTTGGGAAAACTGGACAGCAACATGCAGAAAAATGAAACTGTACCACTGTCTTGTACCACACACAAAAATCAACAGAATGGATTACAGACTTGAACTAAGACCTGAAATCATAAAACTCCTAGAAAAATACTTAGGCATTAATTTCCTTGACTTTAGTTTGTGATTATATTTTTATTTTGACTCTAAAAACAAAGGCAACAAAAGCAAAGTAAAAATAAAGTGGGATAAAATCAAACTTAAAAGTTTCTTCACAGCAAGGGAAACCATCAGCAAATTAAAATTAAACCTACAGAGAAAGTATTTTTAAATTGTATATCTGATAAAGGGTAAATTTCCAATACATATGAATAATTCAAATCAATAAAAAAAATACAAAGATGCCAATTTTTTTTAAATGGGAAGAGAATCTGAACAAATATGTTTCCAAACAAGATCTACAATGACCAACAGGTACAAGAAAAGGTGCTCAACATCACTCGTCATCAGAGAATTGCAAATCAAAACCATAAGGAGATGTCACCTCACACATGTTAGATAGGTATAATCCAAAAGTACAACCGATAACAAATGCTGGTGGGATGTGGAGAAAAGGCAACCCTTGCACAGTTGGAAAGGATGTAATTGGTACATTTCCTGTGGAAAACAGTATGAATATTTCTCAAAAAAATGAAATAGAACTATCATATCCATCAATTTCACTTATGGGTATTTATCCAAAGAACCCAAAAAACCCTAATTTAAAATGATATGTGCACCCCCATGTTTGTTGCATTATTTTCAGCCAAAACGTAAAAGAAACCGAAGTATACATTGATAAATAAATGAAAAAAAAAGAGTGTGCTATATATACACAATGAAATATTATTCAGCCATCAATAAGAAGGAAATCTTGCCATATGAGGCAACATGGATAAAGCTTGAAAGCATTATGCAAAATGAAGTCAGACAGAGAAAGACAAATGTATGAACTCACTAATGCGTGAAATTATGCAGCTGCCAGGGAACATGCAGCTAAAAGCAGATGTGTGAGAACCAAGACAGAGCAATCAAGTTGCCCAGTTTAGAATCTAAAACAAAACAAAGCACCAAGTTCATGGATACAGAGAACAGATTGTGGTTGCCAAAGTTGATCAGGGGTGAAAGGATGAGAGCGGACAACGTGAGTAAATGGGAATGTAATGCACTGCATGGTGACTATCCCATATAATAAAAGGCTAATATGCAAATAGACCGAACGGCAGAACAACCAAACAACTGGATGCTATGATGTGCGCTGACCACCAGGGGGAGTGCGCATAACATGGCAGGTGTTGGCAGCAGGCGGCAGAGCGAAGAACATGGCAGGCATCGGCCACGGCAGGATGGTGGAGCAGGTGAGCAGGGGCACCAGACCAAGGCGGGGCACAGGTTGCTGTCATCAGGGCGAGCCTCTGGTGGTTACTGAAAATTCTTTGCTCCCACGTGCTGTGGTCCTGCCCAGCGCTCGCACCTGCTTCTGGCGCCAGTCCCACTCACACCCGCTGCTGGCTGCAGCCCCAATTGCTCCGCTCCATCAGCGAATGTGAGTGGGGCTGGCGCTGTAAGTGCATGGAAGCAGTGGCAACAGGAGCGGGGCTGCTGGCTGACAGGGGACCGGGGACCACGGCAGGAGAGGCCCGGCTGAGGTGCAGAGGATGGGCCCAGACCTACCCCTGTGCCCACTGCAGACTCAGCCCACAGTTCCTTTCAAGGTGCACAAATTCATGCACTGGGACCCTAGTAGTTAATAATTCTTTATTATATATTTGAAAGTTGTTCAGAAAATAAATTGTAACTGTGTAGTGATGAATGTTCACTTACTGTGGTGATTATTTCACAACATATACAAATATCAAACTATTATGTTGTATACCTGAAACTAATATATTAATGTTATATCTCAATTAATTAAAAAGCAATGAATAGTCATTATCTGTTCTATATAATTTATTCATTTTTGAATATTACATAAATGTCAAATAAATGTTTCATTCTTATATATAGGATTAACCAAGTTTTCATTTTTCAAATTTTTTTCTGGCAAAATCATTTTTATTAGTTTAAATCCCATAGCCTTTTGCCTTTGAACTGGTATTTTTATCCCAGTTATATGTATGTGATAGTGAACATATTTGATCTTCAGCCTATACACTATGTTTTATTTTAAACTTTTCATTACTCATCTGTGTTATTGTTACCTATTTCTTACAACGCTGTATTTTTTTTTCCTTCTAGTAATTGTGGAGATTTAAAATCTATTCTTAATTTTCAACTGGTTTACCTTCACCGTTTTAAATAATAAAAAGCTCAAAATTATTCTAAGCTATAAAGTTTAGAAAGAATTATATCCACAGTATAAAAGATTATATAGACATTTTAAATTACTCTAACAACTCCTCCCTAGTTTATTACTTTTACTAGAGGGCCGGTGCATGAAATCATGTGTGGGTATGGTCCCTAGGTCTAGCCTGTGATCAGGGCCATCTTCCCCGGCTGCCGGCAGCCATCCCTGCCCCTTGCTGCCACCCAGCCTGGTTCCCCGTTTGCCATCCAGTAATGGGAGACTGAAGGCCGGGGGAGGGACTGAGAGGTCAGCTGTTCCCACCCACTTGCCAGCCCCACCCCTGCCTCTGTATGTGGGGCAACCAGTGGGATGGGGGCCTTGGCCTGGCGCTTCCCGCATCCCCGGCCACCCACCCTGGTTTGCCGTTCGCCATTGGTGGTGATCAGAGCTTGTGGGCCAGGGGGAGGGACCAAGAGGTTGGCCAGTTCTTCCTGCTAACCAGTCCCACCCCCCACTGCCACCCACCCCAGTTCCCTGTTCCCCATCCAGCGATGGGAGCCTGATGGCTGGGGGAGGGACTGAGAGGTCGGCCGTTCCGCCTGCTCGCTAGCCCCACCACTGCCCCTGGTCGCCCTCTGTGTGTGGAACGACCGGCAGGGTGGGGGGCTTGGCCTGGCACCACCTGCATCCCCCACCAGCCACCCAAGGTTTTCGTTCACCATCAGCAATCAGAGCCTGCCAGGCAGGGAAAGGGACTAAGAGGTGGTCAATTCACCTCATAGTCACTGGCTGAGTGGTCATTCTGGTCGTTCTGCCATTATGGTCACTGGGCTTTTATTATATAGGACTAGAGGCCCAGTGCACAAAATTTGTGCAGGGGTTGAGTCCCTCAGCCCAGCCTGCACCCTCTCCAATCTGGGACCCCTCGAGGGCAGTTGGACATCCCTCTCACAATCCAGGACAGTTGGCTCCCAACCACTTGCCAGCATGCCTGCTTGATTGCCCATAACCACTTCTGCCTGCCATCCTGATCACCCCTAACCACTCCCCTCCCAGCCTGATTGACACCTAACTGCTCCCCTGCTGGCCCAATTGCCCCTAACTGCCCTCCCCTGCCAGCCTGGTCACCCCAGCTGCCCTCCCCTGCCAGCCTGGTCACCCCTAACTGCCCTCCCCTGCCAGCCTGGTCACCCATAATTTCCCTCCCTGCCAGACTGGTTGCCCCCAACTGCCCTCCCCTGCAGGCCAGGTCCCCCCCCCAACTGCCCTCTCCTGCAGGCCTGGTTCCCCCCAACTGCCCTCCCCTGCAGGCCTAGTCCCCCTCAGCTACCCTCTCCTTTAGGCCTGGTTTCCCCCAACTGTCCTCACCTGCTGGCCTGATTGCCCCCAACTGCCCTCCCTTGCAGGCCTGGTCCTCCTCAACTCCCCTACCCTGCTGTCCTAATTGCCCCCAACTGCCCTCCCTTGCAGGCCTGATCCTCCCCAACTGCCCTCCCCTGCTGGCCTGATTGCCCACAACTGCCCTCCCTTGCTGTCCATCTTGTGGCGGCCTTCTTGTGTCCACCAGCATCCAATCTCAAGTGAGGATTATTTATCTCTCTGCTTGCAATGTCAACTCCTTCCTAGATGCTTTTGGAGCCTGCTTATCTCACCCAAGTGCTGCCTAGAAGCATGGAGTAGTGAGGACCCCTGAGGCAACCTTCTATCAGTAAGATATAGGAGCTTGTATATAAATGTTCTGCCTCCTGTCCTTCAAGTGGACAATTCTGAGAGGCATTTTATATACTTCTAAGTGGTCCTCATGGAATCTCATGCTCATTTCTCACCACAGCAATATTGATAACACACATGCACATTGGCTTTCTCTCCACCCTTATCTCTCCCTCCCTATTTCCTAAATCCTTTTTCTAGAATCACTGTCTGAATAATTTCTTCACCAAAATCATTGTCTCAGGCTCTGCTCTGAAGAAACTCAAAATAAGATATACACTTACACAGTCTCTCATTAGTTCACTTTCCCCCATTTCTTTTAACCCCAAATAATATCTCCAGACTTTCTGGTAGCATATTCCTGTCTCAAGTTCTAATGGTTTATACTAAAGGATTGTTTTTTTGGCATGTCAGCAGGATCAAATAAGTTCAAATGTTTAAACAAATATGCATCCGATTGAGAATTAAAGTTATATATGAGCTTGTATTTAGCAAAAAAGGAAATTTTGTATTTTTAAAAATCATTTCCATTTATCTAGGCAGATTTTGTTGAGAAGATTTAAGGCAATTGTGCTTCCCTAAAGACAAGAAATTAGTTCATCTATTATTATAGAACTTTCAAACATAAAATGTTATTCTGGTTCTACTTTTCCTTTTATAAAATAAAAGGGTGGGAGTTAACACTAAATTCTCTTTGAAATGTATAATTTTCTGCTTGGTAATAAAGCATAGTTTCATAGCATATCAATTAGAAAATACAAAAAGCTTTCTTGTCTAGAAAGTTTGGAAACATTTTGTAATTAAAGCAGAAGTAGATGGTCTAGATATTAGGTACTCAAAGGAAAAGGGTATTTAACCTTTGTTTCTCATTACTTTGAACTCTACAATCACAAAGAAGGATTTTATGAGTAGCAACAAATACACAAAGGGATAAATTACATTTTAGTAATTAATTTCAAACTCCATTTCCTTTTCAAGTAGAATTATAAAAAATAAATATAGCTAGCTGCAAATTTATCTACAGTTTATTCTCAAATAACATGTGTTTGAACTGCAGGAGTCAGCTTATATGTGCATCTTTGTCAATATACTGTAAATATATTTTCTCTTTCTCACAGTTTTCTTTTCTCTAGTTTACCTTGTTGTAAGAATCCTACATAATAAAAGCCCAGAGACCAAAATGGCGGAATGACCAGAATGACCAGTATGACCAGAATGACCATGGCCCCTTGCCCCAGCCAGCTCCGCCCCACAACGGGGACCCCCACCCCAATCGGGGCCCCCATTAGGGCAGGCCAGCTGGCCCCCACCCATGCACCAGGCCTCTATCCTATACTAATAAAAGGGTAATATGCTAATTAGACCAGGTCAACTGGACATCTTCTGGATGTCCGAATTCCTTCCAAACAAAACCACAGTGGCAGGGGCCAAGGCAGAGGCGGTTAGGGGCAGTCAGGCCAGCAGGCACAGGGGTTAGGGGCAATCAGACAGGCAGGCAGAGGTGGTTAGGGGCGATCAGGCAAGCAGGCAGAGTGGTTAGGGGCAATCAGGCAGGCAGGCAGGTGAGCGGTTAGGAGCCAGCGGTCCTGGATTGCCAAAGGGATGTCCCCTGTGGGATCAGACCTAAACCAGCAGTCGGACATCCCCTGAGTGGTCCCTGATTGGAGAGGGTTCAGGCCAGGCTGAGGGACCCTCCCCCACCATGCACAAATTTTGTGCACCAGGCCTCTAGTCCTATATAATAAAAGACTAATATGCAAATAGACCAACAGCACTGACCACGGGGGGTAGATGCTCAATGCAGGAGCTGCCTCCTAGTGGTCAGTGCACTCCCACAGGGGGAGCGCTGCTCAGGCAGTAGGTGGGCTCACAGCTGGCGAGCACAGCGGTGATGGCGGGAGCCTCTACTGCCTCTGTGGCAGTGCTAAGGATGTCTAACTGCCAGCTTAGGCCCACTCCCCATGGAAAGATGGCCTAAGCCATCAGTTGGACATCCTCTGAGGGCTCCCAGACTGCAAGAGGGTACAGGCCAGGCTGAAGGACCCTCCCCCCACCCCAAGTGCATGAATTTCGTGCACCAGGCCTCTAGTTCATTATATAATATATCTAACATATAAAATATATGTTAATCAACTGTTTATGTTAACAGTAAGTCCTGGTCAGCAGTAGGCTATTAGTTAAGTTTTGGGGGAGTCAAAAGTTATATCTGGATTTTGCCTGTGTGGAGGTCAGCACCTCTAACTGCTGCATTGTTCAAGGATCATCTGCACTTTCTTTTCCTTTAAAAATGTATTTATTATTGATATTTGCATCCTATCTAATAATAGACAAATATGCAAATTGACCATACCTCTGACACACCCACAAGCCATGCCCAAGCCACGCCCACCATCCAATCAGAGCGAGTATGCAAATTAACCCAAACCAAGATGACTACAGCCACAGAGAGCAAGGTTTCCTAGGTAACAGAGGAAGCCAAGCTTTCCGCCTGTCCTTGCCAGGCCTAAGCCTCCACTCAAGCTACAAAGTTTCAATTATAGAAGGTAAACAAATTCAAACAAATGGCGGCAGAATGGAGCTTGAGAGAGCAGGCCAGGGTTGCCGCCGGCAACAGGGGAAGCAAAGCTTTCCACACACCCTGGCCGGGCCCACCCGCTTAAGGCAACAAAGTTTCAATTATAACCCCAACACAAATGGCTTCGGGCCTCGGAGGGAGCCCCAGGCTTGGCTCTACTCCAGGCTACAAAGTTTCAATTGTAGAAGGAAAATAAATTTCAGATACCAGGGCCTCCACTTGGGTTGCCAGGGGGCGTGGCCGGCCTGCAAACCACCACAGGCCCCTCGCTCAGGCCGCCCCACGCCCCAAGGGAACCCTACCCTGATCCGGGACACCCTTCAGGGCAAACCAGCTGGCCCCCACCCCTGTACCAGGCCTCTATCCTATCTAATAAAAGAGTAATATGCAGATTGATTATCACTGCAACACACAATATAGCTGCCCCCATGTGTTCAAAGATCCTGCCCCCATGTGGACACAAGATGGCCACCACAAGATGGCCAGCAGGAGAGGGCAGTTGGGAGGCACCCGGCCTGCAAGGGAGGGCAGTTGTGAGGGACCAGGCCTGCAAGGGAGGGCAGTTGGAGGTGATCAACCCTGCAGGAGAGGGCAGTTAGGGGTGACCAGGCCGGCAGAGGAGGGAAGTTGGGGGCAAACAGGCTGGCAGCAGAGTGGTTAGGGGCAATCAGGAAGGCAGGCAGGTGAGCAGTTGGGAGCCAGCAGTCCTGGATTGTGAGAGGCATGTCCGACTGCCCGTTTAAGCCTGATCCCAGGAGTCGGACATCCCTTGAGGGGTCCCAGATTGGAGAGGGTACAGGCTGGGCTGAGGGACAACCCCCCTCCGTGCACAAATTTCATGCACCGGGCCTCTAGTAGTTTATAAAAAGGATTACATGTGGAATCTAATGAACAAAATAAACTGAAGAAAAAAAAAATAGGTCCAGAGGCATGGATGCATGAAACAGATTGACAGATCTCAGATGGGAGAACTAAAGAACATATATGCATATATGCATAGCCCATGGACACAGACAATAGAGTGGTGAAGGCCTTGGGTAGTACAGAGGCTGGTTGAAGGGGGTGCAAAAGGGGAGAAATACTGTCAACAATAAAAAAAAAAAAGATATGCTACAATAACAATTTTGCAGTATGCTAACTATAGATAGTGATTTAAGAGAGCAAAGCATTCTTAACTAATATTCTGTTTTGAGTATTAGCAGCACATGATGTTAGAAATATTTAATTTCTTGGCCAAAAAAAAATGATCTTAAATTTAAAAAAATTATTCTACTTGGTTTACCCACTAAATTAGAAGTGATTTCTATAATGTTCAAATGTACACAGTTAGGTTACTACAATTCTAAATGACTTACTGATTTGACACTGTGGAATCTAAGTTATGTTGCCCGAGGATTGAAAGGATGAAATTTCTGTCACTAGTGGGAGTGTGGTTCTTGTGATATCTTGAGAAAAGGTATTTTCTAAGACTCGCACTGGAGAGTAAATGATTTTTAGTTGCATGGAATTATAGTTCTTGGTTTCCAAAGTCCCATTGTCTTTAAACTAGTGCTGGGAAATGTGCAGCTTAGGCTTCAGTAAAGCTAGAAGCAAAGCCAGTGTCCAGAGATTCTGTTCCATGGTGGAGCTGAGTCCAGCATAGTATCGGGCTAGATTCAGCCCAGGAATCCATTGTGTGGGCCCCACATGGCTGTGAGCCATGTGGGAGAATCCAGGGGAGCACTCCCCCTGCAATAGGAGTCCCAAGAGAGCAAGCGGGCCATGTGTGCAAGAGAGGGAACTTTCTTTGTTCAGGATTTAAGTCTCAGATTTTGAACCCTTGTAGTGGCCACACCTATCCTGGCCACTGACTCCCTCCCAGGTGTGACTGACAGGTAAGCATCTTCCCCTGTTACCCAGACTTTACTGGGCAGGCATCTATTGTCCAGTCCTTCCCCCAAGAATGTACAGAGAACCGATTTGCAGATTGTTAACTGCGGCTTCCTGGCAAAGCAGTATAAATGGCATGTCTATATTATCTAGTCTCCCCTGCTACCCTCTTGTTAAATAATAGCCAGGTTATTATAATGGTATCAAATTTACCTAAAACTAAATTAAAAACATTTTTAAAACAATTAATTTGTTTAGTAACAGCACTTTTTTTTTTTTAATTCTTCCTCTCTTCTACACTTTGCTAAGAATAGGAAGGAGAGATGAGATCCTTGAACAGACAAAGATGATAGTCCAGAGGACTACAAATATGTAAACCGGCAGTCCCAACACAGAATAAGTAATGCCAGGAAAAGAGGAAAACAGAGCTGTGGGAACATCCACAACTGTTCTGTAACACAAACTTAGGAAATAAGAATGATTTTTCAAAAGAAATACTTATCTAAATGCCTAAAATTAAAATAAAAGTGTTTTCTATTATAAAGCTGATTCCCTAACAGAGATCAAAAGAAATTATTTATCTGAAAAAAAATCTATGCAAGTTAGAATTATTTTTGCATTTTCACCTCTTTAACCCTTTGCACTCGCTTGCTGTTTTTCTCGAGCTGCTACCGATGCTAACCGTGTCGAGTCACACTCGACATCTGAGTGCAAAAGGTTAGTTAAATAGGCAAAGAGAGAATGCTTTCAATATAAATCTGTCTTTGAACAGTTTTCTTCTGGAAGTGATTTATTGCCTGTGATTAGTTCTCTGTAAACATCCTAAAAGAGCAAAGTTTTATTACTTAAAATTATTCAGGAGAAAATAACCCAAAGGCCTTCATTAAATGCATTTTGATAAAGGCAGAACACTGTTGCTATCCTAATTAAAGCTCTTTGTAATATTGCACTAGAGGCCCGATGCACAAAATTCATGCACTTGTGGGGAAGGGTCCCTCAGCCCAGCCTGTGCCCTATCGCAGTCTGGGAGCACTCTGGGGATGTCCTACTCTCAGATTAGGCCTGCTCCCCACCCTCGGGCCTAAACCGTCAGTAGGACTTCCTTAGTGCTGCCCCAGAGGCAGGAGAGGCTCCCGCCACCACCGCTGCACTCACCAGCCATGAGCCCAGCTCAGGGCTTCTGGCTGAGCAGCGCTCCCCCTGTGGGAGCACACTGACCACCAGGGGACAGCTCCTGCATTGAGCATCTGCCCCCTGGTGGTCAGTGCACATCATAGCAACTGGTTGTTCCACCGTTGGTTGATTTGCATATTACCCTTTTACTATATAGGATAGGACAAAGAACAGAAAACAATGATCTGAAACAAGACACTGTGATTGCCTCAATGGATTATTCTACATCATTCTGAGTTTTTTTTTTTAAAGATAAATGTTATGTGAAGGTAAATCAATAAAGAAAAGTTTTAGTGAACTGAACTGTACTAATATTTAATCTTTATTGAACATTAAGAATATATAGGGAACTGTTTAAAATTTCAAGTTTGTCATGGTCTCTGGTAAAAAGTGATTATTTTATTCCTAATTGCATTTGGGTCCCAGCCATAATTTTTATTACACCATTGCATTCTCTGTTAGGAATCTAAATGTTAATTGTTAGAGATTTGTTAAATTCTTTATAGGTGACCTTAGACAAAGCAACTGCTAAGTGCTCATGGCCCATAAATGTCAAGCATAGTGATAGATGAAACTATTAGTATAAAATTATATATATATAAGATTAAGCCATTAAACTCTTCACAAGTTTACATGATGCAATTCTATATGAAAATATTAATTGCTTGTTATTATATGAAAATATTAATTTCATTTTCTTATAATAATAAGCAATTGGAGATTATAGTTTCAAAAGACAAATACCATTTATAGGAATCACAAATGTATTACACTAGTAGCTCAGTGCATGAAATTCATGCATGGGGGGGTTCCCTCAGCCCAGCCTGCACCCTCTCCAATCGGGGACCCCTTGGGGGATGTTCGACTGCCGGATCGGGCCTAAACTGGCAGTCGGACATCCCTCTCACAATCTGGGACTGCTGGCTCCTAACCATTCACCTGCCTGCCTGCCAGCCTGATCTCCCTAACTGCTCTGCCCTGCCAGCCTGATCACCCTTAACTGCCTCTGCCTCTGCCCCACCACCATGGCTTTGTCTGAAAGGACGTCCAGAAGGTCGTCTGGAAGTGTTTGGTCTAATTAGCATATTACTCTTTTATTAGTACAGATTGATTTCAGAGAGCGAGGGAGATAGAAGCATCAATGATGAGAGAGAATCATTGATTGGCTGCCTCCTACACACCCCACACTGAGGATCAAGCCCACAACCCAGGCATGTGCCCTGATGGTGAATTGAACTCTGGGCCCTTCAGTCCTCAGGTGGAGGCTCTATCCACTGAGCAACACTGGCCAGGGCTACACTTTCCCTTTCTGCTGGGACGTGTTCTGTCTGCTGGAGCTGAAACACTGAAGCTGTCTCACTGGGACACAGTGGGGTGCACTGGGTTGGAGCAGGTGGAGCCCCCTGAAAGCTGGAAAGGGGCCTCGTTTAACAGCCGCACTGTTTCATGGCTGTGCCTGTCACAGCTGAGCGGCCACACTGTGGGCTGTGCCATGGTCAGCGGGAGTTTACACAACTGAACTGTCTGCACCAATAGCTTCCTCCTCACCACCCCCCCAAGCTGGGGGCTCCTCTTAGGGTTGAAGTGACACCGACCACCCTTGGTTGGTAGCCCAATCGGCCACCTTGGAAAGAGAAGTGGGGAATCCTGATTTTACGTGAACGCTCCAATTTCTTAGGTTGGCAACTAATGCGAACTTCAGATTTTTGGGCCAAACCAGAGAGGCGTTCAGGCCTGGTGTCCAGGCCACTGGGCGGCACTGGGCTCCTCTGCAACGGATTGGTGGCGGGGTCAACCCAAACCCTCCACCTCCTGGCCGTAGCCTCCACCACCATCCAAGCTGCCATCCAGGTGCACCCGTGCTGGACCAAACCATCACCTAGCGCGGGGCGGGGTGTGCTGCTGTTGGATGGAGCCATTGCCGAGCAAGTGGGGGAGCTCCTGGAGTGAGCACCCCTCCCCATGGAGCCAGCCGTTGCCTTGGAGCTGACCCTCCAAACCGCGCTGGGGGCTGCGGGGAGAGCCACGTGTGGAGAGCCAGTGCTGCGCTGCCACTGAGGAGGGACCGGAGGGCATGATGCCATCGTGAGGCACCGCTGTAGGGGTGTCTCTGCCCAGAGCCCGCGCCACCCGGATCCCAGGCTGGTCGGCCGAGAGGTGGGTCCGTTTGCCCGGAGCCTGGGGCAGGTCCTGCTCAGGCGTGGTGTGGAGCTGCGTGCTGTCACCGGGCATTGGCAGGGGAGTGCTGAGCAGAGCTCAGCCCAGCTGTAAGGGGACCCTAGGCGTCTGGGCAGGTGAGGGGGTGGGGGCACGCTTGGGTAATTCTGACGTCACCCCACTTGGTTTTTCTTTGCTTCATCCCACAAGAAGCCATCACTTTATTAATGATAGAAACAGTACCAATTTCAAACCAAGCTGCAGTAACTCTTTTGAAACACACAAAAAAGTGTCCTCCTTTTTAGATGGTTACATTGTTAATTCCATAATAGCATTTACAGTATCATTACTGTTGTTCTTCAGGGCTCGGACAGCTTTGCTCTTGACACATTTGCTTGTGACGTGACCAATTCTATGTCCTTAACGTCCACACCTGTTTCATCAGCCTCTGCCTCTTCCCTCTCCTCTTGTGTGTTTTCTTGAACGTTTGAGACAGCGTCACCTTGCACTTTGAATTTCTCAGCAGCTGCTAGCTGTGCTTGCTGAGATAAATCCTCAGTCTTGGCTTCCCCAAAACTACGTAGGTGTCTGCAGCAGGCCTCATGCAGACCTCTGGTTTTGTGATGAGGAAGAGGATGTTCTTAGATTTCCGTGGAGTGACCCTAG